>NC_066579.1:158369155-158995155 GCF_024323335.1 Lathyrus oleraceus | reverse complement strand
CAGAATAAGCAGGTTATAGCTTATGCTTCAAGACAGCTGAGGGTTCATGAGAAGAACTATCCGACGCACGATTTAGAGTTGGCAGCCGTGGTATTTGTTCTGAAGTTATGGAGACACTATTTGTACGGGTCAAGATTTGAAGTTTTCAGTGACCATAAAAGTTTGAAGTATTTGTTTGATCAGAAAGAGCTGAATATGAGACAGAGGAGATGGTTAGAATTTCTGAAGGATTATGACTTTGGTTTGAATTACCATCCGGGTAAAGCAAACGTAGTGGCTGATGCATTGAGTCGGAAATCATTACATATGTCTATGTTAATGGTTAGGGAATTGGATTTAATTGAGCAGTTTAGAGACTTGAGTTTGGTGTGTGAGAGTACTCACAATAGTGTTAAACTGGGAATGTTGAAGTTAACAAGTGGTATTCTGGATGAGATCAGAGAGGGTCAGAAATCTGATATGCTTTTGGTTGATAAGTTGACTCTAGTGAATCAAGGTCAAGGTGGCGAATTCAGAATTGATGAGAATGGTATTTTGAAATTTGGTAATCGGGTGTGTGTTTCGGATGTTACTGAGCTTAAGAAGAGTATTCTGGAAGAAGGACATCGTAGTGGCTTGAGTATTCATCCTGGAGCCACGAAGATGTATCATGATTTGAAGAAGTTATTTTGGTGGCCGGGAATGAAAAGGGAAATTGCAAGTTTTGTTTATTCCTGTTTGACTTGTCAGAAGTCAAAGATTGAGCATCAGAAGCCGTCTGGGCTAATGCAACCGTTGGCTATTCCAGAGTGGAAGTGGGATAGTATCAGTATGGATTTTGTTTCTGGTTTGCCGAGGACAAGTAAGAATTTTGAAGCTATTTGGGTGATTGTTGACAGATTGACGAAGTCGGCTCATTTCATTCCGATCAGAATGGATTATCCGTTAGAGAGATTAGCTGAGTTGTATATTGAAAAGATTGTAAGTTTGCATGGTATTCCGTCGAGTATTGTTTCGGACAGAGATCCTAGATTTACATCGAAGTTCTGGGAAGGTTTGCAGAGAGCTTTGGGAACTAAGCTGAGATTGAGTTCTGCATATCATCCGCAGACTGATGGTCAGACTGAGAGGACGATTCAGTCATTAGAGGATCTTTTGAGAGCTTGTGTTTTGGAGAAGGGAGGTGCTTGGGATTGTTATTTACCTTTGATTGAGTTTACCTACAACAATAGTTTTCATTCGAGCATTGGTATGGCGCCGTTTGAAGCTTTGTATGGTAGGAGATGCCGGACACCGTTATGTTGGTATGAGTCCGGTGAGAGTGCTGTGGTTGGACCGGAGATCGTTCAACAGACTACAGAAAAGATTAAGATGATTCAGGAGAAGATGAGAATTGCTCAGAGTCGTCAGAAGAGTTATCATGACAAGAGAAGGAAGTCACTTGAGTTTCAAGAGGGAGATCATGTGTTTCTTCGTGTTACTCCGATAACTGGTGTTGGTCGAGCTTTGAAGTCAAAGAAGTTGACACCTCGATTTATTGGTCCTTATCAGATTCTGGAGAGGATAGGAGAAGTAGCCTATCGTATCGCTTTACCGCCGTCACTTGCGAATTTGCATGAGGTTTTTCATGTGTCTCAGTTGAGGAGGTATATTCATGATCCGTCGCATGTGATCCAAGTAGATGATGTACAGGTGAGAGATAACCTGACTGTTGAAATATCGCCTATGAGGATTGAGGATCGAGAGTTGAAGCAGTTGCGGGGTAAAGAGATTGCCTTAGTGAAGGTAGCTTGGGGAGGACCAGCAGGTGGCAATGTGACTTGGGAACTGGAGAGTCAGATGAAGGAGTCTTATCCGGAGTTATTTGCTTGAGGTATGTTTTCGAGGACGAAAACTCTTTTAGTGGGGGAGAGTTGTAACACCCCGAATAAAATAAGAGAATTATTTAAATTGAATTAACACTATTTTATTAATTTAATTAAATAAATTGGATTATTGGATTATTATTATTATTATTATTATTTGGAATAATAATTATTATGGGAAAATATATAAGTTGGAATTAAGAGAAGAGTCTCATTCTTGGAACAGAAGAGTTTTCACGTGAAAAGTTGAGAAGCTGCAGAGAAGAGGAAAAAGGGCAAGAGAAAAACTGAAGAGCACGGTTGAAGAACGGAAAAGCTAAAGCTTAGAGATTTGCCGGATTATCTCAGGTAAGGGGGGTTTATCGTCGTTTAATGGGTATTATCGATTAACATGTAATGGGTAGTGATAAGCTGTTAATTTGACCCTAATTGGGATTGTTGATGCTGAGATATTATGATGAATAAGTTGAATTCAAGCTGAAATTTGGATCTGTATTTGAGTGTATCGTGAAATTCTGAACGTATCGCTTTTTACGGATTTGGAATCGGAGGTCCGGAAGTCCTCCAACGGCGGAAAATGCGGAAACTCTGCATTCTGCCTTGTGTTAGCGCAGGAACTGCTGTTTCGCCTGCGTTAACCGGTTAACCCAGGGTGTTAACCGGTTAACACTGTTATAAATTGAGAAAATGTTGAGTTTTTCCTGCGTTAACCGGTTAACCTATAGCGTTAACCGGTTAACACTGTTGCGTTTTGCCTGGAAGTGTAATTTTCCTGCGTTAACCGGTTAACCTATAGCGTTAACCGGTTAACACTGTTGCAGTGGGAAAAATAGTTGATTTTTTTATGTGGTAAATGCAATCGGTAGCTGGCCTATTGTAGTTTATTGTGATGAATAAAATCGTTTGGTTTATGTTGTGAAATGTTGATGCAAATATGTTGAAAAGCTGATTATAAGTTGTTTTGTCGAAAATATTAAGTTGTAGGCTGATGAGCCAAAGTTGATTTTAAGTTGCTTGTTGAAAATATTAAGTTGTAGGCTGATGAGCCAAAGTTGATTATGAGTTGTTTTGTTGACAAGCTGTTGTGTGGCTGTTATTATTATGTTGTTGAACTTTCAAGTCGTACATGACATATACATTCATATGCATTAAGTCGGAGCTTTTGCTCACACCACGTTGGCCTGGATTGGCAAAATTATGGGGCTTTTGCTCACACCACGTTGGCCTGGATTGGCAAAATTATGGGGCTTTTGCTCACACCACGTTGGCCTGGATTGGCAAAATTATGGGGCTTTTGCTCACACCACGTTGGCCTGGATTGGCAAAAATTTTAAGTTGAAAGTTGAAGGCTTATGCCTTGATGCCCACTAAACTGGCAATGATTTTAAGTTGGGAGTTTTACTCCAAATGGTACCACATGCATGAAGAGTCGAGTCTTATTGAGTTGCATTCTATGTTGTTATTGAGTTGCATGGTATGTTGTTATTGAGTTGTAATTACGTTGTGATTGAGTTAATGTGCCGTTACCGAATGCATGATATGATTAGGGTGATTAACGTGTGGTATTACTTAACATAACATGATAATTTATAATATTTGTTATATCGATTGAGGAACTCACCCTTACATCTATTTTTCAGGTAATGAGCAGTGAGTGATTAGAAGCTAGTGCTTGAAGTCTAGTGTGGTTTTAATGGGTCATGCTCTGATAGATGTAACATCGGGACGGGATGTTTTAATTGTTGAATAAATGTTAATTTTAAGATATTACAGATGTTGAACGTTTCTATCCGCTGCGAATTTTTAAAGAAGTGTTTATGTGGAATTAAATAATGAGCATGACTGATTTTATGGTGAATTTTGTGAAGAAGTTGTTATGTGACACCCTTGAGTTGCAATATTTACTCTGATATGTATGATTTATTTGTTGTTGTCTTAATTAAATATTTGTGGTATTTAGAAGGGTGTTACAAAAAATGGTGTCAACATAGGCCTGTAGAGGACAAATTATACATCTCCTTTGTCGGAGTATGTTTTACAAACCAAACTCCTAAGGGGATGGAAGGAACCTAAGTTCACCAAATTTGTCGGTGATACTAATGAGTCCACAATCAAACATATTTCACAATACTTGACTGAGGCGGGGGACATAGCAAATAATGAAAACTCAAGGATGAGATACTTCCATAATTACCTTACAAAGAATTTCTTTACATGGTTTACTACCCTTCCTGCACATTCTATAAATGATTGGACTCATTCAGAAAGGTTGTTCCATGAACAACTCTATATGGGGCAATCTAAGATCAGTCTGAAAGAATTGTCAAGTGTGAAGTGAAAGTTCGCTGTAACAATTGACGAATACCTTAATAGATTTCGACTGTTAAAAATAAGGTGCTTTACTCAAGTGTCTAAACACGAACTAGTCAAAATGGATGCTTGGGGATTAAATTATTCTATTAGGAAGAAATTAGATACAAAATATCTAAGAGATATGGCTCAACTAGCGGAAAGAGTTTGACAGGTCGAGCAACTGAAGGATGAGAAAGCCAGAGTTAAAAAAGGTAAGAAGGAACGAGTGGCCTGTATCAATATGGAAAATAATGACTTGGTGTCAGATGTCGAATATAACCATGTCAAAGAAAGTGAGGTCAATGTGGCCGAGTTAAAACCGGTCCCCCATATGTGTGTAAGCGTCTTACATCTGAAAATGGGAAAACCCCTTTTGAACTTGAAAAAAAATGATAAGTTCCCTAAGAAAATTGATACCTTCGATGTGACAAAATGTGATGATATTTTCGACTTATTGGTTGTAGATGGCCAAGTACTAGTGCCACCAGGTGCAAAATTACCGCCATTAGAACAAAGAAGAAAATAGGGTTTTGTAAATATCATAATTTTCTAGGGCATAAAACCTCACAATATTTTCTTTTCAGGGATCTTGTTAAGAATGCTTTGAACAACAGAAGGCTCGAGTTTGCTAAGGGAAAAACCCCTATGAAGATCGATTCCAACCCACTGCAAGTTAGGGAAGTATTTTTGTTGAGTTAGTGGGAATCAACATGGCCGAGATCACTGATTTCAACATGGAGGCAGAGGATGAAGCTTTTAAAAGCAATGTGATTGAGGCTGTCTATCCTAAGGCTGAAGAAGGTTTGTTGGAATTCCTCCACCAATGCAAACCTGAGGATTCATAAGTTATGTTATGCCCTAAGTATAGTGTTGTTTTTGATGAGAGGGGCACAAAGAAGGTGGAGAGTGCCTAACAAGAGAAGATAAAGTAAAACTAGAGGAGGAACAGGTCTGAGTTCTATTTTGACAAGAGAGGTGCTCATATGGTCCCAATAAATATAAGAAGAAGAACGCGATGTTAAGAACTCAATGGCAAAGGTTTTAGAGGAAGAAGAAGGCGAAGAAGGAAGCTATTGAATCAAGCAACAACGAACGATACCAAAATCGAGTAAGTGATCAGACTAAGAAGCCAGGCAGAAGACAATTATTTTCCTCTAAACAAGTTAAGTCGAAGGGAAAAGAAAAGGAGGAAGTACCATATAATGAGGATGAGTTAGTTACTGATAATTTTGAGTCAGGGTCGGAAGTCAATTTTGATGTGCTGTGTAATGTTGTATCGGTGCTCTCAAAGAAGTACGATTGTGCCACAAAGGTTTCTGAACTAACAAATTGTGAGGAGTGTGCTATTTCGTCATGAACAACGACTACATTGAGGAACATAACACATTTTTTAAGAGACCTCACAAAGGAATGAAAAGTCATTTGAAGCCCTTTTTTTTATAAGGGCAAAGGTTTAAGATACAATGATGAATACATTTTTGGGTGGATTGAGGGGCTGCAGTGAATCTGATACCCCACTTTTTGCTAAAGAAAATTGGAAAATATGCTACTGATTTGAGACCACATAACATGGTGCTCTCGGATTATGAGGTAAAAACAGGCCAAACAATGGGCGTTATCCAAGTTAATGTGACAATGAGGTCTATAACTCGAACCACTATTTTCATGGTTATTGCGTCGAAGGCTAGTTATAATATGCTCCTTGGTAGGGAGTGGATACATGGAGTGGGGGTAGTGCATTCGTCACTTCATCAAAGGATATCGATATGGAGGAACAACAAAATAGTTGAGAATGTGGAGGCGGATCAAGGATATGACATGGAAGAAGTAAACCATGTCGACAAGAGGAATTTCGACAAGAACCTAGCAAATATAACACATTGCACCCCTGCAGGGTTTGTATACATGCCTTTGGAAGAGGAATTTTACTCTCTTAAACTCCACCCAACCCATGGATTCACGTGGAATAAAGAACTTATGGGTGAGAGGTATTATGACATCATCCAACCAACTGGCTAGAGGGACGAATTCGACGACAATGTCTAAGTTTGATGCACTAACACAGATTTCGGCTTATGTAGCTGAAAATAGATTGAAAGAGGCCTTAGAGGCTGAGATAACATACATGGTTTTCGAAGCCAATGAGTTAGAGGTGTTTGGTATGGGGTAGAGAATCAGCATTGAACTAAAATTAATCGAAATGTCGCAACTAGTAGGCATAGAAGATGATGGCTTGAAAAGCCAGATGCTCGATTTTATTTATGATGACGAGCCTTTTGGTTTCGAAAAGGATCTCGTTGCACCAACAACAAAGATGTAGCCCTAAGATCTGTTGGAGGAAGTCGATTTAGGTGATGGAATCATTAAGAGATATATCAGTGCTAACATCGACCCGAGTCTAAGGTTAGAGGTAATTAAATTACTTCATGAATTTAAAGATTGTTTTGCTTGGTATTATAATGAAATGCCAGGTTTGAGCAGAGATTTAATGGAGTAATAAAGCTTGGGAAAAAGCCAGTCAAGCATATGCCTAGACGGTTTGCACTAGAGGTTATGTGTAAAATAAAGGAGGAGATCAAAAGACTCCTGAGAAGCCAGTTCATAAGGACATCAATGTATGTCGAATAGCTTGCAAATATTGTTCCAATGATTAAGAAAAACGAGACATTAAGGGTTTGCATCAAATTCAGAGATTTGAATGCAACAACCCCAAAAGATGAATATTTAATGCATATTTCCGAAATGTTGGTCGACTCAGCAATGAGTTTCAAGTATCTCAATATGCTAGATGGTTATTCTGGTTATAACCAAATTTTTATTGCAGATGAAGATGTGCTAAAGATGGTGTTTTGATGTTCACGAGCCTTAGGCACCTATGAATGGGTGGTGATGCCATTTGGCTTCAAGAACACTAGGGAAACTTACCAGAGGGTGATGAATTCAATTTTTCATGATTATATCGAGACGTTTATGCAATATATATATTGATGATATAGTTGTTAAGTCCGTTGGGAATTGGTCATCTCGACCATCTTCGACAGTCATTTGAAAGAATGAGGAAGTACGAACTAAAAATGAACCCTCTTAAGTGTGCTTTCTGTGTGCAGGTTGGAGACTTCCTTGGCTTTGCTGTCCATAAGAAGGGCATTGAGATTAACTAGAACAAGACTAAGTCCATCATGGAAACTAAACCTCATTCGACTAAGAAAGAGCTCCAATATTTATTGGGGAAGATAGATTTTTTAATGAGGTTTATCTCAAACCTTAGTGGCAAGATTCAACCATTCTCACCTCTACTTCGCCTGAAGAAGGAAGTATTTAAATGGTAGCCAGAGCATCAAAGGGTGTTCGACGAAAAAAAAGAGTACTTTATAAATCCTCAAAATTTCCCCCCTCCTATTAGAAATAGATGCATGAGGTTATATATTTCTGCTTCAGACTCGACTATAGAAAGCGTGTTAGCATATGAGGATGATAATGGTGTCCAAAGGGACATTTATTACCTCAGTCGAGTCTTGAACAATGCAGAAACTAGGTATAATCTTATAGAAAAGATGTGACTTTGCTTGTATTTCTCATGTATGAAATTAAAACATTATATAAAATCAGTTGATGTGTATGTCTTCGCATTTCAACATTATTAAAAACATGTTATATAAACCAATTTTGCATAGTCGAATTCAAAAAAGGGCTTTTACTCTGACAGAATATTCCCTAACATATGTGCCTTTAAAGGAAATGAAGGGACATGTGGTCGTCAACTTTATCATCGATCATGCGATAGTCGAAGCACCTCAAAACTATTTGGAGCCAGAACCTTGGAAGCTATACTTCGATGGCTTCAGCCATAAAAATGGAGTTGGCATTAGAATTTTAATAATTTCACCTGATAAGATTCCGACGAAGTTCCAATATAGAATTGAAGGATCTTGCTCGAATAAATAGACCGAGTATGAAGCTTTAATATCTGGTCTCAAAATCTTATTAGATTTGGGGGTAAAAAGAGTCGAGGTAAGAGGAAACTCATAATTGGTTGTTAAGTAGATAATTAAAGAGTACTGATGTATTAAGGAAAACTTAATCATGTACTTTGTTATAGCCAACCAACTAATTAAGTGTTTCGATTTTGTGGATATTCAACATGTTCCTAGACTTGAAAATCAAAAGGCAGATGAGTTGGCACAAATTGCTTCAGGATACAAAGTGTAAAAAAGAGAAGCTAAATGATTTGATTGAAGTTCAAGGAAGAGTAAAATTGACAAGGTTGTCTCCTTCAGATCTAATAATGTCGAAGTTGGGGTCAGTCGATCCTAAATTTTTTTAAGTCTTTGCCATCGAAAATTTGACTAATACTAACTAGCGAAAACAAATAGTTGAATACTTAGAGAAACCTTCAGGATCAACTGATCCAAAGGTTAAGTACAAATTTTTGAGCTATGTTATCATAGGGAACAAATTGTTCAAGAAAACACTTGAGGGTATTTTGCTCAGGTGCCTTGGTGAGAGTGAGGCATATCTAGCTGTGTCAAACGTTCATAGAGGAGCATGTGGTGCTCATCAAGTGGGGCACAAGATGAGATGATTGTTGTGTCTAGGAGGCTTTTATTGGCCTACCATGCTAAAGGATTGTATTGAGTTCGCTAAGGGTTTTCAAGAGTGTCAAGTGCATGCGGGCATTTAACATGTCCATATAAGCGAATTACATGCAATTGTGAATCCATGTCCATTCAGAGGCTGGGCATTGGATTTAATTGGTGAAATTAGACCAATATCATCTAAAAGTCAGAGATATATTTTGGTCGGTATTAATTATTTTACTAAGTGGACTAGAAGTGCTTCCCTTAGTTAATGCTGACCAAGAAGCGATAATCGAGTTTATTCATAAACATATTGTTTATAGATTTAAAATTCTTGAGACCATTATGAGTGATTAAGGATCAGTGTTCACTAGTCGAAAGATGCATGCGTTCGTCTCTAAGATGGGGATCAAGTTATTGACATATACGCCTTATTACACCCAAGCCAATGGTCAGGTCGGGTGGCCAATAAAGTCATTATTTGTTTGATTGATAAACATGTGAGGAAAAAGCCAAAGAATTTGCATAAAACCCTAGATCAAGTATTATGGGCATGTCAAACGTCTTCTAAAGAGGCGACGAATACAACTCTGTTTCGATTGACTTATGTACGTGAGGTTGTTTTACTTGTCGAAATGTGTTTGCCATCAATGCGAATTCAAAGGAAAAGCGAGATTCCATTTGATCCTTATTGGAATATGATGTTAGGTTGATTTGGATGAAGCAAGGTTAACAACGTTGGATGTCTTAATAAGGCAAAATGAGAGAGTAACAAAGGCTTACAATAATAAGGCTAAGGTAAAGACCTTTACAGTCGGAGTCTATGTGTGGAAGGTTATTTTACCTATAAATTAAAGATATAGGAATTTGGGTAAATGGTCTCCTAGTTAGGAAGGCCCATTTCTAATCATTCAAGTGTTTTCAAATAATGCCTATGAAATCTAAGAATTAACATCTGATAATCGAATCCTGAGAGTAAATGGGAAATACTTAAAAATGTATAAACCTATGCTACGCGAAATTCGAATTGCAATAGAGTAACACATATAGATGTGAAAGCTCCAAAATGGTATTCATAAAAAGTGCCAAAATGGCAAAGTCATTACAAGATATCAAAATACTAAAAGCAAGTAAATTCAAAGTACAAGTTAAATAGGGAATTTGGATTTTAACTCTTCAAGTTTGATCTTTGAGAAGTTGAGTCTTGCCATTAATCTATGTTTCTTCCAGAGATTCAGTTTCAAGTCCTAGGTTGAGGGAAGCTTCAGCATGTTCAACACCTTTGGTGGTCTCCTGATCAATTATTTCTCTAGTATGCAGTGATTTCTACCAGGCAAGTTCTGCTTTTTGTTTTTCCGAGTTGTCGATCTCTTTGGTAAATTCAAGAATCTTGGCATGACATTGTGTAATATGTTCATCGAATGAAGCTTTCTTGTTTGTATACTCTTGAAGTTTAGTTTCAAGTTTGTCGATTTTTTTTTTCTCATATGCATCACTTAAGTCCCAGGCTACAACCATATCCTCTTTTGTTTGTTGGAGTCGAGCGCTGTTGGTTCTTTTCAGGTCTATATCTTGGCAGACTTGGTCAAAATAAGCTTCAAAGTCGAATAAGAATTTGATCATAGAGTCAGAGACCTGGTGTTTGTTGAGCTCGAGCAACAATGTTCGAATATCAGTGCCAAGTCAAATTGTTGGTGTAAGCCCTAGAGGCCAATACTTTTGGTACTTGTATCGAATTATTTATTAATAATAAAAGGCTTTTTCTTTATTATGTTTGTTTAATAAAGTCCCTAGAATAGATAGTCCGTTTAATGTATCAAGTGTGACTTAATCATGAGATCACATTAAACATAAGGACACTATTCTTAAAGTATCTGTAGACGAGCTTTATTGTGAAGTGGGATAACATTAAAGCATTAAGACTATTATGTATATAGACTGATGATCACATCTCATGGATCATGGATAAGGAGTTATCAAGTCTTAAACATAGATATGAATATTAAGAGTAATATTTATACTGGATTGACCCGCTATGAGAATACTATATAGAATGTTATGCAAAGTGTCATAAGTTATTCTCATGGTGATAATGGTGCATACCACCCTTCGACCTGAAACCACTATGGACCCCAGATGTAGAGTCGAGTGCCTTATTGCTGATCAAACGTTGTCCGTAATTGGATGACCATAAAGACAGTTGATGGTGTCGCATCCTGCGAAAAATCAACCGGCGAGCCTAAAAATAAAAACACACAGAGCCGCCACTAAACGTTATTTATCCCAAGATAGGGAAAGGAAACGCTCAGAGAAACCTGGAAAGACATGGTCTCGCGACCAGAGAGAAAAGGTTCAGGAGTCGGTTACGCAAGGGGAAGGTATTAGCACCCCTCACGTCCGTCGTACTCGATGGGATCCACGTTCTAGAAAGATAAGGTTGCTATAAACATACATCAAACACACACACAGGGAACGCAGGTGGGGTTAAGAGAAACGGGCTCGATAAGGTATCGCACCTTATGCCTACATATCTTGTCTGGAACAAGAATCAGAGCCACTGTAGTTCGGCTTACGCACGCCAAACAACACAAAACAATTAGCAGATGGCAAACATGGAGCCCGACAACCACTAGATGGAATTACGTCGGCATCCAAACCAAAACATACTCAAAAGGGCAAACATGGAGCCCGACAGCCAATCCTGGGCTTATGTCAGCATCCGAACCCAAACAAACAATCAGATAACAAACAAACACACGCAAAAAGAAAAAAGGTTGCCCGGAGTGGTCTCGCACGACCACCTGCCTACATACCTCGTCTGGAACGAGGATCAGGGCGATGTAGTTCCCCTGAAAGGGACTGAATTGCTAACCAGAAACCGAGGGGAAAGACACACAACTAGGGAGCTGAGACTCGAGCCTAATGTTGTCATGCATCGTTAACCCTAAGTTTGGTTTTCTATCTACTTGCATCAGTGCGATCTAATCCTAACCAGGAAAGAAGAAAGCATACAAGCATACATCATATATCAAATGAGAACAGGCATCTCAAACAAGCATGTCAATCAGAGATTCACAAAACACCCACTATAACCAAACAAGAGGCTCAATCAATGGGGTTTGACCGCCGAAGCGAGTCGTCTGTACAGGCTGGTTTTGCTCTTAACCTTGCCATTACGAGGCTAAGGTGAAGCAGATGATAGGTGAAGTGAGGATCAGACCTCACAGCTCTTATCCCTAACTAGGGAGAGCTGACAAATGAGCATGGGTCCAGAATAGGGGAACCCTTCTATACTCGATGACTCTGACACAACAGATCTTGGGCTTTTGATCTCGATGCTACAACCATGTAATGGGAGCAAGGAGATGACTCACTGAATAGTGGGGGACAGGTTGCTTGTCCCTACCTTCCACCAATTGCCTTACTTGAAGGACTTTCACCTGTTTGGGCTTGAAAATAAACAACCACAATCATTGCCTCTTAAGGAGGACTTCAGACATTTTGCCCGGCCCGGTAACAGCCGGGTCTCCAGACTACATGAAGTCAAGAAGACCTACCTCAATGCAAGTTGCTTATGCAAAGCAAAGCAAAGCAATAGTTCACAAGGAACTGAGCAACTAAAGTACCTGGAAACAATCAAACTCAGTCAGTACTCAATCAGACAAACTATAAAGCAATAAACAGTTAACCAGTCAAACTATACACAACACAAAACAAGCTCAAGGCTTAAGCCCAAGCTCCAACACCTACAAAACAATGTTATGTTAGTGTACAAACATCCACAACATCAATCAAAATTGGATTTGGATCATTCTCCATGTACATTGCTTTTTTTGATCCTGAAAAATCAAGCAAATATTAGCAACTAGACCACTAGGCCAAGCCTAGGGTCCAAAAGCAAGAAAAAAGTTAAAACAGCAAGGTATTCATTAACCAACATCAAATTAACATCAAACACAAGCAAACATCATTGGTCTCATGTTTATATCATCCACCAAGCTCATGTTATGCACAAAACAATCCATATTGGTTCAAATGAAGCACCAAACATACAAACAGAATTATTGCATTCAAATCCATACCAAAACACATCCAAAAATTCTCAAATTAAATACACCTAAACAGGGGTCAATCAAGGTCTACCATGTCAAATTTGAGCTTAATTGGGCAAATGGAACCATGTCAATGAAAATCAACAAAAACAGACACAATTTCATGCTTCAATTCACACCATCAATGCATACATCCACTTCAAAAATTCATATCTCATTGAAAACAAAAAAGAAATGGATGGGACCAAAACAGGAATGTCACATTATGTGTCTACAACATGCACATCAAATTTCATGACCATACGATTCCATATGAGGATTTCCCAATCATTCTACCAACCTATGTCATATGAGCTTGCAATTTCAACCACCAGAAATGAAAAATCATGATCAAATTGAAAATGCAATGTAAAATTCCACAAAAATTCATACAATATCTCAACATGCTAACTAACCATCATGCAAAATTTCAGCCAATTCTAACATGTATAGGTCACTCAAAAAAATCCTGCAAGTTGACATAATGAGGTGTGACACAAATTGTCACACCTAAGTTCCAGAATTTGCTGCTCTCTAACCAGGTATCCAAAATTCATGAAATTTACATATAAATAATCCTCAATGAGTCAAGAACCACCACAAAAATTTTCAAGAATTTATTCTACATTATGAGCATTTCATGATCAAATTACAAACATGTATCAAAAATGGACATACAATGGAAAACCCTAGGTCAAATAAAATATTCCCCAAGCACAACTTTGACCAATAGGTCAAAAAAAACCTACACTCAACAAGGAAGCTATAGAAAAAATTTCCATATTTTTTGGATTTTTTTACTATTTTTTATGGATTTTTAAAGGTGTTAAAAATATTGTTAGAATTAATTAGAATTTAATTAAAATAACAGTGGCAATTTCATAAACATTAAAGGCAATGGCGGGAAACAGGTATTTCAAATATTTGAATGGGAAACAAGATCAAACGCTCTTCCTCATCATCTTCAACACGCAAAAATTCCAGAAAATTCGATGAACCTCAAGAACACGTTCCACTCAAACCTTAACCAAAATTAACGAAATTACATCCGTTGGAACCGTATGAACGCGTAGAACACAAATCCTAACTCCAATTAACCTAACAATTTCTAAATCTTCAGAATCGAATGAGTTAGGGTTTTACGTCAAAACTTCGAGTCAAAATTTCTCACACTACGCTCAATCATTTTCAATTCCGAAAGCAGCACGATAACCTACACACTATGCACTACAACACGCACACCTTAATTCAATGAAACAAACGAATCGAATCCTGGACGAACCTGCTATGGCAGCGGTGTAATCGGTGGATATGGCGCGCGATTTGCATAAACAGAAGCAGTGCCAGCTCGTATAAGTAGTATGTGATGTTCCGGCTTGATCAACTTTGCTCCAATTGTTCAAAATTGCAATTCACCATTGTTGATGTGGTATTGGACAGTTGCGATGCAAGGCTCTTCAGGCTTCAATCTTTCAAAACAGTTAGAGAAGATGAAGTTTGTGATTGAATGCAACAAGAATTGTGAAGATTGGTCCAAGATTGATGAAGAAATTTGAGATTGAAGATTAGTGTGTTCTTGAGCAAAATGGAGAGAATGTGAGAGATCTAGATCTGTTCTTGGTAATTGTGATATTCTGTTATGATTATGGAGTGATTAGGAATATATATACTCAGCCTTAATCATGATTAGCAAGTGATTAATCCAAATTGCAATGTTAAGCTAAATGCACTTTTCTTCAATTTGGCCAAAAATGCCCTTGCCTTATATCAGTCCAAATAGCAGCTGAATTATGGTTTCAACATGTCCAAAATACCACTTGTAATATGTAGAAACAATTCCCACCTCAATTGGATGCCTATTGTGCAATTTCACTATGTGGTAGAAAAAGGCCAATTTGTGCACTTTCACTTTTCATGCCAAAACTCACATTATGAGACATAGCCATGAAATGAGGATTCAAACACATTCTAAATGCCATTCCTGAGGTGTTGGAAAAAGTCCCATTCGAAAATTCCCAATATTTTGACATTTGGACGATTTTGCCCCTGGTCCAATTCAGCTGTCCAGTTGAAAAGTGACTTTTTACCTTGGCCATTTTTGAACAAATCCAATGATGTACCCT
The DNA here is from genome assembly GCF_024323335.1 of Lathyrus oleraceus. Lineage (NCBI taxonomy): Eukaryota > Viridiplantae > Streptophyta > Magnoliopsida > Fabales > Fabaceae > Lathyrus > Lathyrus oleraceus. The sequence continues at coordinate 158,980,168 of NC_066579.1, read as the reverse complement.
CAAAGTACATGTCAAATGAAGTTTGTGCATATAAAGAACTTGCAATTTGGACAAACCATGTGGAAGTTATGGCCTCCTGATTACGGTCTTTTCTGAAATTCAATGAGCCATATTTTGCAAACCGTACATTGGATTTTCAAGTTCTTGGACTTTTTGGAAAGGTGAGAACAAGATCTACATCTGTCATGTTGAACAATTTTTCATTTGAAGCTTCCTTGGACTTCTGTTTTTGAGGTCAAAAACTTTCCATTTTTGGAAACTTCAGTTACCAGTCACCTGCTATTTTTGGCAGTTTTTGTCCTGACTTGATTTTCTCCATTCTTAAGCTTTGCAATGTCATTCAACACTTGTTCCAACATGAATGAAGTGTGTCTAACTTATTTCCACCTCCACATCCATCAGATCAAGCACAGTTGACCACAGTTGACTTTTCATCTGATAGATGAATTTGGCAATGCATTGATCAATCTGAGCCCCAATCTTCAACTGAAATGGCTCAAGGGTGACACCCTAGCCTCAATAATCACCATATAATCACAAAATGATCCTCATCTCCATCTCAAACACCATCTCCTGATTAAACCCTGATTGGCCCAATACAACTGATTAGGGTTGACCAGTGGTCAAAACCCTAATCTCAAGGAATCTTCTTCAATCTTCTGATGACATCCCACCATGATGATGATGATGTATCAATTCAATCAACATGAAGACCAATACCCTTGAGAATCATGAAACCCTAATTCACAGTCCAATCCTCAGATGGCCATGATCAGTCAATAAAACCCTAGGCTTGCACCTTTGAACTTCCTCATCTCCTGATCAAGACTTGGGAAGATGGCTTGCACTATGTAACCACATGTTATGCAATATGAAATGCCTAATGCCCTAAAATGATATGCAAATATGTTAATGCTAGTCCCAAGAGAGGAGGGCAAATTTTGAGGTGTTACAGCTGCCCCTATTCAATCCACTGTGAACCTGTCGATACGAAATAGCCTCGGCTTTCGGATGATCAGGATGAAGAGTGATTGAATACCAAGAACAGACGAACAATTTGCACTCTGATGGGATAATAATTAACGACGCCTGTCAGCATCGGCGAAGAAACCGTTTCGGAAAACGTCGACCTGGATACCAAAATAAATGGTAACACAGGGATAACCACGGCCTGATCACCACATCCACTCGGGATTCTCATTCTTTCTTCTTTTTTATGCTTTTCTTGAACCCCGAAATTTTCTCTGCGCAAACGATCCTCGGATCTCTGCATTTGAAACCCGGAAAATGCCTCAGCACTCCTTCTTTGCCAAAATAATGAACCCCGATCTCCCATTTGAACCCCAGTCGCCTGACGATAACTCTCGATCGCCAGAATGAACCCCGTTCTCCAGAAAATGTCGCAACATCTCCCTTTCTCCGTTTGAACCCCGGAACATGCCTCAGCATTTCCTTTCTCCATTTGAACCCCAGAACATGCCTCAGCATTTCTTTTCTCCATTTGAACCCCAGAACATGCCTCAGCATTTCTTATCTCCTGTGATAATTCCGCTGGCAATGTCGGAAATAACACCAAACCACTCTGAGGGCGACATGTCAGAGGGTAAACCTTCACAAAGGAAGGTAGCATGTGTATCTCTTCCTCAGAAGACACCTATAACGACCTCCATTGGCCTCAACCAGAGTCTAAGGCGACACATGAACAGAAAGTAATCCTAAGGACCTCATCCCGGATATAATCTTCAACTCCATCTCCATTTGAACCCCAGAAAATGCCGCAACACTTCCTTTTCTCCATTTGAACCCCGAAAATTTTCTCTGCGCAAACGATCCTCAGATCTCTGCATTTGAACCCCGGAAAATGCCTCAGCACTCCTTTTTGCCAACATAATGAACCCCGATCTCCAATTTGAACCCCAGTCGCCTGACGATAACTCTCGATCGCCAGAATGAACCCCGTTCTCCAGAAAATGTCGCAACATCTCCCTTTCTCCGTTTGAACCCCGAAAATCGCGTTGATCGCGCAACGTCTTCTGATTTTATCTCCATCTCTGTCCGACGGAAACATCTCCTCCAATATCGCACTACTGGGGAACATTGTTGATCTGACGTCGTGATGCTAAACTCCTCAGAGTAACATCTTCACCATCCAGCGAAACCAAAACTCCAAGCGGTAACCACGGCTCGAATTGCGCTGATCGCATAACCTTTCCATCTCTGTTCGACGGAAAACAATTACTCCAGTATCGCACTACTGGGGAAACACCTTTGATTCAATCACGATGCTGAACTCCTCGGAGTAACACCTCTTCACCTTTGGGAAAAACCACCTCTCAAACGGTAACCACGGCTTGAGACTAGCTTATGCTTGCCATGATGAATGATTGATTTTTTCAGCGTAATGCTCCACAATTATGGAAATGCTACGCGATTATTTATTTTTCTATGCAATATGCCATGTTATTTTTTCCATGATGAATGCATAAAAAACAAAAACATCCCCCTCAAGGGACTCTTCTGGGGAACACGAGAATCTTTGCTGAGGAACTCGTCACCACTCGGATTTCCGCCCTGCTGGGGAATAACACTGCTGCTGGGAATAAGGCAACCCTTGCTGGGGAAGAACCTCTTTTGCACCCAATCCACTCGAGAAACTGCTGGGGATAAGCACTACCAACACTCTGTGGGGATACACCAACCTTTGACTTGTTGGGGATACCAATCCTGACTCCGCTTCGGGAAAACCCTCACAGATACCCCTGGACTTCGCTGGGGAAACACTCACAGAGACTCTGCTAGGGGAATAGCAACCTCCAGGCTCAACTGGGGAAGCACTAAACCATCACCTGCTGGAGATAACCATCTTGACCCTGCTAGGGAACCGCATACTACTCCGCTGGGGATTACCCATGCAATCCATAGGTAGCATCAACTCAGCTGGGGATGCAGAAATTCGTCCGCTACAGGAACTTGTCCAATCCACTGGTAGGATGGACACTGTTGGAGATATATTTCATTGAAACCCGCTCCACTCGGGGAATAGCAACCTTCTGACCTGGCTGCTGAGGAAACACCGCTTTACCTCTGCCGGTATAACCATCCTGACTCGGCTGGAGAAGTCCACAGACATCGGATCTGCTGGGGAGCCAGCCCTATAACTCTGCTTGGGGACCTAGCTGAGGAAATGAGAAAAGTTGGTACAGAACACCCGTCGACTCGTCGAACCACGGTATCCACCTCCCAATCTCGTATCAGCTTTCCACTTTTGAGAATTTCCAGACTCGTCTGGACCTTTTCTGCTCCATCATCTTGTATTCCAAGTCGCTCCGCGCTCGACGAGAGACGTACTCCTGGGATTTATGCATTCTTTTCAATTTTCCGACTTTGAAGAGTCTTCTTGGTTAATTCCAAAGGTCGTCAGACGTCCCAACGCCTTCTCTCCGTTCCTCCTTCGTCCCTGGTCGAACTCTGCGGGGAATTGCATACTTTCAAATCTTTCGACTTTGAAGAGTCTTCTTGATTAATTCCAAAGATCGTCGCACGCCTCAACGTCACTTCGTCGTTTTCATTCATTCGTCCCTGAGCGAACTTTCTGGGGATTTGTCTCATCAACAGCTTCCACATCACAACCTGCAAGTGAGTGAAAGTATCTAACAGTTCCTGCAAAACAGATCGTTAGATAAAACCGTGCCCCAGGCGTGTCAAGATTTCAACACTTGGGTCACCCAACCTTCCAAATAAGATTTCAAGCTTTCAATCTTATAAACATGCATTGGAAGGGACCTGTATGTCTTAAAATGCACAATTCTTTATCAAAAATATCTGGATGTTTTTGCAATCAAAGCGGTAATGAAAAACAAAAACAAAATTATTTGACTGAATGTGCATTTTATTGATTGGAAAAAGTGTGGCTCAAATGAGCAATACAAAAGGAAGCAATTCCTGAAAAGAGGTAATTGCGCACAAAAGGAAAAATCTATCCTAATGGCAATGTGAAACCCGTGATCTCATCGAGTTCCAACTCGGTTACACCCCATATGTCCTCAGACTCTCCATGCTTTCTGCCTTCTGAACAAAACGATTCCGATTGATCCCTACCGGGTATTATCCATGATGCTTTAACCCAAAGCGCAAACGATCATGCTAGACGCAGTTGTTCGTTTCAATCCCTCTTTTGCCTGAACCGCCCTTTCGGGTTTTCAGTCCACCGGGATACCCTTTTTTGCCCAAGTCGCCTTTTCAGGTTTTCGACTTGCCGGGTGTACAATTTTTCATTTATATCCCTAATTTTTGCCCGAACCTTTCTTTCTGTTTTTTGGTTCGCCGGGATGCCCATTTTTGCCTGGACTATTTTGTTCTTTTCGTCCAGCGGGTCTCTTTTTATACGAAGTATTTTTTAACTGCGTCCGCATTCACAGGGGATGGAAAATCTTCACCATCCATGGTCATTAACAACAAGGCTCCTCCAGAGAAAACCTTCTTGACCACGAATGGACCTTCATAATTCGGTGTCCATTTGCCCCTTCGATCGTTTTGAGGAGGAAGGATCCTTTTCAGCACCATATCACCCACGTGATATACCCGAGGTCGCACCTTCTTGTCAAAAGCACGCTTCATCCTTTGCTGATACAACTGCCCATGACAGATGGCTGCTAGCCTCTTTTCCTCTATCAGGCTCAACTCTTCGTACCGGGTCCTCACCCATTCAGCCTCTTGCAATTTCACGTCCATCAGGACTCTCAAAGAGGGAGCCTGAACCTCAACAGGTAATACCGCCTCCATCCCATATACCAATGAGAAAGGAGTTGCCCCAGTAGATGTACCGAGGTTCGATACCTGGTATACAAGCTTCACTTGCCACATTGTCGGCGCATTCAAATGTTATCCGGGCAACAAAAGGAATGTGGGATCCTTTCAGTGTAACCAAAGCAGTACTAACTCCTTCTCATTAACCCCATCAGACATCAGAATCCGTTTGGATTCGGGGTCAGGCCCCTCCTCCGGGATCGGTCACTCTCAATCTTTCGATTTGAGTACCTCGAGATGTCCTCATCAGGGAACTCAAACTTCATCGGTTGATAATCCTCAATGGGTTGCAGAGAGATGTAATCAGACAACACACTCCCCTTGATCGCTTTCTGAGAGGTATACTGTATATCATATTCAGTCAAAATCATTTGCCACCTCGCAACCCGTCCGGTCAATGCTGGCTTCTCAAAAATGTACTTGATTGGATCCATCTTGGAAATCAATAAAGTGGTATGAACCAACATGTACTGCCTCAGTCGGCGAGCAGCCCAGACCAAAGCACAACAAGTTTTCTCGAGCAATGAATATCTTGTTTCACAGTCGGTAAACTTTTTGCTAAGGTAGTATATGGCATGCTCTTTTCGACCAGACTCGTCATGCTGCCCCAATACACATCCCATAGACCCCTCGAGGACTGTCAGGTACAGAATTAATGGTCTCCCCTCCACAGGAGGCATCAGAATCGGAGGCTCCTGCAAATACTCTTTTATTTTTTCAAATGCCACTTGGCAATCATCATTCCACCTGACCGTTTGATCTTTTCTTAACAATTTGAATATCGGTTCACACGTGGCTGTTAGATGAGATATGAACCGTGAAATGTAGTTCAATCTACCTAAGAAACCACGAACCTCTTTCTCTGTCCTCGGTTCAGGCATTTCTTTTATTGCTTTCACTTTTGCAGGATCAACCTCGATTCCTTTCTCGCTTACAATGAACCCCAGCAATTTACCGGACCGCACTCCGAAAGTGCACTTGTTCGGATTCAACCTCAGTCTGAATTGTCTCAGCCGGTCAAACAACTTGGCCAGATCTACCAAATGCCCCTCTTCTGTCTGGGACTTTGCTATCATGTCATCAACATAGCATTCAATTTCATGATGAATCATATCATGAACAAAGTCACCATGGCCCTCTGATAAGTAGCACCGGCGTTTTTGAGACCAAATGGCATCACCTTGTAACAAAAGGTGCCCCACGGTGTAATGAACGTTGTTTTCTCCATATCATCTGGCGACATTTTGATTTGATTATAGCTAGAAAAGCCATCCATGAAGGAAAATACCGAGAATTGAGCTGTATTATCTACCAACACGTCAATGTGAGGTAGTGGAAAATCATCTTTCGGACTAGCTCTGTTCAGATCCCGGTAGTCCACACACATTCTTACTTTCCCATCTTTCTTCGGGACTGGCACAATGTTCGCAACCCATGGCGGATAGTTAGTGACAGCAAGGAAACCAGCATCCCACTGCTTTTGCACTTCTTCCTTAATCTTCATTGCCATATCAGGTCGAGTTCTGCGCAACTTCTGCTTCATTGGAGGACAATCCGTTCTCAACGGTAGCTTATGCACGACAATATCGGTATCCAACCCTGGCATATCTTGATAAGACCAGGCAAAGATGTCGACATACTCTTTCAATAGCACCACCAATCTGCCCTTAACACTTTCCTCCAAAGCAGCCCCGATTTTCACCTCTCTTTTGACCTCGTCGGTACCCAAGTTCACGACCTCAATCTGTTCCTCGTGTGGCTGAATCACCTTCTCCTCTTGTTTTAACAACCTGGCTAATTCCCCTGGCAGTTCACAATCTTCTTCGTCTTCTTCTTCAGCAAGATAGATCGGATTGTCGAAGTCATACAAGGGTGTAACAGGATTGTTATCAATGAGATCCGGAGAGGAATTGCATCTGCATGAATGTTGATTCATGCATTGCTTTAGAACCGGTGTGAGAAATTGAAAAAGAAAAACGAAAACATTGCCATTTTTATTTTGTTTTTATTTTTAAACTGCAAAAATAAATGAAAAACAAGGAACACCGCTTTTGATTGAAAATCATCCTTTTATTCATGATGCAAAACTCTTGCAAATTTAAACATGAGGAGGCCCTTACAATGGACCATTACGTGTCGGGCAACACGTATGGTTTGCATGCTTATAAGAAAGAAACAAGAAAAATATTACTCTTCGAGGAGAGTGACCCGGATGATCTCTTCGGCCTTCCAGTTGCGGATTTCCATCCCTGGTTCGCACGGCGTTATCCATTGATCCATGTCACAGTCGCTGTCAGAGTCTTCACCCATCATGCAGATGTGGTCCGGGTCCAGCATTCCGGCGCTCGTGAAAGTAACTGACGCACGACGTCCTCTTCCTCGTCCCAAGCCTCGGCCCGGTTGATATCCAACCCCAAAACGGTCTTTCTTCTCAGGGACCTCCATTACTCTGCCCCAGCCTGGAGCTTCTCCGCTTTTGACTACCTCAGCAGCCTGCTTATAGGAAGCGATGGACGGTTTCTCTTCCTCTTGCTTGGCGAACAGGGCATTCTCCACCCTGACGGTTTCGAAAGCCTGACTCGGCGTCTCCCATACTTCTCCATCCATCTCCACATATTTAAACGAAGACAGGTGGCTAACAAAGATGTCTTCCTCTCCGCAGACGGTGACGACTTGACCCTCCCAGATATACTTGAGCTTCTGGTGTAAAGTCGACGTAACTGCTCCCGCAGCATGAATCCATGGGCGACCCAACAAGCAACTGTAAGCTGGTTGGATGTCCATAACATAGAAGGTTGACTTAAACACCTCTGGGCCAATCTTTACTGGTAACTCCACCTCTCCAAACACGGCCCGTTTTGACCCATCAAAAGCACGCACTATCAAATCAGTCGGGGTCAAAATCAGCCCATCACAGTTCAGCTTCGCCAAGGCCTTCTTTGGCAACACATTCAATGAGGAGCCGGTATCAACCAGCACATGCGAAAGCACGGCTCCCTTGCATTCCATCGCAATGTGTAGCGCCCGATTATGGTTCCTTCCATCTACGGTCAAATCCATATCAGTAAAGCCCAACCCATGGCTAGCATGCACGTTGGATACGACCGTCTCCAATTGGTTGATTGTGATTTCCTGAGGCACATAGGCTTTCTTCAGTATTTTCAACAAAGCCTCCCTATGACCCTCAGAACTCAACAGCAGTGATAAAATCGATATTTTGGAAGGAGTCTGCTGCAAGTGATCGACCAGTTTATACTCAGACTTCTTGATTATTCTGAGAAACTCTTCCGCTTCATCATCAAATCTGTTATCCGACCCCGCAGGCGCCGGTGTCATCACTGGAGTATTATCATTATCGACCACAACCTTCCCTTTCGCCCTGGCTAAAGCCTCGGCCTTTTCCTTTTTATCTTTTTCTTCCTCCCCCCTCCTCAAAGCATCGGGAGCAAATAACCTTCCACTGCGAGTGAAACCGCTGGGACCGGCATTATCCACCTTTAGCACGGTGGTTTCACTAGCAGATTGTTCTTCCAACCTCTCACCATTACAATATACCTCTCCCCCATAATGCCATGGCACGGCATCCTCTTTGTCGTATGGAATCGGCCCAGGTACCGTGATGGTAACTGGAGCCTCCTCCACCAGGTTAGACAAATCAACCGGGTCATAGAAAATGGTTATGGTGGAGACCTCCTCCTTCTTCCCTTCAGACTTCTCGATCACAATCTCCCCATCGTCCATCAGCCCCTGGACATGCTTCCTCAGAAGCTCACAACCATTTGCAGAAATAGTGCACTCAGCACACTCAAACCCGCAGCCCGGGTAAACCCCATTTCTTAACAACTGCCTCTTGACCTCAGCCAAAGGCGTCTTCAGCTGATCAACATCAAATAGCCCAACTCGACTTTCCTCAGAAATTGCATTCACCCCCCTCTGACCATGCACAGGCATGGGATTTGCGTTGACATTGGGAGATGGCGCAAAATTAATGGCTTTGGAATCCACCAGGTCTTGAACTGTGTGCTTAAAAGCTTTACAGTTCTCAATGTTGTGCCCAGGCGCACCTGAGTGGAATTCACATTTCGCAGTCTCATCATAACTGGCTGGCCTCTGATCAGGTCTCAAAGGTGCCAGAGTTCTAGTTTGCACAAGGCCCAAATCCATCAACTTTTTGAACAAAAAGGCATAGGTCACCGGAGGCCTATCGAATTGTCTGTCCTGCGCTCTGCCCCGGACTTGATAACCAGCCCTTTGTGGTCTCTGTTGAAAGGGTTGTTGTCTCTGTTGCTGTTGTTGTTGTTGTTGCGGTTGTGCTGACTGAGACTCAGCAGGAATTGTTACTGCAGCAGTGTGCTGGAAGTAACGGTCCCTACTGGGTCCGCGCTGTGTATAGACTGCACTGGTGTCTCCTTCCTTCTTTCTCTGACCGTTATTACCGAACGGTTTCTTCGTTCCTGAAGAAGACGCAGATGCACCACCCTGGATTTTACCCAGCTTTAACCAACTCTCTATCCTTTCCCCCGCCACCACAATGTCGGAGAAGTTGGTGACAGGACAACCTACCATCCTCTCAGCAAATGGCCCCTGCAGGGTCCCCATAAACAAATCAGACATCTCCCGATCTACCAACGGAGGTTGAACTCTGGCAGCCAACTCTCTCCACCTTTGCGCATACTCTTTAAAGCCCTCATTATGTTTCTGAGACATACCCTGCAGCTGGGTACGACTCGGAGCCATATCTGCATTAAACTGGTACTGCTTAAAGAAAGCATCTCCCAAATCTTGCCAGCTTTTGATATCGGACGATCTCAACTTGGTGTACCATTCTAAGGAGCCTCCAGACAGGCTGTCCTGGAAAAAGTACATCCACAGTTTTTGATCCGCGGTGTATGCCGAGATTTTGCGGACAAATGCCTGGAGATGAGTTTCCGGGCAAGAACTGCCATTGTATTTGTCGAATGCGGGCGCCTTGAATTTTTGAGGGATCACAATTCCCTCCACCAATCCCATGTTGGACATGTTTACCACCCCAGGCGTGGCATAACTCTCCAGCACTTTGATTTTCTCAGCCAGCAGCTGGATTTCCTTATTCTGAGGAGGCATGTCGTAAGGCACAAAAGGCTCATTTCGCATAGAGAACTGGTCAGCCTCTCTATCTTCCTCCTGATCTTCGTCAAACCCATAAAACGGAGGCACAAAGTTGTCTTTCATATTCTGACTAGGCCCAGGTTGACCAGCAGCACCAGCATTATTCACCAGACCAACTGTTGTCCTCTTTCCACCATCACGAGATCCCTGCCCCTGGTTGGAGACTCCATCCAGGTTGACCCCACTGCTCACAGCAGAAACCCGCTCGAGTTTCTCAACCTTATCTGCGAGAGCCTTCTGACCAATGGCAAAACCTTGCATTATATTGATCAGTTCGTTCATTTTCTCCTTCAGTTCCAGCATATCAGCACTGGGAAGCTCCATGAGTCTGGGAGTGTTTCTTCTTGTGTAATATCGGTGAGGGCGAGTTGAGTGCAGGGGTACTACTCTTCGAGCGCGAGCAATGGTTCCTGTTTACAAACAAGCACGTTAGTAATAGTCACCTGCAAAATAAAACACAAGTTATCATGATTAATGCATGTATGCAGTGTCTATCCATACGAAGGACACTTTGTCTCTCGACCCTGGCATCATCGAGACAAATAATAATCCAGCATCAATATTCTGATTAGCAGTGTTTGATTTTGTCGTGCAGATCGGAGATATGTGATTTAGCATGATACCCCCCAACCATGTGTGTGCTTGTGTAAGTGCATACGGTAAAGCAAATAAAGCTTGTCAACCAATCACTGAATAGAAACCATCATTACATAACCAAAAAGTGCACAAACAGTGCCATAGTCATACATCAACCAGACAAAGTCAAATACAATCCTCCAAAATTGGAAAGAAATACAGACAAGTGAATTCCGTCAACAAGCCTGACGGTAATCCAACACAAATGAAAGATCTAGCTAGATGAGGGTCCCACAGATGGCCCTATCTCATCTTCCATCCTCGCGAACTCTGCGGCGAACCTGAGCTCGGTATTCTCCTGCTGTAGTCTTCCAACTTCCTTCTGATGAATCTTCATCTGCCTGAAGTAGTGGTCTCTCTCAGCCATATAGTGATCTCTCTCTGCAATGATCTTTAGCTTCTCTGACTCCTTGACTTGCAGCTTTGCCTCCCACTCAGCAATGAGACCCCTGACTCTGTCATCTCTCTGATCCCGGACAATGATCTGCCTCCTCTTTTCATCTTCGATGACTTTTGACGCTCTGAACAGCTTATCCTTAGTGATGTCGTGCTCCCGGTTGGATGATGCTAAAGCTTGGCTGATCTTCCCATAGTAGGCTGTATCCATCTCAAAACGCTTAGTCTCTAAAGCATGCCGCTTGTCTTGATCTTCCATCTTCACTTTGATTTCCTGATTAGCTGCCTGAAAATGAGCAACACTTCTCTCCAACTCCGCTTTCTCTGCAAGTAACTGATCTCTGGCCCTCTTCATCTCAAGGAACTCCTCCATGCTGACAGAAGAACTTGGACCCTCAATCCTAGGACACACTGAGTCACCTCCAGGGAACGGTAGAAATGTAGACTCAATCCTCTTCCGCAACCAATCCTCAAATAGTGGAAAATACCGGCAGTTGACTTTGCCATAAGGAACCTTACCCCTCCTCTGGATATCTCGCCATTCGTCCAATACCTGCCTCAACTTGGTCTGGTTACCATCAATCGGGAAATAGAAGGACTCCTGAATCTCTCGCCCGAGAGGAGGACCCTCTATAGCAAACCCCATCTGTCTCCGGAGAAGCATCGGGTTGTAATTAATGCAACCCTGAACTCCCACCAAAGGCACATTAGGTAAACTCCCACAACTGCATATGAAGTCCTGACCAGCTAAACCATTATGAGTCCAAGCAATGTCATCAGCCCGCAGACCCATCAATCGGAAGGACCACTTGACACTAGGGTCAATCTGAACAAAAGCACCTCGGGAAGGCAAATACCCCATGAACCATCTAAAGAGCAACTGAGAGCAGCACCTGACCAGACCCCCACGCCTCTTCTCATTCCTGTTATGCACTGAATAGTAGACATCTCCAATCAGGGTAGGAATAGGGTTTCTCTGCATAAACAATCTGATAGCATTATGGTCCACAAAATTCTTCTGGTTAGGAAACAACACAATCCCATAAATGCTCACAGCAATCAGAGCACAGACCGTCTTCCAGTTACCCACAGCAGCATGTTCCTTGGCATTGGCCTCCAAGAAACTCAAATGAAACCCAGGTAGCTTTCCCTTCTCCTTCAAACCCTCCTTGACCATTTCCGGACTCAAATAAAGAGCACGTGAAATCCCAAGGACATCTGAATCTACCCTCGTAACATGGAAAGGAATCTGATCTCGGATCTGAATACCCAAGATGCTGACATAATCCTCCATCAAAGGCCCTAACAGATAGTCTGGAAAAACGAAACACCTCAACCCAGGGTCATAGAACTGAAGAAGAGTGTGGATGGCGCTCCTATCACAGTCAGTGAGCCTGAAAACCGTCTTCAGAATACCGCCGTATGACTCTCTAAACATTCCCACATGGTCAGGAGTAATCAATGCTACCATATCCTTCAGCACACCAATCTCAGGATCAAAGAAACTGTATACAACATCGGGCTTCAAACCGGTCCTCATATTGGAGCAGAAAATCTCTCAACCAGAATCTCGATCAAAAGTGTCCCTGCATATGGGTAAACATGGGTTAGATGCAATTAATGCAAAATGTAATGATGCTGATGAATGAATGCAATGCGTTGCCATCCTCCAAGCCATCTGATCATTTGCACTGAATCTGGGCTCTGAACTGATCATAACCATCTGAGGAATGTACAATCCCAATTCTGACCCACGGGTTCCGAAATAAACGGAAGACGGATACATCATCATCACCATCATCACCAAACCATATCCGAGTAGACACATCACCCTTATCTGAATCGGCCCGGGGAACCCGAAATAAACGGATCCCCACTGATAAAATATCTCGGCCCGGGGAATCCGAAATAAACGGATCCCCACTGATAAGTCACGGACAGCACTCCGGCGTCACAGCAATAAATGACCATAAATCCGACTTATAATTATGTCTCTGAATCACAGATCAAAAGGTCACCATCTGAAGGCTATCTGAACAAACATCTGACAGAACAACCCTCCCCTCACAGGTAGGTTCTAAACAAGCCATCCTAAGGCGGATAATAGTCTCGACAATCGGGCGGAGATACTCAATGGGTTTGCCCTTTCGGGTGTGCCATTGTAACTCTCTTAAAATCGTCTAAACCAAAGATCCGGGAATGATCGGTCACCAGAGTCAACAACTCAAATGGAGTGACTCAAACAAAGCGGAATATCCACAGAGATGAGCACTATCAAGTGAGCCTCGTCCGGCTTGTGGCACATCACGCCGCCAGGCACATGTTGACTTAACATGAAAGAGGCAACGTGAGACCACACTAGTCCTAGGTGTATACTCGGGCCTGGGTTTTAGCCCCACTCAGAACACCCACCCCAAACAGAGGAACCACCTGCACAGAGGACGGCAACAACATGATAGTATGATGCATGCAGACATTAATGCAAATATAGATACACACTGGTTAGAATAATAAACGCAATAATCAACACATACAAGCAACCTAAACCAATCCTAGAACGCTAGGAAGGACTCGCCTAGGGACGATGGACCAGCATAGGTCTACATCGCAAGTCCCCAGCAGAGTCGCCAGCTGTCGCATCCTGCGAAAAATCAACCGGCGAGCCTAAAAATAAAAACACACAGAGCCGCCACTAAACGTTATTTATCCCAAGATAGGGAAAGGAAACGCTCAGAGAAACCTGGAAAGACATGGTCTCGCGACCAGAGAGAAAAGGTTCGGGAGTCGGTTACGCAAGGGGAAGGTATTAGCACCCCTCACGTCCGTCGTACTCGATGGGATCCACGTTCTAGAAAGATAAGGTTGCTATAAACATACATCAAACACACACACAGGGAACGCAGGTGGGGTTAAGAGAAACGGGCTCGATAAGGTATCGCACCTTATGCCTACATATCTTGTCTGGAACAAGAATCAGAGCCACTGTAGTTCGGCTTACGCACGCCAAACAACACAAAACAATTAGCAGATGGCAAACATGGAGCCCGACAACCACTAGATGGAATTACGTCGGCATCCAAACCAAAACATACTCAAAAGGGCAAACATGGAGCCCGACAGCCAATCCTGGGCTTATGTCAGCATCCGAACCCAAACAAACAATCAGATAACAAACAAACACACGCAAAAAGAAAAAAGGTTGCCCGGAGTGGTCTCGCACGACCACCTGCCTACATACCTCGTCTGGAACGAGGATCAGGGCGATGTAGTTCCCCTGAAAGGGACTGAATTGCTAACCAGAAACCGAGGGGAAAGACACACAACTAGGGAGCTGAGACTCGAGCCTAATGTTGTCATGCATCGTTAACCCTAAGTTTGGTTTTCTATCTACTTGCATCAGTGCGATCTAATCCTAACCAGGAAAGAAGAAAGCATACAAGCATACATCATATATCAAATGAGAACAGGCATCTCAAACAAGCATGTCAATCAGAGATTCACAAAACACCCACTATAACCAAACAAGAGGCTCAATCAATGGGGTTTGACCGCCGAAGCGAGTCGTCTGTACAGGCTGGTTTTGCTCTTAACCTTGCCATTACGAGGCTAAGGTGAAGCAGATGATAGGTGAAGTGAGGATCAGACCTCACAGCTCTTATCCCTAACTAGGGAGAGCTGACAAATGAGCATGGGTCCAGAATAGGGGAACCCTTCTATACTCGATGACTCTGACACAACAGATCTTGGGCTTTTGATCTCGATGCTACAACCATGTAATGGGAGCAAGGAGATGACTCACTGAATAGTGGGGGACAGGTTGCTTGTCCCTACCTTCCACCAATTGCCTTACTTGAAGGACTTTCACCTGTTTGGGCTTGAAAATAAACAACCACAATCATTGCCTCTTAAGGAGGACTTCAGACATTTTGCCCGGCCCGGTAACAGCCGGGTCTCCAGACTACATGAAGTCAAGAAGACCTACCTCAATGCAAGTTGCTTATGCAAAGCAAAGCAAAGCAATAGTTCACAAGGAACTGAGCAACTAAAGTACCTGGAAACAATCAAACTCAGTCAGTACTCAATCAGACAAACTATAAAGCAATAAACAGTTAACCAGTCAAACTATACACAACACAAAACAAGCTCAAGGCTTAAGCCCAAGCTCCAACACCTACAAAACAATGTTATGTTAGTGTACAAACATCCACAACATCAATCAAAATTGGATTTGGATCATTCTCCATGTACATTGCTTTTTTTGATCCTGAAAAATCAAGCAAATATTAGCAACTAGACCACTAGGCCAAGCCTAGGGTCCAAAAGCAAGAAAAAAGTTAAAACAGCAAGGTATTCATTAACCAACATCAAATTAACATCAAACACAAGCAAACATCATTGGTCTCATGTTTATATCATCCACCAAGCTCATGTTATGCACAAAACAATCCATATTGGTTCAAATGAAGCACCAAACATACAAACAGAATTATTGCATTCAAATCCATACCAAAACACATCCAAAAATTCTCAAATTAAATACACCTAAACAGGGGTCAATCAAGGTCTACCATGTCAAATTTGAGCTTAATTGGGCAAATGGAACCATGTCAATGAAAATCAACAAAAACAGACACAATTTCATGCTTCAATTCACACCATCAATGCATACATCCACTTCAAAAATTCATATCTCATTGAAAACAAAAAAGAAATGGATGGGACCAAAACAGGAATGTCACATTATGTGTCTACAACATGCACATCAAATTTCATGACCATACGATTCCATATGAGGATTTCCCAATTATTCTACCAACCTATGTCATATGAGCTTGCAATTTCAACCACCAGAAATGAAAAATCATGATCAAATTGAAAATGCAATGTAAAATTCCACAAAAATTCATACAATATCTCAACATGCTAACTAACCATCATGCAAAATTTCAGCCAATTCTAACATGTATAGGTCACTCAAAAAAATCCTGCAAGTTGACATAATGAGGTGTGACACAAATTGTCACACCTAAGTTCCAGAATTTGCTGCTCTCTAACCAGGTATCCAAAATTCATGAAATTTACATATAAATAATCCTCAATGAGTCAAGAACCACCACAAAAATTTTCAAGAATTTATTCTACATTATGAGCATTTCATGATCAAATTACAAACATGTATCAAAAATGGACATACAATGGAAAACCCTAGGTCAAATAAAATATTCCCCAAGCACAACTTTGACCAATAGGTCAAAAAAAACCTACACTCAACAAGGAAGCTATAGAAAAAATTTCCATATTTTTTGGATTTTTTTACTATTTTTTATGGATTTTTAAAGGTGTTAAAAATATTGTTAGAATTAATTAGAATTTAATTAAAATAACAGTGGCAATTTCATAAACATTAAAGGCAATGGCGGGAAACAGGTATTTCAAATATTTGAATGGGAAACAAGATCAAACGCTCTTCCTCATCATCTTCAACACGCAAAAATTCCAGAAAATTCGATGAACCTCAAGAACACGTTCCACTCAAACCTTAACCAAAATTAACGAAATTACATCCGTTGGAACCGTATGAACGCGTAGAACACAAATCCTAACTCCAATTAACCTAACAATTTCTAAATCTTCAGAATCGAATGAGTTAGGGTTTTACGTCAAAACTTCGAGTCAAAATTTCTCACACTACGCTCAATCATTTTCAATTCCGAAAGCAGCACGATAACCTACACACTATGCACTACAACACGCACACCTTAATTCAATGAAACAAACGAATCGAATCCTGGACGAACCTGCTATGGCAGCGGTGTAATCGGTGGATATGGCGCGCGATTTGCATAAACAGAAGCAGTGCCAGCTCGTATAAGTAGTATGTGATGTTCCGGCTTGATCAACTTTGCTCCAATTGTTCAAAATTGCAATTCACCATTGTTGATGTGGTATTGGACAGTTGCGATGCAAGGCTCTTCAGGCTTCAATCTTTCAAAACAGTTAGAGAAGATGAAGTTTGTGATTGAATGCAACAAGAATTGTGAAGATTGGTCCAAGATTGATGAAGAAATTTGAGATTGAAGATTAGTGTGTTCTTGAGCAAAATGGAGAGAATGTGAGAGATCTAGATCTGTTCTTGGTAATTGTGATATTCTGTTATGATTATGGAGTGATTAGGAATATATATACTCAGCCTTAATCATGATTAGCAAGTGATTAATCCAAATTGCAATGTTAAGCTAAATGCACTTTTCTTCAATTTGGCCAAAAATGCCCTTGCCTTATATCAGTCCAAATAGCAGCTGAATTATGGTTTCAACATGTCCAAAATACCACTTGTAATATGTAGAAACAATTCCCACCTCAATTGGATGCCTATTGTGCAATTTCACTATGTGGTAGAAAAAGGCCAATTTGTGCACTTTCACTTTTCATGCCAAAACTCACATTATGAGACATAGCCATGAAATGAGGATTCAAACACATTCTAAATACCATTCCTGAGGTGTTGGAAAAAGTCCCATTCGAAAATTCCCAATATTTTGACATTTGGACGATTTTGCCCCTGGTCCAATTCAGCTGTCCAGTTGAAAAGTGACTTTTTACCTTGGCCATTTTTGAACAAATCCAATGATGTACCCTCAAAGTACATGTCAAATGGAGTTTGTGCATATAAAGAACTTGCAATTTGGACAAACCATGTGGAAGTTATGGCCTCCTGATTACGGTCTTTTCTGAAATTCAATGAGCCATATTTTGCAAACCGTACATTGGATTTTCAAGTTCTTGGACTTTTTGGAAAGGTGAGAACAAGATCTACATCTGTCATGTTGAACAATTTTTCATTTGAAGCTTCCTTGGACTTCTGTTTTTGAGGTCAAAAACTTTCCATTTTTGGAAACTTCAGTTACCAGTCACCTGCTATTTTTGGCAGTTTTTGTCCTGACTTGATTTTCTCCATTCTTAAGCTTTGCAATGTCATTCAACACTTGTTCCAACATGAATGAAGTGTGTCTAACTTATTTCCACCTCCACATCCATCAGATCAAGCACAGTTGACCACAGTTGACTTTTCATCTGATAGATGAATTTGGCAATGCATTGATCAATCTGAGCCCCAATCTTCAACTGAAATGGCTCAAGGGTGACACCCTAGCCTCAATAATCACCATATAATCACAAAATGATCCTCATCTCCATCTCAAACACCATCTCCTGATTAAACCCTGATTGGCCCAATACAACTGATTAGGGTTGACCAGTGGTCAAAACCCTAATCTCAAGGAATCTTCTTCAATCTTCTGATGACATCCCACCATGATGATGATGATGTATCAATTCAATCAACATGAAGACCAATACCCTTGAGAATCATGAAACCCTAATTCACAGTCCAATCCTCAGATGGCCATGATCAGTCAATAAAACCCTAGGCTTGCACCTTTGAACTTCCTCATCTCCTGATCAAGACTTGGGAAGATGGCTTGCACTATGTAACCACATGTTATGCAATATGAAATGCCTAATGCCCTAAAATGATATGCAAATATGTTAATGCTAGTCCCAAGAGAGGAGGGCAAATTTTGAGGTGTTACAGATGGGTACTCCACGAAGCATGCTAAGGGACATGAGTGACCTAGATGGAATTTTCCCATCCTGCGTAACAAGATAAATATCTATGGGCCCAATATTGAACTGGACAAGGATGACACGGTCTATGCCTTGTGTTCAATATAGACATAAGGGCAAAAGGGTAATTGTACAAATAAGTATTATCACAGAAGGATTTGTCAGATCACATGACATTTTTCGTGTCTTGGGTAGCAGTGATGTGTTGCTAGATACCGCTCACTGTTTATTATGTTAAATACGTGATTTAATATAATTACCAATGTCGCGAAAAACCTACAGGGTCACAGACAAAAGGACAGATTGATGAGAAATAGAATAACTAAGGAATATCGTAATGTACGGTGTCCTTAAGTGGATTATAGAACATCGTAAGGTACAGTGTACTTAAACAGAATACGAAATATGGTAAGGTACCACACGCTTAAGTGATTTTGGCATATTATATGATATGGGCCACATACACTTGAGTGGGCTTTTTAGCTTGCAGCCCACACAAGTGGTTCTATAAATAGAACCCTTGTGTAGAAGCATTTGTGTAGTTGCAATTTTGTTTCTCTCTCTCTCTCTCTCTCAAAGCCTTCATTCGTAGCAGCTAGCACTGAGATTGAAGGAATCCGTTCGTGTGGACTGAGTAGAGGTGTTGTCATCGTTCAACGTTCGTGATCGCTCCGTAGATCTGCATCAAAGGTTACAATCGCCATAAGAGGTAACGATACTATCACTGATCATGCCCATTCGTAAGGATCATTAAAGGAGAAAATTTAAATTCCGCTGCGTTTTGGATCGCCCTTCTCCTTCACAAATGTCTCATTCGATAGCATTAAGGAGCTCGACTTCAAAGATGTTTGCCTTTAGTTACTGGATCACGAGGTTCACTGAGTCATCACCTGTGTCAGCCAGCAAAGTGTCAGAGGATTGGGAGTATCTAGAGCCAGTCGAAAGCTTGCAGAGTTTTTGAAGCCTTTTTAGAGCCTTTGTAGGATTCTTCCTTTTTCATAGCAATGATTTCGTTTTGACTTAAAGAAGTGTTGGATGATGAGTCATGGACAACATGTTAAGCTTGTTTCTCTGTGACGGTGACATGCTGACTTTCCTTTTCTGTTAGAATAATTTCAACATTTGGGATGAATTTCTCCCGTTCCAATATTTCAGGGCTTTTTGTTGTTGGTTGGTCAGAAACCAATATATCGTGAACGGAAGCTATGGTGTCATCTAACTCTTCGAGGAGACAATTGTTCGACATTAGCCTCCTCATTAAGGGTCGGTTCAATAGAGATATCTATACCTTCACCAGTCACTTCATTCTCTAAATGTACAGAGGACATGCTATAGTTAAAAAGTCCGACCAATGAATATGAGAGAAGGTTTCAGAAGGAATTAAACGGGGGATACCTGTTGGTTCGTCCACCACGTTCTCGTCCGACTTCGACGGTTCCTAGAAATAAAAAATGGTTAGTTGAATTAAAATCAAGGAGTAAAATTGTGTATTATGCGAAGCAATACCTTAGGATCATTTTCTTCGACTGGGATACCTTTTGGCTCATTCCGCGTTTGTTCCTCAGTAGGCAAGTTTTCTTCTTCTTTACCTTTATTGGAGGGAACAACAGTCGAGGTTGCCGTTTCTTTTTGAAGAATGATTTTGGGGGAAACACCTTTTTTTCTGAGAGTCGATTTGGAAGGAGTCTTTGGCTTAGGCCTTGAGAAAATCAGAGTCTTTTCAGTGTCCTCTGAGCTTTCACTTCAGCCACAGTTTCTGTGGGTTTTTGGGTTGCATGTTGGAAAAAGATGGTTTAGTTTTGCTGCCGTTGAAACCATAAAAGAAGAAATCAAATACATACCTGTATTATGGTAACCTTTTTAGATTTCTTTTTATTGATTTTCGTAGTAACAGGGGAATCAAGGTCGCGTTTTCGATTCTAAATAGAAAGCACTGTTAGAACCATTTCGAAAATAAGCTAAATATGAAGAAAGAAAACTTAGCTTTTTCTGTGGAGGTTCTTCTTTTTCTTATCTTCACCAGCATTGGAAGAGCCTTCGACCTTGGTGTCGCCCTTTGCTACAGTATCATCTATAAAATCAACATAAGAGAAGTCAAAAGTATTAAGAAAGAGAACTTTAATGATTAAATATATACCTGTTTTCTTCTCTGGGTGCTCTTCTAAGCTAGAGAAGGTAGTCGACAACCTCTTACGGAAATTCTGTTCAGAAAAGTGGCCTGAAAGTAGCTTGTCCACTATTTGTCGAATTCCACTATTAGAAAGAAAGATGGCTGGAAGTGGAAGGTGGGAAACTCGAGAACTTGCTGATGAGCAAAAGCCATGAAATCTCTGTATTCTGTCAAAGTGATTTTCCTTTCCGACCAACAAATTCCGTTCTCCCAAGAGTAGAGTGAACTTGGCATTATTTGGCTAAAACTAAATTTTCAAGCCACCAGGGAACCTGTTTCGAAACCAAGATAGACCAAAACACCTGTCAACAAAAGGGGCCATGGTCGAAACAAAAGTTTTCGCCTTAAGGAAAAGGTTGATGTATTTCATAAAGGTTATTTGGGGAGGGTTGTCATAATGAGTGACTATGGCAAGTCTGGTGCCTTCGATACTCCTGTAATCAGTTTCTTCTAACAAAGCTTTCGATTCAGTTATATGCAACTTAGGTTCAAAGGTAACATTCAACTAGAGTTGCAAGAGCCATAAAAAGCCAGAGATAAGGTATGATTTATTGGTTTCAGGGAGATGTTTTAACTTGTAAGAAGTATTTCCACGTGATTGATATAATTTGGCTAAAAGCAGTTTGGCTAACAAAATATTTCGAAACCTCGTGAAGTTGGATTGCGAGAGGGACATATTTCTTAGCTATCTGTAATGATCCTGAACTAAAAACATAGTAAGAAAGCCAAAGGGTTAAGAAAGCTATATGTTCTTGGTCGGAGACCTCTTTAGTTTGATTGTCATGGTGGTCGATAATGAAGTTTTTAAAGTTGAAGCATTCGATAACGAATTCATGATCGATTTTTATGGTGGGGGGGTGAAGGTTTCACCAAGAGGGTTTAGTCCCATGATGGCTGCTACGCCGAACAAAGTTGGCGTAAACATTCCACAAGGGAACTGAAAAGTGTTGGTCGAACCTTCCCAAAAGAAGATTGACGCGAGTAACATGGCCGGGTTATACCTAAGTCCAGTTTGATAAATTTGTGTCATGTCGAAGTTGCCTAAGTCTTGCCACTACTTTTGTCTTTTGCTTTTGACTTTATTGAACCAGGCAAGGTATTATTTGCTTTGGGTAGGAGGCGCAGATCGAAAGAAACACGCAGGTGTTTCCATAATAAGTCGAGATAGCGTTATTCAGACACTGAGAGCATGGTGACGGGATAATACCGAAAAAGGTTCTTTACTTTTCTAGGTTGAGATTTAGCAGTTGGGTATGGTACTAAGAATGCTAACAGTCTACCAGAAAGCGTGAAAGGATTGGGTAATTGTTTTTGCCAAATGGAGATTTTTTATTTAGCCATTGACGGTTCAAAAACGAAATTTCTTCCTTCATCGTTCTCTGATGGCAAAATTGTGTAAGCCATTGGATTCTTCCCAGTATCGAACTTGTTGGATGAAGTGTTAACTGCCATTGTTAAACTTTGCAAAAGCTTGTTATTAGGAAAAAAAAGATTTTTCTGTATGAGAAAGGTTGAGAGCAAAAGTGAAGAAGATGAAATGATAGTGTTATATATGTATTTATAGAGTTGCCCTCTTTCCCTGTGGGATACACTTGACAAACACATGGTAGTGTGGATCACTTAGAGTCTCAAGAAGTGGGAGAGTTGTTAAGAGGTGGAGAAATAATGAGACATGCAAAAACATGATCTCTTAGAAATTAAGAGCAATGATGGGATTTGAAAAGATTGTCTGGAAAATGGCAACACGCAGTAAAGTGAAAATAATGAAGATGACGTCAGTGAAGGAGTTAGAGTAATGTCAAAAATACATAAAAAAAATCCACCTTCCTCTATGCTGATCTAAAATCGAAACCTGACATTTTGGGGGTTGTTATCTCAGATTTTTGACACCAACATTAAATTACAAATATGCAGTGAGAATCATGTAGTAATGATTTTGGTGAAGTCAAAATGGTTAATGATGACCATGAGGGTTTTGACGAATTCGATTTGTCGATAATGAGTCTTCATTGTGGTCGAAATCATAGTTAGACGGAGATCGGGAAATTTTGGGACTTAATGAAATTCGAAGTTTCCAAAGGTATTCTCTATGCAGTCGAATGATATGTGAATGGGTAAGACCAAACAGTTATTGAAAGACACATTAAAGCTTATCGAAGACGAAAATTGCATGGAAGTGAAGACGTGACATGTTATGTTTAGTCGACCATTGTAGATAGTTAACCTAATATTAGTATATAAGTAACCTTCACTTTGAGTTTTAAGGGTCCGTAATTGTACGCAAATTCTACATAATTCAAAGTATCTGTGTGATTGAGAAAAAAGTTTCAGAATGTACGTATGCGTTTCACTTTTTACAAATTAAAGCCTTTTATATTCAAATCATTTTATGTATTTTCAATCACTTTATTTCTTCTTTGCATTTAGATTTTCAGTTATTATTCTTAAACTACATATTTCAACATTTATATCAAGATCATTTAAAGTTTATGATTCACACAAATATGTCTCGAGATCTTTTCGATTTTAATCCCTTAAGTAAATTGAAATTTGTTTTTGTTTACTAAATTTCACGATAAACAAGTACAGGAGGAGGAGAGTGCATGATATTAGAAAGATCTAATAAGATTTTGTTTGATTGTATTGTTTTGTATTTTCGAAACAACTTATGTATTGTCCACACATTTTGATAATTATATGACTTTATTCATAATTAAGTACTATGTTTGAATCAATTAGTGTATGCATTTCCTAAAATATATTGGGTTAAATTAACCTAAAATATGTTGGCCTAAAAAAAAATCAAATTTAAAGAATAAAAACACTATAATTGAGTCCATAGAGTATTTTAGAGATGCATCTTCGTTTACACCAAAATACCATATAGAGATGCATTTTCAAACCATTTTTTATGAAATGAGATGGATCTAAAAAAGGCGCAGATTGATGTGATTTTTGATGCATACGAAGGTGCATCTTCTAACACATAAATGATATTATAAATGATATTTTGGAGTTTTAAAAAATGTTGGCTGCAATTATGAAATGTTTTCAATGACAAGGGTGTGTGCGAAAAGTAGGTTCTAAAAGCTCACAAGCAAGGCCCAAAAGCCCATAAAAAATCTGGTGGCTAGAACGCTACTATCGTTAAGCTGATTGGGTCCCCAAACACCTCCCTCTTGACTCTTCTTCAATCAGCAGCCTCTTTCTCTCTCTGCTGCTTCTTCTCCATTCGATTCGATCCTCACTTCCCAATCGCTCTTCCATTTTTGTAAGTCTCTCTCTAAAAATCTCACTCATCATTTTGACTTGGATCTATCCCACACTTTTGAGCTCTAAAATTTCATTTCTCATCTTTGTTTACCTAATTCCAGTTTTAATTTCGTATTGTTTCACTTTTGTGCCCTAATTTTGCACAGTTGCGATTGAAATTGTGTTGTACTTGTCACTGAATTAAACTCGAAATCTTTATCTGTAGCGGTATTGTTGTTTACTGTGTGTTAAGTTTTTGAGTAAATCAGTGTATTTGTAAAGGTAGTTTATGAATTATGCGAATCCTTAGGTTTTTGGTTTTTGTTTTGCTTAATTCGTTTTTTTTTGTATTGAGAAAAAGTTGTTTAAGATTTGGAGTAGACTTGATAAGTATGTTTTATTTTGGAGTTTAGATTAGATCTTTACATAACCCCGGGGTTGGCATGTTGGCGAAGGTTTGGGTTATGAGAGGGTGCTCCTCTCAAGGTCTTAGGTTCGAATTCCGCTTATTCCTATGTTGGGCAGTCCATATAAGCTTTACTCTGGCTTTAAACGGTCCCTGCAAGTGCGCCCCTCCTGCAAGTGGACGGATTGATTTCTTTGGATTAGTTGGTCATAAGGCTGGATACCAAGCTTTAAAAAATATTAGATCTTTACATGATTATTTGATAGCTACTTTAGCAATGAATGCATAGTTTTTATTCTGTATTCAGGACATGTGTTGATTTAAATTATTTAGGTGATATCCAATTCTATGAAGCCTGGATACGTAGTACAAGTATTAGTGTGATACAGATACATGGATACAAATTCTTTTTTAAATAAAGGATACAATAAAGTCTAGATATGTTGCAAGCTTTTTTTTTTGTGAAAAAAGTTATATACATATGTAGAATACTTGTAATAAAAAAGACAATGGTCATTTTTATGTAACCTCAATGATCACAGTTTACAGAAAAGAATAGTTGTAGTTAAAACTAGTTTGAAACAAAAATAAAATATAACTGAAATTAAAAGAATAATATGAGGGGATCAAAAGTGTATTTTAGTCAAATAGTTTGATGCAATATTTGATGCTGCCGTGCTTGAGGATCTAAACAGCTCTTGGATGAGAGGTGTTGATGTTAAGTTTTTAATGATTTCAGTTGTTGTATGGGCTGATAAAAGTCATCTCTTATTGTGTGATGCTGTCTTTATCATTGTCCAATGCATTATTTATCTCATGATCTTTATCTATGATATTATGCCAGATCTATTTTTGTACTTATCTTTAATCTTTTTTATATGAACAATCCACAGTCTGAACTGAGATGGCTGGAGGTGTTATTCAACAATTATTGAGGAGGAAACTCCAATCTCATTCTCTGGTAAGCACTTGATCTTCTCTTGATAATTTTATACTTGTGAGAGTGTTTATGTTTCTGACCTTTTCTTATAGGACATAAAATCAAGACACTTAGCTAGACTTTGAGGGAGGGGGAAATGGTTTTTTTTATACATATGCGAGGGAAATTGAAAGTTGTATTTTCAGGAAGATGTTTCATATAGCTGTTCCTTTGTGATTCACCTTTGCTTATAATGCTTGTTCGAACAATGTTATATATTCCAAATCCAATTTATTAGTGAAACTGCTGGGTCTTTTTGCAAGTTGGTCTTTGGAGGGGAGTGCTTTGGAGGGCTACGTCTATAGTTTGATATATATTTGAAAATTTACAAGATTAGACAAAAAACAACACAATACATTAGCATCTAATATTATGTTTTTTTAAATATCAAATACATATCAAAATATAGGCGTAGCCCTCCCCTCCAAAAACCATCTCACAAACATATTCTTAGGTTAATGTCACAATACTTTTGAAAAAGATATGCTATATCATCAAACCGTTACTACTAATTTTGCCAGAGTTTCCAGGTTCCCCTCATCTAACAGTCATATATTTAATAAGCTCCCTTGCGTTACTAATTCATTATTGTACATTAGAAGTATTTAAATCACACAAAAGTTTAGTTGACACTAATATGTTCGTAGCAGTTGAGGGAAGTCTTACTAATTAAGCCTTTGACTATAGACAATAAAAGATAAATTCAAAAAATTACACAACACTATTGCAAATAATCAAAAGGCTCTCTGTCATTTGGTTCTATCATCTAATGGGATTGGTTCTATGAGAAAAATAACACTGTAATTTTTTTCCTATCTGTCCATCCAATTACGCAATATGTATATAATTCCCTTGGTTGTCCTACTTGGCATACTCCACTCTTTTTCTTTGGCATGAGGTTTTCTTGTTCTAATTTAATCTCAAATGCTCCTTATCAAGGATGTAATTCTCAGCCCACATCACTTGATGCCGTAGCAATACCTTCCTACTTTTATATCTACCATCCAATCATGACAACAATTACAATTTTAATAGCTTGCAAGAATCTTTACCATAGTCTAATATTGGGGTTCATGAGCTCAGCTCATTTGTAGCTTGCACAATTTTTGATGTCTTTTTTATTCTTTTAAATAGATATTGAATTGTTTTTCCTCCACTAGTCTAGTATTTATTAGAACTGACGTTCTCATTGAACAATTAATTTTTTGAATGATTTATTATCTTCAGCAGCAGTATGTCTCATTTATCTTGTAAATAGATGCTACATTTGTTTCTCTTCCACTAATATAGTTTTTTCTGAGACCTCATGATCTTATTTAACAACTCAGTAAGGTGAGTTATACCTTTCACCCGTATTTATGTCCAAACTTAGGTGGATTTTTTGGGATGAATCGCTATACTACTGTCCCATTTTCTTTCATCCTCTCTTTAACTGAAAGTTTTAATTGTATGTCAAAAACTAGTAAAGTACCTGACTACCCGTACATTTGCATAGGTCACACGTGTTTGGTGCTTAAATTTATTGAAGTACGATATTGTTGCATGCCCTTCATTTAGCAGCCTGTAGAAATGAATGTCACATCTTAAGAGCTTAAATTTCATTTATATATTACTTTGAAAGTTTTAACACTATAAACAAGAATGGCATCATATGTTTCACCCATAATATAAAAACTTTTCAGAGTAATTGTTGCAAGTTTGCAACCAACTTATATACCTAGTAAAGGCAAATCTCTGACTTCCAGTTATGTTTGATCTTCTCATCAATCATCATTTAGGGTAACTTTAGACAGATTCATGGTAACTCTAGCTTTAGTTTAGCTCTTCCCTCTTAGGAAGGACTACTACTGAGTTCTTGGCTCCAATTCTGATTAATGTGTGCCATCTTTCAATTCATTCATTGCAGGCTTATAGTCATTGATTGTCATATTGAAACAAGTATTCTGGACTGTTATGGTAGAACTGGAAATACATGATTGTTCATGCATAGATTTTTGATGATTTTATAACAATTTGTGTCCCTCAGAAGTTGCTGATCATGTCTTTTTCTAATCACTGTTGTATAATTGTTGCAGAGTTCGTCTGGCTCTACTGGCAGTAACTCCTTAAGAGCCCTTGCTTTAGTAGGAGCTGGTGTCTCAGGTCTTTTGGGTTTTGCAACAACAGCATCAGCCGATGAAGCTGAGCATGGCCTCGCATCTCCACACTATCCATGGCCTCATGAAGGCATCCTCAGTTCATATGATCATGCTTCGTAAGTTGGACCTGAGTTGTTCATATATCATTTGTTAATACATTCATACACTCAAAGTAGTCCCTGTTGCATTTAATGTGTGATCATAAGTAGTTGTTGAAGTCAACTATAGACACTTTTAATTCACTTTAATTGTCATCTTGTCCTAATTTTACTTTTTCTCAGCCTTGGACAAATTCCCCTCTTGCTCTGAAATTTTGTTTTTTTTGAGGTGACATGATGTAACGTGGTTTCAATCTTGGTTGTTTATGTGTAATATCTGTGATGTATTGTTTTATTTTATTAAAAAAAACTTGCATTAAAAGCCAGAATGTGATTTTCTAAAAGAAATAGTTGCATTTATAGATCCTGCGATAGATACATTCTCTTCTTTTAGACCTTTTTTTTTCCTGAGCCAGTATTTGTAATATGGTGATTTTTTTGTTTGCTCTATACCTCCATATATTTAATCTGAATTTCACACAAACATTAAAACTAATTAAGATCTCGACACATTTACCTTTTCTATGAACAGGATTCGTCGCGGTCATCAAGTTTATACACAAGTCTGTGCTTCCTGCCATTCCATGTCTTTGATATCATACCGTGATTTGGTTGGTGTTGCTTACACAGAAGAAGAGGTAAAGGCCATGGCTGCTGAGATTGAGGTGGAAGATGGCCCTAATGATGAGGGCGAGATGTTTTCACGCCCTGGTAAACTCAGTGACCGATTTCCTCAGCCATATGCAAATGAATCAGCTGCTAGGTTTGCTAATGGAGGAGCCTATCCTCCAGATCTAAGTCTTGTTACCAAAGTAATGTCAGTTGCCTGCTAGTGACTTCCTTAGGTTTTCTGTTGTATGCATTAAAAAAAAAACTTTGCCCTTTGCAATTGCAGGCTCGTCACAATGGCCAGAACTATGTGTTTGCCCTCCTAACCGGTTACCGTGACCCCCCTGCTGGCGTTTCGGTAGATTCTTCTTCAAAACCTTTTCTTTAATCTAAATATACTCGTTATAGCAACTTGCATTCTTTAGAATCCGAATTTGTCCAGTGAAATTTGCTACACCACCTGATGAGAGTGGTTTGGAACCAAAAAAATTGAGATATGTTGTGACATTGAAATGTGCATTTTCCTTTTTCCTTGGTGAAGCACTACTATTCCAACACAATATTTCAGAACAGTGTTTGATAAATTTTTTTCTTCCAATTTTTGTTTTCTTTGCATAATAATTAGTAAAATATGCATACCTGGTGAGTTATGCATAATAGCTTTTTGATACCATACATGATCTTTCAATACAATTTTTTCCGAAAGATGTTAGAAGACACAATACTAATGTCTCTTTAGACTTATATGTGACTTCAGCTGTCATTCATCGTTAATGCGTTTACATATGGATCATAATGATGAGTGATGAACTTCAATATTCTCTCTCAAATTTTTATTCTTGTTCCAGTGTGGCAATACTTTTCATGAACTTTTGTTTATGGTTATTTTTTAAATGGTAATGTAGATCAGAGAAGGATTGCATTACAATCCTTATTTTCCTGGTGGGGCCATTGCCATGCCTAAGATGCTTAATGACGGTGCTGTTGAATATGAAGATGGTACCCCTGCCACAGAAGCTCAGGTAATTTTCTTTGTTTAGGATTTCATTCAATAAATCTTAGTATATTGAATATTATCTATCAACTTAGGAAGAGTAAAGCAACATTTTTGTACTTTTTTCTTTTTCTGTTACAGATGGGGAAAGATGTCGTGTCATTTTTGTCTTGGGCTGCAGAACCTGAAATGGAAGAGAGAAAACTGGTTTGTTTTCCTTATTATCCTTCTTCTATCAGATCAAATGAAGTAAAAATATATGATTTTCTTACACACTGCTACTACTTGCAGATGGGATTCAAATGGATATTTGTACTTTCATTGGCATTACTTCAAGCTGCATATTATCGCCGTCTTCGATGGTCTGTTCTTAAGTCCCGCAAGTTGGTTCTTGATGTTGTCAACTAATTTCCTTCACGCCTCATTTTAAATTATGAAAAAGATTATTACTGGCAATAATTTTGCCAATTCTGATCATGTCATATTCGTTGGAGTTACAGAAAAGCATGTTTTGTTTATTGTTTGAAGTAGAAATAAAGCTGGAACCCCCTTCTCAAACGAATGTATTTACCTTCTTGAGGAACCCTCTTACACTTGTTTAATTTGGAATTTGAGATGATTGTTAAGTGACTGGGGTTTATTTTTGGTTATATTTAGTAAAGATTAAAAGAAGGGAAAAGGGAGTGGCATAATGTTCTTGTTTGAAATTGGAAACAAAGTTCCCTTTTAATTCATTTTTATTCCGTCATGTGATGCTCATTACTGATACTACTATTAAGAAATTTTGCTTAAGTTTTAAGCAGATTATTCAGCTGTTTATATATGAAATTGTTATTAGCTAATCATGTGTTGTTTACTGTGTAAGCAATATGAAGCTCGAGGTAGCTTTTTTTAAGTGTTAAGCTTTGGATTTTCAGAGGAAGGGGTCATAGTAGTAATTCGGAAATTGGCCGGTAGGTGTTAATCACAGTACTTAAGTAATTCTGAAATTGGTCGGTAGGTGTTAATCATAATTTAGTTAGTTTTTTATGTATTTTTTTGAATAATTTTTTTAATTATCATATTTGATTTGATGTTTAAGATTTCTTGCTGGACATGATTTTTGCTAATGTCTTTGGAAAACATTTTACTATTAATACGACTCATAATTGAGAGTCTGGGTACATAATTGATTTTTTGGGCTGGGTTTTCGTATCGATCTGATTCAGTTTGGATCCAGTGGAGTTTGCCTCGAGTAGTGACCCACTCAAGAGTAAGATCGTGTTGAAATAGCTGGTGAACCAAGTGGGATAAACTAATTCAAGTATAATGCAGAACGAAATCTAATTAAGATACGACAAAGAATGCATGGATGAGGATATCATGGTTCAAGATTTTTCGTGAGAGAATTCGATTGTAACTTTATTGGGCTTTTACCAAGTACATTTTACACCTATTGTGGGGTCTGGTAAAATTGATATGGGACACCCACGTCAATAACAACGGCAGTTTGACCCCAACTTATAACAATGAGGGTGTCACTGGTAATAATAACAACAACAATAATGCCAATAGTTGAGTTGTCATAGTGGAGATGCTAGGTGTAATGGATGAGTTGCATTGTTAGAACGAAACCTTGCAGAAGAGCATCCATGATTTACAACAACAATATGCAAAATCAAATGTTGTCGAGGAGGAGGAACCCACACATCCTTAGCCGCTCCTAATTGAGATTTGGGACTCATGCCCATAAATTTCAAACCACAATCTATGGTATCATTCGAAGGCTAGAGCGATCTCTAGAAGCACATAATCATCATCAACATCCAGATAACCATTATCCGAGTAGAAGACTTGTTGAAGTGCAAGATAATATCCGAAATGTTCAAGGAGGCAGCCTTCAGATGCTACATGAGCCTTCCTAGGTTCTTTAAATATCGAGCTACCAGGACCTGACGAGAAAGATGGTTCACCACTTTTTGGTCAACAAGACTAGAAAGGTTTCCACTACAAGCCTACTCAATGTTTAACAAAACTATTCCAAGTCCTTACGCGAGTATTTGACCAGATTTAATGAAAAGACCATTATTGTCACCAACCTAAGCCTATAAATGTTTGTGGAATTTTCAATAACAACTTAAAGGCTGACCACTTCAACAAATCCTTGATCCAAAGTTGACAGCTTTGATGGAAGAGATTGTGACAAGAGTGGAATCTTATATCAAAGGCGAAAAATACAAAATTGAGAAAAGAACCCGAGATGTAAGTGTGTGTGTGAGAGAGAGAGGTGGAGAAAAGTCTAAAGTGTTGGGCTAGTAGAGGAATCATAAATTCGGGAAAAGGGTTGCGTTCAAGTCCACTAGAAGATCCTTGGAGCATTTCACCCCAACGAACGCATGGAGAGAACAAAATCCTCCAAGACCTCCACCACACCAAGTTCATTCCCAAATCTTCTTCCCACAGGGGAGATATGTTGGGGAACGATCCAGAGAGATGGTGTAAGTATCATAGGATATATGGTCACCACACAGATGATTGTCGCCACATGAAGTAAGAAATTGAGAAGTTAATTCAAGAGGGTCGCTTGCAGAGATATGTGTCGCGACTGCAAAAATCAGAGAGTCTCCACCATATTTTATTCATTCATAAGGGATATGGAAATAATGATAAAATTCTAACGGAAAGGATAAGACGATCATTGCAACCGAATATGAGTTCGGGAGTGGTTAAGTGAGGGGAAGGTGTTAGACACCCCTCACTTACGTTGTACTCAACGAGAACCTTATCTAATTCTAAGGTTGATTGTTTGCTAAAGGGTATACCTGTCATTCTTATTTTTATTTCTTGCTTTTATTCATTACAAAGAGATGAGGTATTTACAAAAGGGTAAAATGGAAAAAGAGTTAGTTTTAGGATAAGGGAGTCACCTTGGTTTTGCAACCTTGTGCCTACGTATTTCTCATTGAGTGATGAGAAAAGTCAGAGTCATCGTAGTTCGTAGGGCGTGGTTACTGTTTTTTATAAAACCGTGTTAAGTCTCCTTCGAACGATTGACTTATGCCTGGACTTTGAATTGAAGGGAAGGTGAGCTAGCCTTTACTTCGCATTTAAGGGACCTGACGATTCTTTATTGAAAAAAGTCTTTAATTTCATTATGTTAGTGAAAAATATTTTTGTGTTGTTTAGCCTGTTTAACCCAGTTCTAAGAGGGAATATGATTTGGTTAGGAAAAGGAAAATATAAGTCCTAGTGTTGTAATTTTTTTTTTAAAGTAGTTAAGTAATGAAAGTAAAGTTAATTATAAACTCTTAAATATAAAATTAAGTTCATATTTTAATTAATAAATAAAAAGGTTTCAAATTATATAAAAAAAATTAAATAGTAAGGAAATTATTATTTTAAAACCTAAAATAGACCTAATAAGTCAATTTGAAAATAAATTTTTAATTGGATATTTATAAAAAAGATAAAAAGGAAGTTTGAAATAATAATAATATTTTAAAGAAGGAAAAAAAGGGTATGGATAAGTTCTTTACAAGAATAAAAAAAAAAAGAATGATGGGGGATTTAATAGTTTGGTCGTAAAAAGAGAAGTTTTGAATTATTACAATAAAGAAAAAAAATAAAAAAAATATATTAATTAAACCCTAAATTTAATCTAAAATTATTGTTTAGAATAAAATTAGCCATTTAGATTTTTCTTTTATATCAAACTTAAAATTGATAATTAATTATTAAAATAATATTAATTAAGCTGAAAAAAAATTAAAATAATAAGAAAACTAGTAAATATATCATACACCAAAAGTAAAATCAAACTCTAACAAAAGATCAGACAAATATTTGACAATTACAAATGATATGGTAAGGGATACCAACCTACGGGAGCAAGATTTCTCCCGGTGACCAAAAAAATATAAACATCTTTTAAATTCTCATCCTTCTTTGTGTTTTTAGCTTTGACTTTTTCTTGAACTTAATTTTCTTTTAGGGTTTAATGTTGTTGTTCGTGAAGAACAACAACTTTTAGGAGAGAAAATTCGTAAGTTTGTTGATGATTGTTGATGGGCAATATGAAATGAACAAAGCTCTATTTATAGGAAAACTTTAGGTCAAGAATTAAATTTTTATCGATCAATTTGGAGAGAATATGTATAAATTTGATTAGAAAAGATAGTTTGATTTGTCTTGGTGAACAAGTCTATGAATCTAGATGGATTTTGTGCCTTTGTGCAAGGTTTGATTCAATTTGAAAAAGATCTTATATATTTTTAGATTTTTGACTTTTTTTAATATAAAATAGCAATAAATTAAATAAAAAATTAATTTAAAAAATGCCTAAAAATAAGAAACAGAAATCATATTTAAATACATTTTTTAAAAGCATATAAAAAATGTTGAGAATGTGTCAAGTGTGAGTAGTGTGGATAATAGTCCCACATTGGTTGATAATGTGGAAACTTGAGCATTTATAAGTGAGAGAATCCACTCACCTATCACCTTAAGGTTTTGGGTGAATATGTGGTGTGTCTCTCAAAGGTGTTGCTCTAGGAAAGGTAGTCCCACTATGTTCAATGCTCCCTAGTGAAAAATACCCCCCAACAAATGGTATCACGAGCCTTTGGTTTCAGAAAGGTACCAGGTTACTTGTATCGAAAGTCAACGGTTGAGGGGGAGTGTTGAGAATGTGTTGAGAGAACCCACTCACCTATCACCTTAAGGTTTTGGGTGAATATGTGGTAGGAAAGATAGTCCCACTATGTTCAATGCTCCATAGTGAAAAATATTCCCCAACAAAAAATTCGAAAATTATAAAAATGACAATAAAATAAACTTGATAAAAATATAATAATAACTAAAAATAATCTAATAATAATGATATAATGAAGAAAGAAGAAAAA
This sequence comes from Lathyrus oleraceus, assembly GCF_024323335.1. Taxonomy (NCBI): domain Eukaryota; kingdom Viridiplantae; phylum Streptophyta; class Magnoliopsida; order Fabales; family Fabaceae; genus Lathyrus; species Lathyrus oleraceus. The sequence goes on along the minus strand of NC_066579.1, from coordinate 158,946,030 downwards.
TATATTATTTGTAACTTTTGACCATTTGTGATAAAAAATGCATAAATTGATAGAAATAAAAAAAACTAAAATATAAAAAAATGAAAATAAAAAACAAAAAATATAATTTATTTTGATTTTTTTGTTGTAAAAAATAGAAATAAAGGTAAAAGAGAAAAGTGCACTAAAAAAAAGAAGGGAAAAGTGAGATTTTAGGTCTTGATGTTCAATGCTAGTTATGTTTGGATTGTTTTAGTTTATGTTGATTGAGATTATTGGGATTTTGTGAGATTTTTGGAATGTATTGAATTTTAATTTGAGATTTTGTGAATTTTGAGGAGATTTGGGGCAAATTTACCGAGATAACCCACTTTTTCGAAAAAATTCCCAAAATAACCCACTTTTCAGGAAAATTCCCAATCTACCCCACTTTTAGGAGGAGGTGCCAATTGGATTGGCGACCCCTCTTAAAAATTACAAGGAGGCGCCAATTGGATTGGCTAGGGCACCTGCCCTAGCCAATCCAATTGGCGCCTATGTGTATCTTTTAAGAGGAGGCGCCAATCCAATTGGCGAATCCCTTAAAAAAGCCTCAAATGAAAAAAGCTCCAACATGAAAGTTGTAGATATTTTCAAGATAATGAATTTGGATATAAATTTTGCATCATTTGGATTTTTTATGAGAAAGTTATGGGCAATTGAAGTTGGACTTCTGAGTTTTTCAACTGTAATCTGACCTATAATGTCTTGCATTATTTCATGTGTTTATTTTAGAGTTATGAAATTTTGTCCAACATAACATTTGAAGTAGACATCTTAAATTTTCCAATGCACTTGGTCCCACCTCAAAATAATTAAAAATGAGTGAGTTAGGTCCCTGCGAAGTTGACCCAAAATTAGGGTTTCTGTCAAAATGACCTATAATGTTTTGAAATGAATGACGAGCTTCCAAGTTTCAAATGAATTTTTGATGAACATGAAAGTTGTTCATATGGCGACTGTTGTTAAAACTTGAATGGAGGCGCCAATTGGATTGGCTAGGGCAGGTGCCTTAGCCAATCCAATTGGCGCCTATGTGTAGGTTTTAAAAGGAGGCGCCAACTCAATTGGCGAGTCCCTCATAAAATTCCTTTTTTGTCTTATAAATAGATGAGTTGTGTGACCTATTGTTCCACAACTCATATAATCATTTGGCTATCATGTTTGGTGTTCGTCGCCGATACGGTAAGGTGATTTATGCGAGAGACAAACCTCAATTGCTGATGCTGTTTTGGAACATCACCACGTTAGATCAACTGAAGAGGGAGCTGGTTCGATGGTTAGACGGGAAAATACCAGAAGGGAAAAAAATCAGAAGTATTGAGAGACTTGACAGTATCTTTGGTTGGGTGCGAATGAAGACTGATAAGGATGCTAGGGAAATGATGTTCGGTCCAGACGACATTAATTTGATTGTTGTAATCAGTTAGAATTATTTATGTTTTCAGATGTTTTGTACTGTTGTTTGTTATGAAACTCGTTGTAACAAGAACTTAATGATATATAATGATTGATTGTTACAGAAATACAATGTTACAAAAAGCTTAAGATCTAGATAAAATGTTACAAAAAGCTTAAGATCTAGATAAAATGTTACAAAAATCTTAAGATCTAGATGATGCTCCTTGATTGGGACAGTTGTTTTTGTTGTGTCCTGGTTGACGACAAAGACTACATAATCTTATCATTTTATCTATGGAATCCATCTCTGTTCTGATACGTGTGCTGTTTGGCCTTCCTTTCTTCTTTCTACGCATCTCTTCATTGTGCCAAACAATATCTCCTTCATATGGAGGCCAGTAATCCTCCATTGGTAGTACTGAAAAGCTTTGACTATATACATTCATGATGGTGCTGGCCTTGTACACATCAGATAAATGGGTGTAAGCGTCTTGACGAGTATAAGCGCATGCTGCAATGACATGGGAGCAAGGTATGCGGAAGGCCTGAAATTTTCCACAATTGCACCAACTTCTGTGTAGTCTAACAGTGTAGGCTAAATTTGGTCTCCCCTCGTTGTTGCCCATTGTTTCCTGGACACTGAAATTTTGTCTATGACGGTCAAACACTGTTCCAGCGTGTGTCGTAGCTTTGATGCTCTCCTCTTTCATGACCTTCATGCAACACTCACTGAATACTTGTCCGGACATTAACACTGCACTCCATCTTTCACCTCTGGTTGCGAACATAGAAGCCAACCTATAATAGGTTGATCTTACCAAGGCGGTTATCGGCAGATTTCGAATCCCTTTGAAAACCCCGTTCATGCATTCCACAATGTTTGTTGTCATGTGGCCCCATCGACAACCACCGTCAAATGCTCTTATCCACTGCTCTACTGGGATGTTATTTATCCATCTCCCCGCGTCTTCATTAGACAGACGAATCTCATCACGATAATATTGAAAAGACGATTGAGTTAAAGCATACCCAGCATTCACCACCTTCTTGCGAAGATTCTTATCTTTTATAGCACGCATGAAGTTTTGTGCAATGTGTCTGATACAGTAGACATGTGTAGAAGGAGGATCATGCCATCCGTTGTCATGGTTGTTGTAGGCACTTTCGATGGCAGCATGTCTATCAGAAATCAAACATAGATTGGCTTGTGGAACGACATGCGTTCTGAGATGTCGAAGAAAGAAACCCCATCCACCAGCCGTTTCACCTTCAACAAGAGCAAAGGCAATGGGAAATACATTGTTGTTACCGTCTTGTGCAACTGCCATGAGCAAAGTACCCTTGTATTTTCCGTATAACCAAGTGCCATCAATTTGCAGGAGAGGTTTGCAGAAAGCGAAACCTTTGATGCACGGGTCAAATGCCCAAAAAAGACGGTGAAATATTCTATTACCTGTAGCACAGGTTCCGTCTGGCATCATTGCTGGCACTGTCTCCAGAATTGCCACAGTTCCTGGGACATAAGTTTTTAGTGCCCATAAAAACCGTGGTAATTCCTTGAATGAGTCCTCCCAGTTGCCGAAAACCTGCTCAACAACCTTTGTCCTCGCAATCCATGCTTTCTTGTAAGATGGAGTATAATTATATGTTGTTCGAATATGGGATATAATTATACTCACCTTCACTGATGGGTCTTTATTTACCAATGGCAGAATGTCTTGACATATCAAAGCTGTGCTCAGTTTACGGTGATCTTGTTCAACGTTAGTTGCAACGCAACTGTGTGGTGGGTCTATTGAGGCGATCTCCCAAGAGTCATTTTTCTTCTTGTAAGATGCAGCCAAACGAAACTTACAAAGCATGTTACGACATTCGATAACATACCTTCTAGAGTCAGTGCGTTTCACTGTAAAGTCAGCAAAGTTGTTCATATGGTATTTTTTTATTGCCAAGACACATTCCTCTTTGGTACGAAACATGTCTCCCACCTTTAATTCGCCTACTGGTCTCGGATACGGATTATAGAAGACACTGTCGGACGTTTCATCGTCGTGAAGATCCATATTTGTCATATGTTGAGGAGGATTGTAGGCATGAGTAGGAGGTATTGGTGGTGGTTGAGCCTCATCTTCATCGTCGTTGTTCAGGATGTGATCAACCTGTACCTCAGTCTCCTCTTCTTCTTCATCAACAATGTCGACCTCTACTTCGGCTTCTGGGTTGAGTTCATCTGACCATTGTGCATCATCTGCAGCATCTTCACCAGCTGGATCCTGATCGGTTAGTTGAGACTGTTGAGACGGTATACATGGTTGTATAGTAATGTACAACTCGATACAATCCATGCCTGAATGTTCATGACTAAGAAACATGCTTTCAACATCTTCATCGTCTCGTATCTTTAGGGGGGAAAACTTGCATTGATCATTCTCAAAAAATATAGGATTCTGATATGTCATCTTTGACACAATACCTGATGCTATAAAGGATTGTATTCTTTTTTTGAAATGCAAAAAGGTTGCATTTCTCTTCATTGTCACTCTAATGGTATCAGTGTTTCTAAAACAAAAACCATGAAGCTCAGACTCAAAAGTTTCACCGTTGCAGTGAACGTTGATACTGTATAATGATGAAGATGACATTTTGGAGATAAAAAGTATTTTGCAAGTGCGGATGAATGTGAGTGAAGATGAAAAGTATTTTGGAGATGAAAAGTATTTTGCAAGTGCAGATGAATGTGATAGTAAGACACTTAAATAGATGGTATCAGTGTCTCACATTGAAGCTACTCTAAGATACTGTGTCAAGCATGCAAGTAATTTCAGAGATGAGGTGTCTGTCATGCAATACAGTGTGAGTTGATGTGTCAAGCATGCTAGCTAGTCATGAGTTGATGTGTCTGTCATGCAAGACAGTGTGAGTTGATGTGTCAAGCATGCTAGCTAGTCAAGACAAAAGTGAGTATTCAGCATGCAGGATACTAGAGAGCCACGTGTCTGAGATGATGTGTCAATCCTGCAAGACAGTGTGACTTGATGTGTCAACCAGGCAAGCTATCAAGAAGGTAGTCATCAGCATGCAGGAGACAAGACAGACACGTGTCGGACACCTAAGATGGTCAGAGATGATGTGTCAATCATGCAAGCCATCCATAAGTGAGTTGTTCAGCATGCAGGAGACAACAATGCCACGTGTCAGACATGCAGAAGGTGGCGCCAATTGGTTTGGCGCCTACCTTTAAGGCTTGTACATGGTCGCCAATTTGAATGGCGCCCCCATGGAGTCAGTCCTCGAAACCAAGCATTCAGAACTAGCCTTGCATGCATGTACCCTATGGTGTCGCCAATTTGAATGGCGCCCCCTCTTTAATATTGTACATGGTCGCCAAATGAGGTGGAGACACCATGCAAACACATTTTTTTATGCACTCCTCCATTTGCCTATAAATTCATCCACTCCTTCAACAATTCTTCCACACCAACATTCTCACTACTTCATCTACATTTCTCACTACTTCATCTACATTACTTCTTTTACAATTTCATCTTCAACAAAATCTTCTATTTTCATCTACACCAACTCCCCAACAATATGTCTTTACTCACAATGGGCGAAGCACACAGAGGAACAGTTGCAAACATCGCGACATACATAAGTTTTTTCTTATACTTATTTTTTATGTTTCATCTCCACCAACCCCATTTTATTTTGAAATATCGACTTAGTGAAGTGTTACATTATTTCTATTATAGGATGTCTCAAGGTTTCGAACTCGAGTCCACGAATTTGTCCCAATGGACCCGATGATTCAACCTTATGTTGAACTCGCCGATTTTGGTCACATTAGCAAAATTATGTCTTGGTCTATAGATAACAAGTTCATTCTAGCCTAATGCGAAAGATGGAGGCCAGAGACACACACATTTTGGTTTCCAACCGGTGAGTGTACCGTGACGTTAGAAGACGTCGACATGCTTTTAGGACTACGAATTGAAGGCAAAGCTGTTAATGGTAAGACCAACTATGCAAATTCAATTTGCATGGAGCTTTTAAACACTGATTTGTTAGATGATAATGCTAGGGGACAAGGTATACTACTTTCACGCCTAAAGTCATATTATAATAGTTTTTATTTAGATGAGCATTCTACCGAAGATGCTCGAATCATCAAAACTAGGTGTTACATTATGTTGTTACTAGGATCCTTTTTATTTCCCGAAGGTAGTGGTTCTAGCATGCATATTATGTACTTACCTTTACTTAGACATATAGATAGAATAGGTAGTTATAGTTGGGGATCCGCATGTCTAGCCTATCTCTATAGTTCGTTGTGCAAAAACTCCCACAAAGATACTTCTACATTTTCTGGATGTGCTGTTTTGCTACAAGCATGGGGATGGTCAAGACTACCGTCTCTAGCACCGGTCAATAACAACCCCTTCACTTTTCCATATGCAAAAAAGTAAGTTGTTTAAATTGCTATATCTTTACTTCCTTCCTTACAGTTTATTACCCATAACTAATTTATTTTAACTTTTTGGTGTAGATGGTCGGCACGCGGTATGAATTACAGCAGATGTCCGAGACACTGTATTACTCAATATCGCAACCTGTTGGATCACCTTCGACCGGCAGACGTAAGCAAAATAATTTCATTATTTCTTCATATTATGTTGACTTTTTCTACATTCATTTAAATCCTATCGTCTTTAACATTTCAGTTCATTTGGCGTCCATACCTTAATATGGATCATGAGCATCAGATCAACCTTGAAGACGCAGCCGTATGGACAACATGCACACCGATAATACGGTTCACAACAGTGGAGCTGCACAACACCGATCGTGTGAAGCTGCAGTTTGGTATGGTCCAGAATATCCCAGATCCCCCAGCTAGCCTAGGAGAATGGCATATGCGTAAAGTGAACGACCAATGGAACTACAACCCTTGGCAAACCTTCGCAAGATCAGAGTGTCGCAAGTGGAAGCACCGTCATGACCATGTCTTAACTGACGCAGTCATGCCAAATGAGGTAAAACCAAGTCGTACTTATATGGCTTGGTATAGATCAGTTGGATTTCAATTCATCGCCGATGATATGTACCTCTACGACCCACGCCAGACAAGTTACACACAAGAAGGATCAACATCTAACCCCCAACAACATTCTCAGCCCGGTTACTCACAACCACCTATCCGACAAACTTTCCGTTCCACAAACACACAAACATACAACCAAAACATGCCATTCACCCAACCCCAAAACCAAGAACATCCCCCATACCACCACCAACAAATGGACCATCAACCTTCGACCGAACATCGCTTCGCACCCACACCATCACCCTACCAAAGTCGCATTAGCCAAAACACTAACCGCCCCTCCTCCTACCGTAGCCAAGAACCCCAAACATCACAATACCAAAACATCCCACAACCATACCCTTTCCAAACACCCCAACAACCTTTCCAACCGTTCCTAGACCCATCATTGTCACCCATGTCTCCCTTCAGCCGTCCCGGTCGCCCATCCATGAGTCAACCACACCCCAACTTCTCTGGCATGGGTCATGAGCTCAGCTACGCCGGTACACCATCATTGAATACTGAAGACTATGCTGAGTTGGCTGAATACCTCAACGGATCTTCTCCTGTAGGAGGTAATGACGCTCCTGGACCATTAGATGAACAAACACGGGTGCAGAATCGTCAACGTGGGTTAGGGCCAAGGGTTAGGGTAGCTAGGGGATGTGGGACCGGAGGTCGGTTAGGTGATCCCAGTCATCACCATTAGGATTGTTTGTGTAAAATCCAAATTTTATTAATATCAATTCGTATTATGTCAAATTTATCTTTGTGTAAACTCCAAACATTAGGTTTCTTTCATAATTCTAAAATAAACACATATCATAATACAAAAATTTATAGGTCAGAAACCCTAATTCAAAGACTTGTTATTGTTATGTTGAAGGGCTTGAATTTGGTCCCTTTTGGCAAAATTCACATACACATGTTTTGACAGAAACCCAAATTTTGGGTCAAGTTCGCAAGGACCTACCTCACTCATTTTTAATTATTTTGAGGTGGGACTAAGTGCATTGGAAAATTTAAGATGTCTACTTCACTTGTTATGTTGGACAAAAATTCATAACTCTAATACAAACACATGCAATAATACAAAATATTATAGGTCAGCTAACAGATAAAATGTCAAAGAGTCCAAGTTCAGGTGCCCATACCTTTGTCATAATAATTGCAAATGATGCAAAACTTTAGTCCAAATTCATTATCTTGAAAAGATCTACAACTTTTATGTTGAAGGTTTTGTCATTTTAGGCTTTTATTATTCAAACTAAAGGGCTTGAAGTTGGTCCCTTTTGGCAAAATTCACATACACTTGTTTTGACATAAACCCTAATTTTGGGTGAAGTTCGCAAAGACCTAACTCACTCATTTTTAATTATTTTGAGGTGGGACCAAGTGCATTGGAAAATTTAAGATGTCTAATTCAAATTTTATGTTGGACAAAAATTCATATTCCTAAAAGAAACACATGCAATAATACAAAACATTATCGGTCAGATAACAGTTAAAAAACTCAGAAGTCCAACTTCAACTACCCATAACTTTCTCATAAAAAATCCAAATGATGCAAAATTTATATCCAAATTCATTTTCTTGAAAAGATATACAACTTTTATGTTGGAAGTGTTTTCATTTGAGGCTTTTTAAGGGAGGCGCCAATTGGATTGGCGCCCCCTCTTAAAAATTACACATAGGCGCCAATTGGATTGGCTAGGGCAGGTGCCCTAGCCAATCCAATTGGCGCCTCCTTGCAATTTTTAAGAGGGTCGCCAATCCAATTGGCGCCTCCTCCTAAGTGTGGGGTAGATTGATAATTTTTTTGAAAACTGGGTTATTTTGGGAATTTCTTCGAAAAAGTGGGTTATCTCGGTAATGGGATCGAGATTTGGTGCTTTGTGGAATGGAAAATGTAGATACGATACAAAAACCTTTTTTTTTGGATTTTCTTATTTTCAATTTTTGGGATTTAAAAAATAGTGAAAATTTTAATAATAACAAAAAAAGAAAATTAAAAATGTAATTTTTTTTTTGTTTTTTTTTTAATGAAAAATAGAAAGTTATACTAAAAAGAATGGCAAAAATAGAAAACAAAAAATAAATCATCTATTCATATCCAATTAAAAGAAAAACTATTATCATTAAAAAATAGGCAAAAATAGAAAAGAAAAATAAATCACACAGTCATATACCGAAAAAATCATAAACTACTTTTACTAAAAACATGCGAAAATAGAAAACGAAAATTTTGGAAGACGAGGTCTTCGCACATTTGTGGCAGAGGATAATTGGGGTATGACAATTGTCCATATTTAATTACCCTTCAACCCGAGGGTGCGAAAGACGAGATCTTCGCACATTCATGGTGGGGGATAATTAAATACTGGAAGACCCCTATTTTGCCCTTTAGGAGGAAAAACTGTTTGAAGGACCAACTTACTGAGGATACGAGGGTAAGTCCCCATCCACAGGTTAATGTTGTACCTTCGAGTCTTGATTTTGTCTTGATAGGATTTGAAATGTTTTTAGGTCCCTTGCTTGAATGCAACAAGGACACCTATTGCGAGTAGGATAATAGGGAACAAATGATTGTCCTCAACCAGGGGGTTGATGAACTTGGACTAATGGATCATAGAAACTGATTTGATGGGGATGCATGAGGCTACTATTGATGGATACATGAGGTTACTCACACTTCGCAAGGTCGCTTACGGTTGAATTGGTGGATACGTGAGGTTGCTCACGTTTGATACATAAGGTTGCTTACGGTTGAATGGTAAAGAGATGTGTGAGGCTGCTCACACTTGTAAGGTTGCTTATATTTGACTTGATGATGAATACGCGAGGTTGCTCACACTTGACACGTAAGGTTGCTTACAATTGAATGGTGACGAGATGTGTGAGGCTGATCACACTTGTAAGGTTGCTTACAGTTGACTTGATGATGGATACATGAGGTTGCTCACGCTTGATACGTAAGGTTTGCTTACAATTGAAATGTGGTTGGAGATGCGTGAGGCTGCTCACATCTGAATGGTTGAAAATTACGTAAGGTTGCTTACATTTTGAATTATGGATGGGTGCATGAGGTTACCCTTCAACCCGAGGGTGCGAAAGACGAGATCTTCGCACATTCATGGTGGGGGATAATTAAATACTGGAAGACCCCTATTTTGCCCTTTAGGAGGAAAAACTGTTTGAAGGACCAACTTACTGAGGATACGAGGGTAAGTCCCCATCCACAGGTTAATGTTGTACCTTCGAGTCTTGATTTTGTCTTGATAGGATTTGAAATGTTTTTAGGTCCCTTGCTTGAATGCAACAAGGACACCTATTGCGAGTAGGATAATAGGGAACAAATGATTGTCCTCAACCAGGGGGTTGATGAACTTGGACTAATGGATCATAGAAACTGATTTGATGGGGATGCATGAGGCTACTATTGATGGATACATGAGGTTACTCACACTTCGCAAGGTCGCTTACGGTTGAATTGGTGGATACGTGAGGTTGCTCACGTTCGATACATAAGGTTGCTTACGGTTGAATGGTAGAGAGATGTGTGAGGCTGCTCACACTTGTAAGGTTGCTTATATTTGACTTGATGATGAATACGCGAGGTTGCTCACACTTGACACGTAAGGTTGCTTACAATTGAATGGTGACGAGATGTGTGAGGCTGATCACACTTGTAAGGTTGCTTATAGTTGAGTTGATGATGGATACATGAGGTTGCTCACGCTTGATACGTAAGGTTTGCTTACAATTGAAATATGGTTGGAGATGCGTGAGGCTGCTCACATCTGAATGGTTGAAAATTATGTAAGGTTGCTTACATTTTGAATTATGGATGGGTGCATGAGGTTACTGTGCTTCATAAAGCTGCTTACGAATGAATAATGAGATGCGTGAGGTTGCTCACATTGAATAATGAGATGCTTACATTTGAATGGTTGTTGCATGCATGTGGCTGCTCATGCTTGTAGGGTTGCCTACGATTGAATTATGAAAGAGATGCGTGAGGCTGCTCACGTTTGAAATGTTAATGGTCTTATAAACAATCCTATGATGGGGAAGGTTCTAGAAGAAATCTTTGGGGGAGGATTATCGGGGAGCAAGTTATAGGCAAGACTTTATAAGGATGTCTACTGGGGAAGTTGATGAGCCTACTTGATGAAATGAGCTTGCTTGGGGATTGTAACTTGGTTGTTCGGGAATGTCTGTTTGATAGACCCGCTGGGATGAATAGTATTGAGGATAGGCCTAGTCGGAGAGCTGTCCCCGACTTCTTTGGGAATTGAATTTGGATTTTTTTAGGCATCTTGGACCTTATTGCTATGCCATGCATGTTTTGCTGTGCATGTATGTTTTGTTATGGAATTTGGAATTTGTATGGTGCATGTTCCAAATTCATGGATATGCCATGCACAACTTGATTAATGAATGAGATATTAAAATGTTTCATCAAACGGCAACTAGGCTTTGAAATGATTAGCCAGACGAGAACTGGGCTTTTAGATGATTCTCCAGACAGAAACTGGACTTTAAAATTTGATCATCGTACGGGAACTGGTGAAAAGATTAGGTTTCGAGATGGGAACTTATTTTTAAGTGAATACCATATGAGAACTGGATTCGTCTGCCATATGAGAACTTGACTTTACCTGATTACCAGATGAGAACTGGACTTTATCTGATTACCAGATGAGAACTGGCATTGGAATTGAATGAGTTTTGAGAGAGAATCGTATTTTGAAGAAGAAAAGGGTTTTGAACTTCGTTAGAAAAGTATTGGCATTTGCGGGTGCCATACGATGTTTTGGCTTTGATGAATTTTCAAGGTATAGTGCCGGTAAATGACAGTCTTTAGGAATGACGGTGAGTGCCTCCACATGACTCTTACTATGCATGATGATTGAGATTTGTTTTTAGACATGAAGTAGGATGATTTATTATGCGATGTGTGTTAGAAATGCATGAAGTATGAAGACTGAAGTGTTGTCAATGAAGGCTGGGTTTCAGGGTAAGCACCAAGTGTGGTTGGGCATTTTGTAAGATTGGGCTTTTGAGAGGTACCAAACAAGATTGGATTTTTTTGGCTAGATTCATGTTGTGGGAATATTCCAGATGAAGGAGAATGGTTTTATGCAAGCATGATTGATGCATGAGGATGATTTATGCGATGTTTCAACAAGTGTCCCTGGGGTGGGTCGTGGGTGGTTACGATTTAGAGAGGTTGTTTGTGCAACTAGGCTGTCAGTCAAAAGGTGGTAGGGTGTTGTGCTAGCATGACCTCTCGATACTCATGTTGAACTTGATGGTCACTGATGTACGACATATTTTGCTTGAGTAGCTTGACAATGTGGAGAGGACTTGCCCCTATATAGTATATCTTTCCCCAATCTGTTGGGGAGATTCGTCTCAGTACGAGTTTTAAAGTAGTCTTGTCGTAAGGTCACTTTGAGATGGCTTGGCCTAATATTTGATTCTTGAAGCGCTATACCTCTGATTAGTCGATCCTTGGAACCATTTACCACAGATTGACCAGTCTTTGAAGGATTGGATTTACGGTGATTTTAAGGTGGCTTTCCTCAACTTGGCCTTGAAGAGATTCACCCTTAACTGACTGACTCTTGGAATGGCTTCTTTTGTTCGAACCTTGCAGTGATCTGCACCAATATTCGTCTGATCTTTGGAGGGATTTGCCCATGAACAATGGTGTCTTTAGTCGATTTAACTTTGTTGGTATGACCTTTTGAAATAGTTTTCTGAAAAGGAATTTGAATCCCATCATGTTGTGATATGATCTCGTTATGGACTGCGCTAGTATTTGGATCTTCGAAAGGTCTGCCCCTGATTGCTAGGGTCTAGAGGAGTTGCCTGAAAAGGAACTTGGATTCCGCCATGTTGGGATATGACCTTGATATGGACTGCCATAGTATCTGAATCTTTGAAAGGCATGCCCCTGATTAACTGGTGCTTGGAGGTTTGATCGAGGTTGGCCAATTCTTGGAATGATTTTCCCATAGTCAATAGGATATTTAGATGATGTGCCCCTATGACCATTAGGATTTGCCCTTGATTAGTAGAACCTCTTAGGTGATTTGCTCATAGTTAGGAGCATCTTGAAATGGTTCACCTTTGATCAGACCAATGCTGAAATTTCCTTGATGCTAAGTATTGATTTGCAAGCAAAATTGCTCCTTTTTTTAAAAGTAATTCTAACGCGATAAACATGCAAGCTTTTGAAATTGAAAATCATTATGGAAAACATATGTGGTATGTAGGTGGATGATGTTTAACCATGAGATTGGAACGAATGAAGGTGTGAAAAAAAACAATACGGTTAGCGATGATTAAACAAACATTCAGAGTCAGTTTAACACAAATTTTGCAGAGTATGCTTTCATAGTGAACCTAACTTCAATTAGGACTTTTGAAGGTTGGAACATGGCCTAGTTCACAATTTAAGAAACAAAGGATATAAGGATCAAATTTGATTTTAACCCACCCCATTCTTCTTGATGTTCTCCATTCCTAAACCCAATTAACTCAACAAGTGCATTCAATCTGCAAGAGACTTTGGCAGTCATAATGATGAAAGAGATACAATGGTTAAGCACTTGATGAGATCTTTGAGGTGACAATCACCTACTTTCATTTACAAGCTTGTTTCCATTTTTCTTTTTATTTTATTTTTATCTTTTGATCCCTATTTTTGCATGGACCGGTTTTTTGAATTTGCGGCCCATCAGGATGCCCGAACTTTTGCCTAAGTCAACCTTTTCAGGTTTTTTGACTTCTTCTTTTTCGACTTAGAGGGTTCTTTTATTTGGAAAAAAATCTTGAGTTTTTGCTATTAGAACGGCTGCAACTGCCATGTTGACTTTTGGGAACTTTATCTTCGTTGCTTCCTCTATGATGAATGGTGTGAGGAAGAAGATGTGGTGAGTTTTATCTTCATTGTTTCCTCGATCTTTGATGATGTACGTGAGGAAAAAGACGTGCTTAAACCTTTTGCTTAGATATAATGATTCTCTTACGATTAGAATACATCATCGAATTAACTTAAATCTACCCTGCCCCTGGTTAAGATTAAGTTTAAAAAAAAATAGAAAGAACACCGACTTCTGGCTTGAGGGGGTTGATTACAGATTAACTCCTTATTTTTCCAGTGTTTAGGGAGTGAAACAATACCTTACATCGTCAGCTAGGTCTTACCAATAAAAGCATACATAAGCAAATTCAGTTATTTTAATTACATCATTCTCCTCATAAGTTTGTTAATAGGTGAAAAACAAAAAAAGGTGTGGATTTTTTTAATGATTTTTATGATGGCATAAGAATGAGTGAAAATGGATGGATTGATTCCAAAAATGCATGATCATTTTATTAGAATTACTTTCAAAGATTATAAATTTTAAATACAAACAACACTTAGCAAAAAGAAATTACAACTGAAAATGATAAAGTCTATTGATCATATGGGTGAGCTTCTTTGTTGATCCCCCGACTTTAGGAGATCTTCTTGATGTTCTTGTACCGGTCAAATTAAGGGGTGACCTTTGTCTTTTCTTCTGCTGGGCATACATATTCTGCTGATTGGAAAGTTGCTTCTATTGATGCAGGGGAATCACCCATGGTTGTGGTATCTGAGGCATTAGGTAGGCATGTAGATGGCATGAAGAAGGGTTTCCTTTTCTCCTCAATAGGACTTGTACGACCAAGTTCACTTGAGTATTTAATTGATTGACCTCCATCTTCAACAATTATTGGCCTTTCTTGAGTTCCTTAATGACTTCTTGAGACTTGCTTTGAGCTCGTTCATGAGTATCAGGAAATCTGCTAGCTGGATGGCGGTTGGATAAGGGTGAAGGTGGAAGAGATATGCGTTTTATGCAAGTGCATGTATGCGGATGTATGAAAATGAAAAAATATTTTTTTGAGAGATGCTAATTTTTTTTTCATGGAGGATGAAATGTACATGTAGTTTTAAGATAGTGATAGACCTAAGAAAACCCAAATGGGTTTAGGGATTATGACAGACCTAAGAAAATCCAAATGAGTTTAGGTGAGTTTAGGGATTGTGATGGGTACAAGGAAAACCATACGAGTTTAGGGATAATGGTAGATATAAGAAAACCTTACTTAGGAGGTGTAGCGGTAAATTTTTTGAGATTAAGCAATTGATTAACTTAGCTCATAAAGTAAGAGTTGCCACCATGCTTTTATTGTTTGCAAAGGAAAAGGGAAATAGTAGGAACAAAACCCGAAGAAGTTTTGAAACAAAATTAATAAAAAGAGATAAGGGTTCGTGGGTTAGTAATGCAAAAGGAAGGTATTAGCATCCTAAACATCCATGGTACTCCATGGGAACCTCTTTGAAAATATGTACATTTTAGTTTGAAAAAGGTGTTGTTTGCAACAAATTGGAGAGATGGGAAAATAAATGTTTTTTTTATGATTTTTGGTGTTCGCCAAGACCTTTTGAAGTCTCATGCCTACGTACAAACAAAATGCAACGGAGGATCAAAACCTCGTAGTTCATGGTAAAAATAACAAAGATGTTTGTTTTTATTCATTTTTAATGAGAAGACATTTTATCATTTTTAGGAGAATAGTCAACTAGTCGCCCACAAGTATGAGAACTTTGCATCATCATGAGAAGGGCTCCAACTTGGATAAGGATCAACAAGTATGCCATTAGCTCTCACATATGGAAAAGAATTATCATCAATACTATAGGGATATGAGAATTATATCTCAACTATGGAAAGGACTCATGTCTAAACCTTTGAGAAAAGTTTTAAAAGGAAAAGTGAACAAAGGGAACAAAATGGTTTACATGAGTTATGCATCTTTTAATTCCTTTGAAATTGGTCTAGATATGCTTAAGATGGGTTAACATTTATTAGAAAAAAGTTTTGAAAATCACTTGACAAAAGTCAAGGTTTATTAAGAAAATGGTTCAAGTTGGAAAATAAGAATGTTTTTAAAAAAAAGAGAGAAGGTTTTGAAAATTAAAGAAGAAGAGGAGAAGAAGAGACTATCCTAGAGCATAAAGTAAAAGCCAGGGAGGAAAGATCTAACCAAGAGATAACAAGCTTTATGACATAAGTCAAACAAGAATTCCCTCCTTTGGATTAAGCCTCAAGCAATCCAAATGAGTGAATAATAGTATGCACCAGATGAAACCAAAATAACTCAACCAAGTATCCAAAGGAAGTCCAAAGTCAAAGGTGCCAGATGAATCCCAAGGTCTCAAATCATAAGTCCCAAACCAAAGGTCAAGATCCTAATTCTAAGTCCATAACTCCACAATGATGCCAAGGATAGTAACCACAAGTCCATGAATCAGGAGAACCAATTTTCTTTTTAGGTTTTTTTTATTAATGTTTTCTTTACAAGGATATGACACAAAAGTCCAAATGGACAAAAAACAAATGACAAAATCACAAATAATACGATATGGGATGCTGAACTTAAAGTATAAAGTAAATGGCATAAAATAAAATAGCATAAAGTAAAGGACATTGAAGTAAAAGTTAATACAAGTAAAATGTTAGTAATAAAAAATTAAAGATGGTTTGGTCATTTTTTGGAGAACATTCAACTATTCACCCACAAGCATGAAAACATGAACCTATCCATCATTATGAGAAGAGCTCCTACTTGGATAAAATCAACAAGTATGCCACTAGCTCTCACAAATGAAAAGGGATCATTATTTTCATACAATACCACGAGGAGTAGGAGACTTACAATCTCACTTATAAAAATGCCTTTGCTTTTGGGACAAATTTAGCGCTATGTTAAGCAATCGTAATTGGACTTATGTAGAAGTCACAACTATCTGAGGCCGATCAATAATAATGTTAGTGTTAATACATACTAGAGAAATGATATGTAAATCATTCTCCTAAAGTCATGTCACACAAAAAAGAAAAGAAGGAATGATCAAACATAAAGGCTAGGAGGATGGTCCATTACTTAAATCCATAATTCATGACACTTGAGACGAACTTATGCATCAATCCAAAGTACCTTAAATGGTCCATGATCAATTAGGAGGTAAATTTGATATGATGAAAGTTCATAAAGTACCAATCCACACATCATGAACAAGATGGACACAAGCCATCCAATTGATCAAAGGGAAAATAAAGAGATGAAGAAGAAGGGGACAAGAGAGGTCACACCCAAATTGGACCAAAAGTTTGATCTAGGCACCATCAAAATCAATCATCCATTTTAGTAGATTAGGGTTTTCACCCCATCAACACCCAAAATCCATTGAGTTTGATGAGACTTATGATCCAAACCATCACGATCCAAGGCCAACAAAAGTTCACAAAGGTCACACAAATCTAAAATGCAATTAAATGCAATAAAAATGCACCAAAAGTATTTTAAAATGAATTTTAAAATAGAAATAAAATTGAAAAATGCATAAAGTCCTTCAAAACACCAAATAAATGGCCAAGAAAGTTATGGATGGTTGGAAATAGAATAAGAAGCATGTAATAAATTTTTCAGAATTTAAAAATGCAGAAAAGTATTTTTAAACCAATTAAAACAAAGGTGAAAAGAGATAATTCATGAAAAATAGAAAATTAGTGAAATAAAATGTAAAAAAATGAAAATCAGATGAAGAAAAATAAAAGAGAATTTTAGAAATTGTTTTTGGGATTTTTTGGATGAAAAATAAAATTACTATGAATTTTAAAAGAAAAAGTAATTCGAAATAATAAAAGAAAAAGAATTAAAAATCATAAAAACATGGAGCATTGGATCATGCCTCATTAATTGATGTGGTAGATCCAACACTTTTCAGATTAGGATGCACGGTGGAACGGGATACAAGCAACACACATGATCCAATTCAAAACCAACCAATCAAAACATTTCGTTTGTCCAACGTGTCAGGCCAAACTCAAACGACCTGGAACACTATGGCCATCTTCTCCGATGAGCTCTCACCAGAGTTCCATCGTTTGGTAAGTTCAGAACACGAGATCACCACCATTGTGATCCATTTTTCATCCCGAATTCAACCTTATTCTCCAAATTCATTTATCTAAATTGAGAAAAGGGAATTTTAGAGAAGTTTCAGAAGCAAGCAAGCCACACAAAATTAAATTAAATGATGAACACGATCAATCAACACCAACTAAGTTATGTGAAAGCATCAGAGAGTGAATGACTACATTGTGGTAACTTGTTTGGATTTAAATGATGCTTAGAACTACCTTGTCTAGATGGTGATCAGAAGTTGATGAAGCTCGATCTGGTTAAAGCATTTCAGAAGGTCTCAGAGCTTGAGAATTGTTGCAAAAGTTTTAGAGGATGCCAAAGATGCTAATGGAATCAAGAAATTGGATCGAAACAAGCTGAAACTCAAAACACGATAGTTGATTTTTCTGGAAAATTTCAAGTTACAACAAGGATTTCTTGGCTCTCCAAAGCTTGAAAATGAATGCAGTAGCTTCCTATATTTATAGGGAATGTGTTTGGATCCAAATACGTGTGGAATGATGCTGAATTCATGCAAAATGAGTTTAAGCCGAATGTGAGAAAAATGTGACTGGTAACTCATCAAAACTCAACCAAATGATGCGTTTCAAGGGTCAATTAACTTTTGGAGACTTGTTTAAACATGTTTAGGTCCAAAACACATGCTAATTTGGCTTGGAATTGAGATTAGTGAAATTCAAATTTCGGGCAATGGTAATTTCTTCAGTTCCAAGTCACCGTGTTCAATCCAATGGGGCATCTTGATGAGGAGGCTTTTTGATCCCATTCTTCTTGCAATGTGTTGAAATTATAGCAAAGATTACAATATGCTAAGAAAGGTTGCATTTTTATATGTTTGAGCACAAAGTTATTTCATGTTGAAGTTGACATGAAAAACTGATCATATAAGTTAGAAAAATTTGAGTGTTCCATGGCTGAAAAATGACCTATAATGTCTCAATGAATTCCATGGCCTTCCAAGCATATTTTCCCTTGATACTTAAAGCAAACTGTGAAGTCAAGATACTCCATCCAATATGTTTTGATGAATACAAAGTGCAATTCAAATGATCATGTCAAAAGTATGGAAAAAGTTTCAAGTGCATTTAATCAAATCAAGTTTCAAGCAATGTGTGAAAGTTAGCATCAAATGGTTCATGACTCTTTGAATACTAGCATTAATCTTTAGTTTTTAAGGTACAAGAAGGAAATATATATTGATAACTTAGTGCTCAAAATTAATCCAAATATTCATTGCATGCATGATCCATTGTCTCACTTGCCTTTGCTGCTATACTAATTTTCCTAAACACTTTTTCAAAAATCAGTTCAGAAAATCGATTACCCCATTTATTAAATTATATATATATATATATATATATATATATATATATATATATATATATATATATATATATATATATATATATTTATAATTTAAGAATTCAAAGTCACCTCTTCCGTTGCAATTTGAAATCTCATACACATTCATTTTCAAATAAGTGTTTTGATCTTTGAACTTTCATTAAGAATATTTCTACATTGTTCACATATAGCAATCTAGAAAATTCATCTCATATTCATAAACACTTGAGCACTAATAAATCATTATAAATTGCGTGTTTGGAAGAGAAGATCAGTCATAGTGATTGATACATTGTCATATACTTTCTTTAGTCAATATTTTCCAGAATTGGTTGTAAACACCTTCCTGTCCAGGATTGTTGGAAGTAAGAGAGTTAAGTTTGAGAGGATTGTTCTCATATCAACTTGGTGAATCACACGAGGTTGTTCTTGGTGATTGTGTCTGTCTTGTACAAGTCATAACAGATAGTAAACTCCCTTTCATGTTGAAAGGGGACTGGAGTACTCTCGATCTGTGAGGAGAACCAGGATATCTCTCTCCGTGTTCTTTATATTTTCAGCATTTAATATATTCATCACTTAGTAATCTTCAAGGAAAGACTATTAAAACAAGACAAAATCAGAATTTTTTTATAGTACCTAATTTACCCCCCTCTTAGGTGAACACTCAACTTACATTTGGCATAAGAGCGGGTTATTGGTAACTTGCTCCTCAGATCCAGAAGATGACTTCTGCAAGCGTAAACCCGGTTTTCAAAAATGGCGGTAGTAGCAACAAACCACCTCTATTTTCTGGAGAATATTTTGAAGCACAAGGAGATGGTATATGGGAAACCGTTGAAAATGGTCTGCATAATCCTACTAGTGTAGTCAATGGTGTCGGCACTCTGAAGGTTAAAAGTTCATATGATGAAGACGATAAGAAAATAATACTTAATAAAAAGAAAGCTATCAATATTCTTCTAAGTGCATTAAGTACAAATGAGTTCTTCCGCATATCTCAATATAAATCGGAAAAATAAATATGGGACACTTTGGTGGAGACTCACGAAGGAACCGATGAAGTTAAAAGATCCAGATTAAACACATTGAGTCAAGACTATGAAATGGTCAAAATGCAGCCTGGAGAATTCATTGTTGCATTGCAGACAAGATTTGTTCACTTGACGAATCATTTAATTATTCTCGGAAAGACCTTTATAAATGATTATCTCAACCTTAAAGTGCTAAGATCCTTAACTAGAGAATGACAACCAAAAGTAACAGCCATCTCGGAGAAGAAAAGTCTTTCTACTATGACGTCCGCATCATTATTCGGAAAACTCATAAACTTGAACTGGGAAGACTTGAAAAGCATGAAAGTCAAGAGAAAAAATCCAAATTAATTGCTTTGTAGGTAGATTCAAAGGAAAATAAAGATGATGGCGCACCGGAGGAAGATGAATATTTCATGCTCCTTGTTAAAAGGCTTGGTGAGTTTTTTGGTGGAAATGACAAATCCTTTTATGCAAAAAGAAATAAACATTTCAGGAAAAGGGAGGCTTCCACATCTACGCAAGATGTCACATGCTATGACTGTGGAAAGCAAGGTCATATAAATCCAGATTGACTGAAACTCTCCAAGAAAGGTGGCATTAAAGGCAAGAAGGAATTCAAGAATAAAAAGGCGTATGTTGCATGGGAAGATAATGAGATAAGTTCTTCATCCGGATCGGAAAGCGAAGAATGTGCAAATTTAGCATTAATGGCTTCACACCATTTCAAAGATGAAGAATATGAGGTTAGTAGAGATTTTTCTCTTTACGATAGTGATGCACAAGTGTTATAAATGAACTTCTTAAAGAATGCAAAATTCTGTATAAAACAATATCATCTGAAAAGAAAATAATTTCATCTCTAGAAGAAAAAGTTGTGACAATGGAAAAAGATGTCGATGATGAAAAACAAAAGTTGATTAGTGAAAAATAGAATTTTGTATGTAAAAATTGTGAATCAATTTCTTTCAAAATTTTCCAATTAAAAAGGATTCTTGAAAGGTATTAGAAAGGACAAATTGGATTGTAAGGTATCCTTAGCCAACAAAGATATTTCAATGTCAAAAGTGGACTTGGTTATTCAAAGTTTTCCAAACCAAGTTCTAGTAAAACTATCTTTGTTAAAGCTAATGACCAACCAAACAAAGAGAAAGCGAATAAGCCAAAATATGTTCATCACTATCGCAAGACAAAAAGAAATCTTATGTTCCTAGATATAGAAGCAATTTTGAACCTACTTGTTTTTATTGCGGAATAATTAGCCATACACCTAATGCATGCTATGTTAGAAATTTTAGCATAGAAAGTGGGCATTACGTGTGGATAAAGAAATGCACTAATTATGAAGAACCCAAAGAAATTTGGGTACCCAACAAAACTTAATTTATTTTGTAGGTATGCTTGAAAATTGCATCAAATCTTTCACATCTTGATAGTGGTTGTTCCAAGCATATGATAGGAGACATTAACAAATTTTCAAATTTAGCATTAAAGGTCAAGGGTTATGTCACTTATGGTGATAACAACAAAAGGAGAATTCTTGGTATAGAAAAAGTTGGAGCACCATCTTTCACATCCATTGAAGATGTTCTTTATGTCGAAGGACTAAAGCATAATCTTCTAAGCATTAGCCAACTTTGTGACAAAGGCTTCAAAATCAAGTTCACCAAGGATGAGTGCTTGATTGTAGATGAAGTCACACATGAGGTAAAACTAAAAGATATGAGATTTAATAATATATTTTTGATTTCCCTTGATGATTTGTCTTTGAAGATAAAATGTCTTATGGTGAACAATAATGAGTCATAGCTTTGGCATAAAAGATTCGCTCATATTCATATGGAACATTTGAATAAACTAATAAAGCATGATCTTGTTATTGGATTGCCTAAGATAAAGTTTGTCAAAGATATTATGTGATGCATGTCAAAAGGGAAAACAAACCAAATCAACTTTCATATCAAAGAATGTGGTGTCCACTACAAGGCCACTGCAATTGTTGCATATGGACTTATTTGGTCAATCAAGAACAAGAAGCTTCAAAGGTAATGTGTATTCTTTAGTTATTGTTTATGATGTCTCTAGATACACTTGGACATTCTTCTTAGTGCAAAAAAGTGATGCATTCAAGGCGTTCAAGAAATATGCAAAGGAAATTCAAAATGAGAAATCTCTAACTACTGCCTCCATAAGAAGCGACCATGGTGGAGAATTCCAAAATGCCTCATTCGAAGAGTTTTATGAAGAACATGTAATATTTAATAATTTCCCGGAACCAAGGACTCCTCAACAAAATGGAGTGATGGAGAGAAAGAATATGTCACTTGTGGAACTTGCAATAACAATGCTTAGCGACTAAAATCTTCCAAAGTATTTTTGGGCGGATGCGGTAAGCACGTCATGCTATGTAAGTAATAGAATTATTATTAGACCTATCTTGACAAACACCCCTTATGAACTCTTCAAAGGAAGGAAACCAAACATCTCTTACTTTCATATATTTGGATGCAAATGCTTTGTCCTCAACAATGACAAAGGCAATCTAGGTAAGTTTGACGAGAAGTCTGGCGAAGGAAGTAAAACTGATAGAAAGAGCACCAGTGGTACATGTCACATTCTTGGAAATGCATTAGTATCATGGGCTTGCAAAAAACAAGCATGTATTGCTTTCAGCATTTCCGAAGCAGAATACAAAGTAGCAGGTAGCTGTTGTGCTCAAATACTTTGGCTTAAGCAACAACTTCGTGACTATGGACTCGATCTTGGATGCATTCCTCTACGATGTGATAACAAGTGCGATAAATATTACAAAGAATTAGGTCATGCACTCAAGAACCAAACATATTGACATTCAAAATCATTTTCTTCGTGATCACGTGATTCAAGGAGATGTCGAAGTCACATTTGTGGATACTCATAATCAACTCGCCGACATTTTCATAAAACCGTTGGTACGAGAACCGTTCTACAAAATTCGAAGAGAATTGGGAATCTTGGATGAAAAAGACGTATGATGAACGATACACATATCTATATGCTTAATTTTACATTTTTGTATCTTATTTGTGATACTATGTTATAATATGAGTATATATGAAATTATATGATCATATGATGCCTAAACTTGTTATCTATGTGTTATGTGCCCTCACATGTGTTTATGTTTGTTTAAATTCATGTGCCATAACTTCTGTTTTTTGTATTTGGAAAAATTCTTTAAGAGAAATCGACTACCCTAATCCAGGAAATTGATTTCCTGAAAGAAATTTTAATTCTTTACGCTTCTGGAATTGCTGGTTCACAGGCGAAAATCGATTCCCCATCCTGGAGAAATTGATTCCCTGCACGATTTTCCTTTTTTTTATATATTCTTTCAGTTTCTTATTTTTATTTTTAAAATTAATTAAAACTCCTTTTTAGCACTTTAGTTAACATTCTTTTATCTCTCTCATCATCAACCCTTCCATCTACCCTCCTTGGAAATCCTCCTCTTTTAATCCTATCCTTTATTACTCACTCATATCTCGTTACTTACCAACACAATCTTCTTAAGAAACTCATTATCTTTATTTTAATACTCTCTTACCAAAAACCTAAACAAGCTTATTCATAATCATTTCTCCAAAAGCTCTTCCAAAAAGCACTATGAAAATCTCCTACAAACCTCAACCTACTCTTAGCTCCATCCATGACTCCTCCAAAAACTTCCAAAGGAAAAGAAAATATTGGTGAAGGTTCAAATGCTCCGGACTCCGATCCAGAGCAGTTTCAACCATCCTTGAAGCAGAGAAGAATGATGACGAGTTTCAGACAATGCAATGTACTCCTTCCGAAGTTTGGTAAAATTGACACTTTTCCCTATTCTAGCTTTCAATTTCCTGCAATACTAGAATATCAAGGGGTTGTTGATTTCGTATCGGATTCAGGGCTATTTTATCAAGATTTGGTTAGGGAATTTTATGCTCACTTTACTATTCTTCCGGGTTGTTCATTTAGTACTACTGTTAGAGGTATTGAGATTGCTATATCCTTGGAAGATGTTAGGGCTTGTCTTAGTGTACCATCTGAAGGCGAAAGGATTTTGCATGGATTTACTCCCGAAACCGAGGGTTGGGAAAATTTCAACAAATTAAGGTTTTAATTCAGTTTGAGCAGGATATCTGAACAAGAATTCTAGGCTCGTCACACTCGCTCAAATTCAACAAAACCTTTTCTCTCAAGCAAGAATCTGTCAGTAAGTGACCGCATGCTTCACTACTTCCTTGCTTATGTGCTTGTACACAAAGGAAACAATTATGCAAAAATTAGGAATACAGAAATGCAACTCACGTTTGCTATGAAGAGAAATATGAATATTAATTGGGCATATGTGATACTTCGACATATGGAATATTCAAGAAGTTTGACAAGTGATTTTCCTTATGCGAGAGCCATTACAATACTCTTAGTATCATGTAGGATTGAGTTGCGTCGGGAACCCTCTAAAACAATGGGAAGGACAAGTATGATATCTAGCAATACTTGCCTAAAAAATATGGGAATTTTCAAGGATATTGATGGTCTCTACAAACATAGGAACGCGGAAAATGTATATGCACCTCCTTTCACTCCCAAAGGTGGATATACACTTGAGTTTATATATAACAAGCTTCATAAGATGGACATTCATCATTCTTCCGAGCTTCGAGCCATGCGTTCCGATATAAATTTCCTTAAACAACAACATCACCATCATAATGAGGGTGTAGAATAGGAAGAGGAAGAAGAGGATGAAAAAAAATGAATAGATGGAAGATAGTGACTAGAATTATTTTTTTAGTGTTTTGTCTCTTAATGTTCTAAAATTTCATTGTTGCTTTGTTTTCATGTATGATTTCATTTTAAGTTGTATTTTTCTTTTATAAACAATAATTGTCTTAATTTTATTTCCTTTGTTTGTTAATGTTTTGCTATGTCCATGCCTATTTTCTTATCTTTTATAACCTTTTCCCATCCTTTTTGTTAATGACAAAGGGGGAGAAGATATTATGATTTCTTTGTGTGCATTTCTCTAACAACGTCTGCAACAAGCTTTGAAAATTGTAAAACTCTCATGGATGCATGGATCAAGGGGGGGTTATCTTTGTTAGGGGGAGCATGGTGCATAAAGCTTCAATTGTTTGTCATCATCAAAAAGGGGGAGAATGTGAAGTCAAGACACTCCATCCAATATGTTTTGATGAAGACAAAGTGAAATTCAAATGATCATGTCAAAAGTATGGAAAAAGCTTCAAGCGCATTTAATCAAATCAAGTTTCAAGCAATGTGTGAAAGCTAGCATCAAAGGATTCATGACTCTTTGAAGACTAGCATTGATCTTAAGTTTTTAAGATACAAGAAGACAATATATATTGATAACTTAGTGCTCAAAATTAAATCAAATATTCATTGCATGCATGATCCATTGTCTCACTTGCCTTTCCTGCTATACTAATTTTTCTAAACATTTTTTCAAAAATCAGTTCGGGAAATCGATTAACCCATTTCAGAAAATCGATTTTCAATTGGAAAAATTCATTTTTCAGTTCAGGAAATCGATTCCCCCTTTCCAGAAATCGATTTCCACTTGCCAGAATCATTTTTTTAACTCAGGAAATTGATTACCCCCTTTTGGGAAATCGATTTCCATCACGAAAATTTGAAATTTTTCTGAAGCAGTGGCTGGGTTCAAACATGTCTTTTGGGCTAAACATTTTCCAAAGTTCATCCATTAACCATTGCACCTTTTCATTGAATCACGCTCTTTCATAGAGGTGTCAAGGTGATATATATATATATATATATATATATATATATATATATATATATATATATATATATATATATATATATATATATATATATATATATATATATATATATTTTCATAATTCCAGAATTCAAAGTCACCTCTTCCATTGCAATTTGAAAATCAATAATCCCAAAGGGGCCTCCACTGAGTGGGGGATCTCAAGTCAGCTTATTAAGGATTAACTCCATGTAGGCCTAACATGACTATACCATCCTCCAATCATAAGAGCTCTCAAGGACGAGTATAAGACCTATATTACCATACATAGATCACCAAACACCAGACAAAATAAACAATAACAAACAACAACAAACATAATATATACAAAAACAAAGATGGGCTTAACCCACTAGGCACTACTCCCCAGCAGAGTCACCATTTTTCTATAGCGGTAAATTTTTTGAGATTAATATATTGATTAACTTAACTCGCAAAGAAAGAGTCTCCACCACACTT
Source organism: Lathyrus oleraceus (assembly GCF_024323335.1). Taxonomy (NCBI): domain Eukaryota; kingdom Viridiplantae; phylum Streptophyta; class Magnoliopsida; order Fabales; family Fabaceae; genus Lathyrus; species Lathyrus oleraceus. Next base: position 158,919,830 of record NC_066579.1, on the reverse strand, counting down.
TTATTATTTCCAAAGGAAAAGGGAAAAAGTACGAACAAAATCCAAAGAAGTTTTAAAACAAAAATAGTAAAAAGAGAACAAGGGCCCGGGGGTTAATTATGCAAATGGAAGGTATTAACACCCTAAACATCCATGGTACTCCATGGAACCACTTTGAAAATATACACATCTTGGTTTGCAAAAGGGTGTTGTTTGTTAAAATATTGGAGAGATGAGAAAAGAAGCATTTTTATTATGATTTTGTATTTGCCAAGACTTTTGAAGTCTCATGCCTACGTACCAACAAAGTGCAATGGAGGATCAAAACCTCGTAGTCCGTGGTAAAAATAACAAAAATGTTTGTTTTGATTCATTTTTTATGGAAAAATATATTTTGTCATTTTAAGGAGAATACTCAATTAGTCATCCACGAGTATGAGAACTTTGCATCATCAAGGGAATGACTCCAACTTAGATAAGGATCAACAAGTATGCCACTAGCTCCCACAATAGAAAAGAATCATCATCAATACTATGGAGATAGGAAGATTATAACTCAACTATGGAAATGACTCATGTCTAATGCCTTGAGAAAAAAGTTTAAAAGGAAAAATGCACATGGGCACAAAATGGTTTGAATGAGTTAGGCCTTTTTAGTCTTTTGAAATTGGTCTAAATATGCTTAAGATGGATTAACATTTATTAGGAAAAAGGTTTTGAAAATCACTTGACAAAAGTCAAGGTTTATTGAGAAAGTGATTCAAGTTAAAACAAGAAGATTTTAAAGACGGAGAGAAGTTTTTGAAAATTAAAGAAGGGAGGAGGAGAAGAAGATACTATACTAAATTAGTAAAGTAAAAGCTAAAGAAAAAAGATCTAACCAAGAGATAACAAGCTTTGTGATATAAGTCAAGCAAAAATTCCCTAATTTGGATTAAGCCTCAAGCAATCAAGTTAAGCAAATAGTAATCCATGTGTCAGATGAAACTAGAGTAACCAGTCTAAAATTTCAAAAGGAAATCACAAGTCAAAGACACCAGATGAATTTCAAGGTCTCAGGTCACAAGTCCCAAAGCAAAGGTTAAGATCCTAATTTTAAGTCTATAACTCCATAAAGATGTAAAGGATAGTAAGCACAAGTCTATCAATTAAGAGAGATAAGTTTTTTTAAATAATAACATAAAGCATGGTCCAAATGGACCAAGAACAAAAATGACAATGTAATATGAAATGCTAAACGTAAAGTATAAAGTAAATGACACACAAAATAAAGGAACATAAAATAAATGACTTAGAAATAAAAGTTAATACAAGTAAAGTGTTAGTAAGTGATGTTAGTAATCAAAGATAAAAAGATGTTTTGACTTGTTCTCCACTTCTCTCATACTTATAATAACCATATTCCTCCTAATCATGTTTTTCTTATATTATCCTCAACTTAACCTTGTAAGTACCACCTTTCCCTCAAAATGTCTACACACTCCCTTTTTTCTGATTACTTTATTATTCAAATATTATTTACTCACTTAATTAAATAAAATCCTATTATTTAATTATAAATATAATCATAAATAATTATAACTTATTCCAACTAAACTCTGCACCCCACATAATACAATCAAATAAAATACACTAATTCACAATTAATACATGCATAAATTGACTAAATGAATAAAAAAAAATGGGGTGTTACATCAGGCATGGTGTCCCGTTGACGTGCCCATGAAGAGATAAGAATGTCTTTCAACGGCGGTACAAGCATGTGGATGAAATAACTTCCACTTGAGGGGGACATAGTGGATGGTCTCACACTTGAGGGAGAGATCGTTGGAAAAAAATATGAATTGTATTGAGAAAAAAGAGTGAGTTCTAAGTCCCACACCGCTTAGAAAAGTGGAGGTTTAACACTTTATAAGTAAGAGGACTCATACACCTATCACCTTAAGGTTTTCGATGAATATATGGTGTCTCTCTCACTTATTTGGGTGAGACTTTGAATTTTAGGTGAGTGTTTGACCCAATGTGAACGCTTCTCTCTCATGATGACCCATCAAAGATATCAAAATATTTCATAGTGTATATTAATGATTGATGATGGAACAATCTTAGAGCCAAATGATTGTTACGTTTACATTACCATTCCAAAAGAGTTTTTGATATCTAATTTTAGTGAGTTGATTGAATCCATTGTTACAAATACATATCCTGATCTAATTAATAACTATAAATATTCTAAGTATCTTTAAAGTAGGACAATATTGACTTCAACCATTGAGTCCGTAGATGATACAAATGATTATATCAAAAACCTTATTTTAGCAAGCCTAGTCATCGAAACTAAAATAATTTTTGAGAAAAATATTGGGAACATCATTTATATCCCACGAGAGTCTATGTCTCCTTAACAATCTCCATAGCCATTCAAACCCGGTGAAGAGACCATTTCCCATTTTTTTTCATTTGCTATGAAAATTAACAACTCTCAAGGTCAATCATAAGACAATGTTGGTTTATACTTCTAAAAGATATTTTTAGTCATGAACAACTTTATGTGGCAATTTCTAGAGTCAAGTTTAAAAAAGATCTTAAAATATTGATTGATGACAAGGATAAATAAAGTATGACTACTACAACTAATGTATTTTTTAAAAAAGTTTTTCACAATATTTGATAGGTAAACTATCACATATATTATTGTGTAAATTATATTTCCTTACTTTTTTATTATATTGAGTTATAATCTCATGAATATTTTTATTATTCTTCCAGACCCATTGATTGTGTTTTCTCTTAGAACCCTACTCCTTCAAATATCAATTGATGGAATATAAGGCGAGACCCATTGATTGTGTTTTCTCTTAGAACCCTACTCCTTCAAATATCAATTGATGGAATATAAGGCGACACAATTCAAAGAGAAATCAACGTGTTTTTGACATGTCTGTTAATATTTTGGATTATTTCCTTTCTTTGAGAACTAAAGATTATATCTTAGTTAACCTATTTTAATTATTCAATCATTTACAGTAATATTTCATGTTAAACCAAAGTTTTTGTTTGAATGGTTATTTTAATACAATTGAGTTTATCTAGTCATTACTCATGTATCTAAATAAATTTATTTGTATCGATGCACGAGTATACTACTAGTATTAGATGATTATATAATAGTTGTGTTTGTAGCTTAGTGGATAGAGCATCTATTTCCTAACAAGAAGGTCGTAGTTTCAACCCTTACCTGGTCCAAAGATAACTTGGGTTTTAATTTATTTTTGTATACGTAAGTTAAGAAAAGAATTTGTAGTTACAATATTAGAAAGAAAATAACACTATCTATTTTTAAATTACTTATTTTTGAATTGGATAATGCTAACTTGTGCCCCAAGGGCACATGTTAAGAAACCTACAAATAGAAAATTTGTTTTGGAAAAATAAATAAAGTTATTAATGATAAGTTTCTAATAAATTCAATACACATTTTCCAAGAATTTGTTTCTATATTCATCTCTTAACTTGTGCCCTTGGGGCACAAGTTAGCATTACCTTTTTGAATTTGTTAATTTTTCCTCTCATTCCTAACAAGAAGGCCGTAGGTTCAACCCTTACCTGGTCCAAAGATAACTTGGGTTTTAATTTATTTTTGTATACGTAAGTTAATAAAAGAATTTGTAGTTACAATATTAGAAAGAAAATAACACTATCTATTTTTAAATTACTTATTTTTGAATTGGATAATACTAACTTGTGCCCCAAGGGCACATGTTAAGAAACCTACAAATAGAAAATTTGTTTTGGAAAAATAAATAAAGTTATTAATGATAAGTTTCTAATAAATTCAATACACATTTTCCAAGAATTTGTTTCTATATTCATCTCTTAACTTGTGCCCTTGGGGCACAAGTTAGCATTACCTTTTTGAATTTGTTAATTTTTCCTCTCATTCCTAACAAGAAGGTCGTAGGTTCAACCCTTACCTGGTCCAAAGATAACTTGGGTTTTAATTTATTTTTGTATACGTAAGTTAATAAAAGAATTTGTAGTTACAATATTAGAAAGAAAATAACACTATCTATTTTTAAATTACTTATTTTTGAATTGGATAATGCTAACTTGTGCCCCAAGGGCACATGTTAAGAAACCTACAAATAGAAAATTTGTTTTGGAAAAATAAATAAAGTTATTAATGATAAGTTTCTAATAAATGCAATACACATTTTCCAAGAATTTGTTTCTATATTCATCTCTTAACTTGTGCCCTTGGGGCACAAGTTAGCATTACCTTTTTGAATTTGTTAATTTTTCCTCTCATTCCTAATTTCAATTTTTTTAAAGATTATTTTTAACATATATAATAAAATTCGAAATAGACGATAAAATAGCATGAAGTGAAAATAAAATATAATCCATAATGAATCCAAAACACATCTATTATATACTATTGCACTACTGCGTATGTCGGACTACATCTGCTCTGCCTCCTCTGGTTCCTCAACCTTCAATATCCCTCGTCCTCTAGTGCTGTCTCTGATACATCAATGCTTCTCGTGCCTCCTTCATGATGGTGTAAGATCCTAATTTTGACCATAAGATTCCTCATGCTCTTATCATCATATGCATTAGCATTGGGATCACAACTTGGCATCCTTCTTACCCCTTATTCATTGGGTTTGCATTGAGAGAGATCACCAAGTACCATTTGATTGTATCATACTTCACTTTTCTTTATTTTACTAACCAAAATACTAAAAAAATATGTCATTATATAATCTAACTCTTTTATAGGTAGTGCACATGCTCATCTTTGATCTATCAAGCTCACATCTAGAATTTAAGACCCTCGTTGCAAGGAGCTTAATAAAGATTTGGTTTACGATAGCTCTAAGTATAATATATGAATCCCCACGATCTTCACATGTTATTTTGATCAAGAAATCTTCAAGAGTTTGGAGTTGCTTTGCTTTGGAAACCCTAATTCATCTGGGTGTCTTATGTGACTTCTTCAACAAGTTTATTCACCAATTGATCAAATATTTCAAGGGATACTTCACATTTCACCATATTATGCATATATTGTCCTCCACGAGTCCGAAAAGTCAAGATAATATCAAGCTAGCAAGTTGGTTCATGGTGGTTGACCAAAGGAATTCAACTGATCAAACTGAGGTTCCCTAGACCCTATCTCCTACAATGTTTATCATATCAAAATTATTCCAAGATAAAAGTTACTATAAATGACATTCCAAACAACTTTCATGTTGAGGTCTAGAGCTATTTTTGCTTGGAAAGTCATTTTTTATTGTGAAAGATTATAGATCATTTTGTCTAAACCCTAATTTGGAGGTCAACTTCCCAAGACCATAACTTGCTCAATTTTTATGAGATAAAATCTATTCAAGTTTCACAATCAAATTAAAGATGTCTACTTAAAATTTGATGTTTGGAGGAAGAGAAAATTCAAATTTTAAATGCATGTGATATGAGGAGACATTATAGGTCATTTTGGGCCAATACCATTGAACAAGTGATTTTCCTCAACTTCTAAAATGCATAACTCCTTCATGCTAAATCCAAATAAGGTCAAATTTGTGACCAATTTGAAGGAATTTGAGATAGATAGAACTTTGATGAAGGAACGTTTCTTATTTGAATTCCATAGAAAAAGTTACTCAAGGTGGAAGAAGTGAACATATGGCTTGACACTTAGATTTTTTTTTTGATATGTTTGATTTTTTAAACTTCCACCTCAAAATTAATCATGATCCAAACTTCAAATGAAAAAGTTTTCCATATTAAAGTTGTTCCTCTTGATCTAACCTTTCCAAAAAGTCCAAATTCATCCAATTTGGACAAAGTATGAATGACTTGCGCATGGCTTAAAGTTGGATGACCATTTGGCATATTTGAACTTCCACTTTCCATACACAAATGCATGACTTGTTAACATGACTTCAACATTGCTTGCACATGATTTTGGACCTGAATGCATCATTACATGGGCCTATCACATACCCATGCATCCATGCAAAGGCATTTTACTATTTTTAAACTTTGAAAAGAAGTGTGCAAATATCATTGTGTTGGCCTATAAATAGAAGTCTCTTTGATCAGAATTGAGGACCCTTGCGCGCTAACTTTGAATCTCCAACCCTAAACCCTCACATTAAAAGGATAGCCTTGAGTATTTTCATTGAAAGTCGAGTTTGAATCTCCACTATTTTGAGATTCAAATCTCCAAGAGTCCTGCTTCTTTCTTGATCCTTTTCCACTCCATCAAGCATCCAGAGCAAGGCCAAGCACAATTGAGAGCAAGATCGTGTCCATCTGAACCTACAGTGAAGGTGAATTTCTGAATTTTTCATCTCTTCGATTCTCACTCAATTCTCCATAATTCTTGTTGATTTTTGGTTGTATGAAGTCCTACCAATGTAGGCAACAAGATTGAGTTGCTTAGAGGTCAAATCGAAGCAACTCAGATCATGATCCTCAAAATTCAACTCCCTGTATCTTTCAATATACTTGGAGTTAGGTAAAATTGAGGTCAGATTCGAGCTCGTCAGCATTTTTACTTTAAATTCATGTCCTTCTTTTTTATTTGGGTGATAGTTGAAGGTGGACCAGTCCGGTGAGGTCCACCGGAGAAGAAGACCGGAGCTCTGGCTCCGGCGATGCGTTGGCATGTCTTAGACCACATGATCCTTCTATTTTGTTTTAATCTTGAGCGTCCAAATTGATTACCACGCGTGTGGCACATTGACTAGAGTCCATCATGGAACGCGCGCTCTGATCCACTTGATCTGCCACCTCAATTAATGAGGGAGATCAAGTGGTCCATGTTTTTTAGCATTTTCTGATTTTCATTTTATTTGAGTTATTTTTATTAATTCATATTAATTTTAATATTGATTCAAAAAATATGGGACTTTCACCAAAAAATTTCAAATATTTTCCTCTTTCGTTTTCTGAATTAAAATTATTTTTTGGATCAATATTAATATTTTTCATGATTTAATTGTTTTTATGCATATTTTTAATTGTTTAAAACTACTTTTAAGTTTCCAAAAATAATGAAATTTTTTCTCCAAGGTCCTTTGACCTTGTTTGACCTATGATAAATCTCATGGCCATTTATTTGGTGTTTTGATGAGGTTTTAGGATTTTGACCAACCATAATTTAATTTAATGTATTTTTAATTATTAAATTGCAAATAAATTATGTTGAGCTATTTGTGTTGACTTGTTGAGTTTGACTATTGTTGTTGGGCCTTGGTCAAGGTTGATTTGACTTTGTTAAGTTAAAATCATTGGATTTAGGGGATTGATGAAATGTACATTTCATCTCCCAAAATGAATGAATGATTTTAATTTGATGAAAGTCCTCCTTTGACCAATTTGTGTTGATTTTATTTCTCCTCCTTCATCTCAATCCCATTCTATCCCCATCCATTTCTTCGACCTATGATATCTCTATATCCTAAGGCTAGTTGATTGCAAAATCAACATAAGTATGGATGAGATTAGGTCCACCCTTTTGCCATTTTCTTTTAAGTGTGGTATGTTTTAGGAGTATGGTTCATAATACCATATCTCTAGCATGCATTAACCCTAAAATTTCTATTGCCCGAACTCAGATAGTTGTGACTTCTACATAAGTCCAATTACGATTGCTTAACATAACGCTAAATTTTGACCCAAAGGCATAACATTCTAGTAAGTGAGATTGTAATTCTCCCCCCTTTCATGGTATTGCATGGAAACTTGGCATTTTTTCCTTCCTTTGGAAGATGTCTTGGTTCAAGGATCCATGCTTGTGAATAGTGGGTTGAGTGTTCTCCAAACAATGACTTAAACATTGAAAAGCAAAAGCAATACAAACTTCTAATCAACTAACATTCAACTAACATTTAATTTCAAGCTCTTTACTTTTATGTACTTTAAATTCAAGTCTTTATTCATTTGCCATTATTCATACCATTTAACTTGTTTATTTTAATGCCATTTTCACTTTGCTCACTTGAGCTTTATTTTGTGATTATATATACTTGTTTATGTATCTTGTTTTGGTTTTGTGGTCTTTTGACCTTAATGCACATAATAATAATAAAAACCCTAAAAAAGATTTGTGTGGACTGTTGGTTTTAATCTGAGACATTGGACTTAGAATTAGGCAACACTCCCTATGCAAAAGGACTTAGCCAATGCCAACTTTTCTGAAACCAAGTGCTTGTAAAGTGAACTTTCATCTGATGCAAGTATTGAGATCCCATTTGAGTTCATCTGTTACATGGTCTTATTGAAGTTATTACTTTAAACCTGTGTCTAATGCCTATCTCTGAGCCAATCAAGGATGATGTCATATGATACATGGGAGATTATGAAGGAGATCATGAAGTTGTTAAGCTTGGATGTGGCTATCTTTAATTGATGCCTTGCGCTTCATCTTGCTATTTGTATACTGATATTGCCTGATTCTGAAGTCCAAGGGAAATTTGGGTTTCTATATGACATTCTTTTTTATTGGATTGCATCCCATTGGTAAGATCTTTTCAACTCTTAACTTTTAATTTTTGCTTAGGATTAGTCTCTTCATCTCCTCCCACTTCTTTAATTTCAAATCTCTCTCTCCTTTTAAAATCTTCTTTGTTTGTGTTTTCTAAACTTAGACCTTGTTGCAAATTAGAAACTTCGGCCTTATGCCATTGCATTTTCAAACTCTTTTCTTAAACAAATTTGTAAGTGAACTTAACTATACTTGACTTAAAATTTCAAAAGACAAAAAGAACTAACACCCATTATAAATTTTTTAGTCTCTTTTGCCTTTTCTTAAACTTAAACTTTTGTTAAAAGCAATTCACTCACTTTGAAATTGAAACCACAAACTACGAGGTTTTGATCCCTCATTTTATTTTGGTACGTAGGCACAAGTCCAAAGGTCTTGTCAAACACAAAAATATAATTAATGAATTCTTCTCTCATCCCTCCACTCTATTTATAGCAAACATCATTTTATACCAAAACACATGTACACACAAAAAAGGGCTCCCTAGGAGTACCTAGGACACTTTGGGTGCTAACACCTTCCCTCTGTGTAACCAACTCCCTTACCTGTAATCTCTGGCATTTTATTAGTTTTGATTTGAAAACTTCTTACCTTTGGGTTTTGTTTGTACTTTTCCCTTTTCCCATGGAAACAATAAAAGCGCGGTGGCGACTCTGGTTTTACTGACGTTAAGCTTATCCATAGCTTGATGGTCATAAATTTACCACTACAGAAGTTAAGTGGCAATTTTGCTGGGGAGTAGTCTCCAGTGGGGTTAACCTACTTTTGTGTGTGTATATAATTGTATATTTGATGTATGTATATTTGTTTGTATGATATAATCTGCTTGTTGTGCTTGGTGATCTCTGAGTGGTGAGATAAGTTCTAACCTTAACTTGAGTGCAATTAAGATAGGAGGATGGTATAGTCATGTTCGGCTTGTGTGGAGTAGTCCTTAACAAGTTGGCTTGAGACCCATCTACTCAGTGGAGACCCTTTTGGAGCTATTGATGTCACACAAGTATTTATGGTTAGGCATTACTTTCTCTGATTTAGGGTCCGAGAAGCCGAGGACCGTAGAACATTTAACCCATCTTGGCGTATTTAGGACGTAGTGCGGAGACTGTTCAAGTGTATACTTGATAACATTTGTTACGCGATACTACACTCAGACGAGTTTCTCTTGAGAATATTATGGGTTGATGAGTCAGTCATCCTAACCTGTAATATCCTATAGATGGAATTAAGACTCTGGGAACTTTTTAGAACATGACCTACAAGTTTTTTTATCCTTAGTACACTCCTTTGGGATGGTTCTTAACCAGACTCCATGCTCGTGAATTACAACAAACCCTTTGATTCTTGGTTGATCGAATTAAGTCTTGTCAATATCAATAGAACTTGGGTGTTGATAAGGTGAAAACCATAATCCACCAAAATGGATGATTGATTTTGACAGTGACTTGATTCATCCTTTGGCCTTTGTTTTCTTTCCTTGTATGTGATCCCTTATTTGTGATTGTTGCATTCATGCATTCATGCGCATCATAACATTCATCACACAAAAATGACTTCATGGAACTAAAGTTTTATTTGCAAATATTTCCAGACCATGGATTATGGACGAAGGAACACTAAGAAGTACAATTTCAGATGTCCCGATTTGAAAGAGTTAAGGAAGCTATCATCTTTTGTATTAGATCCCTTGGACTTCAAACAACATCATGGGAAGCTTCTATCTGTATTGTCTACTGATGTGGTTGAAGGACTCTTGAGTGTGTTGGTTCAGTGTTGTGACCCTCTCTACCGTTGCTTCACTTTTCCTGATTATCAGGTTATGCCTATGTTAGAGGAGTATTCCCATCTCTTGGGAATACCTGTTTCTAACAAAATGCCTTTTAGTGGATTGGAAGAGATTCCCAGATCTCATCTTATAACTGAAGCTCTTCACTCGAAGAAGTCTGAGATTGAGGCTCATTGGGTGAAGAAAGGAGGAATGTTTGGGTTGACTTCTGAGTTCCTCATCAAGGAAGCTACTACATTTGCTCAAGCCGGTAGTATGGATGCTTTTGAAGCTATCTTCATGTTGCTCATCTATGGTTTAGCTTTGTTCCCTAACATTGATGGTTTTGTTGATGTTAATGCCATTATAATTTTCTTGATTGGGAATCCTGCGCCTTCCTTGTTGGGTGATATGTATTTCTCTTTGCATCTAAGGAATTCTAAAGGTGGTAAAAATGTTGTGTGCTGTGTTCCTCTTCTGTACAAGTGGTTTATTTCGCACTTGCCTCAAACGCATGCTTTTGTGGAGAATAAACAATGTCTAAGGTGGTCTCAGAGACTTATGTCTCTCACTAAGGATGATATAGTTTGGTATGATTCTTCATTGAGTGTCTTGGAGATTATTGATTGTTGTGGTGAATTCTCTAATGTTCCTCTCATTGGTAAACAAGGAGGAATCAACTACAACCCTTCTTTGGCTCGTCGACAACTTGGGTTCCCCTTGAGATACAAAACTAATAACACTCAGTTAGAAGGTCTTTTCTATTAAGAGGGTAAAGATCCCCAACATTTGAAGCAGAAGATGGTTCATGCTTGGCATAATGTGCATAGGAAAGATAGATCCGAGCTTGGTTTATACAACTGTGTAGCTTTGGAAGCTTACACTCTTTGGGGTAAAGAAGAGAGATTTGGAATTGAATATGCCTTATATTTGTGAAAGGCCTATGTCTATAGTTGTGGTTAAGCCATTAACTCTCCCTAACCAAGATGTAGAGGAGTTGGAAGACGCACTCGCCAAGATGAAGCAAGAGAAGGATACGTGGTCAATCAAATTGTTACAATTGTTATTATATATTTGCAAATAAAATAGTATGTTCCTTGAAAATAAAAACAATCAAAACATTTCATTTCATGCATCATTTGCATAGTAGGTTTTTCTTCTGCCAGGTGTCTCATTGGTTATTCTTCTGTGCTTCAGCCAAGCTGACTCATCGATACAATATCCGTGCCAATCATCTGAGAATCATGGAACACTTAGAGCAAGAGAACCGAGAGCTGAAGGACGAGATCGCCCGCCTGACTGCCATGATGGAGTTAGTTTTAGCTGCTCAGAGTCAATCTTCTCAAACACTTGCAACTCCTCCTCCTCCTCCGAGGACTGTCATTTCAGAGGTTGTTACTTCAACCATGCCTACCATTCAGTTCGCCCCCGCTATGCCTGCCGGATTCCCATGGGGAATGCCGCCCAACTTTGTGCCCAAGGGTTTTGTGGCTACCTTTGATTCCATGCCGGGATCTAGCCCGGTCATGTATGTTCCTCCACCAGTTGTTCATACCCTGCCTCGTGTTGAGGACACCATCTACCATTCCGAGCCGTCTGAGGGTCCGAATGTTTATGAGAAGATGGATGAAATGAAAGACCAATTCCTTGAGTTGCGAAAGGAGTTGAAGACCTTGAGGGGAAAGGATTTGTTTGGTAAGAGTGTTGTGGAACTTTGCTTGGTTCCCAATGTTAAGATCCCGATGAAGTTCAAAGTCCCTGACTTTGAAAAGTATAAAGGGAATACCTGTCCGTTCAGTCATCTCGTCATGTATGCTAGAAAGATGCCGACGAAAACTGATAATGATCAGTTACTGATTCATTATTTCCAAGACAGTATGACTGGTGCCGCTTTGAGGTGGTACATGGGTTTGGATAGTCTGAGTGTCCGCATGTTTAATGGTTTAGGGGAAGCTTTCGTGAAGCAGTACAAGTATAATGTGGATATGGCGCCGGATAGGGACCAGTTGAGGTCGATGTCTCAAAAGGATAAGGATACGTTTAAGGAATATGCCAAGAGATGGAGAAAACTGGCTGCTCAGATCACCCCTCCTTTGGAAGAAAAGGAGATGACCAAGATTTTTCTCAAGACCCTGAGCTCATTTTACTATGAGCGGATGATTGCTAGTGCCCCCAGTGATTTTACCAAGATGGTAAATATGGGGATGAGATTAGAATAAGGTGTCTGTGAGGGACGGTTGTCTAAAGAAGAAGCGTCATCAAGCAAGAAGTACGACAGTGGGTTTGCCAGAAAGAAAGAAGGCGAGACCAATGCAGTATCCGTTGGGAGGTAGAGAAGGCCTCATGTCAGAAGAAGTCCACAACCCCGTCAACACCATCATCAAGTATAATCTATTGTTCCAGTATTTTCCAACAATCAATCAATGCCAGTTCAACAACAATGTCAACAATAACCACAACAAAGAACAAACAACTACAACAACAACACCGACAATAATTATCAACAACAACAGAATTTCGAGAGGAAGAAGGTCTCTTTTGACCCTATTCCTATGTCTTATGCCTAATTGTATCCATCTTTGGTTCTCCAGAACCTTCTACAACCAAGAAATCCTCCACAGATTCCAGAACCACTTCCATGGTGGTATAAGCCGGAACCCCGCTGTGATTTTCACCAAGGAGATCCCGGTCATGATATTGAGAATTGTTACCCTCTAAAATATGAAGTCCAAAAGTTGGTCAAGAGTGGGATGGTGTCCTTTGAGGACCGTGCGTCAAATGTGAAAGCAAACCCATTATCCGCTTATGGTAATCCTTCTGTCAATATGGTGGACGGTTGTCCCGGGGAGTTCAAGGTATATAATGTATGTTTCATTAGAAGGTCCTTGGCGACGATGCACAAAGATATCTATATGGTGAGTGATTGTGAGCATGACCATGATGGTTGTGCAATTTGCAGCGTTAACCCCCGAGGTTGTGTAATCGTGAAGAAAGACATCCAGAGGTTGATAGATGAAGGTATGCTCCAGATTTTTCAGTCCCGTCACTTGGGTGACGATGTGAATGTAATAGTTCCTGTGTTCAAGACACCAGAGAGAGTGGTGATTCAATTTGACAGCACCAGCAGTAACAGTGCTAGCAATAGATCGGTATCGCTGTTAGTAATACGGTTAGAGGGCCCTACCCCGTAGGCATTCGATAAAGTTGTTCCGTATCAGTACAATGCTACTATTTTGGAGAATGGTCAAGACGTCCCATTGCCTATGACCGGTTCTGTTATGAGTATTGATGATGTGACGAAAGTGACCCGTAGCGGTCGTGTTTTTGGGTCTGTGTTCCCGAAGAGTGTAGAGGATGTTAGTAAGAAGGTTGAAATGCATGCAGTTGATCCGGTTAGCGCTCCAAAGTATCAGTCTGGTGAATCCAACAGTTTGAAGCCTAATGATGATGATGATGTACTCCATTTAATCAAGAAAAGCAAGTTTAATGTGGTGGAGCAGTTTCTCCAAACTCCTTCCAAGATTTCAGTGTTGTCTCTGCTCATGAACTTTGAAGCGCACAGAGAAGCATTAGAAAAGGTATTGGAGCAAGCCTACATAGAGGATGATGTAACAGTGGATCAGTTCGATCATATTGTGGCTAACATCACTTCCTGTAATAATCTGAGCTTTTATGATGAAGAACTCCCTGAGGAGGGTAGGAATGACAATCTGGCACTACATATATCGATGAACTGCAAGGAGGATGCGCTGTCAAATGTGTTGGTTGACACCGGTTCTTCCCTGAATGTACTCCCCAAATCAACTCTTTCCAGATTGTCATATCAAGGAGCTCCGATGAGATACAGTGGCGTGATCATCAAAGCTTTTGATGGTTCTCACAAGACTGTAATTGGTGAGGTAGACCTTCGTGTGAAGATAGGTCAGAGTGATTTCCAAATTACTTTCCAAGTAATGGATTTCCACCCGGCCTATAGCTACTTGTTAGGAAGGCCATGGATACACGAAGTGGGGGCTGTTACGTCAATGCTACATCAGAAGTTGAAGTATGTGAAGAATGGTAAGCTTGTTATCATCGGTGGAGAGAAGGCTCTCTTGGTGAGCCATCTGTCGTCTTTCTCTTATGTAGAAGCTGAGGATGAGATTGGAACTCCGTTCCAAGCTCCATCTATTGCAGAAGAAAAGAGAGTTGGGGAACCCATGTCCTCCTTTAAAGACACGCATAAGATTGTTGAAGATGGTAATTCTGATCAGTGGGGCCGGATGGTAGAGGTCGCCGAGAACAAGAGCAGAGCCGGTTTGGGTTTCCAACGAGGATCATCTGTGATTAAGGCTGAAGATGTGCAACCCAGTTTCTGTAGCGGAGGGTTCATTCATGGTAATGAACAACACTTAGCTGCTGTAATCAAGGGTGATGAAGATGAAGACTGCACCAATTTTGTGACGCATGGAAAAGCTTGCAACAATTGGACTGATGTCGATGTTCCAATTATTGTGCATTATTCTAAGTAATTGCTTTTATTATTTTTGAAAATCCTTCTCCTATGCCTAAGGGAGAAGTGAATATTATTTGACATTTTCAAATTTGATCATTAATAAAATGCAATTCTATTCATCCACATCTATGATGTTTTATTTTCACTTTTTACTTTTTCTGAAAAATTGTAATCATAAAAAACATAAATAAATAAATACAATTGCCCATCTGCATAATATTTGGTCACAAATCACTTATCTAAAAGCAAAACATCAAATCATTATGCAGTTTGGTTTCTAAACCCATTGAATACAATGATCCTACTCCTTCTCCAAACTTTGAATTCCCTGTGTTTGAGGCCGAGGAAGAAAGTGATGAAGAAGTATCTGATGAATTGTCTCGTCTACTTGAGCACGAGGAAAAATCCATTCAGCCATTCGAAGAGCAGATTGAGTTAGTCAACTTGGGTTTCGAGGATGATGTGAAGGAAGTCAAGATTGGATCTCGACTGTGTCCAAAGGTTAAGAAGGGGTTAATTGATCTTCTTCGAGAGTATTCAGATGTATTTGCCTGGTCCTATAAAGACATGCCTGGTTTGGATTCTGAGATTGTGGAGCATAGATTGCCGTTGAAGCCAAAATGCCCGCCAGTCAAGCAGAAATTGAGAAGGACTCATCCTGACATGGCAGTGACGACCAAAGAAGAAGTGCAAAAGCAGATCAATGCCAATTTCCTTGTTATTGCTGAGTATCCGCAGTGGGTGGCCAATATTGTGCCTGTTCCAAAGAAGGATGGAAAAGTCCGTATGTGTGTTGATTATAGAAAGATGCCCCAGACGGGTAAATCTGACTTTGGAGAAAACTTTTGATATTGAAATACCATGGCTTTTCATCTTCGACCTCTTCAACAAAAAACACATGAGCTGGTCTATTAAGACGCATCACAGACAAATTGGGAACTTCATTCTAGAATTTCACCATAATCATTGAAGCTAACATTGCAAGAGCATCTGCCATTCAGTTTTCATATCGAGAGATACGATGAAACACAACCTTTGTAAAGAAAGTTGAAATCCTCCTCGCATAATCTCTATATGGTATCAAACTGGGTTGGTTCATCTCCCATTCACCTTTGATCTGATTCACAACCAAAGTTGAGTCTCCATAGACGTCCAGATATTTGATTCTGATATCAATGGCCTCTTCAAGCCCCATAATGCAAGCTTCATACTCAACCATGTTATTTGTACACTTTAAAGTTAATCTAGTTGTAAACGGGAAATGATTTCCTTGAGGAGTAATAATCACTGCCCCAATGCCATTACCATACTGATTAACAGCTCCATCAAATACCATGCCCCAACGGGAACCAGGTTTTGGCCCTTCTTCAAGCAATGGTTCATCATAATCTTTCATTTTTAGGTACAAAATCTCTTGATCAGGAAAATCGTACTGCGCTGACTGATAATCTTCAATCGGTTGGTGAGCCAAATGGTCAGCCAAGATACTACCTTTAATCGCTTTTTGAGATCAGTATTCAATATCATACTCAGATAATAACATCTACCAACGGGCAATCCTCCTAGTTAAAGCATACTTTTCAAAGATATACTTGATTGGATCCATTTTGGATATAAACCAAGTAGTATGATTTAACATATACTGGCGCAAATGCTTAGCAGCCCAAGCCAATGCGCAACAAGTCTTTTCAAGCATAGAATACCGAGTCTCACAGTCGGTGAATTTCTTATTGAGGTAGTAAATAGCATATTCTTTCATTCCAGTTTCGTCTTGCTGACCAAGAACACAACCCATACTTTCATCAAGCACAGTCAAATACATTATCAACAGTCTTCCTTCAATAAGTGAAGACAGAATCGGAGGCTCAAGCAGATACTCTTTGATACTGTCAAAAGCTTTCTGGCACTCCTCGGTCCAATCACAAGACTGATCTATCCGAAGAACCTTGAATATAGGCACACATGTGGCAGTCATATGCGATATGAATCTTAAGATATAGTTCAAGCGGAAGAGAAAACCTCTGACTTGCTTCTCAGTTTTGGGCGCAAGCATTTCTTGTATTTCTTTGACCTTGGCAGGATCAACTTCAATACCCTTCTCGCTGACAATAAAGCCCAACAATTTACCAGAGCGAACACCAAAAGTGCACTTATTGGGATTCAAGCGGAGTTTGTACTTTCTCAAACGCTGGAATAACTTCAACAAATGCTCAACATGTTCTTCTTCATCACTTGATTTGGCAATCATATCATCCACATAGACTTCAATCTCTCTATGCATCATATCATGAAAAAGAGTGGTCAGAGCTCCGTGACACGTTGCACCAACATTCTTTAAACCGAATGGCATCACTCTATAACAAAATGTTCCCCAGGGTGTAATGAACGTGGTCTTCTCCATATCTTTGGGTGCCACCTTGATTTGATTATAACCGGAAAATTCGTCCATAAACATAAAGACTTTGAATTTAGCTGTATTGTCTACCAACATATCAATGTGTGGCAGAGGGAAATCATCTTTCGGACTAGCTTCGTTCAAATCTCTATAATCAACACACATGTGGACTTT
This sequence comes from Lathyrus oleraceus, assembly GCF_024323335.1. Taxonomy (NCBI): domain Eukaryota; kingdom Viridiplantae; phylum Streptophyta; class Magnoliopsida; order Fabales; family Fabaceae; genus Lathyrus; species Lathyrus oleraceus. The sequence goes on along the minus strand of NC_066579.1, from coordinate 158,902,468 downwards.
TCCATCTTTCTTCGAAACATGCACAATATTGGCCACCCACTGCGGATACTCAGCGGTAACAAGAAAACCGACATCAATTTACTTCTATTCTTCTTTGATCTTCACTGCCATATCAGGATGAGTCCTCCTCAACTTCTGCTTGACTGGCGGGCACTCTGGCTTCAACGACAATCTATGCTCCACAATCTCATAATCCAAACCAGGAATGTCTTGATAGGACCAAGAAAATACATTTGAATACTCTCGAAGAAGATCAATCAACCCCTTCTTAACCTCTGGAAAAAGTTGAGACCCAATCTTGACTTCCTTCACATCATCTTCAGAACCCAAGTTGACTAACTCAATCTGCTCTTCAAACGGCTGAATGGCTCTTTCCTCATGCTCAAGTAGACGAGATAATTCATCAGACACTTCTTCATCAATCTCTTCCTCAGCCTCAAACACAGGGAACTCAAAGTTTTGAAGGGAGTAGGATCATTATATTCAATGGGTTTGGGAACTAACCTGCATAATGATTTGATATTTTGATTTTAGAGAAGTGAATTACGACCAAATATTATGCGGATGGATAATTATTATTTATTTATTTATGTTTTTTGTGATTACCATTTTCAGAAAGGCAAAAGTAAAAATAAAACATCATACATGTGGATGAATAGAATTACATTTTATTGATGATAATTAGAAATGCCTAACAATGTTCACTTCTCCCTTAGGCATATGAGAAGGATTTTTCTTAAAACATGGAAAACAAATTACTTAGAGTGATGGACAATAACGAGAACATCAACAACAACCCAATTGTTGTAAGTCTTGCCATGCGTCACAAACTTGGCGCAATCTTCGTCTTCATCATCCTCTATTACAACAGCTGAGTGTTGTTCATTACCATGGATGAACCCTCCGCTACAGAAACTCAGTTGCACTTCTTCAGCTTTGACGTTGAATGGCCCTTGCTGAAATCCCAATCCGGCTCTATTCTTATTCTCTGCAACTTCTACCATTCGGCCCCACTGATTTATGTTGCTTGCCTCAATAGCTTTCTGAGCATCTTTGAAAGAAGACATGGGTGCCCTAGTTTTCTTCTCTTTAGCAATAGATAAGGCTTGAAATAGAGTTCCAACCTCCTCCTCAACATCAACATATGAAAAAGATGACAAATGGCTCACTAAAAACACGTTCTACCTACCAACAACGACAAGCTTTCCGTTCTTCACAAATTTCAACTTCTGGTGCAGAGTAGATGTTATAGCTCCAGCTTCATGAATCCATGGCCTTCCCAATAAACAACAATAGGTCTGGTGGATGTCCATTACTCGAAAATTAATTTGGAAATCACTCAGACCTATCTTCACTAGAGGGTCTACTTCTCTAATGACGGATTTGCGAGAACCATCAAACGCTTTGAAGATCACGCCACTATACCTCATCGGGGAGCCATGATAGGAAAGTCTGGACAGAGTTGATTTTGGAAGTACATTCAAAGAAGAACCGGTATCAACTAGCATATTTGATAGCACATCCTCCTTGCAATTCATTGATATATGTAGTGCCAGAATGTGATTTCTCCCTTCCTTAGGAAGCTCTTCATCACAAAAACTCATATTGTTATAAGAAGTAATGTTAGCCACGATGTGGTCAAACTGATCCAGAGTAACATCGTGCTTAACATAGGCTTCCTCCAACACTCTTTGCAATGCTTCTCGATGCGCTTCAGGATTAATCAATAGAGACAACACTGAAATCTTCGACGAAGTTTGGAGTAGCTGCTCCACCATATTAAACTCGCTCTTCTTAACTAATTGCAGTACCTCATCATCATCCTTAGTCATCAGCTTATTGGATTCACCAGAGTGACACACTGGAGTACTAATCAGATTCACCACAGGTATATCCGCCTTCTTACTAACTACAACCTCTTCTACATACTTTGGAAAGACTGGGCCAAACACACGACCATTATGGGTCACCTTCGCGATATCAGCTATATTCACAAAATAATTTATCGTAGGCAATGGAACCTCTTGACCATTCTCCACCATGGTGGCATTATACTAATAAGGAACATCTTTATCGAATGCATACAGGACAGGGCCCACTACTAACGGCGATACCGATCTATTGATGTTGTTGTTGCTGCTGCTATCAAATTGAATCACTACCCGCTCAGGGGTCTTGAACACTGGTACGATTACATTGACATCATCTACTTCTCTTGACTGACAAACTTGGATAAGCCCTTCATCCATTAATCTTTGAATGTCCCTCTTGACAATGACACATCCTCGAGGGTTCATACTGCATATCACACAACCATCATGGTCATGTTCACAATCACTGACCAAACATATATCTCTATGAATTGCAACCAAAGACTGTGTGATATGAAGAACATCATAAACCTTATATTCTCCAAGACAACCACCTACCATGTTGACAGAAGAGTTACCATGGGTGGGCAACGGGTTGTCTTTCACATTCGGCGTGCGGTCCTCAAAGGACACCATCCCACTCTTCACAAGTTTCTGGACCTCGTACTTCAATGGGTAATAGTTCTCAATATCATGGCCAGGAGTTTCCTAGTGAAAGGCACAACGGAGTTCAGGCTTATACCACCATGGAAGTGGCTCGGGAATTTGAGGTGGATTTCTTGGTTGAAGTAGGTTCTTGAGAACTAAAGATGGGTAGAGTTCGGCGTATGACATAGGAATAGGGTCAAAAGGGACCTTCTTCCTCTCGAAGTTTTGTTATTGATTATTATTGTTGTTGTAGTTGGTTCTTTGTTACGGTTGTTGTTGACGTTGTTTTTGAATTGACACTAATTGATTGTTGGAATTGTTTTAAAACACTGGAATTACTGATGAAACTTGATGTTGATGCTGACGCGGTTGAAGGTTTCTTCTTACACGAGGCCTCCTCTGCCTCCCTACGGACACTGCATTGGTTTCTCCTTCCTTCTTCTTGGTAAAACCGCTTCTATATTTCCTACTGGACGACACCTCTTCCTTAGACAGACGTCCCTCACAGACTCCTTCTTCTAACCTCATCCCCATGTTTACCATTTTGGTAAAGTCACTTGGGGCACTGGCCATCATTCATTCGTAATAAAACAAACTCAGGGTCTTTAGGAAAATCTTCGTCACCTCCTTCTCTTCCAATGGAGGATTGATCTGAGTAGTAAGTTCCCTCCATCTTTGGGCATACTCTTTAAACGTCTCCTTATCCTTCTGAGACATAGACCTCAGTTGGTCTCTATCGGGCACCATGTCCATATTATACTTATATTGCTTCACAAAATCCTCACCCAAATCGTTGAAAGTACGGACACTTGCACTGTCCATCCCCATATACCATCATAGAGCAACACCAGTCAAACTGTCTTGAAAATAGTGAATCAGTAGTTGATCATTATCAGTTTGAGTTGACATCTTTCTAGCGTACATAACAAGGTGGCTAAGTGGACAAGTATTTCCCTTATACTTTTCAAAGTCAGGTACTTTGAACTTCATCGGGATCTTCACATTCGATACCAAGCAGAGTTCAGCAGCACTCTTACCAAACACGTCTTTTCCTCTCAACGTCTTCAATTCCTTTCGCGGCTTAAGGAACTAATCCTTCATCTCGTCCATTTTCTCATAAACACTGGGCCCTCAGACGACTCAAAATGATAGATATTATCCTCAACGCGAGGCAAGGTATGAACAACTGGAGGTGGCACAGACATGACTGGGCTAGATGCCGGCATAGAAGCAACAGTCAGGAATCCAGCAGGCATAGTCGGACCGGATTGAGTAGCAGTAACATGCATGGTTGAGGTAGCAACCTCGGAGATGACAATCCTTTGGGGAGGAGTTGCGAGAGTTGGTTAAGACTGATTCTACGTAGCAAGAACAGACGCAATCATGGCGGTCAACCGAGCAATCTCATCCTTCAGTTCTCTGTTCTCTTGTTCCAAATGCTCCATAATTTTGGGTTGATTGGCACGAGTGTTGTATCGGTGAGTCAACTTGGTTGAAGCACAAAAGAATAACTGATAAGACATCTGGCAGAAGAAAACCTGTTATGCAAATAATGCATGAAATTCAATGTTTTTGTTTATTTTTAATTTCAAGGAACATATTGTTTTATTTGCAAATATATAATGAAAAAAACAATTTGGTTGACCATAAAATCTCTTCTATTCATAAAATTTGGAGGATTAGAATTTCAGAAACCAAAGTACAAATACGACAAAAAAGGAAACTAGTCATCCTAAGGATCCCCTAACAACGGCGTCAGATGATCTGGCTGCTGGCGTGTACTTCCTTCGGATGCGTCGGATCTCAGACTCAAAAGAAGTCTTCATATGAGCCTTCTCAAGGACAAGCTGATCAACAATCTTCTTCCAAGCACCAGAAGGCTAAGGAATACTAGAGGAAGGGTGACCCTCTGGCTCTCTCTGTCTCTTCACTGCTCGGTCTTTAAGAAGTTTAATATGCACATCCTTGTCCTTTGACTCAAGCTGCAACTCCTCATGCTTTCATCTTAAAGCATGGAACCGCTCTTCCCACATACTCTTCTCTTGCTTCATATTGGCTGTCGCATCTCGAAAAATACGATTCCTCACGATGGTCGCGAAAAAAAAATAGTTCGAACAGAGTCGCCACCGAACTTTATTTATCCCGATGAAGGAATAGGAAAATATCGATAAAACCTTTGAAAAATTGAATAATGGTCGTCGCAACTATATTCGGGTTCGGGAGTCGATTACGCAAGTGGAAGGTATTAGCACCCCTCACGTCCGTTGTACTCAATATGAACCTTTTAGTTTAATTTGCGATTTGAATGTTAGCTAATGTTGTTTGTTTTCTTTGAGTGAATAAAGGATTGAACATAGAGATGGATGGAAACCTCATAATGGGAAAAAGGAGGTTTTTTATTAGTGTGCTCACGAAGATCTAGCAATCTCCTGCCTACGTATCCTTATAGTGCAATAAAGAAGTCAGAGAATTCATAGTTCGGGGAACTACGATTGGTTGGTGTCTTTTAGTGAACAACTGTTTAGATCACGTTCTAAAGGCTAAACGTTTGCTTGTTTACTCTCGGCGGAGGCTTAAGCACTAGTTTGTTGTGCGTGTTAGAAGGGATTAAACAATGATCTTTCTGAAAAGAGTCTTAATCAGACGGAGGTGACAAGTTGGATTAATATGTTGGATGTTTTGTTTGATTGGTTTCGATCGCACGCGGGCGATAAAAAGATAGATTTGATGTGTTAAGATATTTTGTTGGATGACGATTACTCGGATATTCGAGTAAGGCAACTCGTATCCTAATAGTCGAGGAGAGGAATCGAAGGCTCTAAACCATCTCCCTTTCCATCCTTCATTGTAAAAGGATTTGATAATAGTTAATCTGTTTTGAATGGATGACGAATATCAGATAGTCGAGTAAGGCAACTTGTATCCTAATAGTCAGGAAAGGGAGTAGAAGGCTCTAGACCACTTTCATTTTCATCTGAGTGATTAGTAGAAATAAGTTTCTATATGGTTGACGTATTTTGGATGAACGACAAATACTTGAATGACTAAGTAAGGCAACTCATATCCAAGTATTTGAGGAGAGCAATCGAAAGCTCAAGACCATCTCCCTTTTCACGTAGTTTATTTTATTATGAAAATTATTTGATTTAATTGGAGTTAGACGGTTTTAGAGAAAATGACAATTGTTTAACTAACCGAGTCAGAAAACTCGTATTCAAACAATCGAGGAGAGGAGTTGAAGGCTCAAAACCATCTCCCTTTTCACTTCTTATTACAAAAATGATTCGATTTAATTATGTTTAGGCCGATAGAAATGACGATTATTTGACTAACCGAGTAAGATAACTCGTATTCAAATAATCGAGGAGAGGATTCGAAGACTCAAAACCACCCCCCATTTTCATTTCTAAATGAAATGGTGTTTAATCGTGATTAAGTATTTTAATGGAATTTGAATGAAAATACTCGATGTTGGATCGAAGTTTTAAATTTGTATTTGCGAATAAATTGTATTATATTTAGTGAATCAATCATCTAATCGATTAATTAATAATCGAATAGGTCTCATTGTAAGAAAGCCCAAGAGTAAGCTATGTGAGGTTGATGGCGATGCTAAAGCAGTTGACTTATAAGTGTGTTTGAAAATGGGCTCGATGTTGAATCGAGAGTTGTGTGATTTAATGGTTTATCATGGTTTTGAATCAATGAGATTGAAATAGTGTCAAATCAGGCTTGTATTATGAAATGGAAGATGAGGGTGAAATAAATCAGTCTGTTTCTTAATTAACAAAATTAATTGATTAAAATTCATTTAAGTTGTCTAATTAAGGTAATTAAAAGTAATTATCCAAATTATTTGATTAAAAATTCATATAATCAAATAATTAAATTAATTAAAATTAATTAACAAAATTACCTAATTTAATTAGAACTTTAATTAATTAATTTAATAGGTGAAAATATTGAATTCAAAATAATCGAATTTGAATCGGGAATCATGTGCTCATAAACCGGTTTGGAGTGTCATATGTAAAGATCGAAACGCGGTGAAAATATATAATTGATTTACTTAAAATTTGGGCCGCATTGAGACATGAGTAATGTCTAATCCGTAGATTAAATCTATAATTAACGCCACAAAAATGAATAGCAACAATACAACATTAAGAGTCACCTAGCTGTACCCATCCCATAGTATCAAAAATCCAGCACAAAACATCACATAATTGAGTCGCAATCGATAACCTAAATATGCATAATAATATGAATGGGTAACCAATACGGTGCAGGCATATGTGATCCATACACACAAAGCCATCTATTAAAACAATTGCACAAAAAGGAAATTGAATAATACCAAAATCATAAGAGCTATACCATTATGATTCTTTAAAAGCAAAGTGTATCACCTATTTAGTTAGCTGTCACACCCAGTCTTGGTAATGCAGAATAAAAAATAAAAGAAAAAAAGGAAAGATTATTTAAAATCAGACAAAAAACATTAATTCTAAATTAAAACAACACCAAGCAAGAATACGACACATATTCAGTGTGAAATAAGAAAGAGAGGGCCATGATTATAACCGTTGGTGGCGTTGGTCTTTGGACTGGTTGTTCGCGATGGAATTCTAAGCGACTACGGCGGAGGGATGACTCTGTTGCAAAAAGGTAGGTGGTGTGACGCTTTCACTTGTTCTGTCACAAATTTAGAAAGGATTTCTGCAACGAAATCTAATACAGAGGTAGCTCCTGCAGAGCAAGGACCACCACCATATCCAAAATCATTTATAGCCAAAAGCAGCTTTGAGGTTACTGTAGAGTAAGAATTTTCATAAGATGCCTCTTGAAAATTAGACTTTGGGTTTGAAGTTGAATCAAATTCCACCACATACATATAAGAATTGAAGGAAGGAGTGGGAGATTCTTGTACATCGCCGGAGGAGAAGAACGGAGGTGGAAGATTGGGGGTTTTTCGGTGAGGGTCGAGATCATAATTTTTTATTTATTTTCGGTGGTTGTTGAACTTGTGTGTTGTGTTGTTGAAGTCGGGGCTGAACAAGTTCGCTCGTCGGCGGTCGATTTCGACGTTGAAATCTAAGTTGTGGATTGAAGGTTTGTCTGACAGATTTAGGTGAAAAGGGTTGTGGATAGTTATGACGGTGGTGTTAGGCGGAGGGTATAGTGAAGAAGGAGAGGGTTTGGCTGGCGCGGTTGAGCAAAGGGTGGAGGCGGCGATGGATGTCGTTGTGGTAATTAGGCGGAAGGTTGCGAAAATGTGTTTCGCATGGGGGAGTTTGAAAGGAAGAAGGTGATGGTGGATGATGGAGTTGGTGTGAACGGCGATGGAAGGTGGGAGGAAAACGAAGGCGAATGGAAGAAGACAGAGGAAGTTGTCTGAGTTTGGTGTTAAAGGTTTTTTTTTGTTTATGGTGGAGACGGTGAGGTTATGCCGTGAAGAAGACGAAGGGATGGTTTACTGTGAGAGAGAGAGAGAGAGAAAATCGTTGGCATCCCTTGGTGGTTGGTGAGGAGAAAGGAGTATATGTGTCAAGTATAGGAAAAAGTTGTTAGTCCATCGAGAGGGTTAGTGGAGATTTTCTTTTTGCTGAGAGAGGAATCTCCCGTTTCTTTTTTATTCTTTTTTGTCTTTTTGTCTTTTTATTTTTCTTACCATTTTTTTCCATTCGTCCCTTCTTGTAGTGATATGGTAGTGGATGGAAGACCATATATCCGTTGGGGGTCATTCTTATTCATGGGGAGAGAAACAAGGCCACGTGGGTCTTGGCCAATGGAGGAGGAGATTTTATTTTTTATTTTTTTATTTTTTTATTAAACAAGTAAAATAGTATGCTAATTTATGATTGGTTAATAAGAGAAAGTGAGGATAATGCATCTAAACCTTTGATTAAATTCGAATCGACAGTCCAGGTTAACTCAAAGAAGCACAAACAATTTTAAAATGGCAAAGTTGCCCCTTCTAGATGATTTAATTAATTTAAATGGGATTAAATCAATCAATTCAAATAAAATTTAAAACTTATTAAATGAATATGATAAAATTAAAATAAGACCATGGAAAATTCTATTTAAATAATTTGAATACTTTGACGAAAGAATAAAAATAAAACGACTGATTATGAATAAAAATCGGGCGCCAAAATGCTCAAAAAATTAAATCAGATGCACTAAAATGATCAGCGCAAAATAAACTTATTGAAAAAATATAGCATTTCTTTAAGTTTTGAAATAATTTTTACCCGGTTAAAAGGTTCAGACGAATCAAAATGCAACTGAAAAAGTTGCCGAAAAATATAACAAGCGCACCAGGTTAAACTACGCGAGCCGTAGATTAATAATATTGACGTCTGCAAGCTTGATTTCGAAACTTTTTACCTGCTGATTTTGCACGTGCTTGAGGAATGATTTAACCAATTTGTCTGGATATTCAAGAAATTTTTTCGACTGATATTTTAGGTATTATTCATGATGAAATGCATGACATGCTTTACATATGATGCAAACTGACATTAAAATCGAATTTATGAAAAATTTAAAATGCCCGAACAAAATTGGGGTATGACAGTTGCCCCTATTTAATTACCTTGAACCAGAAGGTAAGAATATTAACAGTCTTCGTACATTCATGGTGGAAGATAATTAAATACGAAAAGACCCGAATTTTGTCCTTTAAAATGCAAGGAAGAAATGAAGAAAGAAAATGTAGTGAGAAATACAGTAAGAAAGGTTATCATAAGGTAAATGGAACAATCAAGACTCTATGGGAGTCATCATAACAGTATCTTGAATGCCATGATCGAGATATTCCAATAGTGGAATGATACCTCGACTGAATCTAAGACTTTCTGAAAATTTGCAGAACAGTGTCTTGAATTCAACACACGGGATTCTCTGAGGATCAATGAAGCAATATCTTACATGATATAATTGAGATATTCCATCAAGGGAATGATACCTCAATCGTATCTAAGATTCTCCGAGGAAACTTAGAGCAATATCTCTAAAAACAAATGAGGCTATTCATATTAAAGAAGCAGCATCTCAAACAGTAATTGAGATTTTTCAGATAATTGAAGTAGTATCTGAAACAGATAAATGAGATTCTTCAGATAAATAAAGCAGTATCTCAAACAGATAAATGAGATTCTTCAGATGAATGAAGCAGTATCTCAAATAGACAAATGAGATTCTTCAGATAAATGAAGCAGTATCTCAAATAGACAAATGAGATTCTTCAGATAAATGAAGCAGTACCTCAAATAGATAAATGAGATTCTTCAGATAAATGGAGCAGTATCTCGAACAGAAAAATGAGATTCTCCGAATCCACGAAGCAACATCTTATATGATATAATCGAGATATTCCAACAAGGGAATGATACCTTAATTGAATCTAAGACTCTTCGAGGATACTAGAGCAGTATCTCTGAAAACGAATGAGACTCTTCATATTAATGAAGCAACATCTCAAACAGATAAATGAGATTCTCCGAATCAACAAAGAAACATCTTATATGATGTAACCAAGATATTCCAACAAGGGAATGATACCTTAATTGAATTTAAGACTCTTCGAGGATACTAGAGCAGTATCTCTAAAAGTGAATGAGACTCTTAATATTAATGAAGCAGCATCTCAAATGGATAAATGAGATTCTCCGAATCAACGAAGCAATATCTTATATGATATAATCAAGATATTCCAACAAGGGAATGATACCTTAATTGAATTTAAGACTCTTCGAGTATACTAGAGCAGTATCTCTGAAAACGAATGAGATTCTTCATATCAATGAAGCAGTATCTCAAACATTCTTCTGTTGGGGGAAATAGTTAAGAAAAGACTCCACCTGGATGAGATTTACTAGAAATGCTCTGCAGGGGAAAATCTCATAAGAGACTTTTTAGGGTAACCTCTGCTTGGGGAGCAATGATAACAAATATGCAGGGGAATATCGTTATTAACCACAAAACTTGAAGAATGACTTGCTGGGAAATAATTCCACGAGCACATGCAGAGTAATAACTCCATTGAACTAAATGACAAAAATCCGCGATACATATGAATGACCCTGGATCCTGATATTTGTTATGTTTTTTGTATGATGCTCCATTTTGGATGGAAGCACCTGTGCGTGTAATGATGCATGAGATGTATGCAAGTTTGCAATTGCTGGGGATATTTAAGAAGTGCATGTAGGAATGTGACTGATTTTTGATTTTGTTTAAGGCTCTGCATAAATATGATGATGATTGATATGATTGTTTTTGATGAATTTTCATATTTTGGCAGGAAAATAATGCATGAACTGATGCATGTGATGTATGCGGGGATGCAACTGGGCACTTGGACTTTTTGTAGGGCTTTATTTTTTATTGCCAATGGAATTGGACTTTGAAGGTGAACTGCCAGATGAGAACTGGTGAAAAAGATTGAACTGCTAGATGAGAACAAATATTCAAGGATATGTTACCAGATGAGAACTGGTGAAAATAATTAAAATGTCAGATGGGACTGACTTTGTTTTTGTTTGTCAAACAAGAACTGACTTTTAAAGTAGGCTACCAGACGAAAACTGGTTACGAAAAATAGACTACCAGACGGGAACTGGTATCGAAATAGGTGACCTACCAGACGATAACTGGTATTAAGAGATAATTTACTAGACGAGAATTGGTATTTGGTAAATGACTTGTCATACAAGAATCAATTTTTTTTGAAATAGTTTTCCAGACAAGAACTGGACTATGGAAATAAATTGTCAGACGAGAACTGGACTTTGAAATAAATTGCCAGACGAGAACTGGATTTTGAAATAAATTTCCAGACGGGAACTGGGCTTTGAAATGAATTTCCAGATGGGAACTGGACTTTGAAATAAATTGCCAGACGAGCATTGGACTTTGAAAAGGTTTTCCAGACGGGAACTGGGCTTTGAAATAAATTGCCAGACGAGAACTGGACTTTGAAAAGGTTTTCCAGACGGTAACTGGGCTTTGAAATAAAATGCCAAACGAGAATTGGACTTTGAAAAGATTTTCCATACGAGAACTGGGCTTTAAAATAAGTTGCCAGACTGATAACACTGAAATTTACTATATTTTCGACTCCGATTTCACATGCATTCTAGTTGTTTTATTGTTATTTTGTTGTGTTATTGCTATGTTTTCCCTTGTTTTCAGGTTTTTACTTTAATCGGAGCCCCGATCGAGAAAAGGAGTGAAAAAGAGCTAAAAACCCTAAAACTCAGCATTTTGTACTTGTGGCTTACCCCATGGCTGGCGCCATAGATCCTTCCATGACGTGTCCAAGCTCAACTTCCCTCAACTGCCACGTTCCCCACTACTTCCACTAAGGCGCCTCAGATTGGCCTTGTGGCAGGCGTCATGGCCTTGTGGCGGGCGCCACAAGAGGAAAAGTTTTCCCTCCCATTTTCAAGTTGAAGGGCATCCTTGTCATTTCCATCTTTTTACTTGATTATAAATAGAAACTCGAAATCACTTTTACAATCATCCAAACTTAGAACAGAGGCAAACTCAGAGCAACTTTGTTTCACTTAGGCATATATTCAGTATTATAAAGTGGTAACCGCTTCGCATTGGAGTGTTACCACAATTGTGTAATCAAGTCTGTGATAGAGTCTGTAATCGAGTTTGGAGCACTTTGGAAGGAAGTTAATCCTGCCGCCATTTTCATTTCCGCTTTGCAATTTATTCAACCCTCCGATTGGAGCAAGTTTTTATTACTTGTCTTTATCTTATTTATTTTCTCGCACTCGCTTTAAATTGTTTATTTCCTTGCACTCGCTTTACTTTGTTTATTTCCTCGCACTCGCTTTAAATTATTTATTTCCTCGCACTCGCTTTACTTTATTTATTTCTCGCACTCGCACTACTTTTATTTATTTCCCGCACTCGCACTACTTTTATTTAAATTAATGCACTTTTACTTTACCATGTCTAACTAAATTTATAAGGTTAGAATGTAAGGATCGTAATTGAACCGATAATCCGTACAATTGTTCGTAGAAACACTTAAGGGCTATTTTAACTTTCAACTTAAGTTTTCCCGCACTTCAATTCTGTTGGGTAAGATCGAAGGCCGTCCAACGTCTATTTAAACTTAATTGTTGTTAACTATTTCAAAAACAGCGAAAGCGCTTTGTTTAGTTCATTAGGAGTTTTTAACTTAAGAAGAAAAGAGATTTTAAAACTATTTTCGGACGCGTTTATAAGTTTAGAGTCTGGTTCGTGAGAACCTCTCTTGGTTAAGAAATCCAGGTTATAATACTTTTCAACTTAGTCAAGATACTATATTTCTTAAAAATAGGTTTACTACTCTAACGCAATGCACGCCTTTTTATAAGTGACAATAAGAGGGTTTGATTAGGGAGTACAACTCGGTTCTGAATACGCGAAAGCGACAGTTCCTGTTAAATTAGTTCTTTTCAAAGTAGGAAACATTGCCCATAAGTATCTCTATTAGCAAGTACTTGGATTATTAATTGATTACGTGAATTACATTCGACCCTGTCTTTATTAATTAATCTTTATTCAACACTTTACTTTTCATTGCACACTCCAAAAACACCTATTTTTGATTGCCTTTGATAAACACCATAACAATAGATAACGATATATTGACACTTGGTCTCTGTGGATTCGACAATCTTTTATATTACTCTGACGCGTTCGTATACTTGCGAAACACCGCATCAAGTTTTTGGCGCCGTTGCCGAGGACCAATTTCGTCAAATTTCATTTTCCTGTTGTTATATCATTTAGACTTAGGCTATTTCCCGCCGGTCAATGCGAAGAACTCGCAACACCGGAAGTTTAAGCTTAGTATACCCTTTGACGGAACCTGAACGTTACACTCGCGCACGTTTATTCTTTCATAGAATTAAGAGAGCTATGGCCGAAGATCAAAACCAAAGACCTCTTAAGGATTTCGCTCAACCATCAAATGAAGAACCTAGTTCTAGTATAGTAAACCCAACCATCCCAGCTAATAATTTTGAACTTAAACCATCCCTGTTGCAACTAGTGCAACAGAGACAATTCGCGGGTCTCGCTACTGAGAACCCAAACCAACATTTAAAAATATTTCTTCAATTAGCATACACTTTTAAAACCAATGGAGCTTCTCCTGAGGCAATACGTTTAAGATTATTTCCTTTTTCCCTCAGAGATAAAGCCCTATCATGGTTAGATTCCCTTCCACCCAATTTCATTACGACTTGGGATAACCTTAGAAGAGTTTTTCTTGCTAGATATTTTCCCCCGAGTAAGACCGCCGTTCTTCGAAACCATATAACTAGATTTACCCAAAACCAAGGAGAATCGCTGTTCGAAGCTTGGGAGAGATATAAAGAGTTGTTACGAGCATGCCCACATCATGGTTTAGAAAATTGGTTAATCATTCAAACCTTCTATAATGGACTTCATTACAACATAAAGATGAACATCGACGCTGCCGCAGGCGGTGCTCTGATGAACAAACCTTATCCTGAAGCTAGTGCCCTCATCAAAGATATGGCTCAAAACCATCAATCATGGGGAGTCGAACGAGCGACAGTTGAGAAGAAGGAAGCCCAAGGAGGAGTGCATGAACTAAGCTCTATAGACATGATGCAAGCTAAAATGGACGCATTAGCTCTCAAAGTCGAGCATATGTGCATAAACCCGAATACTGTAGCCGCAGTTTCGTCGGATTGTGAGATATGTGGAACCAAAGGACACCAATTTGCAGAATGCAGTCCATTAAACGAAACCCACTATGAGCAAGTGAACTACACCCAAGGGAACCCATACTCGAATACCTACAACCCTGGATGGAGGAATCACCCGAACTTCTCCTATAAAAACAATAACCCTATAAAAAATAATGCACCTCCGAGACCTAGTTATCAAGCCCCTAGATCAAATCAACCTATGCAACCAGTGCCACCAAAGCCGAGCCTTGAGAAAATTATGGAAAATTTTATCACCGCTCAAACCCAACAAAACAAGGAGTTCATGAACCAAAACATTCATGTTAACGAATTGATTACTCAGTTAGGAACCAAGGTTGACCAAATAGTTACTCATACCAAGATGCTTGAAACCCAGATCTCCCAGGTAGCTTTAAACCAAGCCCCTCAGATTACACCTGGAGGACAATTCCCTGGACAACCTTAACAAAATCCGAGAGGACAAGACAATGCCATTACCCTACGAAGTGGGAACGCTTATGATGAGCCACCAAACCCTAGATTGAGTGAACCCGAAACTTCTAAGGAATGTACCAAACCCACGGACGAAGTAAAGGAACCAGAGGAATATGAAAACCAGGAAGGTCGAGAAAAAGGAGAAGAACCTAAAGATAAAACTTACGTACCACCCCCGCCATATAAACCACCTATACCCTATCCGCAAAGACTCAAACAAACCCAAATCAATAAACAGTATCAAAAATTTATTAAAGTTATAGAAAAACTTCATGTAGAAATCCCTTTCACATAAGCCATCACCCAAATACCTTCTTATGCAAAATTTCTCAAAGACATCCTTACCAACAAACGTAGACTTGACGATCCGAAGCCTTTGGAATGTAATGCTATTTCCGAGGACAAATTAGCTAAGAAAGATAAAGATCCTGGAAATTTCTCCATTCCTTGCCTTTTGGGTAATCATGTCATCAAAAAATCTTTTCTAGACTTAGGAGCTAGTGTGAGCCTAATGCCTTTAGCAGTTTGGGAGAGGTTAAACTTAGGAGAATTACAACCCACTAAGATGTCACTTCAGTTAGCCGATAAATCTGTTAAATATCCGATAGGCATTTTAGAAGATGTTCCTGTTAGGATAGGTCAGTTGTTTATCCCTACTGATTTCGTTGTCATGGACATCAAAGAGGACAATGATATACCAATCCTTCTAGGTAGACCATTCTTATCGACTGCAGGAGCCATAATAGATGTCAAGAATGGAAAATTGACATTTGAAGTAGGTGACGAGAAAATAGAATTTATACTTTCGAAATTTCTTATGGCACCTGTGATGGGAGACTCGTGTTATGCCTTAGATATCATTGATGAATGTGTTAGAGAATTAGAACAAAAAGAAATTATAAAAACAATCAAGTTACCATCAACTCTCATAAGGGAAGATGATGACTTTAAGAAACCCTACATCGATGATAACCTTTACGAATGTTTATCCCTTACTCCAGATCCTATGCCATGCCCTAAGAAACCAACCTTAGAACTTAAGGAACTGCCTAAGAACCTGAGATATGAGTTCCTCGATGAAAAGATGAACCGTCCAGTTATAGTTAGTGCTACCTTGAGCCAAGAGGAAACAAACCAACTTTTAGACGTTTTACGAAGATATCCCTCAGCCTTAGGATATAATATCTCTGACCTGAAAGGTATAAGCCCATCCGTATGCATGCATCGGATTTTGCTCGAAGAAGATTCAAAACCCTATAGGGAACATCAGAGAAGAATAAACCCTATAATGAGTGATGTCGTTAAAAAGGAAGTTCTTAAGTTACTTGAGACATGTATCATCTATCAGATCTCGGATAGTAAGTGGGTGAGCCCTGTACATGTAGTACCTAAAAAGGGAGGCATCACAGTCGTGCAAAACAATAAAGGCGAATAATAAAGCAACTAGGAAGGATCATTTCCCTTCACCATTTATAGACCAAATGTTGGAGCGTCTAGCCAGACACTCTTACTTATGTTATCTAGATGGATACTCTAGATTCTTCCAAATACCTATCCACCCCGAAGATCAAGAAAAAACTACCTTTACATGCCCTTATGGAACTTTTGCCTACAGACGAATGCCGTTCGGCCTCTGTAATGCCCCAGCTACTTTCCAACGCTGCATGATGTCCATCTTCGCAGATTACCTAGATGGTATCATGGAAGTGTTTATGGATGATTTCTCGGTTTGCGGATTTGATTTCCACAATTGTCTTGCTAACCTTGAGAAAATCCTGGAGATATGCGTGGAGGTGAACCTCGTGCTAAACTGGGAAAAGTGTCATTTCATGGTGACCGAAGGAATAGTTTTAGGACATATAGTTTCCGAAAAAGGTAGAGAGGTAGATAAAGCTAAAATAGAAGTTATAGAAAACCTAAAACCACCCAAAACCATCAGAGAAGTCCGAAGCTTTCTTGGACACGCTGGATTCTACCGGCGTTTTATTAAGGACTTCTCCAAAATAACCAAACCTTTAACTGGACTTTTAATGAAAGATGCTGAATTCATTTTCGATAAAAAATGTAATGACACATTTAATCTTTTAAAACAAGCGTTAGTATCGGCACCCATTATGAAACCACCTAATTGGTCATAACCTTTTGAGATAATGTGCGATGCTAGTGATTATGCAGTTGGAGCCGTTCTAGGACAAAGGAAAGATAAAAAATTACATGCCATCTATTATGCCAGTAGAACCCTAGATGCTGCCCAACTTAACTATGCAACAACTGAAAAAGAATTACTCGCTGTAGTTTTCGCTATAGACAAATTTAGATCTTATCTAGTAGGAGCAAAAATTATAGTTTACACCGATCATGCTGCCATTCGTTACCTATTAAGTAAAAAAGATGCCAAGCCCAGGTTACTCCGATGGATTCTATTACTACAAGAGTTTGATTTAGATATATGTAGCACCTCAAATTTGCACCCCCATTTGTACATTCATTTCATTTTTAGGTCATTAACATTGCATTAGCATTGCATAGCACATTGCGTCTCATCAGTCAAGACTGGCATCAGGAGAATTCCTCAGTGCAAAAGAGCAAGGTTTTTCCATGAGATAAAGGCCCTATGGTTGTTCTAGAGAGCTTGTGTGAAACCAAGGATCCTTTTGAAGCAACTTGACCAAGTGCTAGAGGCTCAAAGGCCACAGTGCATGTCCAAGTCATCTGAGGCCCATAAAAGTCAATTGAGGTCTAGGAGGTGGAGAAATGGTTTGAGACACCTCATTCATGTCCAAAAGAGGTTCATTCATCATATCAAACATCTACCTTGAGGATTTTGAAGCCAGATCAAAAGTTTCCAAAAATGGAAAATGACCTGTATTTTCAAGTTTCCAAAAATGGCAAGTTTTTGGACCAACTTCAACTCAACTTTCCAACATCAAAGAAGCTTCAAATAATTTTTTTTCAAACACGAAAGTTGAAGATCTTTCTCTCCCATTTCCAAAAAGTCCAAGATCATGAATTTATGATGAATGGTTAAGGAGTTATGATCAAATCATTGCAAAGTGTGCTTGAAACTTTAAAATGCCATATCTTTTGAACCAAGACTCCAGTTTGGGTGCTCCTTTTTGCATAATTCTTCTCATGACATGAATTTTTCAAATCACTCATTACATGGCATGAAATTCATTTACACAACCATTTTCTCATGCATGCTATTTTTGAAGGGAAATTGCCAAAATCAAGATTGGTTGATCACATGAATATAATTTCACTTCCAATGTGTGCATGGCATGACTTCATGTAGTCTGGAAGACCTGTCATGTTATGTTGGCAGGCACCTGTCTGAAGCCCTCCTTAAGAGGCAATGTTTGTGCTTGTTTATCTTTGTGCCTTGTACATTCAAAGACCTCATAAGTGAAGAGGCATTGGCAGATAAAAGGGATGTGCAATCCATCCCCTGCTACTCAGTTGTGTCTTTCATCTTGCTCACACCATGTGTTGATGCACTTTGAATAAAACCCAAAATCTTGTTGTGTCAGTCATTATGGAATAGAGTCCCATATTCTGGACTCCCACACTTTCATTGATTGAAGCTCTCCCAGGCCAGGGATAAGAGCTATGAGGTCTTACCCTCATCTCCCATTTCATCTGCTTCACCCTAACTCTTAATGTTAGGGTTAAGAGCTCAAACACCCCTTTCCAGTTGGCTTGTTTGTCGAGGTTGATTTGACCCCTTGACTAAAGCCTAGCCTTGTATGAGCCACTTGTTTGCATATAGTGTGTGTGCTTGCTCTCTTGTGCTTGTATTTGCTTGATTGATGTTTAGGCTAGCTTGCTTCCTGTGCGAGTTAGGATTAGAGACCTCAACATAGGGATCATATGCATGACAACTTCTAGGCTCGAGTCGTAATCTCCCTAGTAGCTTGTTATCTCCCTAGTCTCTGGTTAGGATAGAAGTTCTTTCCCTGTTAAGGGGAACTACGTTGCCCTGATCCTCATACCAGATGAGGTACGTAGGCAGGAGATGAGCTGATCTCTCCGGACGCCCTTTTTCTTTTTTCAACCCTTTTGTTTGTTTGGAGTCTGATGTAAGTCCAGCGATTGGCATTCAGTTTCCTGTGTGTGTTTGTGTGTTGGAGTCTGACATAAGTCCAGCGATTGGCAGTCGGTTTCCTGTGTGTGGTTGTGTGTTGGAGTCTGACATAAGTCCAGCGATTGGCAGTCGGTTTCCCGTGTTGTTTGTTTGTTTGGAGTCTGATGTAAGTCCAGCGATTGGAATTCGGTTTCCTGTGTGTGTTTGTTTGTTTGGAGTCTGATGTAAGTCCAGCGATTGGCATTCGGTTTCCTGTGTGTGTTTGTTTGTCGGAGTCTGATGTAAGTCCAGCGATTGGCATTCGGTTTCCTGTTTGTGTTTTGTTTGGCGTGCGTTAGCTGAGCTACGAGTGCTCTGATTCTTACTCTGGTTAGAGAAGATACGTATGCATAGGATGCGATGTCCTAGCGAGCATGTTTCCCGTTCTCCCCGAACTACGTCGACTCTGATGTTTGTGTCTGACAAACTACGTAGGCCCAGGATGCGATATCCTGCCGAGTCCTCTTCTTCCGTCTTTCATCTGTGGTTCAATCCAATTTTGTGCATTCTTTGAGCAGTTATTTAGCAACCTTTCTTCTATTCTATCTGAGCGTGGATCCCGTCGAGTACGACGGATGCGCAGGGGTGCTAATACCTTCCCTTCGGATAACCGACTCCCGATCCTATCAATCTCTGGTCGCGAGACCATTTCCTTTCCAGGTTTACTTCGAGCGTTTCCTTTCCCTCCTTTGGGATAAATAACGCACGGTGGCGGCTCTGTGTTTCTTTTCCCGCCGGTTTTTTGCGTAATGCGACAGCTGGCGACTCTGCTGGGGACTAACGAGAAGTTGACCTCTTGCTGGTCCATCTTCCCCAAGCGAGTCAATCCTAGCGCTCTCTAGGATAGTTTTAGTTGCTTTTATTGCTTTATTTATTACATTTATGATTATTGTGCTGTGATTGTATATATTTGCATATATGTGTGCATGCATCATATTATAATTGTGCTGGATTCTGTACAGGTTGGTTCCTCTGATTTGGGGTGGGTGTTCTGAGTGGGGCCCAATACCCAGGCCTGAGTATACACCTAGGATTAGCATGGTGTCATGTCTCTTCACATGTTGTACGACATGATGCGGAGATGTGACATACCACAGTCGGACGAGGTTCATTTGAGAGAGTCCTTCCGGGTGGAGTTATTCCGCTTAGGTTGGATTATCTCTTTTGAGCTATTGACTTCGGTGACCGTTCTTTCCCGGATCTTTGGTTTAGATGATCTTAAGAGAGCTGCAACGGCACACCCGAAAGGGCAAACCCGTTGAGTATCTTTGCCCGATTGTCGAGACCATTATCCGTCTTAGGATGACCTTATTAGAATTCACCTGTGAGGGGAGGGTTTGATCCTTACAGATACAGTTTCTGCCAGTGATGATGTGATGGTGACTTTGGTACAGTGGATTTTTGGATCTTTATTTCTGGACGCCGGAGGTTTGTCTGTGTTATTTATCAGCGGGTTCCGTTTATTTCGGATCCCCGGGTTGAAGTTGAAGGTACTTGTTTAAAGGATTGTGATGTCATCCGTTCAGTGGATTCCCTGTGATGAGGGTGATATAACCTCCAGTTCCGTTTATTTCGGAACTCCCCAAGTTGGATTTGTGGTTACTTGGGCCCCCAGATGATTGAAATCAGTTCAGAGACCGGTCCAGTACAGTTGATCCTCAGATGACTTGGAGGATGCACAGTGACTTGCATTCATGCATCTACATCATTCCCATTTTGCATTCATCCACATTTAACTCATGTCTATCCGTACTCAGGGTCCATTTTGATTGAGATTCTGGTTGAGAGGCATCCTGGTGTCAGAATGTTATTGTCAAATTATTATCCGTCTCGATGAAGCCAGAATCGAAGGACCGAAGGTTCCTAATACGGATAGACATTGCATGTGTGAGTCATATTAACCTGTTTTCTGTTTTGTAGGTGTCAGTATCTAACCAGGGGCACATAGCTCTTCCGCTCAGGTATCCTGCCAGACTCAACAAATCCAAGCTGATGGATCCACCCAACGCCGACATTCTCGAATTGAAAGAGATGATGAGGGAGTTGTTCAATGTAGTGCAAGGGCTCGCCTTGGGGCAGAAAACAATTGCTGAGAGGTTGGAGAGGATTGAAAACAGGTTGGGAATGGAGAAAATTCAGGGAAAGGCTCAGTCGTCCGGAGCGAAGAAGCCCTCTGGCAATGGTCAACACAAGAAGGAGGTTGAATCAAGTGGTGTGCATACCAGAAAGGAACACGGTAAGGATCGTTACCACCCGTATGCTGCTACAGTGACTATTCCTGCTGGTAATCCATCTGTACAAAAGCAACAACAACCACCTCAACAGAAAGCATAGAAAGCTGGGTGCCAAGTGAAGAAGGGGATGACAGATCGTCAGTTTGATAAGCCACCCGTGACTTATACTCTTCTGTTTAAGAGGTTGAGGGATCTTGGGTTAGTTCAGCCGAGGATATTGGTTCCTGTAGAACTGCATCGGAGGCCTGCAAATTATGATGAGAATGCCAGGTACGAGTTCCATTCTGGGGTACCCGGACATAACATTGAGGGTTATAGAGCTTTTAAACATGCCGTTCAAGATATGGTGGATTCTAAAGCCATCGATTTTACACCGACGCCAAATGTTGATGCTGACCCCATGCCAATGCATGGTCCTGTGGGGGTGAACGGGGTGCCGAAGGACAAAATAAAAATGGAGGTGAGAGATGCGAATCAGTTAAAAACTCCAATGGTTGTGGTCCAGAGGCATCTGATGAAGAGTGGAGCTTTCCCTGGTTGTGATATTTGTTGTGCGGTTGTCGCTACAAATGGGTGTTCGATGATGAGGGAAACGATCCAAACAATGATGAAGGCGGAAATGGACGGTGAAAAATGTGAAACACCGAGTCAGGCAGTTGAAACTGTCAAGGCGGAGAAGGCCATCTGTACTGAGAAAGAGAAGAAGTTGTCCATTTCTTCTTACAAACAGGCCATGGAGGTGGTGAAGAACGGAGAAGCCCTAGGCTGGGGAAAGATCATAGACATTGTGGTAAAAGCTGATAGGTTCGGGGTTGGCTATCAGTCGGGTCAAGACTCGTCTGGGCAAAATAGAAGACGTCGTCAACCGTTCCCGTTCATCAGTGCTGGAATGTTGGATCCAGGTCACGCCTATACAGTAGGTGGAGAGATTGACAGTGACTGTGAGCTGGACTTGTGGATAAAATCGTGCGTACCAGGGAACTAGAAGGCCTCAAAGATCATCACTGTCACTCATCATGAAGAGTAACACTTCTGTTTTTCAATTCTGTTTGCATGAAAGCCATACGTTTTGCCTGAAACGTATTGGTCCATTGTAAGGGCCTCCTCATGTGTTTCATTTTGCAACATTTTGCATCATTAATAAATGGATGTTTTTGTATTAAAAGCGGTGTTCCTTGTTTTTCATTTATTTTTGCAGTTTAAAAATAAAAATAAAAATGGCAATGTTTGTTTTCATTCTCCTTCCTTTTTGATTTGTCTCGTTCCGACTTCAAAAGTAATTCTCCGGATCTCATTGATAACAATTCGGTTACACCTTTGTATGACTTCGACAATCCGATCTATCATGCCGAAGAAGAAGGCGAAGAAGATTGTGATCTGCTGGAAGATTAGCCAGATTGTTGAACAAGAGGAGAAGGTGATTCAACCGCACGAGGAACGAGTTGAGATTGTTAATCCAGGCACCGAGGAGGTCAAAAAGTGAAAGTTAGGGCCGCTTCAGAGGCAAATGTCAAGAGCAGAATGGTAGCGCTGTTGAAAGAGTGTGTTGATATCCTCGTCTGGTCTTATCAAGATATGCCAGGGTTGGATACCAAAAGCGTGGCGCTCAAGCTACCATTGAGAGAAGACTGTCCTCCAGCGAAGCGGAAGCCGGTGCTGAAAAAGGATGAGAATGTGAGAACGCGTGTGGACTACCGAGATGTGAACAGAGCTAGTCCGAAAGATGACTTCCCATTACCTCACATTGATGTATTGGTTGATGGCATAGCTCAGTGCTCGGTGTTTTCCTTCATGGGTGGCTTTTGTGGCCAAAATCAGATTGAAAGGTCGCCAGATGATATGAAGAAAACAATGTTCATCGCACCATGGGGCACTTGTTGCTGTAGGTGATGCCATTCAGTCTCAAGAATGCCGGTGCCACGTATCAGAGGGCCATGGTGACTTTGTTTCATGATATGATTCATCGTAGAATCGAATGCTATGTTGAGGACATGATAGCAAAGTCCCAAACTGAAGAGGGGCATCTGCCAGATCTGGCCAAGTTGTTTGACCGGTTGAGACAGTTCAAACGGAGGTTGAACTCGAATAAGTGCACTTTTGGAGTGCGGTCTGGTAAGTTGTTAAGGCTTATTGTGAGCGAAAAAGAGGAATCGAGGTCGGTCCTGTTAAAAAAAAAAAAGAGAAAAAAAAGAAGAAAGAAAAAAGTAATACAAGAAAGGCCTGAACCGAGAACAGCAAAAGAGGTTCGTGGTTTCTTAGGTAGATTGAACTGCATTTCACGGTTCACATCTCATCTAACAGCCACGTGGGAACCCACTCAAGCTATATTGACAAGTGGAATTTGAAAAAATAAAAGAATAAGTTGCAGGAGCCTCCGATTTTGATGCCTCCTGTGGAAGGAGACCATTAATTCTGTGCTTGACAGCCCTCGAGGGATCTACGAGGTGTGTACTGGGTCAGCATGACGAGTCTGGTCGAAAAGAGCATGCAATTTACCTTAGCAAAAAGTTTATCGACTGTGAAACAATACATTCACTGATCGAGAAAACTTGTTGTACTTTGGCATAGGCTGCTCGCCAACTGAGACAGTATATGCTGGTTCATACCAATTCGTGGATTTCTAAGATGGATCCGATCAAGTATGTATTCGAGAAGCCAACATAGACCGGGCGGGTTGCGAGATGGCAAATGATTTTGATTGAATACGATGTTCAATATACCTCTCAGAAAGCAATAAAGGGGAGTGTACTATTCGATTACCTCGCCCAACAACCCATAGAGGATTATCAACTAATGAAGTTTGTATTCCCTGATGAGGACATCGAGGTTCTCAAATTGAAAGATTATGAAGAACCAATCCCGGGGGAGGGGCCTGACCCCGAATCCGAACGGATTCTGATGTCTGATGGGGTCGTTAACGTGAATGGAAGCGAAGTTGGTGTTTCTTTGGTTACGCCAAAGGGATCCCACGTTCCTTTTGCTGCCCGGCTAACATTTGAATGCACCGACAATGCGGTTAAGTACGAAGCTGGTATCCTGGGTATCGAACCTCAGTGAGTGCACCTACTGGGGCAACGCTTTTCTCACTTGTGTATGGGATAGAAGTGGTATTACCAGTTGAGGCCCAAGTCCCATCGTGGAGAGTCCTGAGGGATGTAAAATCGGAAAAGGCTGAGTGGGTAAGGACTCGGTACGAAGAGTTGAGCCTGATTGAATAGGCTGGTAACCGTCAGGGGGAAGTTGTACCAGCAACGAACGTGCTTTTGACCGAGAGGTGCGACCTCGTGTGTATCATGTGAGAGATACAGTGTTGAAAAGGATCCTTCCTCCTCAACGATCGTAGGGGCAAGTGGACACACAATTATGAATGCCCATTCGTGGTCAAGAAGGCGTTCTCTGGCAGAGCCTTGTTGTTGACGACCATGGATGGTGAGGATTTTCCATCCCCTGTGAATGCGGACGCAGTTAAAAAATACTTCGTAAAATTGACCCGCTGGACGAAAAGAATAAAAGAGTCCAGGCAAAAATGGGCATCCCGGCGAACCAAGAAAAAAGAAAAGCTTCGGGCAAAAATTTGGGATAAGAAGGAAAAAAGAAAAACTGTACACCCGACAAGTCGAAAACCCCACAAAAGGGCGGCTTGTTCAAAAAAGGGTATCCCGGTGGACTGAAGACCCGAAAGGGCGGTCCAGGCAAAAGAGGGATTGAAACGAACAACTGCGTCTAGCATGATCGTTTGTACTTTGGTTAAGACATCATGGATAATCCATGACAGAGATCGATCGGAAGCGTCTTGTTCAGAAGCCAGAAAGTGAGGAAAGTCTTGAGGACATATGGGGTGTAACCGAGTTGGAACTCGATGAGATCACGGTTTCACATTGCCATTAGGATAGATTTTTCCTTTTGTGCACAATCACCTCTTTTCAGGGATTGCTTCCTGTGTTGCTTGGTTCCGAGCCACCTTTTGATTAGTCAATAAAATGCATGTTCAGTCAAATAATTTTGTTTTGTTTTCGTTACCGCTTTGATTACAAAAACATCCGTTTATTTTTGATAAGAATGTTTGCATTTTGAGACATAGAGGTCTCTTCCGATGCATGTTTACAAGATTGAAGACGTGAAATCTTATTCAGAAGCTTGAGTGACCTAGGTGTTGAAATGTTGGCACGCCCGGGGCACGCTGTTATCTGACGATCTCTTTTTGCAGGTGCTGTTAGATATTCTCACTCGCTTGTAGGTTGTGATGTGAAGCATTTTGACAAGAGATCCCCGCAGAGTCCAATGAGGGGCAAGGGATAGAAGAACGGTGAAAAGACGGTGAAAGAATTGCGACGATGATCCTAGAGGGTAATCAAGAAGACTCTTCAAAGTCTGAAGATTAGAGAGTTAGCCCGGATCTGAGGAGATCAATTGTCTCGAAGCAAAGAAAAGACGAGAATACTAGGTGATGAATCAGAAAAGACCGGATGAGTCTGGGAGTCCTCAAAAGTGGAAAGTTGACACTGCGGTTGAATGATGAATGCCAGTGTTAGACGAATCGACGGGTGTTCCGTGCCAAATAGGTTGTATCTCCCCAGTAGGCTTGGGAGTGTTATTTCCCCAGCAGGTCTGAAGATCGTTAGTCCCCACTGAGTCTGAAGGTTCCTATTTCCCCAGCAGAGGTGTCTGTGGGTAGCTTGTTTCTTGGCAGCCATGTTTGAAGTGCTGCAATCCCCCAGCAGGGTTGAGTTGCTGTTTCCCCAGAGGAGGTTGCGTTGATGGTTTTCCCCAGCGAAGTCCCCAAGCGGATCAAAGTCGGTGAAAGTTATCCCAGTAAGAGTTTATCTTTCCCGTGGGTTGGCAATTTCCCCAGTGGAAGTGGGCATTGACTGTTTCTCCCAGCGGAGTCCCCAAGTGGATCGGGTTCGGTGGAGGTCATCCCCAGCAAGGATCATCCTCTCCCCAACAGCAGTGCTATTCCCCAGTGGGTTGGAAATTGGAGTGGCATCCAGTCCTCAGCAGAGTTCCTTGAGCTCCCCGGTGTTGTCCCCGGAGGGGACATGTTTTTATGCATTCATCATTTAGATAAGCATAGCATATTGCATCATTAAGAGCGTAGCATTTCCATGATTATGGAGCATTGTGCTGGAAAAAACTCATGCATCAGCATTGCAAGCATAGACTAATCCTAAGCCGTGGTGACCATCCGAGAATGGGTTCAAGTGGTAGGTGAAGATGTTATTCAAAAGGGTTTAGCATCGCAACGATTGGGTCATTAGGGTTGAGAGATCGAATCAGAGATGGCGTGCTCAGCAAAGTGGTCGCTTGCTTTCCCAGCAGGAGTTTTCCTCACTTAGCATCTTGCAAGCTTGGATCAGGTCCCCAGCAGAGGTGAATCGTTGTTCAACATCTGTACGGCACATTTGCTACAGTTGCTCTTGACAGACATCATTCAAGATTGATAATTCCCCAGAGAGGTTTATTTCCTCACCCGTCAGTGGAAGGAAAGCTTGACTCCCCAGAGTAGTCCCCGGCAAGTGATTTAGCCTTGTCTCGACATATGTAGATGTCATTCTTGTAACACCAGTAGATGTCGTGTTGATCCCGGTGTGGGTCCCTTTTAGTGTCTGTAGACATCATCTTTCGATGTCCTTAACATCAGCTTCTTTCTCCCATTCATCCGTTGATGTCTGGTTGAGTCCTTCCTATTCGTCCGTTGTCGTCTAGTCGTGGTTTCTTTCTCCCATTCATCTGTTGATGTCTGGTTGAGTCCTTCCTATTCGTCCGTTGGTGTCTAGTCGTGGTTTCTTTCTCCCATTCATCCGTTGATGTATGGTTGAGTCCTTCCTATTCGTCAGTTGGCATCTAGTCGTGGTTTCTTTCTCCCATTCATCCGTTGATGTCTGGTTGAGTCCTTCCTATTCGTCCGTTGGCGTCTAGTTGTGGTTTCTTTTTCCCAGTCGTCCGTTGACGTCTGGTTGAGTGTCTTTTTCCAGTCATCCATTGATGTCTGGTCACCCCTACGTTGGTGTCGGTAAACGTCGTGTTTTTCCCATTCGTCTGTTGACGTCTGGTTGAATATCCTTATTCCAGTCATCAGTAAATGTCTGGTCGTCCTTCCTTTGGTGTCAGTAAACATCATCTTTCGATGTCGGTAAACGTCAAGTTTTTCCCATTCGTCCGTTGACGTCTGGTTGTATATCTTGTTTCCCCAGTCATCGGTCAATGTTGGGTCATGTATCTTTTTAAAATCCCCAGTAGAGTCATCGGTAAACGTCTTGTTGGGTTCCCGTTATGAACATCTTGTTCCTCTCCAGTCGAAGCCGCCATCGGTAAATGGCCTCGCTTTCCTTGATGTCAGTGTACATCAAGTCGACTGTTCAAGCCGCCATCGGTAAATGGCCTCGCTTTCCTTGATGTCAGTGTACATCAAGTCGACTGTTCAAGCCGCCATCGGTAAATGGCCTCGCTTTCCTTGATGTCAGTGTACACCAAGTCGACGGTTTGGTTTTGTTCATTCCCCGCAGAGTGCAAATTTCTACGGTTCTTTGGTATTCAATCCCTGTGTACCTTGAAGGTCTGACAGCCGTTGCTCTCATCCGTTCAGGTTCCCAGTTGATTGAAAAGGGATATATGTAGCACCTCAAAGTTGCCCCCCATTTGTACATTCATTTCATTTTTAGGTCATTAACATTGCATTAGCATTGCATAGCACATTGCATCTCATCAGTCAAGACTGGCATCAGGAGAATTCCTCAGTGCAAAAGAGCAAGGTTTTTCCATGAGATAAAGGCCCTATGGTTGTTCTAGAGAGCTTGTGTGAACCCAAGGATCCTTTTGAAGCAACTTGACCAAGTGCTAGAGGCTCAAAGGCCACAGTGCATGTCCAAGTCATCTGAGGCCCATAAAAGTCAACTGAGGGCTAGGAGGTGGAGAAATGGTTTGAGACACCTCATTCATGTCCAAAAGAGGTTCATTCATCATGTCAAACATCTACCTTGAGGATTTTGAAGCCAAATCAAAAGTTTCCAAAAATGGAAAATGACCTGTATTTTCAAGTTTCCAAAAATGGCAAGTTTTTGGACCAACTTCAACTCAACTTTCCAACATCAAAGAAGCTTCAAATGAACTTTTGTTCAACATGAAAGTTGAAGATCTTTCTCTCCCATTTCCAAAAAGTCCAAGATCATGAATTTATGATGAATGGTTAAGGAGTTATGATCAAATCATTGCAAAGTGTGCTTGAAACTTCAAAATGCCATATCTTTTGAACCAAGACTCCAATTTGGGTGCTCCTTGTTGCATAATTCTTCTCATGACATGAATTTTTCAAATCACTCATTACATGGCATGAAATTAATTTACACAACCATTTGCTCATGCATGCTATTTTTGAAGGGAAATTGCCAAAATCAAGATTGGTTGATCACATGAATATAATTTCACTTCCAATGTGTGCATGGGCTGATTTTGAGTGGATTTGGGCCCTTATTGTGCACTGTTCACGTAGGGTTTCAATGCATGAGGTGAAAATGGCAATTCGTGCATACACCTTATATCTTCATAATCTCAATTAACCATGGCTTAAAATTAATTTCAGATTAATTAAGAGGAGGTATATAAGGTTAATTGTAATTGCATTGCTCAGAACAGAGGATTCTAGATCTAGAATTTGAGTTTTCATCCAAATTTTCTCTCACAAAAAACTTCAAAGTTTTCCACATAAACACCATTTTTCTTGGTAGATTGTTGATGCTGGTAAAGTTTAGAGCAAGAATCAACAAGTGTTTTGTCCAATTCGTGCCAGAACCATACACACCACAAGCTTGAAGATGAACATGGAGCATGGAATTTGAGCTGGATTCAGGTGGATTTAAGCATCCATACATACATAAAGCTTCATATCAGAGTTGATAGAGTAGATCTGGACGTGACTGGAGCCTTGAGCACACTGTTTCCTCACATTGATCTTCAAGAAGGTGAGATTTTGATCTCCATTATTTGCTAATCTATGTACATAGATGTGTAGAACTTTCAATGCTGAGCAATCTGATATGAATTTTGTGTGATTTGGTGCATTATTGAGTGAGATATGTGAGATTGAAAGTTTGTGCATCAAACTTACTTTGTTCGATTTGCATATGTGGTAATGATTTGGACTGAATCAAGGCTTGATTTGTAATCTCCATAACGAGAGCTTCCGTTTGATGTAATTATTTTTGAATTCTGGAATTTTTTTGGTTGAAGAACACTGTTCCTCCGCCGTCTCCACGAAGGAGACGGTTATTTCAGCCCTTGGAACCACTGTCTGGTTCATGTTGACTGGGCTAGGGCTTTGTCCCATTCGGCTGCCACATGCGCGCCCTGTAAGCGAAATGATTGGTCCAAGCTTCATTGACTAGCGCCACATAAGCTGTTGACCGCCACCTGTTTAATGAAACACCTGCGTTTCAATACCTAGCGCGCACTCCATTTGAAATCATACTGAGTTCGATTCTGGCTGGCTACGTTTTTTCAAATTATTTCGCTTCCATTTATTTTCCCTCCAATTTCCACATTGTTCATGATCACTTTATTTCATTTTTTTAGCCAACTTAAAAAATTCATAACTCATTGAGTATTAATCCAAATCATCCCCAATTTTTTGCCAATTGATCCTTGTGATGTCTAGTTTTTTTTGGTGTGATCTCCTGATTTTTACCATGTCTGAATTTTTGATTGTGTTAGGATGATTGAACATGTGTACATTTGTGACATTGCCTTGTTCTTTCCATTGTGAAATGCTCAAAAATAATCCAATGGCCATGAAATTTTGTGTGTTGACTCTTAACATGTTGATTGACATTTTAGGTTTGGTTTGATATTTTTCTCATGATCCATCCCTGTTTTATGTACATGTTAATATGGTGTGACAATGCATGTCACACAATTGGATGTCTTATTTGATCATTTTCATTGATAGACCAATTGATCTCTTCTGTTTACAATTTTTGGTATGATGATTGTATTGGACATGTTGTATGCTCATGAAAATTTCCAAAATTGTTTGAGTCATTTCTGATTTAATGTGCATTTTCTCACTTGTATGCCCAATTGATGATCATGTTGTGTGTCTTTGCCATATTTGGTTCACCACATGACTTTGCCTGATGATTTTAGTTTGGTCCTTTTTAGGACTTGTTCTTACTTGATTAAATGTGATTCATGTTGATTTTTAGCTTCTGTTTTGACTTTTTGCCCCACCTTTGACCCTAGCCTTTGAGCTAGTGGTTTGTTCTCATCTTCTAGACTTTGTATTTCAGGTTCAAGCTTCTAGTCTTGATGGATGATGTTGATCTCATAAATTGAGATGCAAAATGATGTGTTACACTAACATTTGCTGTTTTGTAGGTTCTTTGACTGATGAAGCAATTTGAGTTGCTTGCCTCTCATGCCTTGTGCTGTTTGTTTGTCTGTGAATAGTTTGTTTGAATACTGTGCTGATTGTTTGGTTGTTTACACAGGTACTTTAGTAGCTTTAACTCATTGCTTGAGTTGCTTAGCTTTGCTTGTGGTTGGCATACCACCCAGGTAATGACCTCTGACTTCATGTAGTCTGGAAGACCTGTCATGTTATGTTGGCAGGCACCTGTCTGAAGCCCTCCTTAAGAGGCAATGTTTGTGCTTGTTTATCTTTGTGCCTTGTACATTCAAAGACCTCATAAGTGAAAAGGCATTGGCAGATAAAAGGGATGTGCAATCCATCCCCTGCTACTCAGTTGTGTCTTTCATCTTGCTCACACCATGTGTTGATGCACTTTGAATAAAACCCAAAATCTTGTTGTGTCAGTCATTGTGGAATAGAGTCCCATATTCTGGACTCCCACACTTTCATTGATTGAAGCTCTCCCAGGCCAGGGATAAGAGCTATGAGGTCTTACCCTCATCTCCCATTTCATCTGCTTCACCCTAACTCTTAATGTTAGGGTTAAGAGCTCAAACACCCCTTTCCAGTTGGCTTGTTTGTCGAGGTTGATTTGACCCCTTGACTAAAGCCTAGCCTTGTATGAGCCACTTGTTTGCATATAGTGTGTGTGCTTGCTCTCTTGTGCTTGTATTTGCTTGATTGATGTTTAGGCTAGCTTGCTTCCTGTGCGAGT
This sequence comes from Lathyrus oleraceus, assembly GCF_024323335.1. Lineage (NCBI taxonomy): Eukaryota > Viridiplantae > Streptophyta > Magnoliopsida > Fabales > Fabaceae > Lathyrus > Lathyrus oleraceus. The sequence continues at coordinate 158,871,247 of NC_066579.1, read as the reverse complement.
TAGGATTAGAGACCTCAACATAGGGATCGTATGCATGACAACTTCTAGGCTCGAGTCGTAGTCTCCCTAGTAGCTTGTTATATCCCTAGTCTCTGGTTAGGATAGAAGTTCTTTCCCTGTTAAGGGGAACTACGTTGCCCTGATCCTCATACCAGATGAGGTACGTAGGCAGGAGATGAGCTGATCTCTCCGGACGCCCTTTTTCTTTTTTCAACCCTTTTGTTTGTTTGGAGTCTGATGTAAGTCCAGCGATTCGCATTCAGTTTCCTGTGTGTGTTTGTGTGTTGGAGTCTGACATAAGTCCAGCGATTGGCAGTCGGTTTCCTGTGTGTGGTTGTGTGTTGGAGTCTGACATAAGTCCAGCGATTGGCAGTCGGTTTCCCGTGTTGTTTGTTTGTTTGGAGTCTGATGTAAGTCCAGCGATTGGAATTCGGTTTCCTGTGTGTGTTTGTTTGTTTGGAGTCTGATGTAAGTCCAGCGATTGGCATTCGGTTTCCTGTGTGTGTTTGTTTGTCGGAGTCTGATGTAAGTCCAGCGATTGGCATTCGGTTTCCTGTTTGTGTTTTGTTTGGCGTGCGTTAGCTGAGCTACGAGTGCTCTGATTCTTACTCTGGTTAGAGAAGATACGTATGCATAGGATGCGATGTCCTAGCGAGCACGTTTCCCGTTCTCCCCGAACTACGTTGACTCTGATGTTTGTGTCTGACAAACTACGTAGGCCCAGGATGCGATATCCTGCCGAGTCCTCTTCTTCCGTCTTTCATCTGTGTTTCAATCCAGTTTTGTGCATTCTTTGAGCAGTTATTTAGCAACCTTTCTTCTATTCTATCTGAGCGTGGATCCCGTCGAGTACGACGGATGCGCAGGGGTGCTAATACCTTCCCTTCGGATAACCGACTCCCGATCCTATCAATCTCTGGTCGCGAGACCATTTCCTTTCCAGGTTTACTTCGAGCGTTTCCTTTCCCTCCTTTGGGATAAATAATGTAACACCCTTCTAAATACCCCAAATGATTAATTAAAATAATAACATGTTAATCAGAGTAATTATGCCCCGAAGGGTGTCACACAATCATTTCACAAACATTTATCAAAACATCCTGTCATGCTCATTTATTTATCAAATAAAACAGTTGCATAATACGCAGCGGATACAAGACATCAACATTCAAAGCATGTACTATATTACATGTAAAGTTGATCAACAACTAAATTAAAACATAGTCAAACATCCCCTCCCGATGTTACATCTACCAGAGCATGACCCACTAAGGACGACACTAGACTCCATAGCACTAGCTTCTACTCAACTCACTGCTCGTTACCTGAAAAATAGTCGTAAGGGTGAGTTCTTCAATCAATATAATAAGCATTATAGAACAACATGTAATGCTAAGTGAATAACACATTAATTCACCCTAATCAAACTACGCACTCAGCAACGGCAATATCCATCCAACCATCATATTCAACAGTAAAAATCTCAATCATATTCAACATTAACAACACAACACACAACACACATATGATACTGGAATGCATCCATTCATATCATATGCCATACATTCATTGTGCAATGAGACTCTTATGCATGCGGTACCGACTATGTTGTGAACATATAGTTCAACCTCACCGTCCAAATCCAGGCACGGCTACCAAGCTCACTAGTCCCACTCATTTGAGACATAGTGACTCACTCACTAATTCCTCACCATGGGAATTAGCTACCACCCCAAATGGGCCATGATATGCACGCTAATCACCTAGCATGCAAACAACAACAACAACAATCAACATGATTTACTCACTAATTCCTCACCATGGGAATTAGCTACCACCCGAAGGCCACAACACGCATGCTAATCACCTAGCAATGCAACATCAACGATAATCAAGAATAGACACATGCTCACACTCTAAGCCATAGAATAGTCTATTCACAAATGCATACATTCACAACATCATGTATACCATTCCACATTATCAACACAATTTATCACAAAAGCATATTATATCATGCCAAACAACAACCACAATATTAGCACACAACATTAAAATTAACATTTTTCCACTCTGCAACAGCGTTAACCGGTTAACGCCCTGGGTTAACCGGTTAACGCAGCACAACACGCCTTCTGTCTCAAAATTTAACAGTGTTAACCGGTTAACGTCCTGGGTTAACCGGTTAACGCAGTACAAACAGCCAAATATCAGAAATTACAACAGTGTTAACCGGTTAACACCCTGGGTTAACCGGTTAACGCAGACAAAACAACACATATTCATAATCCAGCACAGTGTTAACCGGTTAACACCCTGGGTTAACCGGTTAACGCAAGACAGAAGCTGTTCCTGCGCTAACTCAAGGCAGAATGCAGAATTCTCCGCATTTTCCGCCATTGGAGGACTTCCGGACCTCCGAATCCGATTCCGTAAAAAGCCATACGATCGGGAAATTACAACAGACTCAATTACCGACTAAATTTCAACTTCTAACACGGTTCATCCAACAAAATTTCAGCATTCACAATTCCCAATTAGGGTCAATCAACAGCTTATCACTACCCCTGACATATTATCCCATAATACCCGTTAATTGACGATAAACCCCCCTTACCTGAGTTAATCCGGCGAATCTCTAAGCTCAAGCCCTTCCTTCTTCAACCTTCAGCCCTCGCTCTGTCTCTTTGCCCTTTTCCTCTTCTTTCACGATCGTTCTCTGTTTCACGTAAAACCTTTTCTTACCAAATGAGATATTTCCTTAAGTCCAACTTATATATTTTCCAAAATAATAGTCCAATAATAAAAATAATAAAATTTCCAATTATTTAATTAAATTAATAAATAAATTATTAACTCAATTCAATAATTATTTTATTATTATCGGGGTGTTACAACTCTCCCCCACTAAAAGAGTTTTCGTCCTCGAAAACATACCTCAAGCGAATAACTCCGGATAAGACTCTTTCATCTGACTCTCAAGTTCCCAAGTCACATTGCCACCTGCTGGTCCTCCCCAAGCTACCTTCACCAAGGCAATCTCTTTACCCCGCAACTGCTTCAACTCTCGATCCTCAATCCTCATAGGTGATGTTTCAACAGTCAGGTTATCTCTCACCTGTACATCATCTACTTGGACTACATGCGACGGATCATGAATGTACCTCCTCAACTGAGACACATGAAAAACGTCATGCAAATTTGCAAGCGACGGCGGTAAAGCGATACGATAGGCTACTTCCCCTATCCTCTCCAAAATCTGATAAGGACCAATAAATCGAGGTGTCAACTTCTTCGACTTCAAGGCTCGACCAACACCAGTTATCGGAGTAACACGAAGAAACACATGATCTCCCTCTTGGAACTCAAGTGATTTCCTCCTCTTATCATGATAACTCTTCTGACGACTCTGAGCAATTCTCATCTTATCCTGAATCATCTTAATCTTTTCCGTAGTTTGTTGAACAATCTCCGGTCCAACCACCGCACTCTCACCGGACTCATACCAACATAAAGGTGTCCGACATCTCCTACCATACAAAGCTTCAAACGGTGCCATACCAATACTCGAATGAAAACTATTGTTGTAGGTAAACTCAATCAAAGGCAAATAACAATCCCAAGCACCTCCTTTTTCCAAAACACAAGCTCTCAAAAGATCCTCTAATGACTGAATCGTCCTCTCAGTCTGACCATCAGTCTGCGGATGATATGCAGAACTCAATCTCAGCTTAGTTCCCAAAGCCTTATGCAAACCTTCCCAGAACTTCGATGTAAATCTAGGATCTCTGTCCGAAACAATACTAGACGGAATACCATGCAAACTTACAATCTTCTCAATATACAACTCAGCTAGTCTCTCTAACGGATAATCCATTCTGATCGGAATGAAATGAGCCGACTTTGTTAATCTGTCCACAATCACCCAAATAGCCTCAAAATTCTTATTTGTCCTTGGTAAACCAGAAACAAAATCCATACTGATACTATCCCACTTCCACTCTGGAATAGCCAACGGTTGCATTAGCCCAGACGACTTCTGATGCTCAATCTTTGACTTCTGACAAGTCAAACAAGAATAGACAAAACTCGCAATTTCTCTTTTCATTCCCGGCCACCAAAATAACTTCTTCAAATCATGATACATCTTCGTAGCTCCAGGATGAATACTCAAGCCACTACGATGTCCTTCTTCCAGAATACTCTTCTTAAGTTCAGTAACATCCGGAATACACACCCGACTACCAAATTTCAAAATACCATTCTCATCAACTCTGAATTCACCACCTTGACCTTGATTCACTAATGTCAACTTATCAACCAAAAGCATATCGGATTTCTGACCCTCTCTGATCTCGTCCAGGATACCACTTGTTAACTTCAACATTCCCAATTTAACATTATTGTGAGTACTCTCACACCCCAAACTCAAGTCTCTAAACTGCTCAATTAAATCCAATTCCTTAACCATTAACATAGACATATGCAATGATTTCCGACTCAATGCGTCAGCCACAACGTTTGCTTTACCCGGATGGTAATTCAAACCAAAATCATAATCCTTCAGAAATTCTAACCATCTCCTCTGTCTCATATTCAGCTCTTTCTGATCAAACAAATACTTTAAACTCTTATGGTCACTGAAAACCTCAAATCTTGACCCGTACAAATAATGCCTCCATAACTTCAGAACAAATACCACAGCTGCCAACTCCAAATCATGCGTCGGATAGTTCCTCTCATGAACCCTTAGTTGTCTCGAAGCATAAGCTATAACCTGCTTATTCTGCATCAACACACCACCTAAACCCAACAATGAAGCATCACAGTAAACCTCAAATGGTTCCGACGAACTCGGTAATATCAGAATAGGAGCAGTAGTCAACCTTCTCTTTAACTCTTGGAAACCTCCTTCACATTTTGAGTCCCAAACAAACGCTTGCCCCTTTCTGGTCAACATTGTCAACGGTAACGCCAACTTAGAGAATCCCTCAATAAACTTCCTATAGTAACCTGCAAGTCCAAGAAAACTTCTTATCTCAGAAACTGACTTCGGAGCTTCCCACTTAGACACCGCTTCTATCTTAGAAGGATCAACAACAACACCACCTCTTGAAATCACATGACCAAGAAAACTAACTTCTTCTAACCAAAATTCACACTTAGACAGTTTAGCAAATAACTGCTTTTCTCGCAGCACTCCTAAAACCACTCTCAAATGCTCAGCATGCTCTTCTTCAGCTTTCGAATACACCAAAATGTCATCAATAAACACCACAACAAACTGATCCAAGTACGGATGGAAAATCCTATGCATGTACTCCATAAATACTCCAGGTGCATTAGTCACACCAAAAGGCATTACAGAATACTCATAATGTCCATACCTCGTTCTGAAAGCAGTCTTCTGAATATCCTCAGTTTTCACACGTATCTGATGATATCCAGATCTCAAATCTATCTTGCTGAACACACTAGCACCAACCAATTGATCCATCAAATCATCAATCCTCGGTAAAGGATACCGATTCTTGATCGTCACTTTATTCAGTTGTCTGTAATCCACACACAACCTCATAGTACCTTCTTTCTTCTTAACCAACAACACTGGTGCACCCCACGGTGACACACTCGGACGAATAAATTTCTTATCCAACAAATCTTCCAACTGACACTTCAACTCAGCTAGCTCAACAGCAGACATACGATAAGGAGCCATCGATATCGGTCTAGTACCAGGTACCAAATCAATCGAGAACTCAACTTCACGCTCTGGCGGTAATTCATTCACTTCTTCCGGAAACACATCAGGAAAATCACACACCACAGCTAGATCACCAATCACCAGTTTATCTTTAGCCTCTAAAGTCGCTAACAGCATAAACAACTCTGCCCCATCTGCTACTTCCTCATTCACCTGCCTCGCTGATAGAAACAAACTCTTGCCTTCCTCAATCTCAGGAAATATCACAGTCTTATCAAAACAATTGATAGAAACCCGGTTAAACACCAACCAGTTCATACCCAAGATAACATCAATCTGCACTAATGGAAGACACACAAGGTCTATCTCAAAGTTCCTACCAAAAATACTCAAAGGGCAACTTAAACAAATTGAAGTAGTAGTCACTGAACCCTTCGCAGGAGTGTCAATCACCATACTACCAAACATCTCAGATATTTCTAACTTAAGTTTCACAGCACAATCCAAAGATATAAAGGAATGAGTAGCACCGGTGTCAATAATAGCTACAAGAGGAAAGCCATTAATATAACACGTACCTCGGATCAAACGCTCATCTGCAAAAGTCTCAGAACCTGATAAAGCAAAAACCTTGCCTCCCGACTGATTCTCTTTCTTTGGCTTAGGACACTGTGGACTGATATGACCCACCTCTCCACAGTTGAAGCAAGTCACAGTCTTCAACCGGCAATCTGCAGCCAAATGACCACCTTTTCCACATTTGAAACACTTCTTCTCATTACTGGTACACTCATGGATACGATGTCCAGCCTGACCACATCTGTAACACTTAGCAGGAGCACTAGAATCTCCTCCACTAGGCCTCTTCATTCCACTCTGCCTCTGAAAACCCTTGCCAGCTGCATACGGTTTCCCACGATCAACCTGATTCTTACCCTTCCTATCAACCCTCTGCTGATAGCTCTCTGCTCTGGCTTTGGAATCCTGTTCAAAAATCCTGCAACAGTCAACCAAATCAGAAAACACCCTGATTCGCTGATATCCAATTGCCTGCTTGATCTCGGGACGCAACCCGTTCTCAAACTTCACACACTTCGAAAATTCTCCAGCAGCCTCACTATAAGGAGTATAGTACTTTGACAGCTCTGTGAACTTCGCAGCATACTCAGTAACAGACCTGTTACCCTGCTTCAATTCCAAGAATTCTATCTCTTTCTTCCCTCTGACATCCTCTGGAAAGTACTTCCTCAGGAATCTTTCCCTGAACACAGCCCAAGTAATCTCAGCATTTCCAGCAGTTTCCAACTCAGTGCGGGTAGCAACCCACCAATCATCAGCTTCTTCTGACAGCATATGTGTACCGAACCTGACCTTCTGGTTATCAGCACACTCAGTTACTCTGAAGATCCTCTCTATCTCTTTCAACCACTTCTGAGCACCATCTGGATCGTATGCTCCTTTGAACATCGGAGGATTGTTCTTCTGGAACTCACTCAACTGACGAGCAGCTCCCATCCCCACAACATTCGGATTTCCTCCAAGTACTCCAGCTAGCATACCCAGAGCCTCAGCAATCGCAGCATCATCTCTACCTCTTCCAGCCATCTCTATTCTGAAAACCCAACAACTAAAACAAATAAGTACTGATAGGGTTACACAACACCTATCCCGTACAGGGGAACAGAATAACTACGACTCAACACGACCGACTATGCTCTGATACCACTAATGTAACACCCTTCTAAATACCCCAAATGATTAATTAAAATAATAACATGTTAATCAGAGTAATTATGCCCCGAAGGGTGTCACACAATCATTTCACAAACATTTATCAAAACATCCTGTCATGCTCATTTATTTATCAAATAAAACAGTTGCATAATACGCAGCGGATACAAAACATCAACATTCAAAGCATGTACTATATTACATGTAAAGTTGATCAACAACTAAATTAAAACATAGTCAAACATCCCCTCCCGATGTTACATCTACCAGAGCATGACCCACTAAGGACGACACTAGACTCCATAGCACTAGCTTCTACTCAACTCACTGCTCGTTACCTGAAAAATAGTCGTAAGGGTGAGTTCTTCAATCAATATAATAAGCATTATAGAACAACATGTAATGCTAAGTGAATAACACATTAATTCACCCTAATCAAACTACGCACTCAGCAACGGCAATATCCATCCAACCATCATATTCAACAGTAAAAATCTCAATCATATTCAACATTAACAACACAACACACAACACACATATGATACTGGAATGCATCCATTCATATCATATGCCATACATTCATTGTGCAATGAGACTCTTATGCATGCGGTACCGACTATGTTGTGAACATATAGTTCAACCTCACCGTCCAAATCCAGGCACGGCTACCAAGCTCACTAGTCCCACTCATTTGAGACATAGTGACTCACTCACTAATTCCTCACCATGGGAATTAGCTACCACCCCAAATGGGCCATGATATGCACGCTAATCACCTAGCATGCAAACAACAACAACAACAATCAACATGATTTACTCACTAATTCCTCACCATGGGAATTAGCTACCACCCGAAGGCCACAACACGCATGCTAATCACCTAGCAATGCAACATCAACGATAATCAAGAATAGACACATGCTCACACTCTAAGCCATAGAATAGTCTATTCACAAATGCATACATTCACAACATCATGTATACCATTCCACATTATCAACACAATTTATCACAAAAGCATATTATATCATGCCAAACAACAACCACAATATTAGCACACAACATTAAAATTAACATTTTTCCACTCTGCAACAGCGTTAACCGGTTAACGCCCTGGGTTAACCGGTTAACGCAGCACAACACGCCTTCTGTCTCAAATTTAACAGTGTTAACCGGTTAACGTCCTGGGTTAACCGGTTAACGCAGTACAAACAGCCAAATATCAGAAATTACAACAGTGTTAACCGGTTAACACCCTGGGTTAACCGGTTAACGCAGACAAAACAACACATATTCATAATCCAGCACAGTGTTAACCGGTTAACACCCTGGGTTAACCGGTTAACGCAAGACAGAAGCTGTTCCTGCGCTAACTCAAGGCAGAATGCAGAATTCTCCGCATTTTCCGCCATTGGAGGACTTCCGGACCTCCGAATCCGATTCCGTAAAAAGCCATACGATCGGGAAATTACAACAGACTCAATTACCGACTAAATTTCAACTTCTAACACGGTTCATCCAACAAAATTTCAGCATTCACAATTCCCAATTAGGGTCAATCAACAGCTTATCACTACCCCTGACATATTATCCCATAATACCCGTTAATTGACGATAAACCCCCCTTACCTGAGTTAATCCGGCGAATCTCTAAGCTCAAGCCCTTCCTTCTTCAACCTTCAGCCCTCGCTCTGTCTCTTTGCCCTTTTCCTCTTCTTTCACGATCGTTCTCTGTTTCACGTAAAACCTTTTCTTACCAAATGAGATATTTCCTTAAGTCCAACTTATATATTTTCCAAAATAATAGTCCAATAATAAAAATAATAAAATTTCCAATTATTTAATTAAATTAATAAATAAATTATTAACTCAATTCAATAATTATTTTATTATTATCGGGGTGTTACAAATAACGCACGGTGGCGGCTCTGTGTTTTTTTTCCCGCCGGTTTTTTGCGTAATGCGACAATATAAGAGATAAAAAGGGCACTGAAAACGTAGTAGCCGATCACCTTTCTAGGCTGGAACATCTAAAACCTGAACTAGTACCCATAAATGATGATTTCGCCTATGATAGACTGATAGCTAGAGTAGAAACCATTGAAGATAATAACCTAGATCCTTATGAGCACCCCCAAAATTCCTTAGTAATAAGTAACGTACCCTGATATGCAGACTTCGTTAATTACCTAGCTGCTGATATAGTACCCCCTGATCTTGACTACCACCGCAAAAAGAAATTCTTCCACGATGTTAGAAACTTCTATTGGGATGAACCGCTACTTTTCAAAAGGGGTAAAGATGGCATTTTTCGCCGTTGCATTCCAGAAGAAGAGGTAAGTAATATTATCAAGCATTGTCATTCTGCACCCTATGGTGGACATGCGAGCACCTCTAAGACATATGCCAAGATTCTTCAAGTTGGCCTGTTCTGGCCTACCATGTGGCGTGATGTCTATGCTTGCATTGTCAAGTGTGATAGATGCCAACGCACTGGAAACATTTCAAGGCGTGATGAAATGCCTCTAAGAAACATTTAGGAAGTAGAACTCTTTGACGTATGGGGTATAGATTTCATGGGACCTTTCCCACCATCCTTAGGAAATAGGTACATCTTAGTAGCTGTAGACTATGTGTCTAAGTGGATCGAAGCTATAGCTGCACCCACAAACGACACTAGGGTAGTAATCAAACTATTTAAAAACTATATATTCCCTAGATTTGGAACACCACGTTTAGTCATAAGCGATGGAGGATCACACTTTATATCGAGAATATTTGACAAACTTTTAAGAAAATATGGAGTTAGGCATAGAGTAGCAACACCATACCACCCACAGACTAGTGGCCAAGTAGAAGTATCTAATAGGGAGATAAAACAAATCCTAGAGAAAACTGTTTCTATTTCTAGGAGAGACTGGTCTCAGAAGCTTCAAGAAGCATTATGGGCCTACAGAACCGCTTTCAAAACCCTTATAGGAACTACTCCTTATCAACTAGTTTATGGAAAATCCTGTCACTTACCGTTCGAATTAGAGCATAAAGCCTATTGGGCCATTAAAACTTTGAATTTAGACTACCTAGCCGCTGGAGAAAAGCGTACCCTAGACATTCATAAACTAGAAGAACTTAGGCAATCTGCCTACGAGAATGCAAAAATATACAAAGAAAGAACAAAAGCTTATCACGACAAAAGAATAGTAAAGAAAAACTTCAATATAGGCGATCCTGTTCTCCTTTTCAACTCTAGGTTACAACTCTTCCCTGGAAAGCTACGTTCAAGATGCACTGGTCCTTTCGAAGTATCCAAGATTCTAAGATCCGGAGCCGTGGAAATCAAGAACGAAACCTGTAGTCCATTCATTGTAAATGGACAAAGACTGAAGCTCTATGAAGGAGGAGACCTTCCAGCACACTGCTCAAGCCACACCCTGATTGATCCACCAATTCCTACTACTATAGGTGTATAAATTCTAATCGTTAAGCTAATGACGTTAACCAAGCGCTGCATGGGAGGCAACCCATGGTTTTTCTTTCATTTTACTTTTTCGCATTTATTTAATTTAATTTTTATTTTATTTTATCATATTTTGCATTGAGACTAAAATTTGAATGGTTTGCATTTTCAGGACCACTTTCTTAACTTTTACAGGATGCAAGATTTCGATGATATGCACGTGTCCTATAGAGATAATGCTCAGAGAGAGCGCTACATCGCTCTGTATCAGCGCCCTATGGCACCCACACGTTATCCTGATCAGCACTGTATGGAGGCACTGGGTATCGAGCCGAGTATCCGATTCCTTAGCCACCAGCTTCACTGGGACGAGTTTGCTGATGACTTGAGTAACACCTACAGGAACCTGACATTGGAGTTCCTGAGTTCATCCGACTATGACCCATACTCTGGACCAGATGGGTATGCTGCTTTCAGGCTCTTTGGAGTTGAATACTCTTTCAGCCAGAAAGAGTTTGGCGACCTATTGGGCTTCCAGACCACTCCTGATGTTATCCCGGAGACACCTATGGGATATTTTCTGGGTAAGGAGGTGGAGAAGTTTTGGAGTGATATATCAGGTGGCGGAAGCCAGGATCCATCTATGCAGCTATCTCATGTTATACATAACCCCGCCTTCAGATACTTTCAGATGATATTGGCACATTCCTTCCTGGGAAGACCGGATGCAGAGACATTACTGAGTGAAGAGGAGATCTTCCTACTATTTTGTGCATCCAGTCTCTCCCAGTGGCATGTGGGAACTTTTTATTATACAGTCTCAACGGTATCTCCAGATCTACCGAAGGAGTCATCCATGTGGGCGGAATCATCACACAGATTGTTGACGCTTTAGGTCTGTCTCGCAAGTTGTTACATCTCCGGACCTACTGTGGGTACACTACCATGGACATCGACTTCTGTTCGACCAGAGGGTTGATGAGGAGAGCCTCTTTCCACCCATGTCAGTTCCGATTGCTGGTCCACAGCGAGGCTATCCATTATTTCACACTGCCAGATCCTATGATGACTAGTGTGCATGATCCAGCGAATTGGAGTTATGCTCTAGAGGGCCAGGGAGAGACCGTCGGGGAGCCGAGATCACCACCCATTGCTGAATACACGCCTACACCACCATCTCCCAGAATCACTATTTTCTCTAATAATCTTTCATTGCAGACCCCCGATATCCGCACCCAGATTGCTGAGTGTCGTAGAGAGATCGCAGAGCTTAGACAGGAGGTGGCTGACCTCACTTTACAGATGGGAGTGTCTGATCTCACCCATGCTACCGAAGCCGACTGTCTATATCAGGAGATCGCAGAGCTCAGGCAGGAAGTAGCCATGCTCCGTGGATCCACTCAGGAAGACGACATCCCTATTATATGATCTCACCATTCCATCTTATTTTATCTTTCTTTTATTTTATTTTTCTCGTATTTACATAACTCATTTTATACTATCGCATTTGGAATATTATATAAACTACATCTATACATTGATATTTCTACTTTTATCTATATATGTCTTATGTTTGTTTTATTTGCATTTTTTATTTTAGTTGTTTATTTATTTATTAGTCTAATATTTAATTTTTGTTTCATTTTTATTTTTATTTTTACTTTTATAAAATTATGCAAGCCAAGGATACTAGGAAATCACAAGACAAATGCTATTCGGACCCCTCAAAGCCAACAGACAAGAGAAGCCCAAACCAAATGACCAAAATCCGGCCCACCCAGATTTTGCCTTGTGGCGCCTGCCATAGACCCTGTGGCGCCCGCCACAACGTCTGTAAAAGGTCGGGGCAGAACCCCTTTCTTCACCATTTTCACACCTTACAACCTTCCAAACCCATTTTTTCACCTTGGAAAAACATCCTTGAACCCACAAAAAGCTCATACTTTTCTAACCACCACACCGTACAAATCATTTTTCTGATTTCCATTTTCATTTTCATCCGTCGGATTTCGTAAAAATCCAACCTTTTTCCACTTCATCTTCTTCATCACTTTTCAAGAGCTTCCAAATGGAGTTTAATGGATTCATTCTTCGAGGAGGGAAACCGGGGGATAGACAAAGAAAAATTATCGAACGGTTGCAAAATCGGGAAATCCTCCCGACAAGGTATGTTGACGAAAACTGTCTCTACACTTTAGGTATCTATCATAGCATATTTCATTTATTAGATAATTTAGGTTTGCATAATTTCTTTTCCAACAAAGCACCTACCTATGAGCGGTTGACAATTGAATTCTTGAGTTCCTTAATTTATATTGTCAACCCTAACACTGCTAGCACAATTGGTACTGTCAGATTTAGAATGTTTGCTGTTGAATATGAATTCAGTACCGACGAACTAGCCAGCTTGTTAGGAATCCCTCATGGGGACGGTGCTATTCGTGAGGCCCCTTTGGATTCAGAGTGGTCAGTTGAGGTATTTTCCTTCTAGGAGCATTTATCAAACACTTCAATAAACTCCTTTGAAGGAGTTCTTGCCTCAACTATCCATAACCCGGCCATCAGAGTTTTTAGATATCTGTTGGCATGCACTATTTTTGGCTGGGAGAATCCAAATAAGGTTAATGCTAGAGAGCTTCTATTTTAACAAGGAAGCCTCACAAATAGACGAATTAATTCGGTCCCGTTCATGCTTGCTCATATGACTTTAACTTTGAATAAAGCGGGACCGATTTCTTTTGGTGGATTGATTACATCTATTGCTCGGGCGCTTAACCTGAACAATGAGATGGCTACCCTAGACCCCTTACCTCCTCGCACAATTAACCTAAAATTTTCGAGAGACATGAAATTGTGCCATTTGAGGAGAGAAGGAGGCTATATGCTTATGGTTCATGGTGTAGCCATCCCATCTGTTGTTTTACCGTGCACTAGACGTACAAATGTAAGAGATGAAAGGAATTGGACCTACGCTTTAGATGCTCCACCTGTTTTGGTTCCTCTTCCTCCTATCATTCCTGATGAGGCGGGACATGACACTGATGATGAATACGATCGGAGAGAGAGATTTCCCGTACCCCATGTGTCCCCCCATCATCCTTCACCACCACACACCGCACCATCTTCTTCTTCTGCAGGTACCACTCTTGGCTTTTATATTACGGAGGAGATGTGGCGAGACCACATGGCTAGAGAGCAAAGGCGTGACGACCTACTCTCTACCATCCAACAACAGCTGGCGAATAACATGAGCTTCATGCAAGAGTCGCAGCGGAGGACAGACAGGTCCTATGACACTGTTCTACAGTCCCTGCAACCGATCACAGATACACAAGCCCGTCAGCAACACTACCACCAGAGACACATGGCACTCATTGAAAACACTCAGGGTACCATTTTAGGTAACCTTCGAGAAGTGAGGACCGCTCAGGATGCCCTGCAGGCGAGGATGGATCAGAGAGACCGTCGTCGTACCCGATCCCGCCGTCCACCTCAGGATGGCGAGGGCACCAGTGGTCAGCAATAGGTTGTCAGGTAACTCTTCCCTTATCTTATTTCGAAACATTGGGGACAATGTTCTATTTAAGTGTGGGAGGAGACTCTATCGTATTTTCTTTATTACCTTTCTCGTTTCTTTTCCTTTATCACTTTTTCTTTGCTGTTTTTAGATAGTTAATTTCCTTTTAGTTGTTTATTTTGGTTTTAAGTATAATGCATGAGTCTGACGAGTCACCAAATATAGTATATCTTTAGTACAATCCTACCTCCCCATACCTTTAGCCCCACCGAATTTTTTTTTGCAAAAGAAAACAGTGTTATTCCGAAAGTTTTCAGGTTTTAAAGACATGTTTTGAGTAAGGATGCGGTGACTTGGGAGAACTTTGCGAAACATCAGTATTATTTTAACACCATAGACTTCGTAAATATAGGAACCACTCCCGAAACCCCATATACCATGGCCTTAATCATCATTTCCGTATAAGTCCTCAGTAGTTTATCTCAGCAGTCAGCTCCGGCCTACGCATCCTCTACGTAAGGGACCGATGCAAATAAGTGAATGATCCAGCAAAACAAAAAAATAAAAGAAAGCAAAAAGGCAACTCCGGTATAGGTGACCCTCACGAAGTCATTTTAACCAAAGAATTGTAAAAATTTGCTACGGTTGGGTCCAATAAAAGGGTTTACACATATTTATGTGCCAGAAACCCCAGGCTCAGATCATAATCACTAATAGGCCACTCTACTATGAAGCATGTACGGATAACGGGCTTAATGTGATTGCGCCTGAATGAAAAGGACACAAAAAGAGATGAAAAGGCAGGCCTAGGTATTGTGGGATAATATGGGTTGGTTAATATAGGAATGAAGTCTATGTCCGTATTAGCGGATTAGTGTCATCATGATACCCTTAGTTCACTCAGTTAGTACCTATCACTGCATTCCGACTTGAACTTAGAATTTTTACCTGAAACACTCGTTTGCACCAGTTTTCCTTTTATGAGCCTTTTAATGTTTTGCTTGAGGACAAGCAAAGGTTTAAGTGTGGGAGAGTTTGATAACACATAAATTTACTGTATTTTCGACTCCGATTTCACATGCATTCTAGTTGTTTTATTGTTATTTTATTGTGTTATTGCTATGTTTTCCTTTTTTTTCTTCAGGTTTTTACTTTAATCGGAGCCCCGATCGAGAAAAGGAGTGAAAAAGAGCTAAAAACCCTAAAATTCAGCATTTTGTACTTGTGGCTTACCCCATGGCTGGCGCCATAGACCCTGCCATGACGTGTCCAAGCTCAACTTCCCTCAACTGCCACGTTCCCCACTACTTCCACTAAGGCGCCTCAGATTGGCCTTGTGGCGGGCGCCATGGCCTTGTGACGGGCGCCACAAGAGGAAAAGTTTTCCCTCCCATTTTCAAGTTGAAGGGCATCCTTGTCATTTCCATCTTTTTGCTTGCTTATAAATAGAAACTCGAAATCACTTTTACAATCATCCAAACTTAGAACAGAGGCAAACTCAGAGCAACTTTGTTTCACTTAGGCATATATTCAGTATTATAAAGTGGTAACCGCTTCGCATTGGAGTGTTACCACAATTGTGTAATCAAGTCTGTGATAAAGTCTGTAATCGAGTTTGGAGCACTTTGGAAGGAAGTTAATCCTGCCGCCATTTTCATTTCCGCTTTGCAATTTATTCAACCCTCCGATTGGAGCAGGTTTTTATTACTTGTCTTTATCTTATTTATTTTCTCGCAATCGCTTTAAATTGTTTATTTCCTCGCACTCGCTTTACTTTGTTTATTTCCTCGCACTCGCTTTAAATTATTTATTTTCTCGCACTCGCTTTAAATTATTTATTTCCTCGCACTCGCACTACTTTTATTTATTTCTCGCACTCGCACTACTTTTATTTATTTCCCGCACTCGCACTACTTTTATTTAAATTAATGCACTTTTACTTTACCATGTCTAACTAAATTTATAAGGTCAGAATGTAAGGATCGTAATTGACCCGATAATCCGTACAATTGTTCGTAGAAACACTTAAGAGCTATTTTAACTTTCAACTTAAGTTTTCCCGCACTTCAATTCCGTTGGGTAAGATCGAAAGCCGTCCAACGTCTATTTAAACTTAATTGTTTTTAACTATTTCAAAAACAGCGAAAGCGCTTTGTTTAGTTCATTAGGAGTTTTTAACTTAAGAAGAAAAGAGATTTTAAAACTATTTTCGGACGCGTTTATAAGTTTAGAGTCTGGTTCGTGAGAACCTCTTTTGGTTAAGAAATCCAGGTTATAATACTTTTCAACTTAGTCAAGATACTATATTTCTTAAAAATAGGTTTACTACTCTAACGCAATGCGCGCCTTTTTATAAGTGACAATAAGAGGGTTTGATTAGGGAGTACAACTCGGTTCTGAATACGTGAAAGCAACAATTCCTGTTAAATTAGTTCTTTTCAAAGTAGGAAACATTGCCCATAAGTAGCTCTATTAGCAAGTACTTGGATTATTAATTGATTACGTTAATTACATTCGACCCTGTCTTTATTAACTAATCTTTATTCAACACTTTACTTTTCATTGCACACTCCAAAAACACCTATTTTTGATTGCCTTTGATAAACACCATAATAATAGATAACGATAGATTGACACTTGGTCTTTGTGGATTCGACAATCTTTTATATTACTCTGACGCGTTCGTATACTTGCGAAACACCGCATCACAGACGAGAACTGGACTTTGAAAAGTTTTTCCAGACAGGAACTGGACTTTGAAATAAATTGCCAAACGAGAATTGGACTTTGAATTTCCGAGTGATGTTGGGATTTGGTGTCATATTTTGTGTTTCAAGGTTTTTTGATGTCAGGTTTATGCTATAGGGGTTATGCCTTATAAATGGTATGATATGCATGGCTTTATGATAGAGCAAAGCGACATGACTAATGCATGATGATGATTTATGTAATGATTTGAAGGTTTCCAAAATGCCCCTGTGTGGCTATTGGAAGAGAAGTTTCTTTGCAGAAAGGCTTCTTTAGAAAGCAAAGGTTATTAGATGGGGTGATAGCATGATTCCCCGACACAGTTGCTGACGTACGAAACAGCTTTTTCTTGCACAGCTTGAAAACATGGAGAGGACTTGCTCATGTATGGCTCATCTTGCCCCAGTGTGATGGGTCTATGCAAAATGTTTACCTTTAAAGGAATTTGAAAGATATTATACCATAATTTGGAGACCGATTGCCCCATGATTTTAAGTCATGAAAGGATTTTTCCTTGGTTAACCGACTCTCTGAGTGGTTCACTTTCCTGTGCTCTTGAGGTAGCTTGCCCCGGTATGAGCGTTGAAGCGACTTAACTCACCCTGACTGAACATTGAAGGGGTTTACCCCTGCCAACAGAACCTCTAGGTGATTTGTCCCAATTAATAGAGTCCTGAGATGATTTTCCCTGGATCAAATGATTCTTGAAATAATTTGCACCCTTATTAACAGATATTGGAGACTGTTTAAGACGGACCAATTCTTGGAGTAATCTTCATATGATCAACTTGATTTTTTGGGTGGCATGCCACTGATTCGTGGGTTATGATCAAGCTTCTCTGATTGCTCTTTGTCGAAATTTCCCTGACATCAAGTACTGACTTGCAGTTAAAATTGTTTATTCATAAATGGTAGTTTTAATGCGATACTCATACGGGTTTTGAAAAAAAATCATTTATTGGAATGATGTGATAGTATGTGACGAGTGGACCATAAGTCCAAATGCAATGCTGATTTAGCTAGTGTGTGAAAACATACAACGAAAATATGATATCGATGTAGAAGATTATCAAATCTTTGGGAGTCAGTTAACGCAACCTTGCTGTAGTATACTTTCAGAAACAACCCTGCTTCAATTAGGTCTTTTAAGGGTTGTACGTGACCTGGTTCATGACTTTTGAAACAAAGGATATAAGGCTCAAACTTTAATTTTAACCCACCCCTTCTTTGTGATGAGCTTCAATCCTAAGCTCAGTTAATTCAACATACACATTCGTGTTTTAAGAGAGTTTTGAAGGTAAAGATGATGATCCAAGGTCCCTTGAAATGACAATTACCTTATTTTGTTTGTTTTTTTGATGTCAGTGACCCCTTGATTTTGGTATGGTGGTCAGAGAATCTTGTTTTGTTTTATTGAGGGTTTTCGTGATCTCTTTTGATTTTTATCTTGATCCCTAACTTTTGCCTGGACCGTTTTTTGAAGCTTTTATCCATCGGGATTGCCCCAATTTTTTTTCCTAAGTCGCCTTATTGGGTATGCGACTTAGCCTGCTCATTTTTTGAAAAATTGTGACTGCCAAATCATTGGTCATTGAAGAACAGCCGACATAAATTTTGGATTTTGTATGGTGCTTTCGACACTTCATTGAAGAACAGCCGAATATCATGGTTGATCCCCATATGGAAAGTTTCATCTTGTAATTTGAATGTGAAGTCAGATTAACTGAACACTACCCTACCCCGGGTTAAACATAAGGGTTTGTATATCCGAAAGAAACACCTACTTCTAGGCTCGAAGTGGTTGACTAAGGATTAAGTCCTTATCTCTCCAGTGTTTGGGAATTTGAAAAAATACATGTACATCATCAGTAGGATTTTATTTGAAAGCATACAGTCAGCAATTATGGGTATTTATTTCCGTCATCCTCCCTCTAATCTTTGCTAAAACAATAGTTATGATAAAGAAAAGTGAATGGGAGAAACACAGGCGCATTTTTGTTTTGATATAACAGAAAAAAATGAGCGAATGCGAAATAATTGATTCAAAACATGCATGATTACTTCATTAATATTACCATTAAAGACAACAAAGTTTTTAAAAACAAGTAGCATTTAATAAACAAAGAAATTACAAATGCAATGATAAAAATGTCCAAATATTGCCAAAGTTGAGGATGTCTTTTTGCATCAACCATTGGCGCTTCGAAGGCACTCCATGAAGTCTTCGAACTCATTTGGGCGAGAGGTTGACATGCACCAATAGGCTTCCTTCTAGAAAAGATATGTACTTTATGGCAATCAACTGTTGAGCCTTGGCTTTGAAAGCGTTGCAGTCTTTGGTTGAGTGCCCTATTGATATAGCATGGTGTCCACATTGTACATCGGGATCATACCCAGGTGGGTATGGTTCCGGCAATGGGCTGAGACACTTGGGCTCCACCAACGAGCTTTGAATCAGACATGGCAGAAGTTGATTGTATGACATAGGAATTGGATTGAGAGGAGCATTCCTCCTTTCCAGATTGTTTCGAGGCCTAGATTGGTTTAAAGGCTGCCTTTGATATTCTTGACCACGAGATCATTGATTTGTATGAGGAGCATTCCACGGTTGCTTGAATGGTGCTCTAGGCATTGCTGGTTGCTGATAAGGATAGTGTGGTGTTGGAACTGGTGACCGCTGAAAAGATGAAAAATCATAAGGTCTTGCTGGTGTATTATGAGAATACCCGACATCTGTTGTGACTGCGTTGGTTTCATCCTCTTCTTCCTTTTGGGAATTGTTGAGGGATTCTGTCTCGCTAGCTTGGCTGCTCGAGGGGGCTTGGATTCTTCCACTTTTAGGGGTATTTTTGATGCGTTCTCCGATTGTCACTAAGTGGGCGAAGTTTGATAACGCATTGCCTACCATCCTTTCAAAGTAAGGAATCTGCAAGGTATCCATAAACAAGTCAACCAATTCCTTATCTAAGAGTGGTGGTTGCACTTGGGCTGCCAATACTCTCCATCGTTGTGCATAGCATTTGAAAGATTCGTTGCTCTTCTGAGATAAGCTTTGCAGCCGCCTTCGATCTGGATCCATGTTCAAGTTGTAGTTGTACTGCTTCAAAAAAGCATTGGCTAAGTCTTCCCATGACTGAATATGGCTTCTTTTCAATTTTGTATACCAGCTCAATGATGCTCCAATCAAACTGTCCTAAAAACAGTGAATCATCAGCTTGTCATCGTGAGTATGTGATGCCATTTTTTTGGAAGAACATCACCAAATGGTGCTTTGGAAAACTATCCCCTTTGTACTTCTCGAAGTTGGGTAATTTGAATTTTGGAGGGATCACTAGGCCTGGCACTAAGCATATATCGAGCCTACGATTGTCATTCACATCCATTTCTCGGACTCTCTCCTCAAGGGCATGAAGCCTTTCAACATCAGGATTGGTCAATGGCATCAATTTGGATTGAGTAGGAGTATTCAATTGTGGAGGATCATAGTTAGGCAGAGGATCATACATTGGGTTGGTAATCACAGTAAAGCCTGATGAGGAACCAACATTCTCTATAACACCATGTTGAAGATTGTTCTTTGACTGGGCTAGCCTGGCTTCCAACATCTGGTATATCTTGCCTTTCATGTTACTCATATCCTTTATCAGCTCAACTTAATCATGTTCCAAGTGCTCCCTTGTCTTTTATTAGCTCTCATGGGTTCAGTACGAGTGTCGGAAAATCAGCCTGCTCGTAATTGATAAGAGGACGAGATAAGTTTTTTGTATTTGGAAAATGATATGCATGCTAATGGAATGTGGATGCATGAAATGTGATGCAATGTTCAAGATAACAGGAATAAGTAAGTTCACAGGTTGATTAACATAACAAAGGGTAAATAACTTGGTATCGCTGATTAATGGGACCCCATAGGTAGGCTCTACAATTGGTAGGTTCCCAGAGTCATAGATCCTTCTTGAGAACGTCACTGTCGTGACGAAGGCTCGTCGCACAGTAATACCCTTAAGATAATCTCATCTAGGTGAGGTCTTCGTATTTTCCCAACAAGGAAGGCTCCTTGGGGATTCTACTACACAACTCTCGATTCCATGGTTCTAATAAGGTTCTCAGAGTCATAGATCGAGGTTGGAAATATTACTGTAAAGTAATAATACGTCCAAGGGATCTCGTCTGATTGGGGCTTTCGTATCAACCCAGTAAGTCTCAAACTTCGTAGGTTAATACTACATAACCACTAGATAGAGTGGGTTAAAAGGTCCCTAGAGTCATTGATCTAACTTGAAAATACCATCGTCGTGAGGAAGGCTCGTCGAAAAAAATAATATCTCAAGAGAGTCTACTCTAGACGGGTTTTCGTATCGTCCTAACAAGGAAGGCTCCTTGTGGGCTTCTACTACACAACCACCAACTTAATCCTATGGTTTTTCTCAGACTCGGGTAGAGAGCCTATCTCATAAAGTGACAATGACCAGAGAGCCCCAATAGCAAAATAAGAATCAATCAATAAATCACAAAACAATAATTACAAAAGAAAAATAATAAAAAAAATACAGATACCAAACAAATAAGGTTAACCTTCAAACGGATATTGAACTAAGTTAGGCTTGACTCTCTCTTGCTTAGAGCAGAGTCCCCAGCAGAGTCGTCATCTGTCGCATCTCGAAAAATACAATTCCTCGCGATGGTCGCGGAAAAAAAATAGTTCAAACAGAGTCGCCACCGAACTTTATTTATCCCAATGAAGGAATAGGAAAATATCGATAAAACCTTTTAAAAATTGAATAATGGTCGTCGCAACCATATTCGGGTTCGGGAGTCGATTACGCAAGGTGAAGGTATTAGCACCCCTCACGTCCGTTGTACTCAATGGGAACCTTTTAGTTTAATTTGAGATTTGAATGTTAGCTAATGTTGTTTGTTTTCTTCGAGTGAATAAAGGATTGAAAATAGAGATGGATGGAAACCTCATAAGGGGGAAAGGGAGGTTTTTTATCAGTGTGCTCGCGAAGATCTAGCAATCTCCTGCCTACGTATCCTTATAATGCAATAAAGAAGTCAGAGCATTCGTAGTTCGGGGAACTACGGTTGGTTGGTGTCTTTTAGTGAACAACTGTTTAGATCGCGTTCTAAAGGCTAAACGTTGGCTTGTTTACTCTCGGCGGAGGCTTAAGCACTAGTTTGTTATGCATGTTAGAAGGGATTAAATAGTGTTCTTTCTGAAAAGAGTCTTAATCACATAGGGGTGACAAGTTGGATTAATATGTTGGATGTTTTGTTTCATTGGTTTCGATCGCACGCGGGCGAGAAAAAGATAGATTTGATGTGTTAAGATATTTTGTTGGATGACGATTACTCGGATAGTCGAGTAAGGCAACTCGTATCCTAATAGTCGAAGAGAGGAATCGAAAGCTCTAGACCATCTCCCTTTTCATCCTTAATTGTAAAAGGATTTGATAATAGTTAATATGTTTTGAATGGAGGACGAATACTCGGATAGTCGAGTAAGGGAACCGTATCCTAATAGTCGGGAAAGGGAATATAAGGATCAAGACCACTTTCTTTTTCATCTAAGTGATTATGAGAAATAAGTTTATGTATGGTTGACATATTTTGGATGAACGACAAATACTTGAATGACTAACTAAGACGACTCATATGCAAGTATTTGAGGAGAGGAATCGAAGGCTCAAGACCATCTCCCTTTTCGCGTAGTTTATTTTATTATGAAAATTATTTGATTTAATTGGAGTTAGACGATTTTAGAGAAAATGACAATTGCTTAACTAACCGAGTAAGAAAACTCGTATTCAAACAATCGAGGAGAGGAATTGAAGGTTCAAAACCATCTCCTTTTTCACTTCTTATTACAAAAATGATTCGATTTAATTATGTTTAGACGGATAAAAATGACGATTACTTGACTAACCGAGTAAGAGAACTCGTATTCAAATAATCGAGGAGAGGAGTCGAAGTATCAAAACCTTCCCCCTTTTCATTTCTAAATGAAATGGTGTTTAATCATGATTAAGTATTTTAATGGAATTTGAATGAAAATACTCGATCTTGGATCGAGGTTTTAAATTTGTATTTGCGAATAAATTGTATTATATTTAGTGAATCAATCATCTAATCGATTAATTAATAATTGAATAGGTCTCATTGTAAGAAAGCCCAAGAGTAAGCTATGTGAGTTTGATGGCGATGCTAAAGCAGTCGACTTACAAGTGTGTTTGAAAATGGGCTCGATGTTGAATCGAGAATTGTGTGATTTAATGGTTTATCATGGTTTTGAATCGAAGAGATTAAAATAGTGTCAAATCAGGCCTCTATTATGAAATGGAAGATGATGGTGAAATAAATCGATCTGTTTCTTAATTAACAAAATTAATTGATTAAAATTGAGTTAAGTTGTCTAATTAAGGTAATTAAAAGTAATTATCCAAATTATTTGATTAAAAATTAATATAATCAAATAATTAAATTAATCAAAATTAATTAACAAAATTATCTAATTTAATTAGAACTTTAATTAATTAATTTAATAGGTGACAATATTGAATTCAAAATAATCGAATTTGAATCGGGAATCATGTGCTCATAAATCGGTTTGTACATAGCGACAACGAAATTGGAGTGTCGTATGTAAAGATCGAAACACAGTGAAAATATACAATTGATTTACTTAAAATTTGGGCGGCATTGAGACATACAAGTAATGTCCAATCCATAGATTAAATCTATAATTAACGCCATAAAAATGAATAGTAACAATACAACATTAAGAGTCACCTAGTTGTACCCATCCCATAGTATCAAAAATCAGCACAAAACATCACATAATCGAGTCGCAATCGATAACCGAAATATGCACAATAATATGAATGGGTAACCAATACGGTGCAGGCATATGTGATCCATACACAGAAAGCCATATATTAAAACAATTGCACAAAAAGGAAATTGAATAATACCAAAATCATAAGAGCTATACCATTATGATTCTTTAAAAGCAAAGTGCATCACCTATTTACTTAACTGTCACACTTAGTCTTGGTAATGCAGAATAAAAAATAAAATAAAAAAAGGAAAGATTATTTAAAATCACACAAAAAACATTAAATCTAAATTAAAACAACACCAAGCAAGAATACGACACATATTCAGTGTGAAATAAAAAAGAAAAGGGTTGGAATTATAACCATTGGCGGCATTGGCCTTTGGACTGGTTGTTCGCGATGGAATTCTAAGCGACTACGACAGAGGGATGGCTCTCTTGTGGAAAGTTAGGTGGTGTGACGCTTTCACTTGTTCTGTCACAAATTTAGAAAGGATTTCTGCAACGAAATATAGTACAGAGGTAGCTCTTCTAAAGCAAGGACCACCACCATATCCAAAATCATTTATATCCAAAAGCAGCTTCGAGGTTATTGTAGAGTAAGAATTTGCAGAAGATGCCTCTTGAAAATTAGACTTTGGGTTTGAAATTGAATCAAATTCCACCACATACATAGAAGAATTGAAGGAAGGAGTGAGAGATGCTTGTACGTCGCCGGAGGAGAAGAACGGATGTGGAAGGTTGGGGGTTTTTCGGTGAGGGTCGAGATCATAAATTTTTTGTTGATTTTAGGTGGTTGTTGAACTTGTGTGTTGTGTTGTTGAAGTCAGGGCTGAACAAGTTTGCTCGCTGACGGTCGACTTCGACGTTGAAATCTAAGTCGTGGATTGAGGTGTGTCAGACGGATTTAGGTGAAGAGGGTTGTGGATAGATGTGACAGTGGTGTTAGGCAGTGTTAGAGGGAGGGTATGGTGAAGGAGGAGAGGGTTTGGCCGGCGCGGTTGGGCGAAGGGTGTAGGCGGCGATGGATGTCATTGTGGTAATCGCGGCGCAAGGTTGCGAAAAGGTGTTTCGCATGGGGGAGGTTGAAAAGTTGAAGGTGATGATGGATGATGGAGTCGGTGTGAACAGTGATGGAAGGTGGGAGGATAACGGAGGCGGACGGAAGAAGATGGAGGAAGTTGTTCGAGTTTGGTATTAAAGGGGTTTTTTGGTTTGTGGTGGAGACGACGAGGTTATGCCGTGAAGAAGATGAACTGATGGTTTACTGTGAGAGAGAGGAAAAGTCGTTGGCATCCCTTGGTGGTGGGTGAGGAGAAAGAAGTATATGTATCAAGTGTAGGAAAAAGTTGTTAGTCCATCGAGAGGGTTAGTGGAGATTTTCTTTTTGTTGAGAGAGGAATCTCCCTTTTCTTTTTTGTTCTTTTTCATCTTTTTCTCTTTTTCTTTTTCTTACAGTTTTTTTTCAGCTGTCCCTTCTTGTCGTGATATGGCAGTGGATGGAAGACCATATATCTGTTGGGGGTCATTCTTATTCATGGGGATAGAAACAAGGCCATGTGGGTCTTGGCCAATGGAGGAGGAGATTTTGTTTAATATTTTTTTGATTTTATTTATTAAAGAACTAAAATAATATGCTAATTTATGATTGGTTAATAAGAGAAAGTGAGGATAATGCATCTAAAACTTTGATTAAATTCGAATCGACGGTTCAGGTTAACTCAAAGGAGCACAAACAATTTTAAAATGGCAAAGTTGCCCCTTATAGATCATTTAATTAATTTAAACGGGATTAAATCAATCAATTCAAATAAAATTCACAACTTCTTAAATGAATATGATAAAATTAAAATAAGACCATGGAAAATTCTATTTAAATAATTTGAATACTTTGACGAAAGAATAAAAATAAAATGACTGATTATAAATAAAAATCGGGCGCCAAAGTGCTCGATAAATTAAATCGGACGCACTAAAATCATCAGCGTGAAATAAACTTATTGAAAAAATACAGTGTTTCTTTAAATTTTGAAATAATTTTTGACCGGTTAAAAGGGTCAGACAAATCAAAATGCAACTGAAAAAGTTGCCAAAAAATATAACGAGCACACCAGGTTAAACTAAACGAGTCGTAGATTAATAATACTAACGTCTGCAAGCTTGATTTCGAAACTTTTTACCTGCTGATTTTGCACGTGCTTGGGGAATGATTTAACCAATTTTTCTGTATATTCAAGAATTTATTTTATTCTGATGGATATTTTAGGTAACATTCATGATGAAATGCATGTCATGCTATACATATGATGCAAACAGACATTAAAATCAAATTTATGAAAATTTTAAAATGCCTGGACAAAATTGGGGTATGACATTGGCGAGTGCGTTTTCCAACTCCTCTTTATCTTGATTAGGGAGAGTTAATGGCTCAGCCACAACCAAAGACACAAGTCTTTCACATGCATACGACATCTTCAATTCTAAAGCTCTTTTCTTCACCCAAGTAGTGTAAGCTTCCAAAGCTAGACAGTTGCATGGACCAAGCTCGGATCTTCCTTTCCTATGCACATTATACCAAGCATGTATCATCTTCTGCTTCAAATGTTGGGAATCTTTACCCTATTAAGTTTGTCTCTCAAGGGGAACCCAAGTTGACGACGAGCCAAAGTAGGGTTGTACTTGATTCCTCCTTGTGTACCAATGACAGGCACATTAGAGAATTTACCATAACTATCAATAATATCCGAGCCACTCAAGGCAGAATCATACCAAACAATATCATCATTAGTGAGAGTCATAAGTTTCTGAGACCACCGTAGAATTATTTGTTCTTCACAAAAGCAGACGTCTGAGGAAAGTGCGAAATAAACCACTTGTATAGAAGAGGAATACAACATACAATAGTCTCACCACCTTTAGAATTCCTCAAATGCAAGGAGAAGTACATATCACCCAATAGAGTAGGCACGGGATACCCAATCAAGAAGATTCTAATGGCGTTAACATCAGCAAAACCGTCAATATTAGGGAACAAAGATGAACCATAGATGAGAAACAGCAAAACCGGCTTGAGTAAACACAATAGCTTTCCATATGAGAAACTCATAAGTCAATCCAAATATTCCTTATTTCTTCATCCAATGAGCCTCAATCTCCGACTTCTTCAGATGAAGAGCTTCAACTATGATGTGAGATCTGGGAATCTCCTCCAATCCACTAAAAGGCACCTTGTCAGAAATAGGTATTCCCAAGAGATGGGCATACTTCTCTAACATAGGCATAAGTTGATAATCGGAAAAGTGAAGCAACGGTAGAGAGGATCATAAAACTGAACCAACACACTCAAGAGTCCTTCAACCACATTAGTAGATAACATGGATAGAAGTTTCCCATGACGTTGCTTGAAGTCCAAGGGATCTAATACAAAGGATGACAACTTCCTTAGCTCTTTCAAATCAGGACATCTGAAACTGTACTTCTTAGTGTTCATTCGTCCATAATCCATGGTCTGAAAATATTTGCAAATAAGACCTTAGTTCCTTGAAGTTATTTTTTATATAATGAATGTTATGATGTGCATGAATGCAACAATCACAAAAAAGGGATCAGACACAAGGCAAACAAACAAAGGTCAAGGGATGAATCAAGTCATTGTCAAGATCAATCATCCATTTTGGTGGATCATGGTTTTCACCTTATCAACACCAAAGTTCCATTGATATTGATAAGACTTGATTGGATCAACTACGAATCAAAGGGTTTGTTGTGTGTCACGAGCATGGAGTCAGGTTAAGAACCATCCTAAAGGAGTGTACTAAGGATAAAAACCTGTAGATCATGTTCGAAAAAGTTCCTAGAGTCTTAATTCCATCTATCGAATATTACAGGTTAGGATGACTGACTCATCAACCCATAATATTCTCAAGAGAAACTCGTCTAAGTGTAGTATCGCGTAACAACTGTTATCAAGTCTACACCTGAACAGTCTCCGTACTATGTCCTGAATAGGCCAAGTTGGGTTAGATGTTATACGGTCCTTAGCTTCTCGGACCCCAAATCAAAGAAAGTAATGCCTAACCACAAATAACTTGTGTGACATCAATAGCTCCAAAAGGGTCTCCACTAAGTAGATGCGTCTCAAGCCAACTTATTAAGGACTACTCCACACAAGTCGAACATGACTATACCATCCTTCTATCTTAATTGCACTCAAGTTCGGGTTAGAACTTATCTCACCACTCATAGATCACCAAGCACAACAAGCAGATTATATCACACAAACAAGTATACAAACATCAAATATACAATTATATACATATAAAAACGTAGGCTAAACCCACTGAGGACTACTCCCCAGTAGAGTCGCCACTTAATTTTTATAGCGGTAAATTCATGACCATTAAGCTATGGATAAGCTTAACGTCAATAAAACCAGAGTCACCACCGCGCTTTTATTGTTTCCAAAGGAAAAGACAAAAGTACGAACAAAACCCAAAGATAAGAAGTTTTCAAATCAAAACTAATAAAATGCCAGAGATTACAAGTAAGGGGGTTGGTTACACAGAGGGAAGGTGTTAGCACCCAAAGTGTCTTAGGTACTCCTAGGGAGCCCTTTTTTATGTGTGTATGTGTTTTGGTATAAAAGATGTTTGCAATAA
This sequence comes from Lathyrus oleraceus, assembly GCF_024323335.1. Classification (NCBI taxonomy): domain Eukaryota; kingdom Viridiplantae; phylum Streptophyta; class Magnoliopsida; order Fabales; family Fabaceae; genus Lathyrus; species Lathyrus oleraceus. Next base: position 158,842,597 of record NC_066579.1, on the reverse strand, counting down.
ATAGAGTTTGAGGATGATAAAAGAATTCATTAATTATATTTTTGTGTTTTACAAGACCTTCGGACTTGTGGCTACATACCAACATAAAAATGAGGGATCAAAACCTCGTAGTTCGTGGTATCAATTTCAAAGTGAGTGGATTGATTTAAATCAAAAATTAAGTTTAGAAGAGGCATAAAGGAGCCTAAAAGAGTTTGAATGAGTGTTAGTTCTTTTTGTCTTTTGAAATTTTAAGTCAATATGATTAGATTTATTTACAGGTTTGATTTAAGAAAAGAGTAAAAAAAAATGCAATGGCATAAGGCCAAAGTTTCTAATTTGCAATACAGTCTAAGTTTTAAAATCACAAGCAAAGAAAGGTTTTTGAAAAGGGGGGAGATTTTGAAATTTAAGAAATGGGAGGAGATGAAGAGACTAATTCTAATCATAAAATTAAAAGTTAAGAGTTGAAAAGATCTGACCAACGGGATGCAATCCAACAGACAAGAATGTCATATAGAAAACCCATTTTCCCTTTTGACTTTGAATCAAGCAATAATCAGCAAGCAATTAGCAATATCAAGAGCAAGGCATCAAATAAAGATATCCATATCCAAGCAAGCAAATCCATAACTAGCAGTCTTCTTTGTCTACTCATGTATCAGATGAAGTAGTCCTTTATCAACTCATAATAAGACATCAGGCACAAGATCAGAATAATAGTTGGCACCAAGACAATGTAGTAGATGAACTCAAATAAATCCCAAGACTTGCATCATATGAAGGCTCAAATTCACAATAACATGGTCTCAAAATGTTGGCATTGGCCAAATCCTTTTGCATAAGGAATGTTGCCTAACCCTAAGTTCGAAAGTTCAGATCAAACTTAATAGTCCACACAAACATTTTTTAGGGGTTTTTGTTGTTTATTAAGTATTTTAAGATCCTAAGACCACAAGTACAAACACAATATACAAACAAATATATACAATCACAATATATGGCTCAAATGAGCAACGTGAAAATGGCATAAACATAAACAAGTTAAATGATATGTAAATGACAAATGAAATGGTAAATGACTTGAATTTAAATTGCATAAAGTAAATGACTTGAAAAATAAAAGCAATATTAATACAAGTTAATCAAATGTTAGTGGGGTAGATGTTAGTGATTTTTTTCCTTTTAATTGATTAAGTCATTCATTGAACAACACTCAACCCTCTATTCATAAGCATGGATCCTTGAACCAAGACATCTTCCAAAGGAAGGAAAAAAGGTCAAGTTTCCACACAATACCATGAAAGGGGGGAGACTTACAATCTCACTTACTAGAATGCTATGCCTTTAGGGTCAAAATTTAGCTCTATGTTAAACAATCCGAGGTTGGGCAATAGAAATTTTGGTGTTAATGCATGTTAGAGATATGGTACAATGAACCAATCTCCTAAAACATACCACACACAAAAAGAAAACAAGATGGAAGGATAGGCCTATCTCATCCATATTTGTATTGGTTCATCTAACACAAGGTTAATGATAAACCAATTAGTCTTAGGATCTTAAGATTTCATTGGTCAATGAAAAGGTATGGGGGAGAATGGGATTGAAGATGAAGAGGGATGGGAGATGAGAGAAACACAAATTGGTCATGGGAGGAATTTTATCAAATTAAAATCATTCATTCATTTCGGGAGATGAAATATACATTTCATCAATCCCATAAATCCAATGATTTTAACTCAACAAAAGCCAAATACATCTTGACCAAGACCCAAACAAGTAGTCAAACATCACAAGTCAATAAAAATGGCTCAACACAATTTCTACACAATTAATCAATTAAAAATCAAATTAAAAATGTATTTAAATTAAATTTAGTTTGGTCAAAACCTAAAACCTCTTCAAAACACCAAATAAATGGCCAAGAGATTTACCCTAGGTTAAACAAGGTCAAAGGACCTTAGACAAAAAAAATTCATAATTTTTGAAAAGTCAGAAGTATTTTTAAATAATTAAAAATATATACAAAAACAATTAATTCATAAAAATTATCAAAATTAATCCAAAAAATAATTTTAATTCAGAAAATGAAAAAGGAAAATATTTAAAGATTTTTGGTGAAAGTCCCATATTTTTTGGATTAAAAATGAAATTAATATGAATTAATCAAAATAAAAGGATTAAATGAAAAATAAAAAAATAAAAAGAAAATCAAAAAACAAGGGCCATCAGATCTCCCTCATTAATTGAGGTGACAGATCTGATAGGCAAGCGCGCGTTTCCACCAAACACTGCAATCAATGTATGCATACGCATGGTAATCACTTTCGACGCGTGAGATTAGAACATGGGAACCAGATCAGATGGCCTGGATTGATCCAACGCACCACCGGAGCCCAAGCTCCGGTGATCACCATCGGTCTGGTTCAGGCTCAACTCCATGAAAAATGAAAAATGAATACACTAATTTGAAGGACAAATGCTCAGGAGCACGAATCTGGCCTTAATTTTCTCCAATTCCAAGTATATAAAAAGATACATGGTTTTGAATTTTGAGGATCATGAACTGAGTTGCTTCGATTTGACCTCAAAGCAACTCAATCTTCTTGCCTACATTGATCGGATTTCAGACAACCAAAAATCATAAAGAATGGTGAAGAATTGAGGGAGAATCAAAGAGATGAAGTTTCTAAAAATTCACCTTCAATGGAGCTTCAAACTTGCTCGATCTTGACTCCAATTGTGCTTGGCCTTGCTTCAGAAGCTTGTTAGAAGTGATTAGGATCAAGAAAAAGTCTAGACTCTTGGAGTTTCAATCTCAAAACAGATGGAGATTTGAAACTCGATTTTCAAATGAAAACCTTCAAGATTATACTTTAATGGAGAGGGTTTGGATTGCAGGTTCAAAGCTTAGGCATCGGGTCCTTAATTCTAAGCAAATGAGGGTTGTATTTATAGCCAAAGAGATTCATTTCCACACACTTCCAAAAATGGAAAAATTGAGTAATTCCCTTTGCATGCTTGCATGGGAGTGTGAAAGGCCCATCAAATGATGTATTCAGGTCCAAAAGTGAGTGAGAATCATGCTGAAACCATGTTGTCTGACCATGCATTTGTGTATTAAATGCGAAAGTGAAAATCATCCAAATGGTATCTCACATTGCACCCATGCTCAAGTCCTTCATTCTTTAGCCAAATTAGATAAGTTTTGACTTTTTGGAAAGGGGAGATCAAGGGGAAGAACTTTCATTTTGAACAGTTTTTCATTTGAATCTTGGATCATGATGAATTTTGAGGTGGAAGTTTGGGAAATCAAACATATTTGAAAATTTTCTAAGTGCCAAGTCAAATGTTCACTTCTTCCACCTTGAATAACATTTTCTATGGACTTCAAATGAGAAACTTCCCTTCATAAAAGTTGTATATCTTTCAAACCTATTTAATTTGGTCACAAATTTTACCTCATTTGGATTTGGCATGAAGGAGTTATGCATTTTAGAAGTTGAGGAAAATCACTTGTTCAATGGTATTGACCCAAAATGACCTATAAGGTTTCCTCTTGGCACATGAATTTTCAAGTTGAATTTGAGCTTCCTCCAAACATAATATTTGAATTATACATCTTGAATTTTATCATGGAATTTGGATGGCTTTCATATCATAAAAATTGAGCAAGTTGTGGTCTTGGGAAGTTGACCTCCAAACTAGGGTTCAAACAAAATGACATATAATTGCTTACCATAAAACATGACCTTCCAAGCAAAACTAGATCTTTACTTAAACATGAAAGTTGTTTGGAATGTAATATTGAGTAACCTTTCTCTTGGGATCATTTTCATATGACAAACTTTGTAGGAGATAGGGTCTAGGGAACCCCAGTTTTGACCAGTTGACTTTCTTTGGTCAACCACCATGAACCAACTTGCTAGCTTGATATTCTCTTGACTTTTGGCACTCATGGAGGATAATATATGTGTAGGATGATGTAATATGAAGTATACCTTGAAATGATTGATCAATTGATGAAGAGTCTTGTTTAAGAAGTTACACAAGATACCTAGATGAATTAGGGTTTCCAACGCAATCAAACTTTAAACTCTTGATGAATTCTTGATTAAAATTCTATTTAAATACCATAAGGATCCATATATAATGTCTAGAACCAATGTGAACCATTTCTTGATTGATCTCTTTGCACTGAGGGTCTCAAACCCTAGATATGAACTTGATGGAGCATAGGTGAGTACACACACTACCTACAAAAGAGTTAAACTATACATTGACATATTTTTGGAATTTTGGTTAGTAAATAATAAAAACCAAAGTATGATACAATAAAAAATGTGCTTGGTGATCTCTTCGAATGCAAACCCAATGAATGAAGGGTAAGGAGGATGCCAAGGTGTGATCCCAATGCTAATGCATATGATGAGATGGCATGAGGCATATTAGGGTCAAAAATTGGGGTCTTACAAAGTGAAATAAAAGTCCAAGTACACAATCTTGTTTCGAGTGGTTTGACCTAAAAGCCAACATTTTGAAGTCAAGGTTTCAAGCATCACAACTCCTTCAATTATCAACATTTTTGAATGCCTGTTTTTGAAATTGTCTCTTCTCAACATCCTCTACAACTTCTCTTTACATGATAATAGCCAGTTATGCTTGGAAGATCATAAAATGTTTAGAGACATTATAGGTCATTTGTGGACTTAGTGAAATTTGACCTATTTTCAAGTGACTTTTTACCAAATTTCAAAAATCTTAACTTCTTCAATTTTTAACATATGGAGCTTATTCTTTTTGCATAATGCCATTGGTGATACCCTCTATAAGTTTTCTTCAAGGACCAAGGTCAAAATATGCTTGGAAGGCCATGGAATTCATTGGGACATTATAGGTCATTTTCAACCATGAAGCACTCAAATTTTTCTAAGCTATGTGACCAGTATTTTATTCCAACTTTAACACACCATAGCTTTGTGATCAAACATCCAAATTTAACCTTTCTTGTCTCATTGTAATCTTGGACATGATGTTAACATATTTAAAAAAGAATTGGATCAAAAAGCCTCTTGAGTAGGATGCCACATTGAGTTGAACATGGTGACTTGAAACTGAAGAAATCACCATTGACCCAAATTTGATCATGACTAATCTCAATTCCAAGATAAACTAGCAAGTGTTTTGGGCTTAAACATGTTTTAACAAGTATCCATAAGTTAATTGACACTTAAAACGCATCATTTGGCTGAGTTCTGATGGGTTTCAAGTCACACTTTTCACACACTTGGATCAAATTCATTTTGCATGAATTCAACATCATTCCATACGTATTTAGATCTAATAACATTCCCTATAAATATAGGAAGCTATTGCCTTAATTTGTAAGCTTTAGAGAGCTAAGAAACCCTTGCTGCAACTTGAAATTTTTCCAGAAAATTCAACTATCATGTTTTGAGTTTCAGCCTGTTTCAATCGATTTTCTTGACTCCATTAGCTCCATCGGCATCCTCTAAAATGTTTGCAATAATTCTCAAGCTTTGAGACCTCCTGAAATACTCTAACCAGATCAAGCTTCATCAACTTTTGATCATTATCTGGATAAGGTAGTTCTGTCATACCCCAAAATTTGCCCATTAATATTTCAAGACATTTTTTAAGGCATTCCGAATCATTTTTATGACACTGATCTCAAAGGAACGAAGGCCCAGCTCACGAATGGCTCAATCCAGAAAATGGCCCAAACTAGCCTGTTCGCTACGCGTTCGCTACCAGCTCGCCTAGCGAAGCAAACGTTCGCTACCAGCTCGCCTAGCGAGGCTGACAGACAATAAAAAATTTCGGGCTTCATTCTGAGCCCATTAGGTCATGAAAAATGGCATTATAAATACCAGCACTTCAGTAATGAAAAGGGAGGACGAAAAAAAGGAAAAGGAGAACCCTAGCAAGCAAACCCTAGCGCTCACAGACGGAAAACCCTGAAGGAAAAGCCGGCGGCCGCAAAGCTACCTCCGTCCAACTCAATCCGGCTCGCCAATTCAGCATTACCACTCCATTGCAAACAGGTTTGCACTACTATTATCGCTTTATTTTCTTAATTTGCATGTGATACCGCTTTATGTTCGTAACTTACATGTGATATTATAATTGAATTCATAAACATATTTGAGGTTTTGCATGTGAATTTAAGTGTGCCTGAATATTGTGAACGCTGAACCATGTAATTATGTGTTGGATGCCATAAGCCATGCCGCAGGTTGAAGTCATACTATTCTGAAATTCAAAACCCGCAGCCGCTCGCTAGCACATCGCTAAGCGAGCATGTAGCGAGTATTCGCTAGGCCTTCGCTAGGCGAGGCAGGCGCGAACCTGACAGTAGCCAGCTTTTCTGTTATGACTTTTCATTCATGTTTTATCATAGCCAGGCATTGTTTATTTGATCCTATTACTGTTGTGATTTCTTTTGCGGTGTAATCCTCGATTGCACCCTGATCTGGTATGCTAACCCGTTTGTTGAATTTTGCAAAGGTTCATATGTCCCAGAAAAAAAAAGACCGCCGTTAGGTCTTCCACTTTATTTGTGGGATACCCTTGTGGAGGCTCACCCTAAATTGCTTAATTAATTTTAATGTGTTAATTTTAATAATTAATTTTAATAATTAATTTTAATGTATTAATTTTAATGTATTATTTTTAATGTATTGATTTTAATGTGGAGATTCATCATAATCATCTAATTAACTTTAAAATGCGGCCTTTAAATATGTGATCTTGGACCTCTCTTTTGCCTTACGATATTACGGTATTACGGTCATGTCCCGCGAATGTAGGGATACACTTAGCAAAGACCCTTCAATTAAATCATCATAAAATAAATCATGGTCCCTCGGATGTTGCCTTCGAAGATATGATTTTGTCCCTCGATGACCCTTTGGTGTAGCCTACGGTTAAATGATGATTGTCCCTTCGAATGCTAAGGTATCCTTACAACTGTTGCCTTCAATGACCTATCGATGACCCTACGATGACCCTTAAACATCCAAAGGATAAAACTACTTACTTCTCAATAGTAAGGACAGTTTTACCCTCATAAGGATAGGAAACGTTCATAACGGCCTTAGGAAGGTATAACTCTCAATTACTGGATCATAACCTAAAATATTTTCAACACCTCACCCCTTTCAAAATCTCTTTTGGAAAATCACCACTTGGTATACATTCATACTAGAATCATTACCGAGTTATATTTTCAAACAACTTTCAAAACTAAACGAGATAACCACTTTGTATACATTCATACGAGAATCATTACAAAGTTAAACTCTCTTTTCAAAACATTTTCTAAGCCGTTCACAAGCACTTTTTCAGACAAAAATATAAGTGATCCAGTAATTAAGAGCCCATGGATAACCATGGATACAAAGGGTGCTAATACCTTCCCTTTGTATAATGTACCTCCCGAACCCAAAATCTATTGAGGTCTTTCCTGTTCTTTTCCACCTTTCCTTATTGGATAAAAGAAAAGTCGGTGGCAACTCTTGCTATCCGCGACATTGCGATAAAAAGCAAAACACTCCAAGTCAGTTCACCGTATGACAGAACTGGCGACTCTGCTGGGGAATATTTAAAAAGAGAGGTTACCTTAAAAACAAGATCACTTATTCAATTTGTCTGATTTATTTTTAAGGGATTGCTTGGGTATGTTATGCTTGAGGGAAAGATCCTACACCCGGATCTAGTGTACCTTAGGTAAGTAGCAAGAGATCATCGCGACTGTCCGGCGTATACTGGAATGGTCAAAATGATGGCTACGGTTAATGTGGCACTTTGGATGTCCTGATGTTCCTCATGTTAGTTGAGGAAATATTTGGCATTCGCGTGGTGCCATAAAAGCATTAACCAGACCTTTAGAACCCTAATTGACTCATCCTGGCCATTAGAAAGTAGTGAGATAACTGGCTTTGGTTCCGACTGGAGTTGGTTGAGACTCGATACTACACTCTTTGAGATTGGACTTTAGGGAAGCTTCGGTCAACCACTTGGTGTTGCACTGAAGTGGACTTAAGGAAAGGTCAATGATTTGAGATCCTTCTAGAACCCGGTTACTATTCTAAGACAGGTTGAACCAACTAAACCTCAGTGAGGAGGGTACTTACCTATGGAACTCATGCAAGCCTCAAAACCTAGGAATGATGGTTGTGTGACTTGTTTGTGCGTGTTATTTATTTAACCTCATAACATCATAACATCTTAACATCATAACATCATGACATCATAACATTGTACTAACCATTTCAAGGATTTAGGGATTTAACTTTGCTCTGTTTTGTATAAAAAAAAATAAAAAAAAATAAAAAATAAAAAAACAAAAACAAAAAAAGAAAAAAAAAAGTTTCCTTTTTTGGTAGTTTATGCAAAGTTAAATTCCAAAAGTCCTTGAAAACATTTCATACATTGCATAGCATAACATTGCATAACAGGTGTTCTAAAGGGATCAATGTTCTCACGGTTTTCATGCAAACAGAAAATGGACCTTGAACAAACTGTCAAAGATCTCCAGACTCAGAATGCTCAATTCAAGGAGATGATGCTAAGCTTATCCAAGGGGCAGGAGGAACTGAAGGCTCTTTTGCTCGAAAAGAAGAAAGACAAGAAAGCTGTGAGTTTCATTAACCCGGGAAGAAGGCGTAAAGGACAGGCCGCAGGAGTCAAGTTTGGAATCCCGAATGGTCCAGAAGAGGGGGCGGAGAATGATTCAGAGGAAGAGAATGCTGATTTCTCCAACCCTGAGGATGACGATGAAGATTATGAAAATGAACAGTACTCTCCAAGAGATGATAAGTACAAGTTGCTGGAAGAACGTATGCTAGCTATGGAGGGTCAGAAGGCGCCCGGTCTGGATTTCGAAAGTTTGGGTCTGGTCTCCGATGTGACCATTCCTCGCAAATTCAAAATCCCCACTTTCACTAAGTACGATGGTGCGTCTTGTCCTCAGATGCATCTGAGAGCTTATGTGAGAAATATTCAGCCGCATACCACTGATAGGAAGCTATGGATCCATTTCTTCCAAGAGAGTCTGTCTGGCACCCAGTTAGAGTGGTATTATCAGCTTGAGAGCTCTAACATCCGCACCTGGACTGATTTAGCGACGGCCTTCTACGAGCACTACCAGTATAATTCTGAATTGGCACCTACTCGGCTACAGCTACAAAATATGACCATGGGCTCTAAAGAAGGTTTCAAAGAATATGCTCAAAAATGGAGAGATTTGGCTGGCAGAGTCAAACCTCCTATGACTGATCGAGAGTTAGTGGACATGTTCATGAGCACACTGACTGGCCCGTTCTACAGCCATCTATTGGGAAGTTCTTCATCAGGTTTCACTGAACTTATCTTGACCGGTGAACGGGTTGAAAGCGGCATTCGAAGTGGAAAGATACAGGCAGCTACCTCTGCAAGCACCAAAAAGTCCTATCAGGGAAAGAATGAATCCAATGCTGTGTACGGTCAAAAGGTTCGTAACAGGAAAAACCGTGACCACGATATTGGAGCAATTACGATTGCAGCACCACCATCTCAAAACTTCCAACACAGACAAGACAGGCCGAGAAGGCAGTTTACCAAGATCAATATGACTTTAGCACAGGCACTACATGGTATGCTAAAGGCCAATTTAATTACCCTCAGAGATCCTCTTATGAAGCCCAACACTACTTCTCCTCGTTATAATCCCAACGCCAGGTGTGCGTACCACTCCGACAGCCCTGGGCACGATACAAACGATTGTTGGCCGCTGAAGAATAAGATTCAAGATATGATCGACGATGGGGCAATTGAATTTGATTCTCCGGTTACTCCTAATGTCATCACTGCCCCTCTGCCTAACCATAACGAGACTGTCAATGCTGTGGGAGATGCTGATAGCGATTGCAACCTGGACAGCTGGATTTTCCCAACAATTGGTGACGGACTCAACAACTGGAAGGCTGAAGACACTATCCCGATTTCCTTTAGTCAGGAATAATTGTTATTGCTTATTTAATGTATCAAATGTGGTTAAATGTTTTGTCATTTTCATAAGCATATTCACATTCAATAAATCAATGGACTTTTTGCATTCAAATATTGCGCTCTTTATCTTTCCTGTCATTTTTCAAACAAGCTATGTTTTCTTTCACACACTCACGTAACAAATTGCAGATCCATAGCCACTCTGGATCCTGTTGATAATAATTATGCTACTGTTCATTATGACTTTGAGAATCCGATCTACCAAGCTGAGGATAGAAGCGAGGAAGATTGTGAAGTCCCTAGAGAACTTGCCAGACTGGTACTACAAAAGACTATACAGCCGCATGAGGAATCACTTGAAATTGTAAATCTGGGTACTGAAATAAACAAGAGAGAAGTCAGAGGTTTCTTGGGGCACTCGAATTACATTGCCCGATTCATTCCACACTTGACTGCTACCTGCAAACCCATCTTCAAATTACTAAAAAGGAAGAGATGGTATGGAATGATGAATAACAAAATCAGGAAATATCTCCAAGAACCTCCAATTCTGATGCTACCAGTTGAAGGAAGACCTCTAACTATGTATTTGACCGTGTTAGAAAATTCAATAGGGTGTGCTGGGGCAACATGACGAGTCTGGTCGAAAAGAGCATGTCATACACTGCCTTAGCAAAAGGTACCGACTGTGAAACAAGATACTCACAGCTCGAGAAAGCTTGCTGCGCTTTGGCTTGGGCTGCTCGCCGACTAAGACAGTATATGTTGAATCATACCACTTTATTGATTTCTAAGATGGATCTTATCAAATATACATCCGAGAAACCTGCTGTCTCCCGAAAGAGTTATCACTGATAATGGTACTAAACTGAACTCTGCATGCAGTTCAAAATAAAACACCATAACTCTTCTCCGTACCGGCCAAAGACGAACGACGCCGTGGAGGCTGCTAACAATATCAAGAATATAACAGTAACATACAAAGACTGGTATGAGATGTTACCTTTTGCTCTTCATGGTTACCGCACTTCGACAGGGGCAACTCCGTTCTCTTTAGTCTATGGAATGGAAGCCATCTTACCAGTGGAAGTTCATATTCCCTCTCTAAGAATCATGAAAGAGGCGGGCTTAGATGAAGAGGAACGGATTCAGACTCGACTCGATCAGATAAGTTTGATTGAAGAGACTCGCGGCTGTTTGTCATAGGCAGATATATCAGAAACGCATGACCCAGGCATTTAACAAAAGAGTCAAGAGACAGGTGTACCAAATCGACAACTTGGTTATCAAGCGTATCATTCTACCACAAGGTGATCCCAGGGGCAAATGGACTCCCACATACGAAGGGCCATTTGTAGTAAGAAGGTATTCTCTAGTGGAGCCATGATGCTTGCTACAATGGATGGCGAAGAGTTCCCGCATCCCGTGAACGTAGACATAGTCAAGAAAATACTACGCATAAAAGAGACCCGCTAGGTCGACGTACCTAGGCAAAAGTAAGGGCATCCCGGCGAACCAAAAGGGTTCGGGCAAAAATTAGGGATAAACATATAAAGACGTACACCCGACAAGTCAAAAACCTGAAAAGGCGGCTTGAGCAAAAAGGGTATCCCGGTGGACTGAAAACCTGAAAAGGCGGTCCAGGCAAAAATTAGGGATTAAAGCGTATGACTATGCCTCATTCTCTGTCTGCTTCAACCAAGTTCAAGGGACTGAACGAGCCAATCACTTCTATCCGACAGCAGGAGATGAGATGCTTGAAGACATAATGACAGTAGTGGAGTTAAAATCAACAGGATTTTTCCTCATAGCTTCTCTTTGTTTGCCTGACAATTTCCTCTTACTAGGATTTCTGTCTCCTTGTACTCAAATTGCCTATTTATAGGCCCTCTTGCAAAATCAATACAAATTTATTTCCAAAAAGATGCTTTTGTTTTATTTTCGCTGTTTTGGTTGCGTAAATGTCCATTGATTTGATTTGAATTAATATATGCATTTGAATATGAGCAATGTTTATCAAAATACATGCATAGAATGGCAATAGCAATTACTACCCGAATTCAGGATCAAGGAGAAGGTCTAACCATACTTCCAATGAATTCGCTACCAATTTTGTTCTCCCCAGCAAGCTTGTTTTTTTCCCCAGGAGAAATTGGCATTATTCCCCGGGCAAAGCCAGCTATTTCCCAGAAGAAGTCGATATCATCAGACAGATTGATCATCTCTTCCATCCCCAGCCAGGCTCTGTTGAATATTTCCACCATCAGACCGAAATCAACAGCCCCCTGCCGAGAAAGGGTCATCATTACAAGTATCTCCAATCAGTAGATGGGGATTTATTTTCCCCAGTAGAGTCTCCAAGCAGAACTTCTCATACGCATAACTCATTCATTACATCATTTCACAGCATACGCATGCATATAACATTCGCATTTATTTCTTGGCATAACACGAAACATCTCATGCATCATGACATAGCATGAAGCTAACGTTTCCGTGCAGGTTAATTATCCTCCTGATATAGTCAAGGTAAAAGGTTCATTCAGACATACACCTTTATCAATTATGTACAAAGTTCGGATACGTATTTCAGATACCATTCATGGGAACATTCAACGTTCATTCTGACAACACTCCGATATCCTCCTAACGATGGCATCTTTAAGCTCATCCCGGACACTTATTGCAAGTACAATATATACAGATATCATCAGATGCTACCTAGTGTACGGTACATTTCTGAAGTGTAGTCTAGTGTACGACTACCCCCTTTTATCATCAGATTCAGCCTAATGGACGGCTCATCCTGCAACTCCAATACAGTCTATCATAAGACCCATTTGGATCTTTAACTCAAAGACAGTCTAATGTACGACCAAGTTAGACCTTCAAATCTTCAAATACCACTCAAATACAGTCTAATGTACGACCAAGTTAGACCTTCAAGTCAGCTTCTGCAAATACAGTCTAATGTACGACCAAGTTAGACCTTCAAGTCAGATTCTGCAAATACAGTCTAATGTACGACCAAGTTAGACCTTCATTTCCTCTGGTGCTACCTTCGGACAGGTACATTCCTGAATGGTAGTCTGGTATACGACTACTCCCTTGCTCAGGTGCTACCTTCGGACAGGTACATTCCTGAATGGTATTCTGGTATACGGCTACTCCCTTGCTCAGGTGCTACCTTCGGACAGGTACATTCCTGAATGGTAGTCTGGTATACGGCTACTCCCTTGCTCAGGTGCTACCTTCGGACAGGTACATTCCTGAATGGTAGTCTGGTATACGGCTACTCCCTTGCTCAGGTGCTACCTTCGGACAGGTACATTCCTGAATGGTAGTCTGGTATACGGCTACTCCCTTGCTCAGGTGCTACCTTCGGACAGGTACATTCCTGAATGGTAGTCTGGTATACGACTACTCCCTTGCTCAGATGCTACCTTCGGACAGGTACATTTCTGAATGGTAGTCTAGTATACGGCTACTCCCTCTTCAAGCAGATTCGGCCTAACGGACGGCTCATTCTGCAACTCAGAAACGATCTAGCGTACGATCCATTCTGATCTTTCATCCCCATCAAGGTCATCCGCCTAACGAACAGCTCACTCTGGTACTCAGATATGGTCCAGTATATGACCCATTCTGATCCCTTATCCCCAGCAGTATACAGCATACTCTGACTCCCCAGCGAAGTCAACAGCATGATGGGGGATTCACTATACGGTCTAGTGTATGACCCGGTATGACATCCATGTCTTCAGACATCGTCTAACGTACGACACAATCTGGAAATCTCCTCATCAAACTACCTGGATGGCATCTTTAAGCCCATCTCCACCAAGACTAATTGGCAAGTGCAAATTTTTGGGGCATTCTAGTGTTCAATAATCTTTCACCTCCAGACCACGAACGGCACATACCATTCTAACTCTCTCGGTTCAAGAATATTGAACAGGGGCAGCTGTCATACCCCAAAATTTGCCCATTAATATTTCAAGACATTTTTTAAGGCATTCCGAATCATTTTTATGACACTGATCTCAAAGGAACGAAGGCCCAGCTCACGAATGGCCCAATCCAGAAAATGGCCCAAACTAGCCTGTTCGCTACGCGTTCGCTACCAGCTCGCCTAGCGAAGCAAACGTTCGCTACCAGCTCGCCTAGCGAGGCTGACAGACAATAAAAAATTTCGGGCTTCATTCTGAGCCCATTAGGTCATGAAAAATGGCATTATAAATACCAGCACTTCAGTAATGAAAAGGGAGGACGAAAAAAAGGAAAAGGAGAACCCTAGCAAGCAAACCCTAGCGCTCACAGACGGAAAACCCTGAAGGAAAAGCCGGCGGCCGCAAAGCTACCTTCGTCCAACTCAATCCGGCTCGCCAATTCAGCATTACCACTCCATTGCAAACAGGTTTGCACTACTATTATCGCTTTATTTTCTTAATTTGCATGTGATACCGCTTTATGTTCGTAACTTACATGTGATATTATAATTGAATTCATAAACATATTTGAGGTTTTGCATGTGAATTTAAGTGTGCCTGAATATTGTGAACGCTGAACCATGTAATTATGTGTTGGATGCCATAAGCCATGCCGCAGGTTGAAGTCATACTATTCTGAAATTCAAAACCCGCAGCCGCTCGCTAGCACATCGCTAAGCGAGCATGTAGCGAGTATTCGCTAGGCCTTCGCTAGGCGAGGCAGGCGCGAACCTGACAGTAGCCAGCTTTTCTGTTATGACTTTTCATTCATGTTTTATCATAGCCAGGCATTGTTTATTTGATCCTATTACTGTTGTGATTTCTTTTGCGGTGTAATCCTCGATTGCACCCTGATCTGGTATGCTAACCCGTTTGTTGAATTTTGCAAAGGTTCATATGTCCCAGAAAAAAAAAACCGCCGTTAGGTCTTCCACTTTATTTGTGGGATACCCTTGTGGAGGCTCACCCTAAATTGCTTAATTAATTTTAATGTGTTAATTTTAATAATTAATTTTAATAATTAATTTTAATGTATTAATTTTAATGTATTATTTTTAATGTATTGATTTTAATGTGGAGATTCATCATAATCATCTAATTAACTTTAAAATGCGGCCTTTAAATATGTGATCTTGGACCTCTCTTTTGCCTTACGATATTACGGTATTACGGTCATGTCCCACGAATGTAGGGATACACTTAGCAAAGACCCTTCGATTAAATCATCATAAAATAAATCATGGTCCCTCGGATGTTGCCTTCGAAGATATGATTTTGTCCCTCGATGACCCTTTGGTGTAGCCTACGGTTAAATGATGATTGTCCCTTCGAATGCTAAGGTATCCTTACAACTGTTGCCTTCAATGACCTATCGATGACCCTACGATGACCCTTAAACATCCAAAGGATAAAACTACTTACTTCTCAATAGTAAGGACAGTTTTACCCTCATAAGGATAGGAAACGTTCATAACGGCCTTAGGAAGGTATAACTCTCAATTACTGGATCATAACCTAAAATATTTTCAACACCTCACCCCTTTCAAAATCTCTTTTGGAAAATCACCACTTGGTATACATTCATACTAGAATCATTACCGAGTTATATTTTCAAACAACTTTCAAAACTAAACGAGATAACCACTTTGTATACATTCATACGAGAATCATTACAAAGTTAAACTCTCTTTTCAAAACATTTTCTAAGCCGTTCACAAGCACTTTTTCAGACAAAAATATAAGTGATCCAGTAATTAAGAGCCCATGGATAACCATGGATACAAAGGGTGCTAATACCTTCCCTTTGTATAATGTACCTCCCGAACCCAAAATCTATTGAGGTCTTTCCTGTTCTTTTCCACCTTTCCTTATTGGATAAAAGAAAAGTCGGTGGCAACTCTTGCTATCCGCGACATTGCGATAAAAAGCAAAACACTCCAAGTCAGTTCACCGTATGACAAGTTCTGAGCATCATTTAAACCCAAACAAGTTCCCACAAAGTAGTCCTTCACTCTCTAATGTTTTCCCCTAACTTATCTGGAGTTGATTGATCGTGTTCATCATTTAATTTAATTTTTCGTAACTTGCTTATTTTAGAAACTTCTTTGAAATTCCCTTTACTCAGTTCACATAAATGAATTTGGAGTATGAGGTTGAATTCAGGATGAGAAAGGGATCACAATGGTGGTGGTCTCGTGTCTAGAAGTTACCAAATGATGAAACTCTGGTGAGAGCTCACCAGATAAGATGACCAAATTATTTCTAAGGTGGTCTGAGTTTGGACCAGACATGTTGGCCGATTCTAATTGGAATGTCTTCTAATATGCCCACTGGATATTTTACAGATCTATCGGCTGATTGAAGAGACATTTTAGTCGGTTGCAATTCTCCTAGGTCTAACCTTCTACAAACTGCTAAAGGCATTAAAATTACGCTTGCTCCCAAGTCTAGGAACGCTTTATCTATAACATGATTCCCTAAAATACAAGGTATGGAAAAGCTTCCAGGATCTTTCTCCTTCTTAGAAAGTTTATTATCAGCAATGGAGTTGCACTCCAAAGGTTTGGGATCATCAAGCCTATGTTTGTTGGTCAAGATGTTTTTAAGGAAATTAGCATAAGATGGTATTTGGGTGATGGCTTCGGTGACAAGGGATTTCTACGCGGAGTTTCTCGATCACCTTTATAAACTTTTTATATTGCTTATCAGTTTTTGTCTGTTTAAGTCTTTGCGGGTATGGAATTGGTGGTTTATAAGGAGAGGGTGGAACATAAAATTTTTCTTTATCTTCTCCCTTATCTTTCACTTCCTGGTCTTTTTGTCCCTCTAGTTCCATCTACTTCATCTATAGACACAATGTTTTTCTTAGAAGCCTTTGATCATCTTAAGGTTGGCTTTATAGGTTCGTCATAAGCGGTCCCACTTTGTAGGGTAACAGTGTTAGCTTACCCTCGAGGGTTGGGTTGAGGTTGTCCAAGAAATTGCCCTCCAGGTGTGGCCTAGGGGGCTTGTTGTTGTGTTATTTATGAGATTTGGGTTTAAAGAATCTTATTGTGACGGATTATCAAATCAACCTTAGTTCCTAATTGTGTGATCAGTTCATTTATATGAATATCTTAGTTCAGAAACTCTTTGTTTTGCTGAGTTTGGGCCGAAATGAAGTCCCCCATGATTTTCCCAAGGTTTGGCTTTTAAGGAACGACCTGCATAGGATGGGTTGGTCTTTGAGCTTGAAAACCTGGTGGGCTTTGAGGTGTAGAGCTTTGGATAAGGTTATTGTTTTTATAGGAGAAATTTGTGTATTCCTTCATCCAGGGTTGTAAGTGTTTGAAAATGGGTTTCCTTGGGCATAATTGACCTGGTTTGAGTTTGATTAAGTTAAGAGATTGCATTCTGGTGCAAAATGTCCTTTGGTTCCACAGATTTCACAATTTACAGCTACTGCAGTTGTAGGATTTACAAACATGTGTTCAACCTTCAGGGCTAAAGTGTCCATTTAAGCTTTCGTCATGTCCATACAATTTACCCCATGTATTCCTCCTTTGGTTTCCCTTTTCTCCACTGATGCTCGTTCTGACTCCCATTGGTAATGGTTGTGTGCCATATCTTCGATTAGAGCATAAGCGTCGGGGTAAGGTTTGTTCATCAGAGAACCACCAACGGCAGCGTCGATGGACATTTTTGTATTATATTGAAGTCCATTATAGAAGGTGTGAGTAATTAGCCATTGTTCTAGGCCATGGTATAGACAAGCTCTTACTAGTTCTTCATATCTTTCCCAAGCTTCAAAAAGTGATTCACCCTAATTTTGAGTGAATCTGGTTATTTGGTTTCGAAGGACAACGGTCTTACTCAGAGGAAAATATATTGCTAGGAACACTCTCCTGAGGTCTTCCTAAGTAGTTATCAAGTTATCCGGAAGGGAATCTTACCAATAATGTTCTCTATCTTTAAAGGGAAAATGGGAATAGTCTTACACGAATTTCCTCAAGTGAAGCAGCACTGGTCTTGAACGTATCAGCTAATTGGATAAAAACTTTTAAATGCTGATTTGGGTTCTCTGTAGCGAGACACGCGTATTGGTTTTGTTGTACTAGTTGTAATAAAGAGGGTTTTAATTGAAACTATTAGCAGGAATAGTCGGGTTTCCTGTACTAGAACTAGGTTCTTCCTTAGAAGGTTGGGCAAATTCCTTAAGTGGTCTTCGAATTTGATCTTCGGACATTGCTCTCTTAATTCTTTGGAGCAAACGATGTGCGCGAGCTTATCGCTCTGGTTCTGCTATTGGATCCTCTACACTTCCAGTGCTATGATTTTTTCGCATTTATCGGCTAAAACGGCCTTAGTCTAGACGGTGTAACAACAAGGTACGAAAATTTGACGTAATTGGTCCCCGACAACGGCGCCAAAAACTTGATGGTGTGTATTTGCTATCCGCAAGTAGACGGAACACGTCAAAGTAATACAAAATATTATCATTTCCACAGAGACAAAACTATCAATATATCGATTTCTATTGTTACAGCGTTTATCTAAGGCAAATCAAATAAGTAGGTTCAAGTATACAGAAAAGGAAATAATAAAATAAATAAATTCAGATAAAAATGCAGGCTCGAATGTAATTCACATTAGTTAGGAAATACTCCAATTGTTTCTAAACATAACTACTTATGGGGCAATATTTTCTAGTTTGAGAAGAATCAACTTAACAGGAACTGTCGCTTTCGCGTATTCAGAACTGAGTTTACATTCTAATTAATGCCCTTCATTGTCACTTATGAAGGGTGCTTGTTGCGTTAAAGTAGTAAACCTATTTTTAGGAAATTTAATTCTTGACTTAGTTAAAAAGTGATTTTGAATTGGAAAGTTTAACTTAAAAGGGATCCATGGCTTTCGCTTAAGGATCCGGATTTTAAACCTACAATGCGTCCAAAAAAAGTTTCAAAATCGTTTTCTAATAGTGTTAAAAATTCCTAATTAACCTGACAGAGTGCTTTCGCTAATTTTGACAAGTTAAAACTAACCAAGTTTATCTTTAAGAATTGGACAACTTTCGATCTTACCCAACTATATCTCGGCTCCACTATCGTAGTTACCGATCAAAATAAGTACTGAAAACTTATGTTAAAATCAAAACAGCCCCTAAAGCATTTCTATAGATACAAGTTATGGAGTATCGTCTTAACGACGATCCTTACATCCTAACCTTTAAAGATTTATCCAAACATGGAAATAGAGATCAACATCACATAATTAATCATGTTTAAAAGAACAGGTCAATAAAATCTACAAGTTAATAAACAAGTAAATAGAAGCAATACAGACAAGTAAATAAAGTGAATCATGCAAGATAAATAAAACGTAAATGCAAATAAACATGAATAAGAAACCTGTTCCAAATCGGAGACTTTAATCTGGTACACTAGAAAGTAAACTTGACTGGAAAGTAAACTTGATTGGAAAGCAAAATAGTGACAAGATTGTTTATACAGTGCTCCAACCTAACTACAACGCAAGTGTGATACCCCCTGATGTGACATATTATCGCTTTTACAATGGTGGACTTTAGGCTTAGTGTTGTGAACTAAGTTAGATGCCAATTCGTGAAGTGAAGACGCCTATTTATAGAGACTTTAAGCAGCTAGGAAAAGACAAAGCTGCTCTCCAACTACCCTTAGTGGGATCGTGCCAACAAAGGTGGCGCCCGCCATGGCGCCCACCATGTGTACAATATGAAATGATCATGGGAATGTGGCAGTTACAACCGATTGACAGCTTACATGTCATGGCACCCTCCTTGGTGGTCACCATGTTGGACGCCAAGTGTACAATTTTCCACAAAAACTTTGATTTCTTGCTCGCTTGGCTCGTTTCTTCACAAAAGGCTCTTGTAGGGCAAAGTACCTGAAAATAGGATAAAACGCAGACATAACACAAGAAAATGACAATAAAAACCTAATAAGCATGTGCAATCCGAGTCAAATACACAGTGAGTTTCAGTGTTATCAAATTCTTCCACACTTGAACTTTTGCTTGTCCTCAAGCAAAACTTTTATGGATCACGAAAGAAAATTAGCAACATATGGGTATTCAATTTAGGCTAAAAGATTCTAAGCTCAATCAAGGATGTGTTGATAGGTACTAACTGCTGAACCAAAAATATCGGGGCTACACTTCCCACAAATGCGGTCATAAACTTCTTTCCTATACAAACCAATCCATATCATGTTACTATACTTAAGCCTACCTTTTTCATCCCTTTTTTTAAAATCCCTTTTCATTCAAGCGCAATCACATTAAGCTCGTTATCCGTACATACTCATAGTAAGGTGACCGTTTAGTGATTCTGATCCTTTTACATAGGGTTTTGGTATATAAGTTTGATAACCCTTTTTATTTTACCCAATTGCAATTGCGGGGGATCGGACTGTAATCCACCCTGCCAAGTTCAGCACCAGACACCTTTGAACCAACTAACAACGGGTATTTTATTTTATCATTTTTTTTCTTTTTGCAGGGGGCTCTAGTACATAATTGGTGTAACCCATTTGTATTCCCTATTGTACCTATGGGGGATCAGACCGTAATCCGCCCTACCAAGTCCAGCACCAGATACCTTTAAACCAACTACAACGGGTATTTTTTTTATTTTTTTTTTGTATACAAGAATTTTAGAATCATTCACTTATTTTCATTAATTTCTTTATGTAAAGTATGCTTAAGCCAAAAATGACTGCTGAAATAAACTACTTAAGGGCTTTATTATTTGGGATTAAAATTTAGACTATAATATAGTAAGTATCGGGATCGGTCTCCAAAGTCAAGAAGCTTACGGTGTTGAGACGATATCTATTTTTTAAAAAGTTTTCCCAAGTCTTTAACATCATATCCTAAACTTGTCTAAAACCCCAAATTTTTCAAAAAAATGTTGTTTTCTTTGTCAAAACTTTTTTTATAAGGCTCAAGAAATGGGGTAGTAAGGATACACTACACAAATGACTCGTCTAGCACATGCAATTTATTGAAAATAAACTAACAAACTAAAATAAACTTAAAAAGCGATAAATGCAAAAAAATATAAAAAGAAAAGGAAAGCATAGAAATCTCCTCCCACACTTAAACAGAACATTGTCCCTAATGTTTCGATAAAAGATGGGGAAATAGTAACCTAGATAACACTATTGTTGACCACTGGTACCCTCGCCTCCTGGCTCTGAATGCCTAGGACAACGACTCTTGCTGCACACAAATGTGCAAGCATAAAGGGAACAAAGTAAATTTTTCTCTTTGTGAGGCTACCCTGTAAAAATAATAGTTCTTTGTCATTGATTTTATTAGGATTTTCTCGGCCAAAAATTAAGCAAGCCAACAGATAGCGAAAAACGCGTATGGTTGGGTTATGAATATTTGAGGCCAGGTTCCCCTCAAAAGAGTCATTGTCTAAACCTTTCAATTTTTCCCGAAATTCTAATGCCTCAGATGACCGTTCAGATTCCAAGGGTGTCTCACAGTGGGTACCTTCCCCGTAAGGAATTTCTAATAAACCTGCTAACTCAACGGTAGTGTACTAATATTCAACATTCAACATTCTAAATTGTATTGTACCACATGTGCCAGCAGTGTTAGGATGAACATTATAAATTAGGGAACTTAAGAATTCCAGGTACTCAAATGTAGGTTCCATTTTAATAAAAATATCATGCAATCCTAAATTATCTAACATATAGCAAACACTATGAAAAATTCCCAAATTATACAGACAATCTTCATCGATATACCTGGTGGAGAAAATTCCCTTTGTCTGCAATTCCTCGAATATCCTCCTTTGCCTATCTCCGGGTTTTCCTCTACAAAAAGTGACTTGATTATGCTCCATTTTTGCCCTTGGTGATGAATGAGGAAGAAGAATGGGTTTTATAAGGGAAGATGGTGAAATGGGATTTTAAAGGTGGAAATTGGAAATAGAAGTAAGATTGGTAGTGGGTTTTTGGTTGATGGAATATTAATGGGATTTGAGTGGGTTTTAATGGTGGTCAAGAATGGAGAAAATGGGGGGTTTTGAGAGGTTGAAGATGAGTTTTTTTGGGGAAAATGGAGGTCTTTTTCGATTCTGTCTGAGATATTGCTCAGACCCTACGGCACCCATTATGGCTAGATGGCGTCAGCCATCTTTGTTGTTTCTGATGCGCTGGATTCATGGATTGGTCTTTGGGCTTTGTGGTTTTGAGTCATTTTGGGGGTATGCACAACATCTTCCAATATGTTCTTCTTACATGTATTTGTACATGCATGATATAATTAATTTTTCAACATAATAAGATAAAATAAAATATTTAAAGAAATAATAAAATAGAAACATAAAAGAAACGATATTATATGATATGGTAATATCATATTGAAAAATGAGAAAAACAAATCTATTCGGAAAAATAAATCTAGAAATCAGGAAATAGATATAGATATATGTCTAAATATGCGAAATAAATAAAAAGATAAAAGCTGGAAAATATAGTCCTCAGTGCGTCGATGGTTCCTCAGTACGACTGGAATCTAGTGCCTCTTCTAGCTAACGACGGAGATCGCCGATTTCCTAGTATAGACAATCAGCCTCCGTGGCATGAGTAGAATCGGACACCTATAGTTATAAGGTAAGGTTAATAACCTCCTAGAGAAGGATGTTCAGTTATCTACGCATCTCAATAAGCTCGGTGTGAACATCGCGTCTCTGTAGATCAAAATTATTAGAAAGCAATGTGGTCCTATCTGATGGTGGCAAGGGATGGTATTCTGGTACTGGAGGAGATATGGGTACACCAGGTGTCTCATCCTGGCCTTCCAAGGCGTATGTCCAATTTGCTTTGTCGTGGACATTAGTCTTCGTGGGTCCAGGTAAAGTAAAGTAATGGATGGTCTCATGATTGACCAGGAGCTTATATTGGTTCAGGTTAAATGAGTCTCTCCTCATCAAGCCACGGTCTAAACAAAAGGTAGCATCCATCAGGGTATAGCCACACTAAGAAGTTAGGTGAACTAATTTTCTGTCAAGACCTAGGGCAGATGTTATATGTGTCACAGTTCCTCCCACATGAATA
Source organism: Lathyrus oleraceus (assembly GCF_024323335.1). NCBI lineage: Eukaryota > Viridiplantae > Streptophyta > Magnoliopsida > Fabales > Fabaceae > Lathyrus > Lathyrus oleraceus. Next base: position 158,819,523 of record NC_066579.1, on the reverse strand, counting down.
AGTCCTTCAGAAGAGTTGGTTGTAAGGTTAAGATTGTCAATCAGGAAATTTCCAGAGGCTAAAAGGCGTGACTGGGTGATACAAAATAGAAAAAGGATTTCCTCAGCACTAACATGGGTATCAATATCACTCTTTCCAAGGAAAGTGTGGGCTAGGATCATTTGGAAGTATCGGAAGGCTGGGTTATGGATTATACTGGACAGTTGGGTAGAAGGGTCACGGCTTCCTCTTCATGTGATATCACTCCAGAATTTGTCTATCTCATCTTGCATAAAATATCCTAAAGGGATTTCAGGAATAGCATCAAGGCCATACTGAAAACCAAGTAACTCAGCAAACCCCTTATGATTGAAGGTGTACTAATTTCCAAACAATATGAAGTTAATATAGCCTCTTTGAGAACCAATTCCAATGTAGGGTTCATAAATGAGGGAGCTTAAGAATTCCAGGGTTAGGTTCCTGTAGGTTACATGCATGGCACCAACATATTCTTCCCATTGAACTTGATTGCATAGGTACCTCACACTTGCCTCAAGACCTAAGGTTTCCATGAAATTAGGGTCAGGGTACCTAGCGGGTAACATGGGACGCTCTCCAACTACTCTTAGTGGGATCGTGCCAACAAAGGTGGCGCCCGCCATCCCTGCCATGGCGCCCGCCATGTGTACAATATGAAATGATCATGGGAATGTGGCAATCACCACCGGTTGACAGCTTACATGTCATGGCACCCTCCTTGGCGGTCGCCATGTTGGACGTCATGTGTATAATTTTCCATAAAAACTTCGATTTCTTGCTCGCTTGGCTTCGTTTCTTCACAAAAGGCTCTTGTAGAGCAAAGTACCTGAAAATAGGATAAAAAGAAAACATAACACAAGAAAATGACAATAGAAACCTAATAAGCATGTGCAATCCGAGTCAAATACACAGTGAGTTTCAGTGTTATCAAATTCTTCCACACTTGAACTTTTGCTTGTCCTCAAGCAAAACTTTTATGGATCACGAAAGAAAAACAACAACATATGGGTATTCAATTTAGGATAAAAGATTATAAGCTCAATCAAGGATGTGTTGATAGGTACTAACTGATGAACCAAAAATATTGGGGCTACACTTCCCACAAATACGGTCATAAACTTCTTTCCTATACAAACCAATCCATATCATGTTACTATACTTAAGCCTACCTTTTTCATCCCTTTTTTAAAAATCCCTTTTCATTCAAGCGCAATCACATTAAGCCCGTTATCCGTACATACTCATAGTAAGGTGACCGTTTAGTAATTCTGATCCTTTTACATAGGGTTTTGGTATATAAGTTTGGTAACCCTTTTTATTTTACCCAATTGCAATTGCGGGGGATCGGACCATAATCCACCCTGCCAAGTTCAGCACCAGACACCTCTGAACCAACTAACAAAGGGTATTTTATTTTATCTTTTTTTTCTTTTTGCATGGGGCTCTAGTACATAATTGGTGTAACCCATTTGTATTCCCTATTGTACCTGTGGGGGATCGGACCGTAACCCGCCCTACCAAGTCCAGCACCAGATACCTCTAAATCGACTACAACGGGTATTTTTTTTTATTTTTTAGTATACAAGAATTTTAGAATCATTCACTTGTTTTCATCGGTTTCCTTACGTAGAGTATGCTTAAGCCGATGCTGACTGCTGAAATAAACAACTTAAGGGCTTTACTATTTGGGATTAAAATTAAGGCTATAATATAGTAAGTATCGGGATCGGTCTCCAAATTCAAGAAGCTTACGGTGTTGAGACGATATCTATTTTTTTTAAAATTTTCCCAAGTCTTTAACATCCTATCCTAAACTTGTCTAAAATCCCAAATTTTTCAAAAAAAAGTTGTTTTCTTTGTCAAAACTTTTTTTGTAAGGCTCAAGAAATGGGGAAGTAAGGATACACTACACAAATGACTCGTCTAGCACATGCAATTTATTGAAAAGAAACTAACAAACTAAAATAAACTAAAAAAACGATAAATGCAAAAAATTAAAAGAAAAGGAAAGCATAGAAATCTCCTCCCACACTTAAACAAAACATTCTCCCTAATGTTTCGATAAAATATAGGGAAATAGTAACCTAGATGACACTACTGTTGACCACTAGTATCCTCGCCTCCTAGCTCTGAATGCCTGAGACAACGACTCCTTCTGCGACGACGCTCCTCTCTTGAAACCTCTAGTCAGTCAAATCTAGCTGATGATAAGGCATCAAATTCCCGCAGCTGTCGAAGGTTACCCAGTACGGAGCCTTGAGTGGCCTCCATCAGGGTAAGGTGTCTCTGAAAGTTCGCTTGCTGACCCTGCTAGTTAGACAGGAGGGCTTGTTGGAAATCCATGATGCTGCAAAGCGAACTATCAGTCTGCCACTATGATTCACGCATGAAGTCCATGTTGTCCTTCAGCTGTTGGTTCATGGAAGATCATAAGACATCCCGCCTTTCTTCTCGAGCTTATAGCTTTCGCCACATTTCTTCAGTAATGTGGAATCCAGAGGATGTACCTGTAGAAGGGTGAGTAAAAGATGGTGCAGTGTATGCAGGTGATGCATGGTGTGAAGGCATGGTCGGAACGGGAGACTGGTCTCTCCTCTCATACTCATCATCGGTCCCGTCACCTTCTTCAAAAGGTATGTTGGGTGGCAACGGGACGGTAGAAGGTGGAGTTTAAAGGTCATAAATCCAATTTCTCTCACAGCGCACATCAGTACATCGAGAGCAAGGTAAAACTACACTTGGGATAGATACACTATCAACCATAAGGTTATAATCGCCCTCTTTCCTCACCCTGCATAATCGCATATCTTTTTAAAAAATTAAATTTATAATGCGGTGAGGTAATGGCTTTAATGTAGCCAACTCAGCGTCAAGATGCAAAGCTCTAGTAATGGAGGTAATTAAGCCTCCAAAAGAAATAGTTCTTCCCTTTTTCATAACGGCACACAAATGTGCAAGCATAAAGGTAACAAAGTTAATTTTTCTCTTTGTGAGGCTACCCTGTAAAAATAATAGTTCTTTGTCATTGATTTTATTAGGATTTTCTCGGCCAAAAATTAAGCAAGCCAACAGATAGCGAAAAACGCGTATGGTTGGGTTATGAATATTTGAGGCCAGGTTCCCCTCAAAAGAGTCATTGTCTAAACCTTTCAATTTTTCCCAAAATTATAATGCCTCAGATGACCGTTTAGATTCCAAGGGTGTCTCACAGTGGGTACCTTCCCCGTAAGGAATTTCTAATAAACCTGCTAACTCATCGGTAATGTACTAATATTCAACATTCAACATTCTAAATTGTACTGTACCACATGTGCCAGCAGTGTTAGGATGAACATTGTAAATTAGGGAACTTAAGAATTCCAGGTACTCAAATGTAGGTTCCATTTTAATAAAAATATCATGCAATCCTAAATTATCTAACATATAGCAAACACTATGAAAAATTCCCAAATTATACAGACAATCTTCATTGATATACCTGGTGGAGAAAATTCCCTTTGTCTGCAATTCCTCGAATATCCTCCTTTGCCTATCTCCGGGTTTTCCTCTATAAAAAGTGACGTGATTATGCTCCATTTTTTCCCTGAGTGATGAATAAGGAAGAAGAATGGGTTTTATAAGGGAAGATGGTGAAATGGGATTTTAATGGTGGAAATTGGAAATAGAAGTAAGATTGGTAGTGGGTTTTTGGTTGATGGAAATTTAATGGGATTTGAGTGGGTTTTAATGGTGGTCAAGAATGGAGAAAATGGGGGGTTTTGAGAGGTTGAAGATGATTTTTTTTGGGAAAAATGGAGGTCTTTTTCGATTCTGTCTGAGATATTGCTCAGACCCTACGGCACCCGTTATGGCTAGATGGCGTCAACCATCTTTGTTGTATCTGATGGGCTGGATTCATGGATTGATCTTTGGGCTTTGTGGTTTTGAGTCATTTTGGGGGTATGCACAACATCTTCCAACATGTTCTTCTCCCATGTATTTGTACATGCATGATATAATTAATTTTTCACCATAATAAGATAAAATAAAATATTTAAAGAAATAATAAAATAGAAACATAAAGAAACAATATTATATGATATGGTAATATCATAGGGAAAATGAGAAAAACAAATCTATGCGGAAAAATAAATCTAGAAATCAGGAAATAGATATAGATATGTCTAAATATGTGAAATAAATAAAACCATAAAAGCTGGAAAATATAGTTCTCAGTGCGTCGATGGTTCCTCAGTGCGACTGGAATCTAGTGCCTCTTCTAGCTAACGACGAAGATCGCCGATTTCCTAGTATAGACAATCAGCCTCCGTGGCATGAGTAGCATCGGACACCTATAGCTATAAGGTAAGGTTAGTAACCTCCTAGAGAAGGATGCTCAGTTATCTACGCAACTCAATAAGCTCAGTGTAAACATCGCGTCTCTGTAGATCAAAATTATTAGAAAGCACTGTGGTCCTATCTGATGGTGGCAAGGGATGGTATTCTGGTACTGGAGGAGATATGGGTACACCAGGTGTCTCATCCTGGCCTTCCAAGGCGTATGTCCAATTTTCTTTATCGTGGACATTAGTCTTCGTGGGACCAGGTAAAGTAAAGTAATGGATGGTCTCATGACTGTCCAGGAGCTTATATTGGTTCAGGTTAAATGAGTCTCTCCTCATCAAGCCACGGTCTAAATAAAAGGTAGCATCCATCAGGGTATAGCCACACTAAGAAGTTAGGTGAACTAATTTTCTATCAAGACCTAGGGCAGATGTTATTTGTGTCACAGTTCCTACCACATGAATAAGTCCTTCAGAAGAGTTGGTTGTAAGGTTAAGATTGTCAATCAGGAAATTTCCAGAGGCTACAAGGCGTGACTGAGTGATACAAAACAAAAAAGGATTTCCTCAGCACTAACATGGGTATCAATATCACTATTTCCAAGGAAAGTTTGGGCTAGGATCATCTGGAAGTATCGGAAGGTTGGGTTATGGAATATATTGGACAGTTGGGTAGAAGGGTCAGGGTTCCCTCCTCTTGTGATATCACTCCAGAATTTGTCTATCTCATCTTGCATAAAATAGCCTAAAGGGATTTCAGGCATAACATCAAGGCCATACTAAAAACAAAGTAACTCAGCAAACCCCTTATGATTGAAGGTGTACTCAATTCCAAACAATCTGAAGTTAATATAGCCTCTTTGAGAACCAATTCCAATGTAGGGTTCATAGCTGAGGGAGCTTAAGAATTCCAGGGTTAGGTTCCTGTAGGTTACATTCATGGCACCAGCATATTCTTCCCATTGAAGTTGATTGCATAGGTACCTCACACTTGCCTCAAGACCAAAGGTTTCCATGAAATCAAGGTCAGAGTACCTAGTGGGTAACATGGGACGCTCAAATAGGACTACATATCGCTTTCTCTGAATTTCATCTCTGAACATAACATGCATATCATCAAAACCCTACATTTTGAAAAATATGGTTAATAGAGAATGCTACGGAGAGTAATGGGACCTGAAACCTGAAACATAAATGTTATGAAGGTTAGTCCAGTTAAGTACATAAATAAAACATTTTATAAAAACAATGCAAGAAAGTAATAAAGTGAGAAAATAGAGAATAATCATGGGTTTCCTCCCATGCATCGCTTGTTTAACGTCTTTAGCTTGACGAATAGAGACTCATATTTGAGAAGTAGGGATAGGTAGATCGATCAGAGTGTGGCAAGAGTAATTTGTACGGATGTCACCTCCTTGGTAGTGCTTTAGCCATTGCCCATTTACTATGAAGGGATTACAAGAGTGGTTCTGGATTTCAACTGCTCCAGACTTCAGGATATTTGAGACCTTGTAAGGCCCAGTCCATCTTGAGCGCAGCTTACCAGGAAAAACTCACAACCTGGAGTTAAAAAGGAGAAAATGACCGCCTATGTTGAAATCCTTTTTTACAATTCTCTTATCATGCCACACTTTAGTTCTTTCTTTATATATTATGGCATTTTCATAAGCATTGTGACATAGTTCTTCTAATTTATGAATGTCTAGAATGCACTTTTCACCAGCTGCTAGGTAATCCAAATATAGGGTTTTAATAGCCCAATAGGCTTTGTGTTCTAGCTCAAAAGGTAAGTGACAATATTTTCCATAAACTAATTGGTACGAGGTGGTTCCTGTAGGGGTTTTATAAGCGGTTTTATAGGTCCATAATTCTTCTTTAAGCTTTTGAGACCAATCTTTTCTAGATATTGAAATCATTTTCTCTAAGATTTGTTTAATCTCCCTATTTGATACTTCCACTTGTCCACTAGTCTGCGGGTGATATGGTGTTGCTACTCTATGCTTAACTCCATATTTATCTAAAAGTTTATCATAAATTTTGGATATGAAATGTGATCCACCGTCACTTATAACAAGGCGTGGTACTCCAAATCTAGGGAATATGTTATTTTTGAATAACTTAATCACTACTCGGGTGTCATTTATAGGTGAGGCTATAGCCTCAATCCATTTAGACATGTAGTCAACATCTACTAAGATATATTTATTTCCCATTGATGATGGAAAAGGTCCCATAAAATCGATCCCCCAAACATCGAAGATTTCTACTTCTTAGATATTTCTTAATGGAATTTCATCACGTCTCGAGATGTTCCCAGTATGTTGGCACTGATCACATCTGACAATGTAAGCATGAACACCACACCATAATGTTGGCCAGTAAAGGCCAGCTTGGAGAATTTTAGCGCATGTCATAGATGTGCCTGCATGTCCACCATAAGGTGCGGAGTGACAATGTTTTATGATGTTTTCTATTTTTTCTTCAGGGACACAACGACGAAAAATGTCGTTTGTCCCTCTTTTGAAAAGGAGTGGTTCGTCCGAATAAAAAAATCTTACATCACTAAAGAATTTCTTCTTATGTTGGTAGTTAAGGTCGGAGGGTATGATATCAACAACTAGGTAATTAACAAAGTCAGCGTACCAAGGTATGTTGGTCATTGCTAGAGTTTTTTCAATGTTCCAATCCATTAAAAAGTCAGAGTCATCATCCTAAATGGTTTATATTTTAGCCATAAGTCTATCATAGGTAAAATCGTCATTTATAGGCACTAGGTCTGGTTTTAAATATTCAAGCCTAGAAAGGTGGTCAGCAACTACATTTTTCGTGCCCTTCTTGTCTCAAATATCTAGGTAAACTCTTGCAGTAAAAGGACCCATCTAAGTATCCTAGGTTTAGCGTCCTTCTTGCTTAACAGGTATCGAATAGCTGCATGATCTGTATAAACTATAATTTTAACTCCGACCAGATAAGATCGAAATGTATCAATAGAAAAAAAACAACGATGAGTTCTTTCTCGATTGTTGCATAGTTAAGTTGAGCGGCATCCAGGGTTCTACTGGCATAGTAAATTACATGTAATTTCTTGTCTTTTCATTGTCCTAGAACAGCACCAACAGCATAATCTCTAGCATCGCACATGATTTCGAAAGGTTGGTTCCAATCTGGAGGTTGTATAATAGGTCGGAAATCAGTGCTTGTTTTAAAAGGTTGAATGCTTAAATACATTTTTTTGTCGAAGATAAACTCGACATCTTTCATTAGAAGGCTAGTCAGAGGTTTGGTTATTCTAGATAAGTCTTTAATAAAGCGTCGGTAGAAACCGGCATGTCCAAGAAAGCTTCGTACTTCCCTAATGGTATTAGGTGGTTTGAGGTTTTCTATAACCTCTATTTTGGCTTTATCAACCTCAATGCCTTTTTCAGAGACTATGTGTCCTAATACTATCCCTTCGGTAACCATAAAGTGACATTTTTCCTAGTTTAGCACAAGGTTTACTTCCACGTATCTTTCTAGAATTTTCTCAAGGTTAGCTATATAGTTTTCAAAACTGAATCCGCATACCGAAAAATCATCCATAAAAACTTCCATAATCTTATCGAGGAAATCTATGAAGATTGACATCATACAACGTTGGAAGGTAGTTGGGGAATTGGAAATTCCGAATGGCATTCGTCTATAGGAAAATGTTCCATAAGGGCATGTAAAGGTTGTTTTTTCTTGATCTTCGGGGTGAATAGGAATTTGGAAAAATCCCGAGTATCCATCTAAATAGGAAAAGTAAGAGTGTCTAACTAGATGCTTAAGCATTTGATCTATGAATGGGAGAGGGAAATTATCTTTCCTAGTTACCTTATTTAGTTTTCTATAATCGATGCACATACACCAATCGCTTTCCACACGCTTAGCTACATGCTCTCCTTTCTCATTTTCCACAACTGTGGCACTTCCTTTTTTAGGTATCACATGTACAGGGCTCACCCACTTACTATCTGAATATTGATAAATTATACCAGCCTCTAGTAGTTTTAGTACTTCTTTCTTAACCACATCACTCATTATAGGATTTATCCTTCGTTGATGTTCTCTGGAAGGTTTAGAATCTTCCTCCAGCAAGATCTGGTGCATGCACACAGATGGGATTATCCCATTGAGATCAAATATGTTATATTCTAAAGTTGAGGGATACTTTCGCAAGATATCTAAAAGTCGATTCATTTCATCTTCATTCAAGGTGGCACTCAATATAACGGGGCGATTTAGTTCTTCATCTAAAAACTCATATCTTAGATTCTTGGGTAATTCCTTAAGATCTATAGATGGTTTCTTAGGACATGGCATATGGTTCGGGATAAGTGTTAAGCATTCATAAAGGTTGTCATCCATGTAAGGCTCCATTCCAAATCCGTCGTCTTCCCTTATGGAAGTCGAGGGAAATTTCATTGTCTCGGGGGGTCTTTCTTGATCTAGATCCCTTATGCATTCATCAATGACAACGATGGCATAACATGACTCTTATATGAATGGTGCCATTAGGAATTTGGAAAGTATAAATTCTATCTTGTCATCACCCACTTCAAAATTTAATTTTCCTCTTTTAACATCTATTATGGCTCCGCTGTTGATAAGAAAGGTCTACCAAGGAGGATTGGGATTTCATCGTCTTCTTTAATGTCCATTACATGAAATCTGTTGGAATATAAAGTTGCCCAATTCTAACTGGAATGTCTTCTAATATGCCTACTGGATATTTTACAGATCTATCGGCTAATTGAAGAGACATTTTAGTCGGTTGCAATTCTCCTAGGTTTAACCTTCTACAAACTGCTAAAGGCATTAAACTTACACTTGCTCCCAAGTCTAGGAACACTTTTCTTATAACATGATTGTAGCGGTGTATTCGTCACTTTATGATTTATTGATTAAACCAAAAGCAAAGCATACAAAGAAATCGAGTCGCCACCGCACTTTTATATCCAAAGGATTGGCTAAAAAGCGAACAAAAGCCTAAGAAGTTTTACACATAGAAAACTAATGAAAAGATCAGAGAGTCTGGGTAAGGGGTAAATTACGCAATGGGAAGGTGTTAGGCACCCAAAACGTCCTAGGTACTCCTAGGGAGCCCTTTTCACACTTGTTGTATAAAAAAAAGTTTATTTGTTTATGACATATTGTGCAAACATGATTGGGAAGATGAGAAAAGAATATACAATTTTTATTGTTTTTGTGTTTGAACGGATGAACCCGTTGCCTACGTACCTTTCCATAAAAAGGTAAAGGATCAAAACGCCGTAGTTCGGATAAAAGATTTCCAAAATATCAGTGGGTTCATTTTAAAACAAGAGCACTAAGGCTTTTCATTCTCAACGGGAGAAAACTCAACCAATACCAACAATCCACCATGCGAGGATAGCTTCAACATACTAGTGAGGGGTTAACCCTATAATAAGTATGGAAGACTTACAATCAACTCACTAAGGATGTGGTGAGATTTACATCAACCACTATGAGAATTGAAACCTATGGCTAATGTATGAAAACATGTCAACAATGGACAAAGCCACAAAACAATTGAATGGGTGAAGTTAATTGATTATGAGTATTTACAAAATATGGTCAAAGTATGATTAGTATTCAATTCAAAGAAGTGTTATGAAATGGAGTTTGAAAAGTCAAGGACTTAAGGTCCAGGTTTCTAATTTGAAAAGACACGAAAATGTTTGCACACTATGTATTTACAAGTTTTAAAAGTCAACAAGTGAAAAGGAGTTTTGGAAACAAAAGAATGTGGATGAAGGAGTGTAAAACTTCCTAGAAGTTCACCTCTTGAGATCATATAGAAGATGATTCAAGTGTGTCCTTTGGAATGAGGCAACAAAGCAAGTAAGCAAATAAAACGCAAGGTGATACCGGATGCCATCAATGGACTTATACCAATCTCACAAACAAAAGCGGATACCGGTTACCAATCAATGGATTTACACCAATCTCCTAAAACAAAACAATGATACCGGATGCCAATAAATGGACTTATTCCAATCTCACAAAGCAAAACAAACAAAGATACCAGATGCCAATAAATGGTCTTACTCCAATCTCTCAAACAAAACAATGATACCGGATGCCAATAAATGGACTTATACCAATCTCACTCAACAAAACAAAACATGGATGTCAGATGCCAATCTATCTGGACTTATTCCAATCTCCAAAAGATGATCATAGGAATACAAATGCCAACAACATGGACTTAGAATTGAATCCTCACATACAACAAACAAACAATAGCACTAAGCAAAGAGGACATAAGTGGCCAATGAAATGGTCTTATACTCAATCCCTTCCAAATCATAGGAACAATGGCCAATGAATGGACTTACCGTTGATTCCTCAATGGGCAAACTCAAACAAGTCACAAAGATATGAAATGATGATCATGTAATAATGAAAAATTAATGATGATAAATGCACAAAGGCAAACATACAAACATGTACAGATGGATCAAGCAATCAATGATTCAGTTAGCACATACTATATACAAGCAATTAGGCTCAAGCAAGGGTTAGACTTTAAAGTCAACTGGAATGGGGTAAGTGGTGCTCTTAACCTTAACATTGAGGGTTAAGGTGAAGCAGATGAAAGGATATGAGGGGTGTGCCTCATTGCTCTTATCCCTGGTCAGGGAGAGCATTGAATATCAGAAGGTGTGGGAGTTCAGAAAGTTGGAACTCTCTCCACAAGTTAATGACTCTATAGATCTTGGGTTAAGATCCACAATGCTACAACATGTAATGTGAGCAAAGGGATGACAACACAGAATAGTAGGAGATGGACTACACATCTCTTTTATCTACCAATTGCCTTATCAAAAGGACTTTTCCTGCTTGGGGACAAAGATAAACAATCACACACATTGCCTCTTAAGGAGGACTTCAGACAGGTGTCTGGCCAAGTAACAGACCAGGTCTTCCAGACTACATGAAGAAGAGATGTTATACCTCAATGCTTAAGCTATCAAGCAAAGCAAAAGCAAGTTCACAATGAACTTAAGCAACTAAATGTACCTGTGGAAACATCACACAAATCAGTATTCAATTCAAAAAGTCAAACAAATAATCCAACAGTCAACAAACAATACACAATCAACAATCAAGGCTACATTGTGCAAGGCACAAGCTTAACTCAAATGAGCTAAAAGCATCCTACAAAACAGATCAAGGTTAGTCTATAACAATCAAATAAACCAACTCAAGCCATGTGAATTAATCTCCTTAAGGCCATGAACTTCTTAACCTGAAAACAAACTCAAACATGAGAAGCAAACCCTTAGGCCAAAACCTAGGGTCAAAGAAGGAGAAAAAATTTAAAACAGAACATGAAAATTGACAAGAATCAAGATTTATCAATTAGAAACATCATCCAATTGGTCTCATATCAAAAGCATCAACCAATTTCATTTCATAAAGCAACCATGTCAAAGCATGCAAGTTGAAAGCTCAATGAGGTAAACAGAAAGAACCAAGGCAAATCAAATCAAAAATGGATCAATAAATTCCAAGAAAAATCATGTCTAAACAGAACACATCAAATGAGCAACATACCAAAAATCATGGCATTTGGATAAGCATAATCAAGTCAAAGAAATTCACTAAGTCAAGGTGTGCATTAACAAGCTCAAACAAGACTACAAATGGTGCATCAACTTAAGGCAATCCTAAAACAGAAATGACATAAGATAAATGACTCAAACCAAAGCCAAGACACACTTCAAGATGTTAAGAATCAATGTACAAGATTTCAGGCTCATATGATAAGGCATAAGAATTTCACAAATCATGAAAGATCAACACTCATCAAAAGTCCAATTGTGACCAACCAGCAAAGAAAATCTCAAACAAATTGGAAATGGATCCAAAAGTTCTACAACAATTCATAAGCAATCCTAACATCCAGAAGTATCATCATGCAAAAATTCAGATCATTTGGCATTTATTTGGCATGGTAAATAAAATCAGCAAGTTGAACAAGAAATGGTGTGACACACATTGTCACACCTTCATTAATCACATCATAACTCAACATCCAGAAATGAGAAAAATGCAAACTATATACCAAAATGACCATTAGGATGTATAGTTTATGTATGTCAATTTTCAGCTTCATTGGATCAACCATCATCATTTCACAACCAAAATGGCAAGCAAGGTGCAACAAAGCATATGTATGAACAAACCCTAGGCAAATTAAAAATCTAACCAAGCACAAATTCTGGAAAAGTCATCAAAAAATAAAAGACATCATGAAGATCATTGTGAAAAAAATCTCATGTGAATTGGATAAGTATTTTTTGAGTTATGAATTTTTGAATGAGGAGAAAAAATAAAAAAAAATGTGAAAGGAGACATATGAACATGAAAAGCACAAGTGAAGAAAATACAAAAGCCAAAAGTGAGAAATGCTCTGGTCCGGATTCGAACCGTGTAGAGATTTAAATTGAGGCGCTCACTTAATGAAACACGCCATTTCATTAAGTGATGTGGCACGGCGCTTAAATCTGAGCCAATCATTCAGCCACGTGAGTGCTTGTGTGGACCAATACATGAGCATTAACATAGAAACACATGCATACCGCGCGCAAGAAGATCAAAACAGTTATGGGAATCAAAAACCTAACAAACTCATGCGTGTTCATCATGTTCATAATCATCAAGATCCAAACATCACAGAAATTCATGAAACATACATCATTGGAACCGTCCTTCAACACACATCAATAATCCAGCATCAATTTCATCTAATTCAAGCTATATCAAAAGAATCGAGCAAAACAAATTTTAACAACCAAACTTCAAATCATGATAACTACTTCAATACTCAATGAAATCACTAGATCTAAAGTTCAGCATAACCAGGGATGAGAGATCTACAAGATGCACATGTTTATTTCAAGAATTAGAACATTCGAAATCTAACCTCTATGAAGATGCAGAAGCTAATTTGCTGGATTCAAGGCTTGGAATGCAAAAACAGATGTTCTCCTAAGCTCAGGTGAATGAATGGATGCAAGAGAATAGCTCAACAATGCTTGATCTCGATGGAATCTTCAACTGCCATGGGAGATGCAATGCTCCAACAGTCACGATTCTTCAAAAATGCTTCAAGATCCAGCTTCAATCTACTCCAATTATACCTGTAGATGATGAACAGATCGAAAGCAAAGCAAAAGAGATGAAGAAAATTGATGAAAAAAGTTGAGAGAATTTGAGATGAAAAATTTGGATCTGAGTTTGTGAAGTTTTTCTTGTGATTTTCTGTTAGGATTAGCTTTATATACCCTCTGTTAATCAAGTCCTTAATCATCATTAGCCAAATGCAAGATGGATTAGTGAAATGAGCATGTTTATGCAAAATGGCAAAAACACCCTTATGCATATGTAAGGCAATGGAACAGTGCGAATTTGGTTTGGAAATGCATTGCAAAATCTGTTTTGATGCATATGAAATTGGTTGGAAGTGGAAATAATGCCCAATTTTCAAATTCACCTTTTCCCTCCAAAATTCAAATTAATTCAAGTGAAAAATGCAATATTTTTGTGATGAGAATTTGTGAAATATGATGCATGATTATGATAGTAGGGATCAAGAGTGAAATGCTCCACAAAGAACCACTTGAATTGGCCTTTTGATTCTAAAGTTATGCAAGCTTGAAGTTCAAAATTTCTTGGCAATGATTTGATCATAACTTGCCAACCACAAATGAGAAATGGATGTTCTTGGACTTTTTGGAAAGGTGAGAGCAAGATCTTCAACTTTCATGTTGGACAAAATTTTATTTGAAGATTGCTTGATGATGTAAATTTGAGGAGAAGACCTTTCCATTTTTGGCAGTTTGAAATTACAGGTCACTTACTATTTTTGGAAACTTTCCATCTGACCTCAAATTCTCCATTGTTGATGTTTGACATGTTAAATGAGGCTTGTATGGACATGAATGAGGTCTCTCTAACCATCTCCCACCTTCAAATCCAAGATTGAATGCACAGTTGACTTGTGTTGACTTTTCTAGGGTTTCAGCTGACCTAGTTATGCTCAGATGAAATTCAAGCCTCTACTACTTGAGATCTTGATCCAAAATGATGTCATGGTTCATATGAACTCTTGTGAATGATCAATGGTGCCCAAATTCTTCAGAATGGCCACCATCTATAGCTCAATGGCTGCCTTTGACTGGTTTGACCTAATGTTGCTTCATCTGCAAGTAACAAGGTTAGATGACAATATTTTTGTACTTTTGGTTAGCAAACAAATGAAAAGCAATGATATACAAATGCAAAACATGCTTGGTGATCAAGAACCACTCTCAAAAGACAACCCACCCACAAGGAGGGAAGCAAGGTGTACAATGATCCTTGAGGCAATGATATGATATGATATGATATGATGAGGGATCTTAGGGACAAAATTGGGGTCTTACAATGATTCCCTAAAATACAAGGTATGGAAAAGCCTTTGGGATCTTTCTCCTTCTTAGGAAGTTTATTCTCAGCAATGGAGTTTCACTCCAAAGGTTTAGGATCCTCAAGCCTACATTTGTTGGTGAAGATGTCTTTAAGGAATTTAACATAGGATGGTATTTGGGTGATGGCTTCAGTGAATGGGACTTCTATGTAGAGTTTCTCGATCACCTTTATAAACTTTTTATATTGGTTATCAATTTTTGTCTATTTAAGTCTTTGCGGGTATGGAATTGGTGGTTTATAAGGAGAGGATGGAACATAAACTTTTTCTTTATCTTCTCCCTTATCTTTCACTTCCTGGTCTTTTTGTCCCTCTAGTTCCTCTACTTCATCTGTAGACACAACATTTTTCTTAGAAGCCTCTGATCCACTCAAGGCTTGCTTTACATGTTCGTCATGAGTGGTCCCACTTTGTAGGGTAACAATGTTAGCTTGCCCTCGGGGGTTGGGTTGAGGTTGTCCAGGAAATTGCCCTCCAAGTGTGGCCTGGGGGGCTTGTTGTTGTGCTATTTGTGAGATTTGGGTTTCTAGCATCTTATTGTGAGTGATTATCGAATCAAACATAGTTCCCAATTGTGTGATCAGTTCATTTATATGAATATCTTGGTTCAGAAACTCTTTGTTTTGCTGAGTTTGGGCCGAAAAGAAGTTATCTATGATTTTCTCAAGGTTTGGCTTTTGAGGAACGACCTGCATAGTGTGGGTTGGTCTTTGAGCTTGAATATCTGGTGGTCTTTGAGGTGTAGAGCTTTGGATAGGGTTATTGTTTTTATAGGAGAAATTTGGGTGATTCCTCCATCCAGGGTTGTAAGTGTTTGAAAACGAGTTTCCTTGGGCATAATTGACCTGGTTTGAGTTTGATTCAGTTAAGAGATTGCATTCTGGCGCAAGATGTCCTTTGGTTCCACAAATTTCACAATCTACAGCTACTGCAGCTGTAGGATATGCAGACATGTGTTCAACCTTCAGGACTAAAGCGTCAATTTTAGCTTTCATCATGTCCATACAATTTACCTCATGTATTCCTCCTTTGGTCTCCCTTTTCTCCAGTGATTCTCCTTCCGACTCCCATTGGTAATGGTTTTGTACCATATCTTCGATGAGAGTGTAAGCGTCGAGGTAAGGTTTGTTCATCAGAGCACCACTGACGGCAGCGTCGATGGACATTTTTGTGTTATAGTGAAGTCCATTATAGAATGTGTGAATAATCAGCCATTGTTCTAGGCAATGGTGTGGACAAGCTCTTAGTAGTTCTTTTTATCTTTCCAGAGCTTCAAAAAGTGATTCACCTTGATTTTGCTAGGAACACTCTCCTGAGGTCTTCCCAAGTAGTTATCGAGTTATCCAGAAAGGAATCTAACCAAGATTGTGCTATATCTATTAGGGAAAACGGGAACAGTCTTAGATGAATTGCCTCAGGAGAAGCACCGTTGGTTTTAAACGTATCAGCTAATTGGATAAAAACTTTTAAATGTTGATTTGGGTTCTCTGTAGCGAGACCCGCGTATTGGTTTTATTGTACTAGTTGTAATAAAGAGGGTTTTAATTCAAAATTATTAGCAGGAATAGTCGGGTTTACAATACTAGAATTGGGTTCTTCGTTAGAAGGTTGGGAAAATTCCTTAAGTAGTCTTCGATTTTGATCTTCAACCATTCCTCTCTTAATTCTTTGGAGCAAACGACGTGCGCGAGTGTATCGCTCTGGTTTTGCTACTGGATCCTCTAAACTTCCGGTACTGCGGGTTTTACGCATTTACCGGCTAATAGGGCCTTAGTCTAGATGGTGTAACAACAGGGTACGATAATCTGACGTAATTGGTCCCCGACAACGGCGCAAAAAACTTGATGGTGTGTATTTTCTATCTGCAAGTATATGGAACACGTTAAAGTAATACAAAAGATTATCGTTCCCACAGAAACCAAATTGTCAATATATCGATTTCTATTGTTATGGTGTTTATTTAAGGCAAATCAAATAAGTAGGTTCAAGTACATAGAAAAGGAAATAATGAAGTAAATAAATTCATATAAAAATGCAGGCTCGGGTGTAATTCACATTAGTTAGGAAATACTCCAATTGTTTCTAAATAGAACTACTTATGGGGAAATATTTTCTACTTTGAGAAGAATCAATTTAATAGGAATTGTCGCTTTCGCGTATTCAGAACCGAGTTTACTCTCTAACTAATGCCCTTCATTGTCACTTATGAAGGGTGCTTGTTGCGTTAAAATAGTAAACCTATTTTTATGAAATTTAATTCTTGACTTGGTTAAAAAGTGATTTTGATTTGGAAAGTTTAAATTAAAAAGGATACATGTCTTTCGCTCAAGGATCCGGATTTTAAACCTACAACGCGTCTGAAAATAGTTTCAAAATCGTTTTCTAATAGTGTTAAAAAATCCTAATTAACCTGACAGAGTGCTTTCGCTACTTTTGACCATTTAAAACTAACCAAGTTTATCTTTAAGAGTTGGACGGCTTTCGATCTTACCCAACTATATCTCAGCTCTACTTTCGTAGTAACCGATCAAAATAAGTACTGAAAACTTGTGTTAAAATCAAAACAGCCCCTAAAGCATTTCTATAGATACAAGTTATGGAGTATCATCTTAACGATGATCCTTACATCCTAACCTTTAAAGATTTATCGAGACATGGAAATAGAGATCAACATCGCATAATTAATCATGTTTAAAAGAACAGGTAAATAAAATGTGCAAGCTAATAAACAAGTAAATAGAAGCAATACGGACAAGTAAATAAAGTAAAGCATGTAAGATAAATAAAATGTAAATGCAAATAAACTTGAACAAGAAACCTTCTCCAAATCGGAGACTTTAATCTGGTACACTGGAAAGTAAACTTGACTGGAAAGTAAAATGGCGGCAAGATTGTTTGTACCGTGCTCCAATCTAACTACGACGCAAGTGCGATAACCCCCTGATGTGACGGATTATCGCTTTTACAATTGTGGACTTTAGGATTAGTTTTGTGAACTAAGTTGGATGCCAATTCGTGAAGTGAAGACGCCTATTTATAGAGATTCTAAGAAGCTAGGAAAAGACAAAACTGCTCTCCAACGACCCTTAGTGGGATCGTGCCAACAAAGGTGGCGCCCGCCATCCTCACCATGGTGCCTGCCATGTGTACAATATAAAACGATCATGGAAATGTGGCAGTTACCACAGGTTGACATCTTACACGTCATGGCACCCTCCTCGGCGGCTGCCATGTTGGACGCCATGTGTACAATTTTCCACAAAAACTTCAATTTCTTGCTCGCTTGGCTTCGTTTCTTCACAAAAGGCTCTTGTAGGAAAAAGTACCTGAAAATAGGACAAAAGGCAAACATAACACAAGAAAATGACAATAAAAACCCAATAAGCACGTGTAATCCGAGTTAAATACGTAG
Organism: Lathyrus oleraceus; assembly: GCF_024323335.1. NCBI lineage: Eukaryota > Viridiplantae > Streptophyta > Magnoliopsida > Fabales > Fabaceae > Lathyrus > Lathyrus oleraceus. Next base: position 158,801,252 of record NC_066579.1, on the reverse strand, counting down.
TGAGTTTCAGTATTATCAGGGAGCTAGTGGCATACTTTTTGATTTTATCCAAGTTGGAGCCCTTCTCTTAAATGATGTATATGTTCATATTGCATGCTTGTGAGTGGATATTTGAGTGTTCTCCCAAAAATGACCAAAACATATTTTCAGCTTCACTAACATCTTTTACTAACATTTTACTTATATTAACTTTTTACTTCAAAGTCATTTACCTTTATGCATTTATTTTATGTCATTTACTTTATGCTTTATGTTTAACATTTCATATCATATTATTTGTGTTTATGACATTTTGTTCTTTGTCCATTTCGATTTTTCTTTTTGTATCATTGTTAAGAAGGAATTGATAAAAAATAAACTTATTTCTCCTAACTCATGGACTTGTGGTTATTATCCTTGGCATCATTATGGATTTATGGACTTAGGATTAGGATCTTGACCTTTTCTTTGGCATTTGAGACTTAAGACCTTGGAATCCATCTGATACCTTTGATTATGGACATCTCTGTGAATATTTGGCTTGGTTACCTTGGTTTCATATGACACATGGATTACTATTTGCTTACTTTGCTTTCTTGAGGCTTAATCCAAAGGAGGGAACTCTTGCTTGACTTATTTCATAAAGCTTGCTATTTCTTGGTTAGATCTTTCCTCCCTAGCATTTACTTTATGCTTTAGGATAGTCTCTTCTTTTCCTTCCCCTCTTTCCTAAATTTTCAAAACCTTCTCTCTGTTTTAAAACCTTATTTTTCTAAACATGAATCATTTTTCTCAATAAACCTTGACTTTTGTCGAGTGATTTTCAAAACCTTTTTCCTAATAAATGCCAATCCATCTTAAGCATTTTTATACTAATTTCAAAACACTAAAAAAAATGCATAATTCATTCAAACCTTTTTTGAGCCCTTGTGTAATTTTTCTTTCAAAACGTTTTTCAAGGCATTAGACATGAGTCATTCCATAGTTGAGTTATAATTCTCCTATCTCCATAGTATTTATGATAATTCTTTTCCATCTGTGGGAGTTGGTGGCATACTTGTTGATCCTTACAAGTTGGAGTCCTTCTCATGATGATGCAAAGTTCTCATACTTGTGGGTGACTAGTTGAGTATCCTCCTTAAAATGACAAAATATATTTTCCCTAAAAAATGTACCAAAACAAACTCCTTTTGTTATTTTTACCACGAACGACGAGGTTTTGATCCTCCATTGCACTTTGTTGGTACATAGACATGAGACTTTAAAAGTATTGGCAAACACAAAAAATAAGAAAATATACTTCTTTTCTCATCCCTCCAATCTTTTACAAACAACAACTTTTTCAAACCAAAATGTACATATTTTTAAAGAGGTCCCCATGGAGTACCATGGATGTTTAGGGTGCTAATACCTTCCCTTTGCATAACTAACCCCCAGACCCTTGTTCTCTTTTTATTAGTTTTATTCTAAAAATTCTTTGGGTTTTGTTCGTACTTTTTCCCTTTCCCTTTGGAAATAATAAAAGCGCGGTGGCGACTCTTGCCTTGCGAGTTAAGTTAATCAATAGCTTAATATCAAAAATTTTACCGCTAAGACCAGAATTTGGAACTTGTGATATCTATGTCAAATCTTTAGCATGCTATTGAGGATAATTTTGTTACCCTGTCAGGCTTTACTGTCGTGACTAACTTGACGAATGATATTCCTCCTGACTATGCTCTTAAATAAGGGGACGTTCCTACTCGACCTCAGTCGGTGCATATCCTGGTATCTGATGAAGTATTTATGATGCAGAAGACCCCCATTGTTCATAATGGTGAAGGGGATCCTCAATTTGCAAGGAACATGCCAAATTCTCATAATGCTCACCTGATGACAAAGGTGAAGCATTCTCAAGTGAATGAAGTTGCAGAAATAGGTCATGATCTCGAGAAACGATTGAGGGTTATGGAAGGTTTTAACACGTTGAGACTTGATGACATGGGTTTAGTGTCAAACATGGTTATACCTCCAAAATTCAAAGTACCCAACTTCGAGAAGTACAAAGGGGATGGCTTCCTAAAGCACCATTTGGTGATGTTCTATCGAAAGATGATTTCCCATACTCAAGACGATAAGCTGATGATTCACTATTTTCAAGACAATTTGAATGGGACATCTTTAAGTTGGTACATGAAGTTAGAAATTACCCATATTAAGTCTTGGGAGGATTTGGCCCACGCCTTTTTGATGCATTAAAAATACAACTTGGGCATGGCTCTAGATCAAAGGCAACTGCAAAGCTTATCTCAAAAGAGCAATGAATCCTTCAGAGGATATGTGCAGCGGTGGAGAGAATTGGAAGCCCAAGTGTAACCACCACTTTTAGACAAGTAATTGGTTAACATGTCCATGGATACCTTGTGAAGTCCATACTTTAGAATGATGTTAGGCAGTGTGTCATCAGACTTCTCCAACCTTATGAAAGTAGGAGAATGCATCGAGAGCATCCCGAAAAATGGAAGAATCTAAGGTGCCTCGGGTATCCAGTGTAGTGAGACTGAATCCCTTAGCAATTCCTACGAGGAAGAAGAGGATGTCAACGCACTTATGGAAGATGTTGGGTATTCTCATGGTGCACCAGAAAAACCTTATGGTCCTTCATCTTTTCATCTTCCATCATTTCCAGCGCCATGCTATCCTTATGGGCAATCTGTAATGCCAAGAGAGTCGTACCAACAACCATGGATTGCTCCTCATTCAAACCAGTAAGCCCAAGGCCGATATCATAATCAACATCCGATCCAGCATAGGCCACGCAAAAACTTGGAAAGAAGGAATGCTCCTCTTGATCCAATTCATATGACGTATAGTCAACTTCTACAACCTCTAATTTAAAGCTCATTGGTGGATCCCAAACCTATGAAGCTTATTCCACAACCAGACCTGCATGGGTATAATCCTAATGTGCAATGCGGATATCATGTCAGATCAATATGGCATTCAACTGAAGATTGTAACACTTTTAAAGCTAAGGTTCAACAGTTGATCGAAAAAAAGCACATATCCTTTCCATAAGGAAACCTGGTAGTGCATGTCAACCTCTCGCCTTGATAAAGTGAGAATACCTCAAGGGGCATCCCCTGAAGTCAGTGGATCAGACAGGAAGTCATCTTTAACGTTGTCAGTCGTTGAACATTGTTATCATTTGCATTTGTATTTCCTTTGTTCGTTAAATGCTACATGTTTTTAAACATTGTTGTCTTTTAATGTTAATATTAATGAAGTGATCATGCATTTTGAATTAATCCATTTGTATTCACTCTTGCTGTTTTCCTTCATTTATGCAAAAAAAAAACAAAAAAATATTACTCTCATTCACTTTCTTAATCAAACTGTTGTTTTGGAAAAGATTTGAGGGAGGAAGATGAAAACTAAATACCCATAATTGTTATGGTATTCTTTCAAAGAGAACTTTGTTGACGATGTAAGGCATTGTTTCAAATTCCCAAACACTGAAGAGATAAGGAGTTAATCCCTAGTCAACCATATTGAGCCTAGAATTTGGTGTTTCTTTCAGAATTTAAAACCCTTAATCTTAACTACGGGTATGGTAGTTGTGTTCAGATAGTTTGACTATGCATTCGATCTTTCAAGAGAATATGTCCATAATTACACCATCCCACCTGAGGATCAATGATAACACTATAACACACTACATATTTGACTCAGATTGCATATGTTTTACCATCCTTTTATTATTATTTCTATTGTTATGCTGGTGCGCTGGTGCTTTTCCTTGTTTTCAGGTACATGGCCTAGAAAAGGCCTTACTCGAAGAAACGAAGCAAAACGGAGAAAAATGAGTAAAATGTACACATGGTGTTTTCCATAGAGGTAGTTGCGGGTAAGATGACGTGTCCCACGTCCCAACAGTCACAAAGACTGGGTCTGACCATTTTGGAAACATGGTGGTCGCCATTTTTTATTTTGGCTCTCCAGTCAAAGGCAGTTGGAGATTCACACCCATGATCGCCATTTTTTCCTCACACGAATGTTGAAGGAGTTACATATTTACCTAGGTCTATTACTTTTATAAATAGGCCATAAAGTTCATTGTTTTGACCGTTCAAGCTTTGCACAAACATAAGCCATAAAGTTTAGTATTATTATAGCTTTAACTTTGTACATCAAGGGGTTATCGCATTTTGTTCATGTATCAAGTTTGGAACACCATTATTTTGAAGTTTTTTGTCTTCCCACATTTACATTCTAGCGAAGTTTATTTTCGTCTACTTGCATTGTACCAGATTCAAATCTCCGATTGGAGCAGGTTCTTATTTAATTCAGCTTTATTTACATTCTAATTGCCTTGTCTATTTAATTACCTCGCATCGCCTTACTTACTTTATTTCCTCTTACTGCTTTACTTTGTTTATTTCCTCGCACCGCTTTACTTTGTTTATTTCCTCGCACCGTTTTACTTTGTTTTATTTTCATCACACCACTTTACTTTGTTTACTTTATTTCCCTCTTGTTACTTTTTGCATAAAATTCTATTTTCAAAGCTATACATTTATTTACAAGTTCTTGTTGAAACTCAATTGCACATGTATCACTTTAATATGTCATATCGCACTTTTCAATCATATGATATATCGTTTACCATAACCATGTCCAACTAAATCATTAATGTTGGAATCTGAGGACAGTCGAATTGACGGTACTCCATATGTTGTCTCTGTAAGAGTGCTTTTGGGGATGTTTTGACTTTAATACAATATTTAAGTTAAATTTTTCAATCAAAATTACTTTTCAACTGAGTTAAAGAGGTGGTTACATAAAAAAGGACTTTCTACTTTAACGCAAGACGCGACCTGGGCAGCATGAGCGACTGGTATAGATTAAAGATAAAGTCTGATTCCAAAAAATCAAAAGTGACGGTTCCTTCTTAATTAACTCTTTTTTAAGGAAGAAAACATTGCCCCGTAGGTAGTTCTAATTAGAGATAATAGGAGTATTGTTGATTGATGTGATCCACGTCCAATATTACATTTTTGAATTCGTTTAAACGTTCTTATTTTCAATTTGTTTTCGTTTCAAACATTTTTTGATATCACCTTAGATAAACACCGTGACAATTAGAAACAATAGATTTGACTATTGGTCTTTGTGAGATCGATATCTTTTAAAACTACATGGTAGATTGTATACTTGCAGTTAGGTAATCCGATAGACTCATAAAGTCGTGATCAAGTTTTTTGCACCGTTTTCGGGGACTAATCACGTCAAAATATCATAATATGTTACACCGTCTAGATTAAGGCACCCTAGTCTCTATCACTGTGCATCGCCAAATCTTTTCTTACAATTACCGCTCTTAATATTATGAAGTATCGCATGTGTCTCATAAACTCAATCTTAAGATTATATAGGATAATTACATTGAGACACTAACTCTCTCCAAACTAGAATGCACCATGCGAAAATTTATGGAAACACAAACCATGCGGAATAAAGAGTTTATGAACCAACTTTTTAATACTAAAGAAACCCTTATACAGCTGAACACTATAGTAGAGTCCCTAGCGACTCACAACAAGGCAATGGAGACTCAAATCTCCCTGCTTGCACAGACACCTCTAGGACCCTTCCCCGAGAAACATGTGGATATTGTAACAACCACCAGTGAAAAATCTATCAGAAATCCTAAGGAGAGTGATAATGAGGAGGTTGCCGAAGAGGTGGAGAAGGAAGCACTATGTGTTGTTCCTCCTCCCTATAAATCATCGATTCCTTTACCAGGAAGGTATGTGGGAGTTAAGGTAGACTCCGAATCCGAAAGGTATGAGGAGCTATTTTAAAATATCCACATCAATGCACCTTTGTTTGAGATCCTGAATAAGAAGAGAAAATTATAAGACCATGAAACTAGGGAACTCATTAGTATTAATAGGGGAAAGTTAGACTTTGAGTTGGTGGATGCAAAAATTGAATCCAAACCTGAAAAGCGAGTTCTCAAGATAGATCCAGAATCACCACCACAAGTTCAGAAGGATAAACCACCTCAAAGAAGGAATAAAAGAAAAGGTAGTTCATATGAGAGTTTGCTTGATAAGTGGCCATGGAAATCGAGCATAATTAAAAGTTTGACCGAGTATTCATCCTCGAAAGAATCCCCATGAGTACTTACACTCCTGAGTCGTCGAGCTATCGGCGTTAAACAAAGAGTTATGTGGGAGGCAATGCAGGAATTTCGTTTATCATTTCCTTTTCTTTTTTTATCTAAATATATAAACGGAAAATTTAACCTCTACTGATTATTTATTAACTTTCTCGTGTATTCTTTTCAAGCCCGCTACATCTCTCCTTAGCATATTTTTACTAACCTTATTATTGTTCTCTTTTTCTCTCCTATAGTGAAACTCCTGTTTTATTATTATTTTTCTATTTTTGTTTTGACATTTACGCTGATTTACATTCTGACCTTTATTTTTGCTTTATGACATTCATTTACTACTATGATGGTGGTTTACCATCTGGATTCAGTAAATTTTTGCATGTTTGTTTAATTTCCCTTTATTATATTTTTTGTTAGTCGTTTATCTACATATTATTGTCGAAATTCTATATTTTCCTATGAATTACATTTTCCATTTTTATTATCAAAAAAAATATTTCTCCACCACTAACCATGATGCAGGCCAAATAAATTAATATAAGGAAAGAAGCCCGTGAGAAAAAGCCTAACATCAAAAATCATGATTATAATGGATAAAATTTGTTTCCTGACACGTGTGGCATTCGCCACACCTACATGACGCTCACCATGATTTAATTTCATGGCGTTCGCCACACTATACATTGTGGTCGCCATGCTGAACTGAAACGAAAAAGTTGCAGTTTCTGCCTTTTAAACTTCCTCTCCCCATTATTAACTCTACCTCCCCACCTAACCAACCTCTAACCACCCCACCTCCTACACATTCCAAAATATTTTCTTATTAATCCTCCAACCTTTTCACTTCTCCATCTCACTTCTATTTAAACACAGCTCCATAACCATCACTATCACCATTCTTACAAACCTCTTATTTCCCACTAAACTTTTAAATTCTTCACATTTCAACAATGGCTCAGGAAGGCGATACTGCTTTTGAAGGAATGATTTTTCGAGAAGGTAGAGATGGGCAGAAACAGCGCAAAAGGTTCGAAGCTCTGCTGAAACGGGAAATCATCCTGACAAGGTATGCCGACGAAACTTGTTTGCATAGGCTAGGATTATTTGATAGCGTTAAATGGATGATTAATAGGGCAGGATTAACTGATTTCTATACACGTAGGGATGTTACTTATCCCAGGCTTACTAGGGAATTCCTTAGTTCCCTCATTTACACTGTGTAGCCTGCTTCTGCTAGTACCTCCGAGACGATGAAATTTAGAATGTTTTATAGGGAGTACAGATTTAGTACTAACTGTCATACCCTAATTTTGCACCCCCTAAGATTCCACCTCATTTGCATAACATGTAGCATCACATATGTGTATGTTTTATGCATCACTAACCATGTGGATATCAAGAATGTGTTTGTTTTGCTTGGTTCACATATTAGGGTTTTGCATCAAGAAGCTTAAGGGATTGGCTTTCTAAGAATTGGTATGATCCTCAACATCTTAAAGTCTCTCACTCATTCATGATGATCAAGAATCTACCTTCATGAATAGTCAAGTGCAAAATGGCATCATTACAAGTTCATCAAGCCTCAAAGTCATCTAATCACCAAATTAGGGTTTTTGACCAAGAAGGGGCCTATGGTTGACTTTTTCACCTGAGCATGATCCTATACTTAAATACATGATTCAAGTACCTCCAATGAATCTTTAAATTCCATTCATATTATCTAAATAGTCCAAGAAGATTGATTCTTTGAAGATTGGAAATTTGAAGTCATCTGATGAAAAGTCAACTGATACATAAAGTCAAAGTTTGACTCTTGGTCAACTTTAAGTCTCATTAGCCATTATTCAAGTAAATATGATCAATAATTGCATTTGATCAAGTTTGAATCATGAAATCAAGATAACTTGCAAAAGGGGCAAAGATGAAGAAATTGAAATTTTTCTAAGTCCATAAATTTCATGTTCAAGTGCACTACTTTCTCAAACCATAACTTGTGATTCAAGCATCCATTCATTTTGCCCAAGGGCTTATCTTAAACATGGCACGACATAATTCATTTTTGTATAAGGAATTGACTCAAGATCTCTTAAGGATTTAGAGATATAGAGTGTTAAAGTTAGAAATTCTTAATGATCAAAATTGCCTAAGACTTCGAATTTTTCTAAGTGTTTTTCCAGTTGGAAGGTTCAATTTTGAAGGATATTTTTCTCCATGATTAAAAATGTTTCAAACCAAAATTTGAACATGAAAGTTGTAGTACATCATCTCATCTTTCCAAAGAGCCCAAGAGCACAAAATTATCATGCTTGAGCTATGAGTTTCGAAGAGATGAATTTGGCCTCCCAAAATTGAATTATAGGTCATTACATGTTAAGCTTCATAGCCAAAACCCAAGCCTAAGCTACATAATCTCTCTTTACAGGTCATTTAACTTCTAAATCTCACCATAATTAGAAATTTACACAAGTCTTTGGTGCATTACACAAAGAACTGAGCCTTTATCCATTTCATCATGCCATTTTTGGAACATTTTGCATAAAGTTTGATATCCATTTGTATAAAGGATCACTTTTGCCAACAACTCTGGAATTGAGCCTCTAAATTGTTTCCTATGACCACACTTAACCTCTAAAGCCATAAGAAACCTCCTAGACTTCAGAAAAGCATGGTCAAGTCCTTGATTCACTCGACATTTTCATCATAAAGCCAACATGCATTTTTGTGAAAAATGAAACCAAACATCCAAACCAGCATTCAAATTGAACTAAGATAAAAAATTTAGAGTTACTTGAGCCCTTTAGAGCCTCTATAAATAGAGGGCCAAGCCTTAGAACTTAAGACACCAAGAATTGCATCCAAAACTCCATTGGTTCAACTTTAAAACCCCAAACTTCCAAATTTCATTTATGTTGAAAATTCTTCAAACTAGCCATCCAAAAACCTTCTAAACATCAAATAGAAGTTGTTCAAACCATTAAAATACAACTGTAACACCCCAAACACCACATCCATTTCAAAAATCAGTCACTTGCATTTTGCTTTGGATATAACAGTTCAAGCCATTTCAGAATAAACCAAGGGCACCTACAGCTTTAGGAAGGATCAAAGGTGCTAAAGGGATAATTTGTTTGCTTCTGGAATTAGTGAAAGAGGCATTGGACCTTGCTCCAATAGGTAAACTTTTCTTGTTTTGGAAGGCAGTCATACATGCATCATTAATGTTTGGTTTTTGAAGCAAAAATGTAGCATGTGCTGATTATGGACCCTAGGTCAATTGCAATTTATCATGTGTGTATGTGAAGTTTGGCATGACTGGACATCTAGGTTTAGTTTCTGGTTTTTTAGTATCGTGTTTCTTATTCTTTGAGTTTCAGTTCAATTAAATTATACCATTAAATTCCTTGTTAAATGTCAAGCAACTTCTATGTTCACATCTTTGAATTTTATTGAGAAATGAGAGAGATAAATTGTTGAGTTTGAATGATTATGGTGATGTTGAAACACGAGGAAGAAGATGGTGAAGTTGGCGCCATTTTCAAATTAATTGTTTGAGTTTCATATATTATAATTTCCATGGAAATTAATTCTTGAATAGGCATTGTATCATGATGGTTAAGGGCTAGGCTTGTGTGTGTTAGTGAGTGAAGGGTCTGGGGTTTGAATCCCCCTCGCCCCAGACCTTTTGCTATTTTATTTTTGCATATTGTTCACTTGAAACTTCACTTATCATTAATTGTGCGCATAATATAGACATTGTGTGGTGCTTGGCCTAATGACTAGGGTTTTAAGTTGCAAGCAAGGGTGTGTGGGTTCAAGTCCCTTGGCAACATTTCCATTATTTTTACCACTAATTCATTTTAATTATTTTCCATTTTCCTTCAATAATTTCAACATGCAAATTTAAATATTTTTGGTTGACTTTTTGCACACTTGTCATTTATCTTGTCTATTTTATGAATCCATGAAAAAATACCAAAAATATTTTTAATCAAAGTCTTGATTTATTTCCATCATATTAATTAAAAAGTCCAAAATACATGTTTGTTTAAATAATTTTTCAATGTTTATTTCCATTAATTTTCCATGTTTAAATCCTTAATTGCTTGACTTCATGCCATGACAAATTGACTTGTTTGCTTGAATGTGATCTTGTATTAAAGAATTATATCATGATTAAGTTGTCTTTCCTTGAAAACACTTTGATTATATGCTTGATTAAATGAACTTTAGGGTTTAGTCTTGCTTAGTCTTATGAAATATCTTGATGCATGATTAGGGCTTCCACTTGAGTTTGGTTTATTTGACCTTTGATCCAATCCATGTTTTGATGTCTTGGTCATATGTTTACTTTGTCAATATGTGAAAGTTATTGACATGTTTTCAAGTACTTCCTTCATGAACTTCCACAATGTTAAGCATGTCGCTTAACTCATGTTTATCCATGTATTGTCTCTTGTGATGTTATATAAATCTTTGTCATATCTTGTTTATATTCATCATGTTTCTAAAGTCTAAAACCATGTAAATATCTTATTCTTGTTGTTTATGAATTTGTGCATGTTTATATGTTCATTGTTATTCGAATCCAACGGAAAGGAATTTTATTGACTCCATGTCATTTGCATACATATAGTTAGTCCTTTCACCCACATCCAATTAGACCCAAAAACATTATGATCTCCCCTTTGAAGTTTTAACTTCAATCAAACACCAACCTTTGGCCTTCAAAACTCAAACTTTTCCCAAGAGATTATACATGATCCATCTCTATAGAAGAGATCTCTCTTTTATCCCCATAACATAAATCAAACTTTTGAAACTTTCTTCCATTTAAGTGATGTAAGTGGCATACTTGTTGATTCTATATCCAAGTAGAGACCCCTCTCTTATTATGGCCTAAAACTTTTTTCATTCAACCGATGTAAGTGGCATACTTATTGATTCTACATCCAAGTTGGAGTCCTTCTCTTATTATGATTCGAATATACTTTTCTTAATATTTGTTGTGGTATAGTTGATCATTTCCCTCTTAAGATGACAACTTGTCTCTTCTCCTAAACCCAACCCTAAAATTTGCCTTCACCCGTAGTTCCCCCGAACTACGATGGCTCTGACTTCCTATATAGGATACGTAGGCACAAGATTACGAAGCCTTGGCGAGCTACCTTTTATTTTTTCACCTTTTATTACCCCTTTTATTTCACACTAAAAAACTAAACAAAAACTTTCTAATTCTTATCATCATCCAATTAACCTTTCCCGATCAATAGCAAACAGTAAAAACATTTAATATAAACAAGAGGTTCTTGTAGAGTACTGCAGATACTTAGGGTGATAGTACCTTCCCTTAGTATAACCAACCCCAGAACCTTAGATCTCTTATTGCATTATTTACATTGCATATTTATGGGTTATTTTGACCTTTCCCCTTCCCTTGGATATATTAAAGTTCGATGGTGAATTTTGTTTTGCGAGTCAAGTTAATTGATAGCTTAGTCTCTGATTCTCACCGCGACACTAACCAGCTCGTTGAGTTGTTGCAATTCCCTTATGGAGAAGGGGTAATCTCTAAAGCCCCATTAGACACTGACTGGGTGTTCCTTATTGGAAAGTTTTGGAAGAAACTCATGGGCTTTGCTACTGATAACTTTGAGGGTAATACGACATCTCAAATTCATAACCCGACCATACGCTATTTTCGCCAAATATTGTCAGACACTAATTTCGGATGAGAGCATAGTAATAAAACCAATGCAAAAGAGATGTTCTATTTGTAGGCTGTTTTTGCACCGACACCGGTTAACTCGACCCCATTCATGATGGCCCACATGCATGTGGCACGAACCGCTAGCAAGGGCTCCATTTCTTTTTGAGGAATTATTACCTCCATTGCTCGTGTTATGGGGATCGATATAGAGCTTTCTACCTTTGAATCCTTACCACCCCGTTCCCTTGATATCCAGGCCTTTAGACATCGTAGTTTTACCATGGCCATAGTGCACCGACGTACGCAATGAGGCTAATTGGGTTTATGATTTACATGTTGAACCTCAGGACGAGGCGAAGCCCATGGACATTCGTAAGAATGTCGCTGTTGATAGTGCTACCAATGACGAGTATGAGAGACAGGAGAGGAACTCTCATGTCCATGTCCCACCTTCATACCACTCCCCACATATTCCAGTTTCACCTGCACACACAACACTAAATTATTCTAACCATTTCGCAGGTACCTCTTCCGGACAGTAGTCCCGTGAGGAGTATGATTATGCCGGTCTCCAGACTTCCCTGGACGACATTCTATGCCAGCTACAAGAACATCATGATGCATAACTATAACGTGATCAGATGCTCAGAGACATACAGAGGCAACAAACCAAGATGGCGACCCATATCCTTCAGATTCAGGCCCAGCAAATTGATTACATTGAATGGACCGAACTGAACATTGGGGACTTGATCAAAGAGATGGTGGGATTACAAGTAGGGGTGATGGATTATGTGAGTATGTGCAGCATGTTGGAGTTCTGCACTCTCAGTATTTGTGAGGCATACATGATGGTCGAGGCTGTAACATCCTAAACTCCGAATAATAGATTTTAAATAAAAATAACAGGAAAAGGATGTTACTCCATCATAAATCATAAAACAACAGATGTTGCACAATGGAAATTTATTTAGAAACACCATAAAACATGTCTGAATAGAACTGGATCAATACATCATAATCAAAATCTCATAATAGTTGATTGCAAACAAATCAAAGTAATGCAAACGAAAGCTCTTATCCCCAGTGTTAAAGATTAGAGCATTCTTATTCGGAAACTAAAATACACAGAAGATAAAAGTCTGTTGAGAGGCAATAGTCATCTCACTGCAACAACGAACCTCACTCCTGCTAATCACCTGTGCAACACACACCACAAAACCAAGCAAACAAGAAAGGGGTGAGAATATACTTACATATAGTAACTGTGTGATTTCAGTAACATAATGACATTAAAGAAACACAATAATCATACATAAATGATATATATATATATATATATATATATCAATTCCAATCACAACATACATCACAACAAAATGCAATGATATGATCCACCAACTTCATCACCTATATGCATGTGGTACCAAAAATATATTGTTGAATCAGAAGAATGTTATTGATTTTATTCCACTAGTCCCTGGTCCTTCCCACCTAGACCAACGATCCCTATGAATGGATCTGAGACTCACCCCTGGTCTTTTCCACCAAGACCAACGATCCCCACCAATGGATCTGAGGCCACCAAACTGGACCGAAGTCCCACCTAAACTCTGAAATACATGAATGCATGGTAATATGAATCACGAATATACATTTCATGGACAAATATCATAATTCACCAAAATTATGTATAATAATACTCATAAACACCAAAATCATCTCAAATGATATCACTCAAATAACTTCGATTCACGAACCACAAATTATCCAATAAGGTTCACCCAAATTCAAATCACCTAAAATTTTGTTTATTAAACAATATTTTCACTTTTCTTACACCCATAATTATTTAGTTAATTATATTCCTAAAAGTTTGTTAAATATACTAATATTTTTATAATATTTTATAAAAGGTATAATTAGTTATTTTATGGCTATTATATCACAATTTCAATTAAGAACAAATATTTTGTTAGTTTTATCTTTATTTATAAAAAATATTATTATTCACCAGAAAGATTATGCAAAGCTTTGAAATTTATTATAATCAAAAGGTTAATCCTTATAGCTTTGTAAAAGGTATTTAAATACATAAAACAAAGAAACTGAAATGAGTCTTATGAGATTTTAATCATAAGCAAAATAAGTAAATAAAATAAATAAAACATAAATTGCTAAAATTTCAGAAAATAGTAAAACGCTGCTTCCAAAACTTAAACGAGCTCAAAATACTTAAAAACTGAATAGTCACTGTGTACAGTGAGTTTGATTTTTGCGACGATTCCCTTTCCGAAAAGATATAATAAGACTTATTCTGACATCGGACGTCAAACTTAACTTGTCCAAAACTATGTTGAACCACTCTGAAGTACGACCTCTCATTCGATACGTGCAACCAACCCTCTTACCTCAGATTTTCCAAGTTTCCGCCTCCCAATGTTGAATTCTTACCACATACAATTCCCAATGACAAATTCCCAAAAGTTGTGATTTTTCCCAAAAGATTATTTTTAAAGTTTTTAGTTTTTCCCCAAAATGGGTTACGGTTAACAGAACCATTAAAAAAAAGAATAAAGAGTGACCAAATTGGATTATCTCTATAAACACTTGTGAGATATTATCGTACAGAATGGACCAAAAGGGTTTATCACCGACATGCAATTTCATATCATACTGTGATTTAGCATCAAAATTCAATTTTATTAACCAATCACCAAAAACAATTTTATCCATCCAAAAATCATATCGATCACCAAAAGTGACCAAATGGGATTATCCCATTTGGGCACAGATCTTAACAAAGATCGACTCCCCAAAACCAAAATTTCAATGAAAAACATATTATTCATACAAAATCATACAATATGTGACCAAAGGGGTTGGACCAAACCCCATATGGTACCAAATCAGTATAATAAAATACTTGTATTTTGATTTGATACATTTCACAAAGATGAAAATAATAATAACATGGCGCTGATGAGAGGCTAAGGAACCCTCGTCATTGTACTGCCTAAAACCCACCATATAGTAAGCAATCTCCCCCATTACCTTATTGATTGAGCTTTCAAGATCTTGATGTTCCTCCCTCTCCAAATTGCTGACTCAGGATCGCTCCCAAAATGGTCTCCACAAACTCAGATATGCCGTTTAGCGATATGCCTCAAACCTTAATTTTGACATAACTCTCACACTTTCACTTACAATATATTATGTTTAATCCTTGAGATTAATTGCCAAGTATTTAATCTCAAATGGAATATTTATTTAATTGATAAATAAAATAAAATAAATCTTAAATTAAATAATTATTCAATTAAGCGTCACACCTTTAATATTAAACAAAATATTTATTTTATTTTAAAAAGGAAAATATATTTTTAACATAAGGTGCCATCCTATATTTAAGTAATTAAATAATTATTACTATAAACCTCAAATAATTATTATCGTTATTTTAAATAATTAAATAAAATCTACCACTCTCAACCAAATATTTTAATAATTATTAAATTATTAAAATACCCTCGAATACTCAAAAACATCATAAAACACCCAAAAATACACCAATATTACATAAATAAATTATCAAATAATTCATAAAATGCTATAATTAAATAAAAACAATTAAATAAATTAGGGGCGTTACAACTCTCCCTCACTTAAAAATATTTTCGCCCTCGAAAATTACATGGCGAAAACAACTCCAGGTATGATTCATTCATCTTGCTCTCCAGCTCCTAAGTTATGCCACCTCCAGCAGGTCCTCCCCAAATGACCTTCACTAGAGTAATCTCTTTGCCTCTTAGCTGCTTAACCTCTCGATCCGCAATCTGAATAGAAGCTGCTTCAATAGTAAGGTTATCACAAACTTGCACATCGTCCATCTAGATTACATGCGCAGGATCATGAACATACTTCCAAAGTTGTGACACATGGAAGACATCACGCGGGTTCGAAAGAGACAGGAGTAAGTCCACACGATAAGCAACTGCTTCAATCCTCTGAGTAAGCTAATACAATCCAATAAAGCAGGGAGTGAGCTTCTTAGACTTCAGGGCTCTTCCAACACCATTCACTAGAGTGACTCTTAGAAAAACGTGATCGTCATCCGAAAATTCAAGATCCTTTCTTTGCTTGCCATGGTAACTCTTCTGCCTACTCTGAGATGCCTTCATCTTCACTTGAATTACTTTGACTTTCTCAGTCGTCAACTGCATAATTTCTTGTGGAGGTACATTGCTCTCTCCAGAATCATACCAATATAAAGGAGTCATACATCTCCTGCCCTACAACACCTCGAATGGTGTCGTCCCAATACTAGAATAGTAGTTTTTATTGTATGTGAACTCTATTAAAGGCAAGTAACTATCCCAAGCACCGTCATGCTCCAGAAGGCAAGCCCTCAACAAGTCCTCCAATGACTAGATAGTCCTCTCCGTCTGTCCATTAATATGTGGGTGATACGCCGAACTCAATCTCAACTTAGTACCCAAAGCATCTTGTAAGCTTCCCAAAAATCTAGATATAAACCTCGGATCTCCGTTAAAGACGATACTCGATGGAATACCATGAAGCTTCACAATCACCTCAATGTAAATATCTGTCAATCTTAGCAGTGGAAAACTTATCTTAATCGGTATGAAGTGAGCTGATTTAGTCAGCCTGTCAACAATCACCCAAATTGCATCACTTCCTTTAGGAGTACTCGGCAACCCAGTCACAAAGTCCATAGATATGATATCCCACTTCCATTCTTGAATATTCAACAACTGCATCAGTCCATATGGTCTCTGATACTCGACGTTAGATTTCTGACATTTAAACAAGAATAACCAAATTGTGCAATGTCCCTCTTCATCCCTGACCACTAAAACATTTTCTCCAAATCCCGATACATCTTATTGGCTCCTAGATGAATACTCAAACTACGTCAGAATTCCATTCTCATCAATTTGGAAATCCTCATTGTTGCCTTTACCTACTAATATTAGTTGATCAACCAAAGCCAAATCCAATCTCTGTTTCTCTTTGATCTCTTCAAGAAAACCAATGTCAGCTTCAACATGCCCAACTTCACGTTATTCGAAGTCACTTCACATACTAAGCTCAAATCTCTAAATTGTTCAATCGTTTCTACCTCTCTAACCATCATCGCCAACATGTACAAATATTTCCTGCTCAAAGCATCTGCTACCATATTGGCTTTATCGAGATGGTAATTCAAACCAAAGTCATAGTCCTTCAAAAATTCTTACCATCTCCTCAGTTTCATGTTAAACTCCTTTTGATCGACAAGAATCTTCAAACTCTTGTGATCACTGAAAACTTCAAATATGGAACCATATAATAGTGCTTCTAAATCTTCAGAACAAAAACAAACTCAACTAACTCCAATCATGTTTAGGATAATTCCTCTTGTGAATCTTCATTTGTCGAGAAGCATAAGCCACCACCTGCACATTCTGCATAAGCATTCCACATTAACCCATCTTAGATGCATCATAATAAACAACAAATGATTCTATAGGATTTGGTAGAATCAACACTAGTGCAGTTGTCAACTTCTTCTTCAAAGCTTGAAAATTTTCTTCACATTGTAGATCCCATACAAAAGGTTGGCCCTTCCAAGTCGATTTGTCAAAGGTAAGACCAACTTAGAGAAACCCTCAATAAATCTCTAATAATAACCAGTCAAGCCAAGAAAAATTCTGATCTCAGTAATCATCTTCGGAGCCTTCCAATGTAAGACTACATCAAATCTCAAAGGATTCATTACTATACCGCCACTGGAAATCACATGACCCAAGAAACTGACTTCCCACAACCAGAACTCATATTTAGATAGTTTTACAAACAACTTCTTTTCTTTTAAAACCCAAAGTACAATACATAGATGTTATGCATGCTCTTCATCTGATTTAGAGTAACTAAGAATATCATCAATGAATACCATAACAAACTTATCCAAGAACGGGAGAAAAGATTTGTTCATATACTCCATAAATACACCAAGCGCATTAGAAACTCTGAATGGCATCACCAAACATTCATAGTGACCATACTGAGTTCTAAAGGCAATCTTAGAAATATCTTCATCTTTCACTCTTATTTGATGATACCTCGACCTCAAGTCAATCTTACTAAACACACATGCTCCCACTAGTTGGTCCATAAGATCATCAATTCTAGGAAGTGGATGCTTATTCTTGATAGTTACTTTGTTAAGCTGTCTGTAGTCCATACATAACCTCATACTGCCATCTTCCTTCTTCACTAATAAGACTGGAGCTCCCCAAGGTGATACACTCAACCTGATAAACTTCTTATCAAGTGAATCTTCCAATTTCTTCTTCAATTCAGCTAACTCTGTTGGAGACATTATATATGGTGCCATAGATACCGGTCTAGTTCCTGGTATCAAATTGGTGTTGAATTGAACTTCTCCTTCTGGTGGAAGATCATTAATATTGTCTAAATACACCTCTAGAAAATAACACCACCAGAAATTCATCTATCTTTGCTTTACTTTCACCCTTCAGGGATGCAAACATCGCGAAAACTTGTGCTTCATCCTTCAGTAGTTCCTCCAATTGATTAACAGAATCCTGCAACCATGCCTGAGCACCCTCCAGATCATGCTTTCCCTTGAAAGTTGGAGGTTTGTTTCTCGGAAACCTGTCTAAATCATGATCACCTCCATCTGCTTGTTGATTATGCTACCCTGTCGCATGTGTCAAAGCTTCCAATGCATTAGCAATAACATGATTGTTCATTTCAGCCATATCTCTCTATTCAAGCAAGTAACTGTTAGAACAAACAATGTGTTGATAGAGTTTAACTAAACTCGTCATACAAAAGGAAGTAAATAATTAACGAAATACTAGCTGATTGGATTGATTATGCTCTGATACCACTATGTAACACCCTAAACCCTGAATAATAAATTTTAAATAAAAATAACAGGAAAAGGATGTTACTCCATCATAAATACTTCATAAATAATAAAGCAACAGATGTTGCACAGCGGAAATTTATTTAGAAACACCATAAAACATATCAGAATAGAACTGGATCAGTACATTAT
Source organism: Lathyrus oleraceus (assembly GCF_024323335.1). Lineage (NCBI taxonomy): Eukaryota > Viridiplantae > Streptophyta > Magnoliopsida > Fabales > Fabaceae > Lathyrus > Lathyrus oleraceus. The sequence continues at coordinate 158,782,316 of NC_066579.1, read as the reverse complement.
AATCAAAATCTCTTTATAGTTGATTGCAAACAAATCAAAGTAATGCAAGCGAACGCTTTTATCCCCATTGTTACTGATAAGATCATTCTTATTTGGAAACTAAAATATACGGAAGATAAAAGTTTGTTGAGAGGTAATAGCCATCTCACGACAATAACGAACCTCAGTCCTACTAATCACATGTGCAACACACACCATAAAACCAGGCAAACAAGAAAGGGTGAGAATATACTTACATATAGTAACGGTATGATTTCAGCAACATAATGACATTAAAGAAACACAATAATCATACATAAATGATATATATATATATCAATTCCAATCATAAACGTACATCACAACAAAATGCAATGTTATGATCCACCAACTCCATCACCTATATGCATGTGGTACCAAAAATGTATTGTGGAATCAGAGGAATGTTACTGATTTTATTCCACAAGTATCTGGTCCTTCCCACCTAGACCAACGATCCCCACCAATGGATCTGAGACTCGCACCTGGTCTTTTCCACCAAGACCAACGATCCCCACCAATGGATCTGAGGCCACCAAAATTGATTGAAGTCCCACCTAAACTCTGAAATACATGAATGCATGGTAATATGAATCACGAATATGCATTTCATGGACAAACATCATAATTCACCAAAATTATGTATATTAATACTCATAAACACCAAAATTATCCCAAATGATATCACCAAAATAGGTTCCATTCACGAACCACAAATTATCCAATAAAGGTCACCCAAATTCAAATCACCTAAAATTTTGTTTATTAAACAATATTTTTACTTTTCTAACACCCAAAATTATTTAGTCAATTATATTCCTAAAAGTGGTTAAATATACTAATATTTTTATAATATTTTATAAAAGATATAATTAATTATTTAGGGCTATTTTATCATAATTTCAACTAAGAACAAATATTGTTATTTTTAACTTTATTTATAAAAAATATTATTATTCACCAGAAAGATTATACAAAACTTTGAAATTTATTATAATCAAAAGGTTAATCATTATGGCATTGCCATAGGTCTTTAAATATATAAAACAAAGAAACTCAAATGAGTCTTATGAGTTTTTAATCACAAACAAAATAAGTAAATAAAACAAATAAAACATAAATTGCTAAAATTTCAGAAAATAGTAAAATGTTGTTTTCGGAACTTAAACGAGCTTAAACGACTTAAAAGATATAATAAGACTTATTCTGGCATCGAACGTCAAACTTGTGCAAAACTATGTTGAACCACTCTGAAGCACGACTTCTCCTTCGATACGTGCAACCAGCCCGCCTACCTCAGATTTTCCAAGTTTCCGCCTCCCAATGTTGAATTCTTACCACATACAATGCTCAATGACAAATTCCCAAAAGTTATGATTTTTCCCAAAAGATTAATTTTAGAGTTTTTAGATTTTTCCCAAAAGGGGTTACAGTTAACAGAACCATAAAAAGACAAAGAGTGACCAAATGGAATTATCTCTATAAACAAATTGACCAAAAGGGTTTATCACCAACATGCAATTTCATATCATACTTTGATTTAACATCAAAATTCAATTTTATTAACCAATCACTAAAAAAAAATTATCCATCCAAAAATCATATCGATCACCATATTGATCACCAAAAGTGACCAAATGAGATTATCCCATTTAGGCATAGATCGTAACAACGATCGACTCCCTAAAACCAAAATTTTAATATAAATCATATTATTCATACAAAATCATACAATATGTGACCAAAGGGGTTGGGCCAAACCCCATATGGTCAAACCAAATCAATATAATAAAATACTTGTATTTTGATTCGATACATTTTACAAAGATGAAAATAACAATAACATGGCGTTGATAAAAGGGTAAGGGAATCTTCATCATTGTACTGTCTAAAACCCACCATATAGTAAGAAATCTCCCCCCTCCCCCCACCTTATCGATTGAGCTTTCAAGGTCTTGATGTTCCTCCCTCTCCAAATTGTTGCCTCAAGATCGCTCACAAAATGGTCGCCCCAGACTCATATGCGTCGTTTAGCGATATGCCTCAAACCTTAATTTTGACATAACTCTCACACTCTCATTTACGATATATATTATGTTTAATCCTTAAGATTAATTGCCAAATAATTAATCTCAAATGGAATATTTATTTAATTGATAAATAAAATAAAATAAATCTTAAATTAAATATTTATTCAATTAAGCATCACACCTTTAATATTTAAACAAAATATTTATTTGATTTTAAAAAGAAAAATATATTTTTAACATAAGGTGTCACTCTATATTTAAGTAATTAAACAATTATTACTATAAACCTCAAATAATTATTATCGTTATTTTAAATAATAAAATAAAATCTACGGCTCTCAACCAAATATTTTAATAATTATTAAATTATTAAAAATACCCTTGAATACTCTAAAACATCATAAAAACCCTAAAACACACAAATATCACATAAATAAATTATCAAATAATTCATAAAATGCTATAATTAAATAAAAATAATTAAATAAATTAGGGGCGTTACAGAGGCTGAAGTTGTTTTTGAGCTGGGACATAGGTTCTTTCTCTCCTTCACCTTACATCGAAACATTGAGGAGAATGTTCGGTTTAAGTGTGAGAGGGGATCTTTACCATTTTATCACTATTTTTATCGCTTTCTAGTTAGATTTATCATTTTATGCATTTAGTTAGGATTTTATCATTGCATGTGTTGTCGAGTCTTTATGCGTGGTTTTCTACTGTTTATTAATTCTTTCATTTCTTGAGCCATACCAAAAACAAAATTTTTGAAGAAGAAAATTGTGTTTATTTTTGAAATTTTAGGCTATTAAACAAGCTAAGGATAGGTTGTAGAGACTAGGGAAAGCTCCTTAGATCGGTATCGTCTTAACACCGTAAGTCTCCTAATTATAGAGATCGATCAGGATACTTGTTATGTCATGGCCTTGAACCCTCACCCCTAAATAAATCCTTAAGTAGTTTGACGTAGCAATCAGCATCATCTTAAGCACGCACTAAGTAGGAAGGTTAATGCAAATAAGTGAGTGATTTTGAGCAAAAATGAATAAATGCTAAAGAGTAAATACCAACCGGTAGTGAAAAATAATAAGTTCCTATTGTTGGTTAGTTTAGAGGTATCTGGTTCTGAACTTAGTAGGATGGATTATGATCCGATCCCCTGCAGCTACAATTTAGAAAAGGGGCGGACCGCTTTGATACCAGAGCCCCGTCGGCAAAAGTAAATCATAAATACTAAAAGATCTCCTCATTGTGTGTGTGTATAGTTAATGGGCTTAATGTGATTGCGCCGGAATGAAAAAGGATGAAAAATGGGATGATTAACTAAGGCCTAAGCATAATAACATAATGCAGATTGGTTTGTATAGGAAGGAGACTTATGACTGCAAATATGGAATGTGTTGTAATGATATCCTTAGTTTGCAAGGTAGCACCTATAAACACGATCATAACCAAAGCAAAGTCTATAGCCTAAAATAATCATCTGAGAGTCACTGTTTTTCTTCTTAGCACAAGTTTTGCTTGAGGACAAGCAAAGGTTTAAGTGTGGGAGATTTTGATAGTATCAAAACACACTATATATTTGACTCGGATAACACATGCTTTACCATCCTTTTATTATTATTTCTATTGTTATGCTGGTACTTTTCCTTGTTTTCAGGTACATGGCCTAGAAAAGGCCTTACTCGAAGAAACAAAGCAAAACAGAGGAAAAATGGAGAAAATGAGTAAAATGTACACATGACGTTCACCATAGAGGTAGCCGAAGGGAAGATGATGTGTCCCACATCCCAACAGTCATAAAGGCTAGGTCTATCCATTTTGGGAACATGGCGGTCGCCATCCCTACGTGGCGGTCGCCATCTTTGATTTTGGCGCTTCAGTCAAATGCAGTTGGAGATTCAACCCCATGGCTACCATTTTTTCCTCACGTGAATGCTGAAGGAATTACATGCTTCCCTAGCTCTAGTACTAGTATAAATAGGCCATAAAGTTTATTGTTTTGATTGTCCAAGGTTTGGACAAACATAAGTCATAATATTTTAGTATTATTAGAGCTTTAACTTCGTACATCAAGGGGTTATCGCATTTTATTTGTGTATCAAGTTTGGAACACCATTATTTTGAAGTTATTTATCTTCCCGCATTTACATTCCATCGAAGTTTATTTCCGTCTACTTGCATTGTACCAAATTCAAAATAATGGTATTCCAAACTGGATACACGATTAAAATGCGATAATTCAAGTCTCTGATTGGAGCAGGTTCTTATTTATTTCAGCTTTATTTACGTTCTAATTGCCTTGTCTATTTAATTACCTCGTATCGCCTTACTTACTTTATTTCCTCGCACCGCTTTACTTTATTTATTTCCTCGCACCGCTTTACTTTGTTTATTTCATCGCACCGCTTTACTTTGTTTTATTTTCATCACACCACTTTACTTTGTTTACTTTATTTCCCGCTTGTTACTTTTCGTACAAAAATCCAATTTCAAAGCTATACATTTATTTGAAAGTTCTTATTGAAACTCAATTGCACACGTATCACTTTAATATGTCATATCGCACTTTCCAATCATATGATATATCATTTACCATAACCGTGTCCAGCTAAATCATTAGTGCTGGAATGTGAGGACCGCCGAATCGACAGTACTCCATATGTTGTCTCTGTAAGAGTGCTTTCAGAGCTGTTTTAACTTTAATACAATATTTAAGTTAAAGTTTCAATCAAAATTACTTTTCAACTGAGTTAAAAAGGTGGTTACCTAAAAAAAGGACTTTCTACTTTAACGCAAGACGCGACCAGTGCAGCGTGAGCGACTGGTATAGATTAAAGATAAAGTCTGGTTCCGAAAAATCGAAAGTGACGATTCCTTCTTAATTAACTCTTTTTCAAGGAAGAAAACATTGCTCCATAGGTAGTTCTAATTAGAGATAATCGGAGTATTGTTGATATATATGATCCACGTTCCAGTACTACATTGTTGAATTTGTTTAAATGTTATTATTTTCATTTTGTTTTCGTTCCAAACATTTTTTGATATTGCCTTAGATAAACACTGTGACAATTAGAAATGATAGATTTGACTATTGGTCTCTGTGGGATCGATATCTTTTAAAACTATGTGATAGACTGTATACTTGTAGTTAGGTATTCCGATAAACTCATAAAGTCACGATCAATCAACCACACACTTCACACACATTTTGAAGTGTCGAAGAAGTTGATAAAAGCCAAAAAGTTATAGTGGTTGTTCCTCAACAACAAATAACATGACAGCCACAACCTTTCAACAAAAAGAAAGAAAGCTTGATAAGTCGAACACCACAAAAGACGACTTAGGCAAAAACTAGGGCATCCCGGTGGACCGAAGACTTCAAAGAAGCGGTCCAGGAAAAATTAGGGATTAGAAATAAAAAGAGGTCATCAAGTACTCAAAAAAAAATAAGGTGACTGCCATCTCATGAAAATTTCATCTTGAATCCTGATCTTTACCATCACACCTTTGAACACTCTTGGAAGTCTAATGTGTGTGTCGATTTATCTGAACATAGGATTGGAGATCATCAAGAAGAAGAGGTGGGTTAAAATTATATTTTGAGTCTTATATCCTTTTGTTTCAAAAACTGTGAGTCATGCCACACTACAATCCTTAAAAGACCTAGTTAAGGTATGGTTCATTTTGAAAACATACTACATCAATGTTATGTTAACCTGACTCCAAAAGATATTTGCTAATCATTTGTATTAATCTGCATCATCTTCTATACTATGAATGGCTAGATAAGAATTCTGTCCTGATCATGGACTCGTTCACTGTGTCTTACTATCATTTCAATAATGATTGATTTCAAATTTGCATTTGCACTGCATAAAAATTATCATTTTTGAATGAACAATTTTATTTGAAAGTCAGCATTTAGCATCAAAGGAATTCCAATAAAATGCATCCAGTTGAGGAACTTGAGCAGTTGAAAGATATCCAGTCAAGGCCAAATCATTTTGAGTACCGGTCAATCTGAACCAATCATCCCAAGAGTTGTTTAGTCAAGATAAAATCGTTTAAAGACTCGGACATGGGTAAGCCACCTAAAGAGCTCAATTGAGTCCAACTCTTCAAAGGTTGATCAATCAAAAGTTGACTACTCCAAGGATTGGTTAGTCAACAACCACTGCAAGATTCAAGCATTGGGGCAAGCTATCTCAAGGTTATATTATGGTTGGTCGCTTCCAAACTCCTTGTGAGGAGAACCTCTTCAAAGATCCAACAGGGGAAAGATGAGCCACCGAGGGGCAAGTCCTCCATTCCATGCCTTCAAGTTGTTCGAGTAAACTTATGTCATACGTCAGCAACCGTTGAGTTCAAGACGAGTGTCGGGGAATCATGTTATCACCTTATCAAATAACTTTCTCTCTTTTGTCAAGGGAGCTTTGCTACAAAGGGACCTTCCATCCATTACCCACCACAGGGGCATCATTTTGGAAACCTTCGAGTCATTGCATAAAGCATTCTCATGCATTAATCATGTCGCTTCACTCTAGCGTTAAGTCACGCATATCATCTCATTCATCGAGAATGTGCCCATAACATAAAAAAATTAAACATCAAAAGACCAGTTCTCATGTGATAAATCATCTGAAAGTCAATTCCGATGTGATGTTTCTCCATCTTATAAGATGGGATAAAAAATTCCTATTATCAGCTTTGGACTGTATGCATAAATTGCAACGTATCCATAAAGTGCGTATTGACATTCATTGTGAAAAGCAAGATGACATATTTAAAATACATATTTATTTGAAAGACCCAAATAATTTCAGAAAGACGGTCATAAAGTATCATATATATTATCGCTTTAACTATTACCTTGGAGAACTAGAATGGTAGTTGTTGGATTTTTTACAAAAATAACCCACTTTTTCAAGGAAATTCCCAAAATACCCCTGGTTTCAAAAAAAAATCTAAACTACCCCACTTTTAGACGGAGTCGCCAATTGAATTGGAGACTCCTCTTAAAAATTGAATGGAGGCGCCAATCCAATTGGCGCCCCTGTGTAGGGTTTAAGAGGAGGCGCCAATTCAAATGGAGACTCCTCCTAAAATGCAATTTTTATGTTATAAATAGATGCGTTGTGTGAGTAATTGTTCCACATCTCATATAATCATTTGGCAATCATGTTTGGTGTTCGTCACCGATACGGAAAGGTGGTTTATGCGAGAGACAAACCTCAGATGCTGATGTTGTTCTAGAACATCATTACGTTCGATCAACTGAAGAGGGAGTTGGTTCGTTGGGTAGATGGGAAAATACCAGAAGGGGAAAAAATTAGAAGTATTGAGAGACTTGACAGTATCTTTGGTTGGGTGCGAATGAAGACTGATAAGCATGCTAGGGAAATGATGTTCGGTCGAGACGACATCGATTTGATTGTTGTAATCAGTTAGAAATATTTATGTTTTCAGATAGCTTATTTTGTACTGATGTTTGTTGTGAACCTCATTGTAAGAAAAACTTGATGATATATAATGATTGAAGGTTACAGAAATACAATGTTACAAAAAGCTTAAGACCTAGATGATGCTCCTCGATTGGGACAGTTGTTCTTGTTGTGTCCTGGTTGACGAGAGATACTACATAATCTTATCATTTTATCTGTGGAATTCATCTCTGTTCTGATACGTGTGCCGTTTGGCCTTCGTTTTTTCTTTCTACGCATCTCGTCATTGTGCCAAACAATATCACCTTCATATGGAGGCCAGTAATCCTCCATTGGTAGTATTGAGAAGCTTTGATTATATACATTCATGATGGTGTTGGCCTTGTACACATCAGATAAATGGTTGTAAGCATCTTGACGAGTATAAGCGCATGCTGCAATGGCATGGGAGCAAGGTATGCGGAAGGCCTGAAGTTTTCCACAATCGCACCAACTTCTGTTTAGTCTAACAGCGTAAGCTAAATTTGGTCTCCCCTCGTTGTGGTCCATTGTTTCCTGGATGCTGAAATTTTTCCTATGACGGTCAAAGATTGTTACATCGTGTGTGCTAGCTTTAATGCTCTCCTCTTTCATGACCTTCATGCAACACTCACTGAATACTTGCCCGGACATTAACACTGCACTCCATCTTTCACCTCTGGTTGCGAACGTAGAAGCCAACCTATAATAGGTTGATCTTACCAAGGCGATTATCGGTAGATTTCGAATTCCTTTGAATACCCCGTTCATGCATTCCACAATGTTTGTTGTCATGTGCCCCCATCGACAACCTCTGTTAAATTCCCTTGTCCACTGCTCTACTGGTATGTTATTTAGCCATCTCCCTGCGTCTTTATTAGACAGTCTAATTTCATCACGATAATATTGAAATGACGGCTGAGTTAGAGCATACCCAACATTCACCACCTTCTTGCAAAGATTCTTATCTTTTATAGCATGCATGAAGTTTTGTGCAATGTGTCTGATACAATAGACATGGGTAGAAGGAGGATCATGCCATCCGTTGTCATGGTTGTTGTAGGCACTCTCAATGAGAGCATGTCTATCAGAAATCAAACAGATATTGGCTTGTGGAGCCACATGCGTTCTGAGATGTTGAAGAAAGAAACCCCATCCACCATCCGTTTCACCTTCAACAAGAGAAAAGGCAATGGGAAAGACATTGTTGTTGTCTTCTTGTGCAACCTCCATGAGCAAAGTACCCTTGTATTTTCCGTATAACCAAGTGCCATCAATTTGAATAATAGGTTTGCAGAATGCGAAACCTTTGATGCACGGGTCAAATGCCCAAAGAGACGGTGAAAGATTCTATTACCTGTAGCACAGGTTCCGTCTGGCATCATCGCTGAAAATGTCTCCATAATTACCACAGTTCTTGGGACATATGTTTTTAGTGCCCATAAAAACCGTGGCAATTCCTTGTATGAATCCTCCCAGTTGCCAAAAACTTGTTCAACAACCTTTGTCCTTGCAATCCAGGCTTTCTTGTAAGATGGAGTATAATTATACGTTGTTCTGATATGGGATATAATTATACTCACCTTCACTGATGGGTCTTTATTAACCAACGGCAGAATGTCTTGACATATCAACGTTGCGCTTAGTTTACGGTGATCTTGTTCAACGTTAGTTGCAATGCAACTGTGAGATGGGTCTATTGAAGCGATCTCCCAAAATTCGTTTTTCTTCTTGTAAGACGCAGCCAAACGTTTCTTACAAAGCATGTTACGACATTCGATAACATACCTTCTAGAATCAGTGCATTTCACTGTAAAGTCAGCAAAGTTGTTCATGTGGAATTTTTTGATAGCCATAACACATTCTTCTTTGGTATGAAACATGTCTCCCACCTTTAATTCGCCTTCTAATCTCAGATACAGATTATAGAAAACACTGTTGGATGTTTCATCGTCGTGTAGATCCATATTTGTCATATGTTGAGGCGGATTGTAGACATGACTAGGAGGTATTGGTGGTAGTTGATCATCATCTTCATCGTCGTTGTTCAGCATGTGATCAACCTGTATCTCGGTCTCTTCTTATTCTACCAAAGATGCTCGAATAATAAAAACTAGGTGTTACATTATGTTGTTAATTGGCTCGTTTTTATTTCCCGAAGGTAGTGGTTCTAGCATGCATATTATGTATTTACCTCTACTTAGACATGTAGATAGAATAGGAAGTTACAGTTGGGGATTTGCTTGTCTAGCCTATCTCTATCTCTATAGCTTCTTGTGCAAAAACTCACACAAAGACACATCTACATTTTCTGGATGTGCTGTTTTGCTACAAACATGGGGTTGGTCAAGACTATCGTCTCTAGCACCCGTCAATAACAACCCTTTCACATTTCCGTATGCACAAAAGTAAGTTGTTTAAATTGCTATATCTTTACTTACTTCTTTAAAGATTATTACCTCTAACTAATATTTTTTGACTTTTTGGTGTAGATGGTCTGCACGTGGTATGGGTTACAACGGATGTCCAAGACATTGTATTACTCAGTATCGCAACCTATTGGATCACCTTCGACCGACATACGTAAGGAAAATAACTTAATTATTTCGTTATATTTTGTTAACTTCTTCTACCTTGACTATAATCCAATCTTCTTTTACATTTCAGTTTATTTGGCGTCTATACCTTAATTTGGATCATGACCATCAAGTCAACGCTGAAGACGCGGCCGTATGGACTGCATGCACACTGATAATACAGTTCACAACTGTGGAGATGCACAACAGTGATCGCGTGAAGCTGCAGTTCGGTATGCCCCAAAATATCCCAGATCCCCCAGCTAGCCTAGGAGAATGGCATATGCACAAAGTTAACGACCAATGGAACTTCAATCCATGGCAAAGCTTCGCAAGATCGGAGTGTCGCAAATGGAAGCACCGTCATGACCATGTGTTGACTGACGCAGTCATGCCAACTGAAGAAAAACCAAGTCATACTTATATGGCTTGGTACAGATCGGTTGGTTTTCAGTTCATCGCCGAGGATATGTACTTGTACGACCCACGTCAGATGACTTACACACCTGACACCTCAACATCAAACCCCCAACAACAGTGTCAGACCGGATACACACAACCCCCTGTCCGTTAAGCGTTCCGCTCAACCAACACACAAACATACAACCAAAACATTCCATACATCTGCCCTAGCCAATCCAATTGGTGCCTCCATTCAATTTTTAAGAGGAGTCTCCAATTCAATTGGCGACTCCTCCTAAAAGTGGGGTAGTTTGAGAATTTTTTTAAAACCATACATATTTTGGGAATTTTCTTTAAAAAATGGGTTATTTTCGTAAAAAAATTCATAGTTGTTCATCAAATTGAAACAAGTCTCGTGAACTATATATGTCCGCTTAATAGCCAATAAATCATTTTGGGGTCCTCATTGCAACCAAGTTACAAAAATGATGGTGAGGATAATGCATTTTGGCAACCAAATTGATATTCTTTTAGAAGAGTTTTTTTCTACTTCATCAACTTGGTGGTAATTCGCAAAGTATTTTCTTGTAAACGAATAATCACAATAGAGAAAGAAAACAAAATGACGAAACTAAGTCAATGCTTAGTCCTTAAAGAGAAGGGATAACTCATCTTTTAATAAAATTTACAATTTTTTTTTGTATTTTTTTTTTTAAATCATATCAAAATTTTAGAATAATCTAAAGAACTATTAGTTTATCATTGAAAAAAAATTATTATTATGTGATAATATTTTCAATATTATTTAATATTAATTTAATCATTTTTATATTTTAAACTATAAATTAAAAATACTCATAATTTCATATTATATGTTTTGCATTTTTGAAAGTATCATGATTAAATTATAAAGATGATAATATCCACAATATTATAAATCTTATTCTTACATTAAATTAACCGTGCAGTAAAATAAATAAATAAAATATATATCAATTAAATTCAATCAATATCAATTTTTGACGTATTTTGAATCCGAATGAAACAACTCTATACTATTTAAATTAAACAATAAAATTAATCTAACATCCGACAATCTATTTAAGAAAAAAAACGATTTAAATGTGTCGATTCAAATTTGTTCACCCCACCCGGGGCCATAACTTTACAATTAAAAATTATTAACCAATGAGATTCAATAACTGCCAGAACTTTTCATGAGACAGGTGTAGTTCTCATCCACTCTAAATTGCAGTGCCTCTTTTTATCATTGATAGAAACAAACTAGACTAAAATACGTTTACTGACTGACTTGAGTTTTAAGAATATTTATATTTTAGAGAAAATATTTTCAGAAGTATGATTTCGATTAATTTTAATTAGCTACATGGATTTGGTTTTTGTCGTGATATAATGTCGTGAGGGGTTTGCAAATTCCACATCATCATCATATGATTGACGATCTAATCTCCTTGGACAGTGTCAATATATGCGTAGAATATATAATCTTTTAAAATAAATTACGAAAATTAAAAACAAAATTTTGTATAATTAAATTTGTTGATAAGTAATATTATTATTTAAAAAATATTCTTTTTTTAAGAGAGAATTAGTTAATAACTTTATTTTAAAAATATTTTTGATTTATAAAATATCAACAACTTATTTATATGTATTTTTCGATTATGAGAGACGATGATGAGCTGAATTGACACAAGACATCAGGAAAATGATCGTAATAATGTAATGAGAATACTAATAATATAGCAATAACACAAAGAGAAAATAGTTAGAAGTTTTGATATGCATGAATTTCACGAATTACTTCTTTTCAGATTTTTCAAAAAGTTTTGGGGCGAAAGCGATGATGAATGTATTCCAAAATATGGGGATTTAGCAGATGTTGTAATTCCGACAAAAGAAGATAAAGGAGGAAGAAGATTTGGTTTTGCTATATTTGATCAGGTGTGTGCAATACAATTTGAGTATGAACGTGATTGAATCATCATTGGCATAAACAACTTCTCAGTCAATCTCTCTCGATTTCACCAAATGAAAGATAGAAAGGGAAATGGAGGATGTAATATTATAGAAAACAGACAACAAATCATTAATATTGACAAGAAAGAAGAGCATGCCGACAAGAGAGTGAAATCTTATTCTCAGGTTCTGCATAAGGAACCAGAGAATGAGGCTTTGTCAAGGGTGGGAATAGAGATGCTATTGTGAATTAGGAAGCGACTCAAGGTGATTTGAACAGATTGAAGAAAGCCCTTGTTAGTAAGATTGACCATCCAAGATCGACATATAATATCATGAAGCAGTTTCATTCTTAGGGGTATTTCAGAATAAAAGTTACACCACTCGATGCAAACATGGTTGTTATGGAAGAACAAGATGAGGGGGAATACAAACATTAATTGAGGAAGGAAAAAGTTGGCTAGAACAATGGTTTATCTAAATTACACCTTGGTCATTAAGAATGGTAGACAATGAGAGGTTACTTTGGGTGCGAGTTTATGGTATACCGATTCATGCGTGGAATGTGCATTTTTTGAGTTGATCACCAAGTCTTTTGGCACCTTTATCAATGCTAACAAGTGCACAACAAAGAATTTAACCATGGATGTTACTAGCTTGATGGTTAGAGCAAATATTCATAAGGTTGTCGATGAGTGTATCGAAATAGACGTCAACGTTGAACGCTTCTCTATCAGGATTCTTGAGGACTCTTATGATCCGAGGGGGATAATGATTTCACAAAACAATTCAAATGTCGGAAGAGATGTGAAGGAACTACTACGAAACATGTTTTTTTTACCTTGGTTTTAATATGGCTTATACCTCGGTTGGTGTGGGAGGGGTAATGAATGGTGTAATGGAAAGTTCCCACTTTACTCCTTGGTTCATTTTTCCACAAAGATGAAATAAATAACTTTTCCACTCGGTTGATTTTCCACTAAGGTGAAATCAACAATATAAAATCATTCTCCATGATGGATTGCAAGAGTGGAGAAATGTTTTGATCAATGTTGATTACTCTTCTCTTGTAATATTAATTGCTAAAACTATTTTCTTCAATACATGATTATAAAATAGGTTGAATATTGTTAGTACAACTTGACTTGTTATTATTGAGATGAAAATGATGCTCATGATGGTAGAAATTTATATAAGCCATTGAACGAGGTGAATTTTTTAGAAGTGGGGGTGTTTTGATAATTTTGAGTTCCAAAAAGTTAATAATTTGATAGATTTTTTCTTTAAGTCGGATTTGTACTTGAGGGAGATTCTTAGAGAAAAGTTTAGTACATTGTTTAATTTGACTTTTAATAAATATTTTGTAGCTGAAATGTCTAAGTTGGAGTAGAAAAATGAAGTGGGTGGTAGAAGTTGGCGAAAGAGATTGGATGTAATGTGTTGTGTTATTCGTGTGTGTGTGTGTGTATATATATATATATATATATATATATATATATATATATATATATATATATATATATATATATATATATATATATATATATATATATAGGTTTATGCATAATGACAAACATAAATGAAATTTATTATAAATAATTACAAATATAATTATGCTTGATGACAAGAATATTCTATTCTATCATACCCTCGTAGTCGAAGCGGGAGATTCACAGACTCTTAGGTTGGTTTGAAAATCATCACAAAAAAAACTCGAGATAAACCTTTGGTGAAAATATCATCTATCTGGTGACGAGAAAGAACATGAAGGGTTTGTGTTTGGCCGTGAGCTACCTTCTCTAGTACAAAGTGAATGTCCATTTCAATATGCTTAGTACGTTGATGTTGTACATGATTACCAGAGAGGTAGATGACACTAACATTGTCACAATATGCCAAGGTAGCCTGAGAAAGTGGGAAATGGAGTTCCAAGAGTAGGTTACGAAGCCAACAAGATTCAAAAACCACATTGGCAACACCTCTATATCCAGTATCTACACTGAAAGGAGACAATGTGGGTTATCTCTTGGAAGACCAGGAGATGAGGTTATCGCCAAAAACATGAAATATCCATATGTAGAATGGCGAGTGTCACGACATCCACCCCAATCAACAACAGTGTAAGAAATAAGTTTCTCAATAGGGGATGAATATATATATGCAAACCATAGTGTATGATCCTTTGAAGATAACAAAGGATGCATTTAAGGGCTAGCATGTGGTTGGTGCAAGGAGCATGCATGTGAAGACATACATGTTGGACATCATAACAAATTCCAGGGCGTGTGAAAGTGAGATACTACAAGGCTCTTACAAGACTCCGATATAAGGTGGGATCGTCATATGGAGTACCGACGGAGGTGTTAAACTTCTGTTTAGTGTTAACTAGAGTAGTAGAATATTTGCATAATGTCTTGCCAGCTCGAGCAATAATGTTACAAACATAAGTACTCTGACTAAGAAAGAGTCCATCGACATGTCTAGTCACGACAATGACGGGGAAGTAACTCAGTGAACCCAAACCCTTCATAGGAAACGCTGGGGAAAGGAGGTTCATGATAGATTTGCAAAGGTCATGGGAGGAGGTGATGAAGATGATGTCATCAACATAAAGCAAGATATAAGCCATGTCAGAGCTACACCGGTAGATGAGGAGTGAGTGATCTAAAGCGCTATGCTGAAACCCAATGGTGGAGACAAAGTCGACAAAACGCTGGTACCAAACACAAGACACTTGTTTCAAACCATATAGATATTTTCGCAAACAACACACATAATATGGGCGATGAGGGTCACAAAAACCTAGTGGTTGATGCATGTAGACTGTCTCATGAAGGTCACCATGAAGAGATGCATTATGGACATCCAAGTGATGAATGAGACAAGATTTTGAGATAACAATGGTGAGAACGATGTGAATCTTCATCGGTTTCACCACATGATTGAATGTCTCATTCCAATCCATATCTACAATATGAGACTTACCATGACCTATAAGAAGAGCTTCGTAACACTCAAAACAACCATTATATTTCTTCTTATGACGAAAATCCATATACAACGAATAATATTCACATCACAAGGCCGTGGAACTAAATCCCACGTATTATTTTTAATAAGAGCATTAAATTCAGACTGCATTGAGGATTTCCAATTAGGGTAAGATATGGCTAGTTTGGGGTATTGGGGAATAGGTGAGATAGTCAGATCATCAATGGTAACAAAATGGTTCAAGAGGTGGAAGGGGATGTCGTGGTGGTGTAGGTGATGTGAAGGTATCAAGAGGATCCAGAAAGGTGGAACGGGATGTCGTGGTGGTGTTAGGAGAAGTATTATGAGGTCCAGTAGAGGAGAGATGCAGAGGTGTCGATGGTGGGCTGGAAAGGTCAGGTGGTGGAATGTCATTCACCTACTGATGGATAATATATGGGTGTAAACTCATTAATGAAATAGTTATAGTCAAGATGAGGTGGGGAAGACAGGTGGACAAAGTGAAATTGTGTCTCGCAAAAAATTACATGACGCGAAATAATGATCTTTCTATGCGTAAAATCAAAACATTTGTAACCTCCGTGATTAAGTGGATACCTTAAGAAAACACACGGAGTCGAGCGGGGTTGTAATTTGTTAATGGTTATTGATGGAAACAAGGGATAACAAAGATAACAAAAGACGTAAATATGTGTGTATGAGGGATCACAATGATACACAAGTTGAGTAGGAGAGTGATTTGAAATATTCTTTTGGGGAAGGATATTAAGTAGATATACAACCATTTGAAGTGCATGATTCCAAAAGGAGAGAGGAACAGACAAATGAGCGAGAAGAGTGTGAATCATGTTATTGATAATGCGTATTTTACGTTCGGCTTTGCCATTTTGAGATGAAGTGTGAGGACAAGAGAAACGAAAAATAACACCATTATCATTATAATATTTATGAAACATTGTACTGTCTATTGGATTTCATCTCATTGGTCAGATTTTTTCCACTCTTAAACTTTTAATTTTTGCTTAGGGTAGTCTCTTCATCTCCTCCCACTTCTTTAATTTCAAAATCTCTCCCTCTTTTCAAAAGCTTTCTTTGCTTGTGATTTCAAACTTAGACATGTTTTAATGATTATAAACCTTGGCCTTATGCTATTGAATTTTCAAACTTTTTTCTTAAATCAAACTTGTAAATAAACTTAACCATATTGACTTAAATTTCAAAAGACAAAAAGAACTAACAACCCCATTCAAATCTTTGGCCCTTTTGTGCTCTTTTTCTTGTTAAACTTTTGATTAAAATCAATTCATCAACTTCTTTGAAATTTTTACCACGAACTACGGGGTTTTGATCCCCCATTTTTATGTTGGTACGTAGGCATAAGACCGAAGGTCTTATCAAACATAAAAATATAATCAATGAATTCTTTTATCATCCCCACACTCTATATTTCATCAAACATCATTTATACCCAAAAACATATGCACACAAAAAGGGCTCCCTATGAGTACCTAGGACACTTTGGGTGCTAGCACCTTCCCTTTGTGTAACCAACCCCCTTACCTGTAATCTCTGGCATTTTATTAGTTTTGATTTGAAAACTTATTATCTTTGGGTTTTCTTCGTACTTTTCCCTTCTTCCTTTGGAAACAATAAAAGCGCGGTGGTGACTCTGGTTTTACTGACGTCAAGTTTATCCATAGCTTGATGGTCATGAATTTACCGCTACAACGTTGATGCAAACAATGTTAAGAAAGTTAAATATGTAGACTCATAGAAGGAAGCATGGGGCATCTTATAGAAATATTTTGGAGGTGCTGAGAAGGTGAAAAAGATGAAGTTACAAACTCAAAAAAGAACGTATGAGTTGCTTCAGATGGAAGAAAGGGAAAGTGTGGAAGATATCTTCACTAGGGTAACATAGTGAATTAAATCAAGATGGGTGGAGAAGTGTTGATATAAAAATCGATATTGCAAAGATCTTAAGGCCATTGCTTCCAATATTCGATCATGTGGTAGTAGCCATAGAAGAATCAAAGGATTTGTTAAGCATGACAAAAGAATAGCTTCAAGGGACACTTAGATCTCATGAAAAAAGAATTGCTCAAAGATATGCAAATAAGATAAAAGGTGATGTAGCTTTGTTGACACAATTAACAAAAGAAAAGAAAGGAAAAGGAAGCAAGAATGACAACAAAGATAGAGGAGGCTACAACAATTAAAATGGTAGGATTTACCAACAAGAATTAAATCCATCAAACTAGAGACAATCCACAAACCAAAGCAATCAAAGAGGTGGTGTTGCAGTTAGAGGAAGATGTGGTGGAAGGAAACCTGATAAGAGCCATATTCAGTGTCTCAATTGTCAGAAACATGGTCACTATGCTAGTGATTACCTAGAAAATAAAAGAAATAATTGAGAAAATGATGCAAGACTTGTAAAACACGAAGAAGAACAAGTGTTGTTAATGGTCACAACAAAAGAAGAAGAAAGACTCAAGGACCAATGGTACTTAGACACAGGTTTCTCATCACACGTGAATGGAAGGAGAGATTGGTTTATCAACATCAATCCCTCGATGAAGAACAAAGTGAAATTTGCAAATGACAATACCCTAGAAGCTGAAGGTATTGTTGGTGTTCTGATCATGAGGAAAGATGGCAAACGATCAACAACTTCCAATGTATTGTACACATCAGGCACGAAAAATAATTTGCACAGCATAGGGTAACTAATCGAAAAAGAATAACAAAGTATTGATCAAAGATAAAATGATGAGAGTAATCGACTCAGGTGGCAATTTAATCTTGAAGGCACATATGTCTTTGAACAGAACCTTCAAGATTGAACTCCATGTGATGGAGCACAATTGTCTAGCAACTTCAGCTAGCCGGGATGAATGACTATGGCACTATAGACTTGGTCATCTTAATTGCAGAGATATCAATAACTTGTAGAGGAAGAACATGGTTCCAAAACTGCCAGAGACTCACATTCCAGATGATGTACGTGAAGAATATGTGCAGGCCAAGCAACACAAGAAGAGCTTCAACAAAGATGCAGGAAGAAACTCTCAAGCTACTATTGACGTGGTATACTCTGATGTGTATGGTCTATCTAGGTGGATTTGGTTGGAGGTAATAATTACTTTGTTACATTCATATATGATTTTAGTAAAAAATTATGAACATACCTAATCAAGAAGAAAAGTGATGTGATTGAGGTATTCACCATGTTCAAAGTTATGGTGGCCACAAGATCATTACTTTGAGGACTAATGGTGGTGGAGAATATGTGTCAAAAGACTTCGATGCATTATGTGAAGGAGAATGGATTATGCATGAGGTGGTGTCACCCTATACTCCACAACAAAATGGTATTGCTGAAAGGAAGATTAGGATCATCATGAATATAGTAAGAATTATGTTAAAAGGAAATAATTTACTGAATGAGTTATAGGGTGAAGATGTGTTGACTACAACATACATCTTAAATAGATGTCTAACGAAGAAGCTATAAGGAATCACACTAGAAGAATGTTCATTTGGAGTCAATTCTAGCTTAAGTCATCTGAAAGTGTTTGGATCTATAGCAAATAAACATGTACCTGATCAGTTGATAAGGAAACTTGATGACAAGTCGAGCCAAGTGATCCTTATAGGATATCACTCAACTAGTGGATACAAATTATTCTATCCCTTGAACAAGCAAGTTGTGATCAACATAGATGTGATCATATATGAGTTAGAGTATTAAGATTGGAATGACAATGTCAAGAAGGATTTAGTGAGAATTCTATGTGATGAACGAGATAGTGAAGCTGACAGTGGAATTCTACCAGAAGGAGGTTGAGTTCAAGCAGGCATAAGAAGACATCAAAGGAAAAGAAACATGTCTACAAGGTTGCAGGAATGTATGGCCATATCAGATGATGTGGTAAATGATGAAGGTGAGTTGGTACATTATTCTTTCTATGAAGATATTGAGCCAATCAATGCAACTGAGGCATTGAAGGACTCGAAGTGGATGCAAGCCATGATGGATGAACTAAAGTCCATAGAAGTAAACAAAACCTGGCTAGTAGTCAAATTGCCACAAGGTAAGAAGGTAATTGATGTAAAATGGGTTTACAAATTGAAGCTAAATCAAAAAGAAGAAGTAACCTGACACAAATTAAGACTTGTAGCCAAATGATTTCTTTAGAGAGAAAGAATCGACTTTGATGAAGTTTTTGCACCAGTTTCTATGATCGAAATAATCAGGTTGGTTGTTGCCATAACAAACATGAAAAAATCATATATGTGTCATATGGATGTGAAATGTGCATTTTTGCATTCACCCTTAGATGAAAAGCTTTATGTATCACAACTAATTGGTTTTGTGAAGTAAGGCATAAAAATCAAGGTATAGAAATTGCATAAAGCCATGTATGGACTCAAACAAGCTCTAAGAGTTTGAAATAAGAAGATAGATGAATTTCTAAGGGAGAAAGAGTTTATAAATTGTACAACTGATCATGAAGTATATGTTAGGAGGAGAAGGAGTGAACTTCTTATACTATGTCTCTATGTCAATGACCTGTTAATAACAGGTAGCTGCAAGAAGGAGATAGAAGATTTCAAAAGTGACCTAAGCAAGGAATTAAAAATGTCTGACCTGGGAAACATTTCATATTTACTTGGCATCTAATTCTAAAAGAGTAGTAGATGATTGATGTTTCACCAAAGACGATATGAAAGTGAGATACTCAAAAGGTTTGAGATGGAGGAATGCAATGCAACTTCAACATCGGCTGAATCAAGATTGCAGCTGGCAAAGGATCCATACAAAGAAGAAATCGATCTAACTCAGTATAGAAGACTCTTTGGATCATTAAGATACATTTGTCACCCAAAGCCTTATCTATCGTATAGTGTAGGTATGGTGAGTACATTCAAGCAAAGCCCAAAAGTATCTCACCTTGCAGCCACAAAGAGGATACTAAGGTATCTCAAATGAACTCTAGACTATGGAATTTTGTTTCCTGCATCATATGAAGGAAAGTAATGCAAACTAGTGGGATACACTGACTCGAGTTAGTGCGGTGATGCCGAGAATCAAAAATCCACAACTGGTTATGTGTTTATGCGAGGTGGTGCACCAGTTTCTTAGAGCTCAAGAAAAGAACCAGTTATAGCATTATCATCATGTGAGACTAAGTACATAAATTCCTCTCTTTGTGCATGTCAAGAAAAATGGTTAGTGAATTTGATCGAAGAGATTGTAGGTGAAAAACATGGAGCAATAATCATGAAAATCAACAACATGTCTGTTGTCAATTTGGCAAAGAATCTAATAGCACATGAAAGAAGAAAATACATTGAGATGAGATTCCATTATCTTAGAGATAAATTAGCAACTGGGAAACAAAACTTGGAACACTACATAACTAAGAATCAGATTGCAGATATCATGATGAAGGTTGTGTAGATGGAACTATTCAAAAGATTGAGAATAATGATGAATGTAGATAACTTAAACACAATGAATTACGTGGTGAGTCGAATATAGTTTGCAATAGTTTAACATGTATGTATTCAACAAAAAATTGAATACAACTTTCTGTAGACATAGGTGCTTTTATTCAAAAGGGTTAAATACAGCTAGTCGAAGTCGAAACAACATGTATTTGACATAGTTGAATAACAATTTATTGTTGTTAGTTAGTTAGAGATTGCTTAATGTGCAAGCAGACTCAATTATTAATAGGGAGGTGCCCTGCATCTGTAATATCACTTAATTAAATAGATTCTTCTTATCTTCTCCCCAAACCCTAACTTTCTCTTTTCTCTTCTCTTCCCTTTAAAGATTTCTTCTCCTTTCAAATCATTGTGCAGCGGAATCGTCTTACAACCAAGGTGTGGTTAAATCAATTGAATAAAGAGTGAATAATGAGAATCTTGAATTAATCAAGGAATTGATTGAATCTTATTATATCAAGATCGATTCCAATAGACAAAACATTCATATGTGTCATACCCCAATTTTGTCCGGGCATATTTAAATTTTTCACAGAACTGATTTCATTTTATTTTTGCATCATATGCATAACATTACATACATTGCATCATGAATAAACGCCTAAAATGTCAGTCGGAATGGATTTATTTGAGAATACAGACAAATCGGTTGAATTGTCAAAATTTGAGGAAACAGTGTATTTTTCAAATAATGTGTTTTATGTTGATAGTTTTAGTATGATTGATTTAATTTTCCGAACAAATTTGCACTCGATTTCTATTTTTAATGGATCAATAGTTTTGGTTAGTTAGTTAATTAAAGTAGTTAAAATTTATTTAAATCAAATGTTAATTAGTTTCTTTTATTAATAATTCTATTTCCTTAAATGAATAATGAATATATTAAAATAAATATATATATATTTGCATTGGATCCTCTTTTTCTTTAAATAAAAAAAACAAATAAATAAATAATAGCAATGCCAACGGCTCCCACGTCTCTCCATCTGACAGCTCACAAAGATCTCAAAAGATCCTCTCTTCCACGCGTCCCTCACAAATCCCTCACTCTCCGCCTCTCTCGCTCACACACCTTCCGCTCACATTTCCTCACCTTCTCTCTACACTGAGACTCTCTAAAAAGAGGAAAAGGAGAAATCAAAAGAAAGGAGGACGAAAAACCCTCTTTCTCTTCATCCTCACCATCCACCCATCATCATCATCGCTTCACAAATCCTCCATCTTCATCTCACCGTCGTAAATCCTTCGGACCATCACAAACCCATACGCACACCTCTCCTTCAAATCGCCTAACACCCAACGAATCCGCTCACAAAAATCTCTGGAAATCCCCAAAACCCATCTTCGACCTCATCAAAACCCTCACCGACGGATTCATCACCGTCAAACCCTTCACAACGCCCTAACCTCTACACAAACTATTTCGCCGTCACAATCCACAAAACCCTCGCGTTTTCTACCAACCCTAAACCCCCGTCTTTATCAAATTCAACCGCTCAAATCTTCGCGACTTCCAAACGATACCACCTCCATCGTCATAGAAATCTTGAGTCAAGACTACTGAAGTGGTGTTTGAAATCGGTATTGATAGCGGTAATTTGACTAAAAAGCTTTTGGATGCCGAGGTCGATCTAAAAGATTAGAAGGAAGCTTTGAAGGAGCGAAGGCGATAAACTCCACAAAAGTAAGAGCTAGCAGCAACGACAAATGCATCAGTAGCTGGTAGTATCGGAAAAGTCGTATTTCGGTAA
Organism: Lathyrus oleraceus; assembly: GCF_024323335.1. Lineage (NCBI taxonomy): Eukaryota > Viridiplantae > Streptophyta > Magnoliopsida > Fabales > Fabaceae > Lathyrus > Lathyrus oleraceus. Next base: position 158,759,592 of record NC_066579.1, on the reverse strand, counting down.
CGATCTCGAGTTCTCTTCAAACATGTCCATTACATCATTTCGGTTTGGCTTTAATCATATAGTTGTTTTGGCTAGGCTGCTACGAGATTCATTGTCATATGCCATAGTTCTGTTAGTAAAAGGTTGTTTGTGTATTGAGAAAGTTCTGTCGTGTATCTGTTGTGGTTGTTATGGTTTTTCAATTCATGATTCTAGAATAGCTGCTTGGATTTACATAAAGATGTGCAGTTGGGAAAATTTGGTTGTTATGTAATTTATACATATACACGGCGACTTACTGCTACAAAAAAACTGTTTTGTTTACATTTGGCTTGGATTTTGTATGTATATTATTGTTCCTTTTGGAATAAAGCACATGTTACAGGAAGATTTGTGTATATGGCAAGAACTTTTAATGAACTCTTATGTTGGTAGTAATGTTGGAATTAGGGATATTTTGGTTATAAGGCATGGAATTCATGGGTGTAAGGTTATGCTGTCCGTATCTTCAGCCCAATGATTCGTATCCATGGCCCTTTCGCTTATGCATTTCGGTTCTTAGGCTTTTCTGTTAAAGTTTGTTTGCTTAAGGTTTAATGGAAAACTTACTCTAGTCTCGTTCTTTTCTCTTTTGTTTGTTAAGTTATTCAATTCTACCACTTGGCTATTTTTCACATTACAAAATGTATTTAAAGTATTTGTATAATTCAATAAGGTGTTGGTAATTTGCACTCAACAGTAATTTTTATTATTAATCTGGATGTTTGAAATGAGATTTAACAAAAGTTACTCCTAATGACGCCCGATAAGACCGGCTCACGCATGTTAGGAGAATGTGGCCTATGCTTTTTACGGTTGAAGGTTTCTTGGTTTACATGCTAATAACCTATTATGCTTCTCCTTTATGCATTCTGTTGGCTTCTTGGCATGATCTAGGCAGGAAAATGAGTGGCCCTGCGATACTTTTTCAAATTGGCTGATCAAGGATACATTGTTTTTTTATTCATTTTCTGAGTGAAGGTTCTAAGCTTTGTTAAAAGTTATGATTAAATTACCTTTCCTTAAAGTTCTTTTTGAGGTAGTAACTGCGTTACAATAACGACAAATCATTTCAAATTTCATAAAACAAAAACCATTTCCTGCAATCATTTTCAATTTTATTCAATATCAATTCATCAAACCAATTTCAAAAAGCACAAACAGCAATTCTCGATCCAAATATCGAGCCCATTTTCAAAACACCCTTGTAAGTCGATTGCTCTTCGCATCGCCATCAACCTAACATAGCTTACTCTTGGGCTTCCTTACAATGAAACCTACTTGGTTATTGATTAATTGAGTAGATGAAATAATACACAAATAAAATTCATTTCATTCATAAACATGAATTCAAACCTTTTTTCAAACCATTCAACTTCAAAAGGATTTTCTCTTTCGAACATAAACCTTGGGATGAAAAGGAGAATAGTAAGCTTCCGCTTCACTATCTCTCGACTATTCGAATAATTGGCGTACGCCATATTGCTCGGATTTTCGTCATTCAAATAAAACCCTAATAATCATAATATTTTAAATCATTCCTACAAATTCCAAATCCTTTTTATTCCATATTTCAGATGAAAAAGGATAGGAGGCGTACGCCTCACTATCTTTCGATTATTTGAATAATTGGCGTATGCCACATTGCTCGAATCTTCGTCATCAACTATTTTCGCAAATCACATACAAACATCTAAATATTTCTTTTTACAATTTAAACTTCGGACGATAAAAGAGGGGAGGCGTACGCCTCACCCTCTCTCGATTATTTGAATAATTGGCGTACGCCATATTGCACAAATTATCGACTTCCGACTAAAACACGTTAAATAAACTTGGATAAGAGAATAGGTGGCGTACGCCTCATTATTCTTTGGATAATCAAGTAGGGGGCGTACGCCTCACTACTGTGCATATTCAACATCCACAAACAAACTTTCAAAATAATTCGAAGGAAAAAGGAGTAGAAGGCGGACGCCTTATTACTCCTCGAAAGAATTGGACGATTGGTGAACACCACATTGCTCAATCTTTCGTCGTTCTTCCAAAACATCTTAAACAAATCAACCTAACTTCTCGCCCCCGAGCGATCGAAACCAAACCAAAACACCCAAACACATCAAATCAACTTGTCACCCCCGCGTGACCAAAACCAAAACTCTTTCAAAAGAACACTGTCAATCCTTTCTAATGCGCACAACAAACCAGTGCTAGAGCCTCCGCCGAGAGTAGACAAGCCAGCGTTTAGCCGTTAGAACGCCGACCTACACAGTCGTTTAAACAAAACACACCAAAACCGTAGTTGCCCGAACTACGAATGCTCTGATTTCCTTATTGCACCATAAGGATACGTAGGCAGGAGATTGTTGTATCTTCGCGAGCACACTAATAAAAAACCTCCCACTTCCCTCTCCTGAGGTCTTCATCCATATCCATCATCAATTCTAATCACTTGAAGCAAGCAAGTAACAGTCAATTAACAGTCAAATAGAAAAATCAGACTAAAAGGTTCCTGTTGAGTACAACGGATGTGAGGGGTGCTAATATCTTCCCCTTGCGTAATCGACTCCCGAACCCGAATATGGTTGCGACGACCATTATTCTTATTTCTAGAGGTTTTCTCGATATTTTCCTATTCCTTCATTGGAATAAATAAAGTTTGGTGGCGACTCTGTTTCGAACAACATTTTTTCCGCGTTCCATCGCGAGGGATCGCATTATCATTTTTCGAGGTGCGACAGACTGGCGACTCTGCTGGGGACCCTGCTCCAAGCAAGAGAGAGTCTAGCCTAACTTAGTCTGATTTTGCTATGACTGTCAGAAAATATTCTTTTCTTCCATGTTTATTTCTCTGTATCTTATTATGATTGTGTTATGTTGTATGTGATTTTTGCTATAATATGGGACTTGATGTCTGCTGTGAGACAAGCTTCATACCCGAGCTTCAAGAAAAAACTTAGAACCCGGAGTTGTGTAGTATTGAACCGAGGGGTGTACACCTCATTGGGACAATACGAAGACTCCATCTAGAGTAGATCTGTTTGGAGTTTCCATCACAATATGGTTAGCCCATCATTGTGGGGAGGTTCTAGATACGATCCTTGACTCTAGGGACCTCGCCTTAAACCCAGGTTTTGTTTTCATAATTGGCGATTATGTAGTATTGAACCGAAGGGTGTACACCCTGTTCGAACAATACGAGAATCCCACTTAGATTAGATCAGTTCAAAACTCCCATCACGATGTGGCTAGCCCACCATTGCGAGGAAGTTTTGAACTTGGTCCGTGAGTCTAAGTTCCTTCCTTGAAAACATAACTTTAGAACCTACCTTCGGGAATTTCTAGTAATCAGAGAAACCTTTGCTTCTTTCTGCTATCCCGATGTACCCGACGTGTGGATAATTTTGAGTCTGTATTCCTCTACGAAAAAACATGGCAAAACTTCATGCATTTGCATATCATTATCCAGAAACAAAAACTCACACCATGTTCTACCCTTTGTCCAGTAAACGCTGACTACTCGACACCGGTACGAGACACGCCGCAACTACAAGATGACACTTGAACAGCTTGAAGCTAACCAGGTTTCGATGAGAACGGACATTGACTCCATGCAGGCAAAGATGGATCGCTTGCTAGAAACCATGTTACTCTTAGCCCAGAAGGAGAAGGATGATGAGACCAGCGCCGAAGCTAGGAAAGTTGTTGCCCAGTTTGGATCACCATCGCTCAGTATCCCTGGAGTAATTGACCTTGATGGTAACCCAAATCAGCCTAGAGGAGGACCGATCCCTACTCCTGTTCCCATGGTCAACATGAATCCCCACGAGCATTCTACTACGTCTGCTCGCCATGGATCCATGATGGGTGATGAAGATCCGTATGATGCTTTCTTCATGCCACCGCCCGTCCAGCCTACTGTTGGAGGTCTCCCAGACCCAGCTGTTGATAGACTCCATGATTTGGAGGAAAAATTCAAGTCCTTGGAGGTTCACACTACTCCCGATTTAGACGCCGTTGATATGTGCTTGGTGCCAGGCCTCGTGATTCCACAAAAATTCAAAGTCCCCGACTTTGACAAATACAAAGGGATCAGTTGCCCGAGAACTCACCTCAGAGCTTATTGTCGCAAGATGGCTGCCCACATCAGTAATGATCAACTCCTGATTCATTACTTCCAAGATAGTCTCAGTGGGGCATCCTTGGAGTGGTACATGCAACTAGAGAGAAGACATGTCCAATCATGGAGAGACCTCGCTGAAGCATTCCTAAGGCATTATCAGTATAATACTGATCTAGCACCCAATCGCACACAGCTGCAAGACATTACTCAGCGTAACAACGAGTCATTCAAGGAATACGCACAGTGGTGGAGAGAGCTTGCAGCTCGTGTTCAACCTCCTCTCCTTGACAAAGAGCTAATTGACATGTTTATGGGAACCCTGCACACCCAGTACATGGAAAAGATGGTAGGATCCAGCTTCCCAACTTTTGTTGAGGTTGTCTCCGTGGGAGAACGAATTGAAAGCCAGATCAAGAAGGGGAAGCTACCTTGCGCTGCCAATGCTTCAAGTGGGATGAAGAAACCCTATCCCAACCTCCCAAAGAAGCCAGAAGGTCAGACCAATGCCGTAATGAGAGAAGGGGGGTATAGGGCACCTCCGTATGCTCATACGCCTTACCCTCAGGTTGCTGCTGTCATCCCAACGCCATATCAGTCACCACATCAGCAACAATATCAGCAGCCCTACCAACAACCACATCAAAATCAACAGCAACGTGCTCCACAACAACGTCAACCCAATCAGCAGAGGGCAAGGAAGCCAGAAAGACATTTCGATCCTTTTCCAGTGTCATACAGCAAGATCTTTCCCTACTGTAATACCCCAAAATTTACCCTTCATTTTTTCCAAAAAAAAAAAAAAAAAAAAAAAAATTAAAATATAACAAATTTTGGGTCTCCCTCATTCCAAGCCCACAAGTCCACGAAAATCAGCTATAAATATAAGAGTTTCAGTAGGGTTTCAGACACTTGGAAATTCCCTGAGAAATAGACTTGGAGTTCACGTGGAGTTTCAAACCTAGGAACTACTCTGCAGCAACCTTCGGGCAGCCCTGAGAAGTTCATTCCGCCTCGCGCAAACCCTAAACGTTACTTCGCCAATCCGGCCTTGCCTTCCAATTTTAACAGGTCTCTCATCAGGTATGCCTCTGTTCCTATTACTCTATGCCTCGGGTTGAATACTGAATATATGAGGTAACCTCAGGCTTGGCCCACAGGGTTATATTTGTGTATGAATATGTGATTTATGCCTTGACTATTTAACAATTTCGTTTATAAGGTGAATGCCATAGGATCTGGAATCTTTAACATCGTGCAGGTACCAATGGGAAATCCAAATCCCGCAGGTGCTCGCTAGCCGCTTCGCTAGGCGAGGACGCAGCGAAGCTTCGCTAGGCGAAGCAGTCGCGAATGCGACAGTATCTGCTTTTATTCCGTTTTGTTCTAACCTGTTCTTTGTGTTGCCATGGCCTGGTTATCTTTTGATTTCATCCTGTTTGCCTAACCCCTTTTGTTGAGTTTTTGTGAGGGCTCACATATTCTCGCAGGGATACCCTCCGGAGGTTTATTCCGATTTCCCGTACTGATTGGTTTTCTTTGATGGCATCAGCTTGGGAGAATCTCAGGGTCGCTTATCCTTTAATTGCTGTAACTTCGGATCTTGATCCGTGTGGTATTTTACTTCTTCCCTTTTATTTCTACTGTTTCTTAGCTGGAAGACCTCGATAGGAGGCAATGTTTGAGCCCCTTGGTGGCATTTTTTCTATTTCAAGATATATGTTTTGTGTGATGTGATTGTTTCCCCATAGGATGCGAGGCTTCGCATAGTCTCCCGTTTGCATGCCAATTTAGGTAGCACTGTTCCTCCGCCTAGGACTTCCTCTTTGCATGCGCGTTCCTACAACGCAAACAAAACCTAAAACCCAAAGCAACACGTTTACTCCTTCTACTACAGGCGAGTAAGTCTCCAAAGGTCGAGCATCCGGTAGATTGCGTAGTAACGTTGTTCACCCCGTAACCTAATCCATAACCCCGTAGTTAGTCGAACTACGGCTTGCTCTGATTCTCATTCCAGATGAGATACGTAGGCATAAGACGCGATGTCTTAGCGAGCACAATTACCCCCAATCCATGGGTCAGCCGAGCTACGAAGACTCTGATTCTCATATTCAGATGAGATACGTATGCAGTGGATGCGACATCCGCGCGAGTCATTTCTCTCAACCTTTTTAGTAAATAGCACATTAGGCAAAACCGTACCCTTTAAACAGAAACCGCATAAGTGGATCCCGTAGAGTACTACGGATGCGTAGGGGTGCTAATACCTTCCCTTCGCATAACCGACTCCCGAACCCAAGATTTGGTTGCGAGACCTTGTCTTTTCCTTTCCTCTTTTCAGGTTTACTTCGAGCGTTTCCTTTCCCTCCTTTGGGATGAATAACGCACGGTGGCGACTCTTCTGTCATTTTCTTTCGCCGGTTGTTTTTTTCGCGCACTGTATTTTTCAGGTTGCGACAGCTGGCGACTCTGCTGGGGACTTTAGAAGTTGACCTCTTGCTGGTCCATCTTCCCTAAGCGAGTCCCTCCTAGCTTGTGTGTTTTCTTGTTTATTGAGTGTTCATTCTTTTGTGCAGTTACTTATTTGCCTAATTGCATTCATGTACATATGTTTGCTGTATCTGCTGCTGTTTGTTTGTTTGTTGGGATGGGATGTTCTACGAGAGATAAGCCCATTACCCAGGCTTGAGTGTACACACAGGTTTTAGAGTGGATGTTCATGAGGCTTGCGTGGCATGTTGCTGCGTTAAGTCGTTCGTGAAGAACCACACCCAGACGAGGTTTCTCTTGGATATACTATGTCCTACGGATGTTCCGTAACGACATAATATTCCCCTAGAAATTGTCGACTCTGGTGACCATTTCCCGAGAACTCAGTCGAGGCCTCTCCTCCGAGACGTGATTATGCTAGCTCTGGTGGGCGCATTCTCGCTGATCAATCCGAGGACCCCGAGACTGGGAACTTGCTTTAGGATGTCCTGTTGAGGGGAGTCAGTGGAGGTCTTTTATTCTGTAATAATGCCAAACCTTCAATGGTAAACGTATTATTCGCGACTGAAGGGCTGAAGTTGACGAACTTCTGTTCTTAGAACCTACCAGTGAGGGGCGGGCTAAATTCAGGAAACCTTAACCTCCAACCAACCCGGTTTTCTGGAGCAGTGCTTTGATCTCGTATTATATTCCTCAGTGGTTTTCTCTTCAGACAGTGCAACCTGACAAATGCTCAAGCAGATACAGCAATCCTGATTGACACGCCGCTGCATTGCATTCACATCATCACATCATTTGCATTCATATCATTTAACACATGTTTATCCATTTCTAGGGGGTTTACATCTTCTTCTTGATTCCGGTCGGGGTTTTTCCTGGTTCTCTTAAAATGGATATTGGCAGAAAGAGACTCGTCGCCTACAAGTTTCCGGTGGTCTGTTTGGAGCCCATCCAACAACTGATGAAGTTAATGGATCCTGGTTCTCTAGAAGGATTCCGAGAGGATTACGGTTTAATTCTAAGTTTCGTCGCGGTTCTTTCCAAAGATCAACATGATGCTCTCTTCACACTACTGCAGTTCTATGACCCTCCATTGAGGTGCTTCACATTCCCGGATTATGTTTTGGTCCCTACTTTGGAGGAGATTGCCAGTTTTCTCAGAATTCCCATCAAGTCACAGTTGCTATTCTACAGCTCGGAGTGTCTGCCCGATCTCAGCATGGTTGCTTCAACCACATATTTGAGGGAATCAGTTTTGAAGGCTAATATGTGTCAGAAGGGAGAAGTTAATGGTTTTCATCTGAGTTTCTTATTGGGAGAAGCAAAGAAGAAGCTTGAAGATGGTGACCAGAGGGGTTTCAATGCTGTGTTGGCTCTTTGTGTGTATGGGATTGTCTTGTTCCCTAATGTCGCCAAATTTATAGACGTAGATGCCATACGCCTCTTCGTGTTGGGAAATCCGGTGCCGACCTTGCTGGGAGATTTCTTTTATTCAGTGCACCACAAGAATAAGAATAGAAAAGGAGGATTGTTGAATTGTTGTGCGCCTTTGTTCTATAAGTGGTTCAGTTCTCACCTACCCAAGTCGGGAACATTCATTGATGTCAAGTACTCGTTGAGTTGGTCAAAGAGATTGATGGGGTTGAGAGCTGAAGATATTTCTTGGTGGTCTGACCGGAGTTTGCTTCGGGCAGATATTATTCACAGTTGTGGGAACTTCCCGAATGTTCCGTTGGTAGGAAGAAAAGGAGGAATCAACTATAATCCTTCTCTTGCAGTTAGACAGTTTGGATATGCCTTAAGAACTCCGCCGGTGGAAAAGGATGTGGAAGAGTCTCTGTTTTTCCATTCTTCGCCTGATTTGACGGTATCCCGTAAGGCAGCTGAGGCCTGGCTCAAGGTGATCAAGAAAGGAAGAATTGTTCTTGGGAAAGGAGATTGTAGAGCTTACCCTCAGTATGGAGAATGGCTTCAAGGAAGAATCGAAGAGTTTGGTCTACCGTTTCCTATTGAAGAACCCTTGTATTCACCTACTCTCGAGCAGTCAGCAACGGTGAGCCGAGAGGAGTATGACAAGTTGAAGAACACCACGGAAGGACTTCAAATCGAGAACTCGGAGTTAAGGGAGAAATTGCAAGACTGTATGCATCGATTCCATGAGTCAGAATATCAGAAGGAGGAAGCCGTCAAATTGCAAGAGGAAGCCGAAAGGAAATTTGCTGTGGAGGTGAATTTCTTCAGGAAGACAGACGAAGCCTTGAGATCATCCAGTTCTGAGTTGAGGCGAGTCAAGCAGCAGTTAATGGATGCTCGTGGTAAATTAGCTGGGTGGCAAGAGCGATGGGATGCATTTTCAACTTCTCGGAAGACAAAGGAGGAAGAGACGGTGGCTGAACTGACTGGTCAGATAGAGAAATTGAAGACTTTGCTGAAGGGGAAGAACCATGAGCTGCTGTGTACCCGATCAACTAATGGTTATATCACAGATCAACTCAATGAGGCTCAAGGATATATCGAAGAACTCAAGACGCTGGCAAGTTTGAAGAAATCCAGACTTGAAGAGGTATTTGGAGAAGATGATGGGAATTACTACAAAGAACACATCAACGAACTGGATAGGAACATTCGCAAGAGGAATCTGCTTATCCGGCGTTTGACAAAATCTCCAGAGCATCCTGACACGGTGGCGCTACTGGATGAAGTGAGGAACGGTCCTTATGGGTTGCATACAGGAGGCTGATTTCTGATTTGCTTGTTCCTCTCTTTACTTACTGCTTTGGTGTTATGTAGTGATGATCCACAGGCTTGTTGTGGAGATCCTCCTTTGATGTATTTTTGGCTAAGGCCCTTTCCTTGAACTCATTTGTATGATGGTTTCCCTTTATTACATCTTGATCTCAGAAGTTTATCCATGACTCGGCCTTCTTGCACTACCCACCTGATGTGAGACTGGAATCAAGGGGGTAGAATACCTTTTGGAATTGATAAACATGTCATTACACTTACATATTCATTGTCATATCTTGCATAACAGGTACCGCTGCGGTGTTCTCATATTGTTTGGTGTTCCATTAGCAGGATAGCTGACTCAGGCATTCACCGATACGGTACCCGGAGGAATCAACAGAGAGCAATGGAAGGTGTACAAGCAGAGCTCGCTGAGATGAGGGCCCGCATGACCCAATTCATGGATGTGGTTCAAGGGGTGGCTCAGGGACAACAAGAGCTCAGGCAGATAATACAGGGGAATCCCCCTGCTCAACCAGAGACAGTGACTGATCCTCCAGCTGGAGAGGTTAACGGACCCAGTGGACCAGGGCCTATCCCGATCCCGCACGCCAACCCCGGTCAACAGCCCGTTCATGATGATCAGGACGATCAGTTTCCCCCACTTCAGGAAGACTTTGGCATGGGTCATGGCGTAGACCCCATGTTCAGGAGATTGGAAGAGAGGTTGAAGGCAGTGGAAGGACAGAATCCTTTGGGAGTAGACGTTGCTGACTTAGGGCTGGTCCCAGGTGTGAGAGTGCCACCGAAATTCAAAGTCCCGGTCTTTGACAAGTACAAGGGCAACTCTTGCCCCAAGACTCACGTGCAAGCCTATTTCCGTAAAATGGTTGCATACTCTGATGACGAGAAGCTACTTATGTACTTCTTCCAGGACAGCCTAGCTGGGGCATCCTTGGAATGGTATATGAGGCTGGACAGAGCCCACATCCGTTGCTGGAGGGATTTGGCGGAGGCCTTCGTGAAGCAGTATCAGTATAATGCAGACATGGCTCCGGACAGAACTCAACTTCAGAATCTGTCTCTTAAAAGCAATGAGTGCTTCAGGGAATACGCTCAACGCTGGAGGGAGACAGCTTCCCGTGTTCAGCCCCCTATGTTGGAGAAAGAAATGGCCAACATGTTCATGAATACGTTGCCTGGACCTTATCTGGAGCGCCTGGTGGGCAGCAATGCTTCCAACTTTGCTGATGTGGTCTCTACCGGAGAGAGGGTGGAGAATTACCTGAAGACCTGCAAGATCCAAAGTGGAGGAGGATCTTCGTCAGGGGTAAAAAAGTCGTTCGTTGGAGGGCATAAGCAGAGAGAGGGGGGAGTGAATTCTTTGGCTTCCTATCAGAACAGAGGTGTTAGAAGGAATAATTTTCAGAATTATCATCAACAACCGTATGTTGCGGCGGTGACCATTCCAGCTGCAGCGCCACTACAACAACAACCACCGCAGCGTCAACCAGCTCAGTATCAACAGCAGCAACAACCGGGTAACAGACCCGCTTATCAACAGAGACAAAGGATGATGGACCGGCGTTTCGACACTATTCCAATGTCGTACGCCCAGTTACTTTCTAGTCTTCAACAACTACAGCTTGTGCAATTACGCACTCTGGCTCCTCCTGTTGGTAGACTTCCGGTGGGTTACGACGCCAACGCTAGGTGTAGCTTCCACTCTGGGGCACCTGGCCATGATATTGAGAACTGCAAAGCTTTTAAGCACGTAGTTCAAGACCTCATAGATTCAAAGGCCATCGACCTTGCACCGGCTCCGAATGTCGTTAACAATCCCATGCCGCAGCATGGTGGTGCGAATGTTAACATGGTAGAGGGAAGAGCCAAGTTCATTAAGGATGTGTTGAAGTTGAAGACTCCATTGTCGGATATCAAAGGATGCTTGCTGAAGGCCGATGTTTTCCCCGGTTGTGGGAAAGTTTGTTTGGATTGTGCTGCACAGGAGAAGGGTTGTTTGAAACTACAGCAAGGTATCCAGGCCTTGCTCGACAAGGGTATCCTCCAGGTTGAAGATTTGTCTGTCCGAGAGTCTATGGAAGGGGTTGAGGAAGAAGGGTTTGAAGGTGCTACTGAAGAGTTCCTAGATGTTGTTCCTGCTGATTCTGCAGTCCATGATGATGTATTTACTCTTTCCAATATGGTTGACTCTTTTGTATTTGAACTTGATTCCGATGTTTCGGATGTTTATGCTCCAACAAATGAGGTTTCTGAGTACGACTGTGACATTGCAACTATAACTATTTTCTATCCAACTAATCAGATCAGTGTGCCAGAAGCGCAACCCGCGCCACCAGTGCGACGACCTACTATGACCATCACAACCCCTGGTCCTTTACCCTTCACCAGTGAAAGGGCCATTCCGTGGCATTATGGGGGGAGCGTGTATACGCACGATCATAAGGTGGAACGGCCACTAAAAGTAGAAGAGGGTCAGAAGCCTGAACTTGAAGGTCCCGCAGTGGATAATGTTGGTGGAATCTGGCGATTCACCAGGAGTGGTAGATTGCTCTCACCACCGGTTACCCAAGCTGATAATGCTGATGCTGTGGCGAAAACCAAAGGCAAGCAAGTCGTGAATGAGGGTACCTCTGCACCCCAAGATGGTTCTGAGCCCACTTTTGCAAAGGACGTGGACGAGTTTCTAAGAATCATAAAGAAAAGCGATTACAAGGTAGTCGATCAGTTGATTCAGACTCCGTCCAAGATATCCATTCTCTCACTCCTATTGTGTTCGGAGGCACACAGGGAGGCACTTCTGAAGGTTCTTAATGCTGCATATGTACCTCAGGAGATCTCAGTGAACCAACTAGAAGGGATCGTTGCCAATGTCCATACAAGCAACGGGTTGGGTTTTACTGATTCTGACTTAACACCAGCTGGACGCAATCATAACAAGGCTCTGCACATCTCATTGGAATGCAGAGACACCATGTTATCTCATGTTCTGGTGGATACAGGTTCCTCTCTCAATGTGCTACCCAAGAGGACCCTGTCGAGGCTAGAAGTAGAGGGTTTAGTCTTGAAACCTTCAGATCTTATGGTGAGAGCCTTCGATGGTTCTAAGAGATCGGTGTTTGGAGAGGTAGAATTGCCAATTCTGATCGGATCACAAACCTTCAACACTGTCTTCTACGTGATGGATATCAGTCCTTCCTACAGTTGCCTGCTGGGTCGGCCTTGGATCCATAGTGCTGGGGCAGTCTCTTCAACTCTACATCAGAAGATTAAGTTTCCGGTCAACGGACGAATTATCACCGTCTGTGGTGAGGAGGACATCCTGGTCAGTAACCTGTCTACATTCAAGTATGTAGAAGTAGAAGGTGAAATTCATGAGACTCTATGTCAGACTTTTGAGTCAGTTCAAATCAAGGATGCCTCTCCGGTGGAAGAGGTTAAAGCGGGTGCCTCTATCTCATCCTTTAAGCAGGCACAGGCCGTGGTGGATTCAGGTGTTGCTCCCGGTTGGGGACGTCTGTTGGAATTACCAGTTAAGGAAGATAAGTTCGGGATTGGATACCAGCCAGCTCTGACTTCTACAACTTCAACACTTCAGGGGCCGATCACTTTCTCCAGTGCTGGCATCATTCAGTATGGTCAAGTCTCTACTGTCAACGAAGAAGATGGGGATAGTGACTGCGACATCGACAACTGGGTGCGTCCGAGGATCCCGGGTGAAGTCATCAACAATTGGTCTTCTGAAGAGATTATTCAAGTCACTCTTCTTGAAGAGTAATTTTCTTTGTTTATTCATGCATATCCAAGTCTTACGTTCCACCCAGGGCGTAACGACTCATTGTAGGGCCCGTCTATGTGACACTTGCATTTTTTTATCATAAATAAAGGACGTCTTTTCGCATTCAAATATTTCGTTCCTTGTCTTTCTATTTTTTGCAGTTTTTCAAAAAAAAAACATAATAAAAAAAATAATAAAAAAAATGGCAATGTTTTGTTTAGTTTCCACATTTTTTTTTTCACACTCATAAGCACATACCATCACTCATGCAGATGCACATCACCGGATCCTATTGATAACGGTTCTGCTATGGCTCGCTTCGACTTTGAAAATCCAATCTTTCAAGCTGAAGAAGAGGATGATGAAGATTGTGAACTCCCTGAAGAACTTGCCAGGTTGTTGAAACAAGAGGAAAGGGTTATTCAACCGCATCAAGAGTTTGTTGAAGTGATTAATCTCGGCACCGAAGACGCCAAGAGAGAAATCAAAATAGGGGCTGCTTTGGAAGATAATGTGAAGAAAGGGCTGATTAAATTGCTGCAAGAATACATTGACATCTTCGCCTGGTCTTATCAGGACATGCCTGGGCTGGACACAGACATCGTGGTACACCGCTTGCCTCTCAAAGAAGGTTGTCCTCCGGTCAAGCAGAAGCTCAGAAGAACAAGACCAGAGATGGCTGTCAAGATAAAGGAAGAAGTGCAAAAGCAGTTGGATGCAGGGTTTCTAGCAGTCACCAATTATCCGCCATGGGTTGCAAACATCGTCCCAGTACCTAAGAAGGATGGAAAGGTACGGATGTGTGTCGACTATCGGGATCTGAACAGAGCTAGCCCTAAAGATGATTTCCCATTACCTCACATCGACGTTTTGGTGGATAATACAGCTCAGTTCTCGGTATTCTCCTTCATGGATGGCTTTTCTGGCTATAACCAAATCAAGATGGCACCAGAAGACATGGAAAAGACAACTTTCATAACCCCGTGGGGCACCTTCTGCTACAAGGTGATGCCGTTTGGTCTGAAAAATGCCGGAGCAACATATCAACGAGCTATGGTAACTCTGTTCCATGATATGATTCATCATGAAATCGAGGTTTATGTGGATGATATGATTGCCAAATCTCAGACAGAAGAAGAACATTTGGTGAATTTGCAGAAACTGTTTGAGCGTTTGAGGAAATTCAAGCTGAGGCTTAATCCGAACAAGTGTACTTTCGGGGTGAGATCGGGAAAATTGTTGGGTTTTATTGTTAGCGGAAAAGGGATTGAGGTGGATCCTGACAAAGTGAAAGCAATACAGGAAATGCCTGAGCCAAGAACAGAAAAGCAAGTCCGTAGTTTCTTAGGGAGGTTGAACTACATTGCAAGGTTCATCTCTCACCTAACAACCACGTGTGAGCCAATTTTCAAATTGCTGAGGAAAGATCAGGCTATCAGGTGGAATGAAGATTGTCAAAGGGCTTTCGAGAAGATAAAAGAGTATTTACAGAAACCTCCAATCCTTATACCTCCAATTCCTGGGAGACCTCTGATAATGTACCTATCAGTGACTGAGAACTCGATGGGGTGTGTATTGGGACAGCATGACGAGTCTGGTCGAAAAGAGCATGCCATATACTACCTTAGCAAAAAGTTTACCGACTGTGAAATCAAATATTCGCAGCTTGAGAAAACTTGTTGTGCTTTGGCCTGGGCTGCTCGCCGACTGAGGCAGTATATGTTGAACCATACTACCTTGTTGATTTCTAAGATGGATCCAGTGAAATACATATTCGAGAAGCCAGCTCTCACCGGAAGGGTCGCTCGTTGGCAAATGATTTTAACAGAGTATGATATTCAGTACACGTCGCAAAAGGCCATCAAAGGTAGTATTCTGTCAGACTACCTTGCCGAGCAGCCGATTGATAATTATGAGCCGATGAAGTTTGAATTCCCTGATGAAGACATCATGTTCCTCAAGATGAAAGACTGTGAAGAGCCAGTTGTTGGGGAGGGACCTGATCCGAACGAAAAGTGGACTTTGTTGTTTGATGGGGCTGTCAATGCTAGAGGAAGTGGAGTTGGTGCTGTCATTACAACTCCGAAAGGTGCCCACATACCTTTCACCGCTCGTTTGACTTTCGAGTGCACCAATAATGAAGCTGAGTACGAGGCCTGTATCTTGGGCATTGAGCAAGCCATTGATCTGAGAATCAAGACTCTGGACATCTTCGGAGATTCAGCTCTGGTGATCAATCAAGTGAATGGTGATTGGAATACTCTCCAGCCCACTCTGGTCCCCTACAGAGATTACACGAGAAGACTGTTGACTTTCTTCACAACGGTAAAATTGTATCATATACCTCGTGATGAGAACCAGATGGCAGACGCACTTGCTACTCTATCCTCCATGATCAAGGTAATTCGTTGGAACCATGCTCCCAGGATCGATGTGATGCGCCTTGACCGGGCCGCGTATGTGTTTGCTGCTGAACTGGTAGTCGATGACAAGCCCTGGTATCACGATATCAAGTGCTTTCTGAAGAATCAAGAGTACCCTGCAGGGGCATCCAACAATGACAGAAAGACTTTGAGAAGATTGGCAGGCAGTTTCTTCTTGAACAAAGACGATGTGTTGTATAAGAGGAACTTCGACATGGTTTTGCTCAGATGTGTGGACAGACACGAGGCGGACATGTTAATGCAGGAAGTTCATGAAGGTTCCTTCGGTACTCATGCCGGTGGACATGCAATGGCTAAGAAATTGTTGAGAGCGGGTTATTATTGGATGACCATGGAATCAGATTGTTTCAAGTATGCTCGGAAGTGTCATAAATGCCAGATTTATGCTGATAAGGTGCATGTACCGCCGAATCCTCTGAATGTGATGTCTTCGCCGTGGCCATTTGCTATGTGGGGCATTGACATGATTGGAAAGATTGAGCCGACTGCTTCCAATGGGCATCGCTTCATCCTTGTTGCCATCGACTATTTCACCAAGTGGGTCGAAGCAGCGTCATTTGCGAATGTCACCAGACATGTGGTTGCCCGTTTCATCAAGAAAGAAATCATTTGTCGCTATGGGATTCCCGAAAGAATCATTACTGATAATGGTTCTAATCTCAACAACAAAATGATGAAGGAGTTGTGTCAGAACTTCAACATTCAGCATCACAATTCTTCCCCTTACCGCCCTAAGATGAACGGCGCTGTTGAGGCAGCAAATAAGAACATAAAGAAGATTGTGCAGAAGATGGTCGTCACGTACAGAGATTGGCATGAGATGCTACCTTTCGCCTTGCATGGGTACCGTACTTCAGTACGTACGTCGACCGGGGCAACCCCTTACTCCCTGGTGTATGGTATGGAAGCAGTCCTACCTGTTGAAGTGGAGATTCCTTCTCTAAGAGTCTTGTTGGATGTCAAGTTAGATGAAGCTGAATGGATTCGGACAAGGTTCAATGAGTTGAGTCTTATCGAAGAGAAGCGAATGGCAGCCATTTGTCATGGGCAGTTGTATCAGAGTCGGATGAAGAGAGCTTTTGATCAGAAGGTGCGTCCTCGTTGTTTCCAAGTCGGAGATTTAGTGTTGAAAAGGATCCTTCCTCCTCAGACAGATCACAGGGGCAAGTGGACTCCTAACTATGATGGACCGTATATTGTCACCAAGGTTTTTGATGGTGGGGCCCTAATGCTTGCAACTATGGAGGGTGAAGACTTCGCTTCCCCTGTGAACTCAGACGCAGTTAAAAAATACTTCGCATAAAATAGACCCGCTGGACAGTAAAAAGAATAGTCCAGGCAAAAATGGGCATCCCGACGAACCAAGAAAATGAAAAGGTTCGGGCAAAAATTAGGGATTAAAAATGAAAAGAGCGTACACCCGGTAAGTTGAAAACCTGAAAAGGCAACTTAGGCAAAAATGGGTATCCCGGTGGATCGAAAACCCGAAAAGGGCGATCCAGGCAAAAGTTAGGGATTAAGCGAATGACTGCGTTCTGAGTAGTTCTGAATCTCATCTCGTGCCAATGACTGGAAATTTTTGAAGGATAGGAAACAGTCCAATCACTCTTTCAGAAAGCTGATCATCTGGAGGATCTTGAAGACGGGCAAGTCATAGCAGAATTGGAACCCAATAGAAATCCATTTCACATTGCCATTAGATTAATTTCTGTTTTTATCTATTGTGCGATTACCTCTTTCCAGGGATCGCTTCTTAATGTAAATGCCTATTCAGAGGCCATTCAATCAATAAGATCATGTTATTCAGTATATCTCTGTTTTCATTTTCATTTTACTGTTTTGTTTGCAAAAATGACGTCCGAATTTTTGATAAACATTGCATCATGACACATAAGGGCTTTACAGGTACATGCTTAATAAACATTTAAAATTGCTGTAAATTTTAAGTGCTTTGGATCGTCTATTCAGAACAGATACCCTCGGGGCATTTCCTTAAAATCCCCTTGCAGATGATCGTGAATATCTTCCCCAGTGAAGTCACCAACAGACAAATTCGGTGTCTTATCCCCGCAGAGCTGATCAGAGCGTTGGATTCTTCAATCCCCAGCAGTTTCTCACCACCGTACTTCCCCAAGCGGTTGTTTCAGGACATACACTCCCCAGCGGAGTTGACAGTGCCAGACTGTATCTTCCCAGCAGAAGTGGCTGCTCATTAAAGTTCGATGCCAGATCGATAATCCCAATGCCAGATCCATGGGTTCTTTCCTTGAAGCAGAACCTCGGTACCGTATCAGTGTTTGCTCCCCCTGCTGAGTCATCTCTCGCAAATCGTGGTTGCCAGAACCATTGTAGCTTTCCTCAGCAGCAGGCTTCCAATGCCATTCCTTCCCCGATCAGAGTCTCGGTATGGCCAGAACACCGCATGGCTAGTCGTCTCCCCACAGAATTCTTTGCGCTGTGCATCTACAACAGCCTTGCCAGGGTCCAAAAGATGGTGATCATTTCCCCAGCAGATCCCTTGCCTCGGCTTGGCATTCTACCCAGCATTTCGCATCCCTGCATGTAGAATCATATTGCATTGCATCCTTCCAAATCGCGTAGCATTTCCATTTTCATGGAGCATTACGCCATTGAAAAATTCAAACATACGCATGTAAACATAAAACATTCTCGGTATCCCAAGTGATAAGCTAGAAGTTGTTTCCAGTACTCAGACTGAAGATTGTTCATGACTTAACTTTGTGTCATTGGCCCAGGCGCCGCCTCTATTATCATTCCCTATTTCTGCCGATGCTGACAGGCATGAAGTTTTCCGGTATCCAGACCGAAGTGGCGTTCAGGCCAGTTTTCCGGTATCCAGACCGAAGTGGCATTCAGGCCAGTTTTCCGGTATCCAGACCGAAGTGGCGTTCAGGCCAGTTTTTCGGTATCCAGACCGAAGTGGCGTTCAGGCCAGTTTTCCGGTATCCAGACCGAAATGGCGTTCAGGCCAGTTTTCCGGTATCCAGACCGAAGTGGCGTTCAGGCCAGTTTTCCGGTATCCAGACCGAAGTGGCGTTCAGGCCAGTTTTCCGGTATCCAGACCGAAGTGGCGTTCAGGCCAGTTTTCCGGTATCCAGACCGAAATGGCGTTCAGGCCAGTTTTCCGGTATCCAGACCGAAGTGGCGTTCAGGCCAGTTTTCCGGTATCCAGACCGAAGTGGCGTTCAGGTCAGTTTTCCGGTATCCAGACCGAAGTGGCATTCAGGCCAGTTTTCCGATATTCAGATCGAAGTGGCGTCCAGGCCAGTGTTCCGATGATCAGATCGAAATCCTTTCCAGTATTTAGACTGATGAGCGGCATTCAGGCCATGGTTATTTCTGTGTTACCATTTATTTTGGTATCCAATTTAACATTCTTTTTTCGATATTCAGACTGACTTTCACCGTACCAGACGGATTCTTCTTTCAAGACCACCTCTTTGCCGATTTTGACAGACATTGTTACTTCACTTCACTTCAGTGCAAATTTTTGGGCTTTTATTGTATTCAATCCCTTGATACCTCGAATGCGAAAGTCGCCGCTATCTTCTTTTCGGGTCTCCAGTTGATTGAATAGGGGCAGCTGTAATACCCCAAAATTTACCCTTCATTTTTTCCAAAAAAAAAAAAAAAAAAAAAAAAAAAATTAAAATATAACAAATTTTGGGTCTCCCTCATTCCAAGCCCACAAGTCCACGAAAATCAGCTATAAATATAAGAGTTTCAGTAGGGTTTCAGACACTTGGAAATTCCCTGAGAAATAGACTTGGAGTTCACGTGGAGTTTCAAACCTAGGAACTACTCTGCAGCAACCTTCGGGCAGCCCTGAGAAGTTCATTCCGCCTCGCGCAAACCCTAAACGTTACTTCGCCAATCCGGCCTTGCCTTCCAATTTTAACAGGTCTCTCATCAGGTATGCCTCTGTTCCTATTACTCTATGCCTCGGGTTGAATACTGAATATATGAGGTAACCTCAGGCTTGGCCCACAGGGTTATATTTGTGTATGAATATGTGATTTATGCCTTGACTATTTAACAATTTCGTTTATAAGGTGAATGCCATAGGATCTGGAATCTTTAACATCGTGCAGGTACCAATGGGAAATCCAAATCCCGCAGGTGCTCGCTAGCCGCTTCGCTAGGCGAGCACGCAGCGAAGCTTCGCTAGGCGAAGCAGTCGCGAATGCGACAGTATCTGCTTTTATTCCGTTTTGTTCTAACCTGTTCTTTGTGTTGCCATGGCCTGGTTATCTTTTGATTTCATCCTGTTTGCCTAACCCCTTTTGTTGAGTTTTTGTGAGGGCTCACATATTCTCGCAGGGATACCCTCCGGAGGTTTATTCCGATTTCCCGTACTGATTGGTTTTCTTTGATGGCATCAGCTTGGGAGAATCTCAGGGTCGCTTATCCTTTAATTGCTGTAACTTCGGATCTTGATCCGTGTGGTATTTTACTTCTTCCCTTTTATTTCTATTGTTTCTTAGCTGGAAGACCTCGATAGGAGGCAATGTTTGAGCCCCTTGGTGGCATTTTTTCTATTTCAAGATATATGTTTTGTGTGATGTGATTGTTTCCCCATAGGATGCGAGGCTTCGCATAGTCTCCCGTTTGCATGCCAATTTAGGTAGCACTGTTCCTCCGCCTAGGACTTCCTCTTTGCATGCGCGTTCCTACAACGCAAACAAAACCTAAAACCCAAAGCAACACGTTTACTCCTTCTACTACAGGCGAGTAAGTCTCCAAAGGTCGAGCATCCGGTAGATTGCGTAGTAACGTTGTTCACCCCGTAACCTAATCCATAACCCCGTAGTTAGTCGAACTACGGCTTGCTCTGATTCTCATTCCAGATGAGATACGTAGGCATAAGACGCGATGTCTTAGCGAGCACAATTACCCCCAATCCATGGGTCAGCCGAGCTACGAAGACTCTGATTCTCATATTCAGATGAGATACGTATGCAGTGGATGCGACATCCGCGCGAGTCATTTCTCTCAACCTTTTTAGTAAATAGCACATTAGGCAAAACCGTACCCTTTAAACAGAAACCGCATAAGTGGATCCCGTAGAGTACTACGGATGCGTAGGGGTGCTAATACCTTCCCTTCGCATAACCGACTCCCGAACCCAAGATTTGGTTGCGAGACCTTGTCTTTTCCTTTCCTCTTTTCAGGTTTACTTCGAGCGTTTCCTTTCCCTCCTTTGGGATGAATAACGCACGGTGGCGACTCTTCTGTCATTTTCTTTCGCCGGTTGTTTTTTTCGCGCACTGTATTTTTCAGGTTGCGACACCTACCTTCTAAAGGATGGATCGGTTGTTCTAAAGGAGATAACCCCTGCAACTCCACCATATCCTCTAGGCTACGACACCAATGCTCACTGCGAGTATCACATGGGTGCCCCAGGGCACACAATAGAGAACTGTAAGGCTTTCAAGCACAAGGTTCAAGATTTGATTGACAGTAAAGCACTTACATTCACGCCAGTGAGCCCAAACGTTGCAACAAATCTCATGCCCGTGCATGCAGAGTCGAGTGAAGCTCGAAGGTAGAGCTCCCCATCAGCTTGAACAAGCAGAATAACTTCCAACAAATAGTCAAGAAACGAAGTCCCGTTCCTTTCAATGAAGGCGATCGTTATGCCATTTTTACCTTTTCGCACTCTTGTAATTTGTTCTTGTTTGTTTAAGTACTGTATGCTTTGAACATTGTTATTTGTATTTGGTCTTATTAATGGGATGATTATGCATGCTTTGAATCAATCTTTCATATTCACTCATCTATCACATTTTCAAAGCACAAACACATACTTTTCCACCTCACTTTCTTCATCACACTATTGTTAGTAAATGTTGGAAGGAGGATGACGAAAACGAAATACTCATAATTGTTGATTGTATGCTTTCGGATAAAATCCTGCTAATGATGTACAGGCATTGTTTCAAATCCCCAAACACTGGAGAGATAAGGAGTTAATCCCTAGTCAACCATTTCGAGCCTAGAAGTAGGAGTTTCTTTCGGATCTACAAACCCTTACGCTTAACCTGGGGCAGGGTAGTGTTCAGTTGATTTGACTACACTTTCAAATTACAAGATGAAATATCCCATACAAGGATCAACCATATGACATTCTTCACACACATCCTGAAGTGTCGAAGGAACCATCAAATCCAAATTTTATGTCGGTTGTTCTTCAATGACCAATGACTTGGCAGTCACAATTTTAAAAAAAAAAATCAAAGAAATAGCCCGCTAAGTCAAACATTCTAAAAGGAGACTTAGGCAAAAACAGGGTAATCCCGATGGATTAAAGCTTCAAACAAAGCGGTCCATGCAAAAGTTAGGGATCAAAACAAAAATCGAGAGAGACAATGAAAGTCTCCAACAAAACAAAAACAAGATTCAGTGACCACCATACCAAAATCAAAGGGTCACCGAAATCCATAAAACGAAAAAAGGTGGCTGCCATTCCAAGAAACCTTGAATCACCATCTTTGTTCTTACACCCGCAAAAGTAAGTGTGTGCCGAATTAACTGAACGTAGGATTGGAGATCATCATGAAGAAGGGGTGGGTTAAAATAAACTTTGAGCCTTATATCCTTTTGTTTCAATAACCATGAACCAAGCCACGTTACAACCCTCAAAAGACCTAATTGAAGTAGGGTTTATTCTGAAATCATACTACATCAAGGTTGAGTAAACTGACTCCCAAAGATTTGCTAATATTCTCTTCTCACTATATCACTCACACGCTAGCTAAATCAAGCACCGCGTTTGGACTCATGATCCACTCGTCACACACTACCACAACACTCCAAATGAATGATTATTTTTCAAAACTTGCATAACTGTTGCATTAAAATCACCACTTTTCAGATAACAATTCTTAATTGTCAATCAGTACTTGACATCGAGAAAATTCCAACATGGGGAAATTCAAGGGGCACTTGATCGTTAGTGCTGACACGAATCGAGACCATCTCATAATCCCATGGATCAGGGGCAAAGCATCTTTTGATTATGCTGACTAAAGAGATAGTCAGTATAAGGCAAATCTCCAAGCATCGGTTGATCATGGAGGAAAAACACTTCAATACTCAATACGTCTAGGGTAAGTTCCCCAAAGACTAATCAGGGGCAGACCATTGCAAGATTCGGGAGCTGGGAAAAACAAACTCAGACTATGTCATGGGATAATCACTCCTAAAGTTCCCTTTCAAGGAGAATTCCTTTGAATACCCTACAGTCTGGGGCAAGACAAGTGGCAAGGGGCAAATTCCCTCCATATCTTCAAGTCAGTCAAGCAGATTGCGTCAAGACATTAGTGACTGCTTGAATTCACAACCAAAATGTCGAAAGTTCATACCAGTATGACATCATACCTTGACAAGAATCCTTAGGGCACGTCAAAAGCACAATCATCATGCGTTAATCACGTCGCTATGCTCAGTTACAGGCTGGCCAAACACTTCAGAAGAAGAACTTAGATCTTCTCGAAGACAAATACATAATATATCAGCAAGAGATCAAACTTGGGGCACCAAGAGTATCTGGATCTATTGCGTGTTCATCACATCATCAACTATCGGGTGTCGGGAAGTCAGATCCTTTCACCAACCGATGGTCCAACCCACATCGATAACTACAAAAAACCCAAAGCCCACCTCGCTGGCACCCACACAAAAACAAATACAACCAGCATTGGTTTCCACAAAATACATCGCCTTTGAAAGGGGGGGCAATCCCAAACAAACCAATCGTCCTTTGCATTCAAACATGCATCACATGCATCATATGCATCACCTCATTACATAACGCATACATGACATTTATGCATATAGCACGAATCAAAATCCAAGGTTTAGTCGTAGGCATCCAGGCCAACCCTCAGTTGAGTCATTGTTTTTCTCTGAGTAAGTTCCTACCTTGCTATCGGGCGTCCCCATTGAGTTACATCTTTCAACCTTTTGTTGACAAGATATTATCCTCAGCTTAGTCAAACAATGTTTCTCCAAACACCTACCTTGTTTTGCATTGAGCATCCCTCAACAAGTTGTTTCCTGTAATCTTTTGTTGACAAAAACTACATCTCCCCAGAGAATATTGGTTCTGCAACTTTTTGTTGTCAACACCCCAAGCAAGTCTTAACCAATAATATTCCAATACTACCTAACAAGTCAGGTTTACTAAACTTTGACAGTAGCCTTATTTTTCCAATATTTTTCTCACTATCATCCTTTTGGTGAAAGCCCATTGAGGAATAATATTGATCGTTGTCCTGTTTACGGTAACCGTTATCCTTTTGGTAATGGTAAATCCTTGACATTTGTGATCTTACTGGCATCCTTTTCGTGTCGAAGATCCTTGAAGTTTTGGTCCAACCTTTTCATCCTTTTGGTGAATGGTGACCTCTGCAATTATTACAGCCTATCGTCATCCTTTTGGTGTCGGCGATCCTTGTGGTAATAAGGATCCTTGTCATTTTGGTTCAACCATCATCCTTTTGGTGATGACGTCCAGTTCAATCTAACTATCATCCTTTTGGTGATAGAGATTACAGAGTTTGGTTTAAGCTATCATCCTTTTGGTGATGGTGACATTCGGAAAGACCAACCCCACTGCCATCCTTTTAGTGTCAACAACATTTGAAATTATTATAACTTATTATCATCCTTTTGGTGGTAACAAGTTTCAAAGTTATGATCTCACCTTCATCCTTTTGGTGATGGTGTTTGTTGATTCATTATCATCCTTTTGGTGATAACGAGTCCTGTTGTTTGTAGTACCTCCATCCTTTTGGTGATGGTGACTGTCGACTTATTATCATCCTTTTGGTGATAACTGTCGCATTCGCGAAAAAACAACCGGCGGGCTAAAATAAAAAACACAACACAGAGCCGCCACTGCGCGTTATTTATCCCAAGATAGGGAAAGGAAACGCTCAGAGAAACCTGGAAAGGAAATGGTCTCACGACCAAAGAGAAAGGGTAAGGGAGTCGGTTACGCAAGGGGAAGGTATTAGCACCCCTCACGTCAGTCGTACTCGACGGGATCCACGCTCTAAGAAAAGAAAAGGTTGCTAAAACATCACACACACACACAGGGGAACGCAGGTGGGGTTAACAGAAGGGAGCTCGATAGAACGTCGCATCCTATGCCTACATATCTCGTCTGGAACGAGAATCAGAGCCACTGTAGTTCGGCTTACGCACGCCAAACAACACAAAAACACACAAACAGATGGCAAACATGGAGCCCAACAGCCAATCATTGGACTTACGTCAGCATCCGAACCAAAACACACTCAAAAGGGCAAACGTGGAGCCCGACAGCCAATCACTGGACTTACGTCAGCATCCGAACCAAACAAACACAATCAGATGACAAGTAAACACACACAAAAAAGAAAAAAAAGTGCCCGGAGAGGTCTCGCACGACCTCCTGCCTACATACCTCGTCTGGAACAAGGATCAGGGCGATGTAGTTCCCCCTCAAGGGAAAGAAAATCTAGCCAGAAACCGAGGGAAGACACACTACCAGGGAGCTGGACTCGAGCCTAGTGTTGTCATGCATCGTTACCCTACGTTCAGGTTTCTACCTACTTGCACAACTGCAGGCTAATCCTATCCAGGAAGAAAGCAAGCATACAAGCATACAAATCAAAACAAGCATTTCAAGCAAATATTCACATAGCACACACTATAACCAGTCAAGTGAGGCTCAAACAATGGGTTTGACTGCCGAAGCAAGTCATCTGTACATGGATATTATCGCTCTTAACCTTGCCATTACGAGGCTAAGGTGAAGCAGATGAAAGGTGGGTGAAGCAGATGAAAGGTGAGTGAAGATTAGATTTCACAGCTCTTATCCCTAACCAGGGAGAGCTTCAGACAAAGGAGCGTGGGTCCAGAATGAAGGGACCCTTCTACGCTCAAAGACTCTGACTCGATTGTGCAACAGCACAAGATCTTGGGTTTGTGTCCCAATGCATCAACACACAGCCGTGTGAGCAGAGGGACGACTCACAGAATAGTGGGGGATAGATTGCATATCCCTTTGATCCACCAATTGCCTCATAGAGGTCTTTCACCTGCTTGGCACAAATGTAAACAACCACAAACATCGCCTCTTAAGGAGGACTTCAGACAGTTGCCTGGCCAAGTAACAGGCCAGGTCTTCCAGACTACATGAAGAATAGAAGTCCTACCTCAAGTGGTTTAAAAACCAAGCAGCAGCAAGCAAGTTCTTAAAGAACTGTAAGCAACTAAATGTACCTGAAATCAATCAAGTATCATCAGTACTCAGACAAACAACAATAAACAGCAAATGTTAATCAGTCAGACTATACAGATTAATGCACACAAAGGCAAGCTATAAGCTCAAGCTCAAGCTTCACAACCTACAAAACAAAGTTATGTTAGTTCTCCACATCAAACAAATTCAATTTTATTGACTTGAATCATTCTCCTTAAGCTTTGTGCATTTCATCCTGAAAAGTCAAACCAAATGTGAGAAACTAGACCACTAGGCCAAGCCTAGGGTCCAAAAGGGAGAAAAAATTCTAAACAGCAAACAATTCTCAACCAAAACCAAATTAATGCAAATAGAAAGCAAATGCAATTGATCCCATACTCATATCATTCACCATATTCATTTCATGACCAAAACAAGTCAAACTAGGTCAAATGCAACATCCAATGTCCAAACAGAATGAATTCAATCAAAAGCATACCAAAATAATTCCAAAAATCCTCAAATAATTCACACCTAAACAGGACATATTCAGGGTATAGCATGTCAATTTTCAGCTCAATTGGACAAAAGGAACTAGGCCAATGAAAATCAAGAAATCCAGACACAATTATTCAAGCCAATTCATAGCATCAACACAAGCATTCACTTCAAAAATTCATAACAGAGTGAAAACAATTAAGAAATGAATGGGACCAAAAGCATGATGTCCTACAATGTGTCTATAATCAGCATACCAAATTTCATCTTCATTCAAAACCATATGAGAATTTCACACAAGATATACCAACATGTATCATACAAGGTTGCATAATGAACCAACAGTGAAGAAAATTATCAATCAAATGGAAAATGCCATAGAAAAATCCAGAAAAATTCTCATGATATCTCAACATATCAATGATCATCCATGCAAAATTTCAATCCAATCCAACAATCATAGGTCATGCAAATAATTTCATGAAGTTGACCTAGCTAGGTGTGACACAAATTGTCACACCTAGATTCAAAAAATCATATCTCACTCCTCAGGTATCCAAAATTCACAAACTTTATACGTAAATTACCATCAACATGTCCAGAATGAGCACAAAAAATTTCAGGAATTTCTTTAAATGTATGAATATTTCATGTTGAAAATGGCAAAACATACAAAATATGCATACAAGTCAAAGTTCAATAGGCCAGGTCAACATTTTACCATGCACAACTTGTGAAACCATGCCTATAAAATTCTAGAGAAAAATTGGGATCCATCAAAAAAATCCTCACTATTTTTGGATTAGCCAATATTTTTCTATGAATTTTCTAAGATTTAAATGAATTATGTAAATTATTATTTTAAGTGTTATATTAAATTAATTAGAATTAATGGCATAATGGTAATTACAGTAGTCCAGGCGCGGGAAACACTACATTTGAAAGGGAAACGCAGAAAATGGATCGAACACTGTAAGTTTTTTCCAGAAATCTTCTTCTTCTTCGCGGCATACACGAGCTTGGAACGGTAAATTCGGTTTCGCTCATTTCATCACCAAAATTCACAAATGGATAACCGTTGGAAAGGTCTGAGCGTGAGGATCTCAAATACGTAATCAATTTCACCTAATTCCTAACATAGCTCACGGATCGATCGAATAAAGTTTCACATTCAAAACTAAAAATCACGATATCTCATTCTACAATCAACCAATCCACAAACTACGAATTGCATGCTGTTCTACATTCCACGATCTTTCAAAAACATGTAACAATTTAAGAAATAATGATGTTCGAATCTCGCACCTTGAATGAAGACAGTTGTGATTCGTTGAGCTTTTGCGCGCGATTCCTTGAAACAGATGAAGGAGAAGCTACAGGAAAGTGAATGCAATGCTTAGCCTGGCTCGAAGTTGCTTCAAATGTGAGAAATCGTGAAATGCCATTGTTGAGCTCCTTTGCAACAGTGGAGATTCGTGAGGATTTTGATGTTGCTTTTCCAAAACAGTTGAAGAAGAAGATGAATGGAGATGGCAGCAAAAAGAATCACACGATTTGATGGAGAATTGAAGGAGTTTTGCTCAATTTTGTTCTTGTGTGTTCTTGAAAAATTTGGAGAATTTGGAGGGAAAATTGGTTGCAATTTCTTGTGATTTGTGATTGTGATTAAAGTTAGTTATAATTAAGAATTTATACTTCCAACTAATTACATCCTTAATCATGAATTAACCAAAATGAATGGTAATTAGCATAAATGTCCTTTTCAAAGCAAGGGCAAAAATGCCATTTCACCACAGGCCAATGACAGCTCATTTGACAGCTCACACACTCTCAAAATGCCATGTGTGATGTGTTGCAACTTGTCCCATGGCCATTGGATGTGTAATTTGCATTTTCACTATGTCATGGCACTTTATGCATTTTTCAAGTGAAGTTCAAAAGTGACTTGACCAAATATGAGACCTTGACATGTTATGACCATTCCAACCATTTTCAAATTGCATTTGTGAGGTGTTGCAAAAATCCCCATTCCAAAATTCTCATTATTTCTCAAGTTGGACCATTTTGCCCCTGGATTTTTAACTGTACACTTGAAAATTGACTTTTTGCATTGACCATTTTTGATGAAATCCAATTATGCACCATGAAAGTACATGTCAAATGGAGTTTGCACATAACAAGATCACTCAATTTGGATACTCCATGTGGAAGTTATGCCCTTCTGATTATGGGTCATTTTTGAAATTGAATGGACCATAACTTGTTAACCATACATGGGAATTGAGTGTTCTTGGACTTTTTGGAAAGGTTAGAACAAGATCTACAACTTTCATGTTGAACAAATTTTCATTTGAAGCTTCCTTGGACATGTAATTTTGAGGTCAAAAACTTTCCATTTTTGGAAACTTCCATTACAAGTCACTTTCTATTTTTGGCAATTCTTGTCTGACTTGACTTTCCCCATTCCTGAGCTTTGAAATGTCAAATAACACTTGTTCCAACATGAATGAAGTGTATCCAACTCATTTCCACCTCCAAATCCATAAAATCATGCACAGTTGACCACAGTTGACTTTTTCAACTGATAGATGAATTTGGCAATGCACTGATCAATCTGAGCCCCAATCCTCTGATGAAATGGCTCAAGGATGAAACCCTAGTCTCAATAAGCTCAATAAAAACATGGAATAATCCTCATATACCTCATAGACCCCATCTCCTGATCATGCCCTGATTGGCCCAATGCAACTGATTAGGGTTGACCAGTGGTCAAAACCCTAATCTCAAAGAATGTGCTTCAACACTTGATGATGACAAACCATGATGATGATGATGAATCATTGTAATCAAGATGAAAACCAATATCCTCTGAGAATCATGAAACCCTAATTCATAGCCCAATCCTCAGATGGCCAATGACCAGTCAATAAAACCCTAGCTTGCATATGACCTCTTATCTCCTGATCAAGACTTGGGAGGATGATTTGCACAATGTAACCACATGATATGCAATATGCAATGCCAAATGACCTAAAAATGATATGCAATATGATATGCTAGTCCCAAGAGAGGAGGGCAAATTTTGAGGTGTTACAGCTGCCCCTATTCAATCCACTATGAACCTGTCGATATGAATAGCCTCGGCTTTCAGATGATCAGGATGAAGAGTGATTGAATACCAAGAACAGACAAACAATTTGCACTCTGATGGGATATAATTAACAACGCCTGTCAGAATCGGCGAAGAACACAATCTTGAAAGAAAATCCGTCTGGTACGGAGAAAGTCGGCCTGATCACCGAATCACAAAGTCGACCTGGATACCAAAATAAATGGTAACGCAGGGATAACCATGGCCTGAACACCACTCATCCGCTGGGGATTGTCATCTCTTTTCTTTTTATGCTTTTCTTGAACCCCGAATTTTTCTTTCCTTGGTCTGAAAACCACTTCGGTCCGAATACCGGAAACTTGGCCTGATCGCCACTTCGGTCTTAACACCGGAAAACTGGCCTGAACACCACTTCGGTCTGAATACCGGAAAATTGGCCTGAACGCCACCTCGGTCTGAATACCGCCTCGGTCTGAACACCGGAAAATTGGTCTGAATACCACAAGCTACATCGATCTAAACGTCGGAAGCCTCTTCGATCTGAAAATCGGAAACTTGGCCTGAACGCCACTTCGGTCTGGATACCGCCTCGGTCTGAACACCGGAAGATTGGTCTGAATACCACCTCGGTCTGAATACCGGAAAATTGGCCTGAACACCACTTCGGTCTGAACACCGGAAGATTGGTCTGAATACCACCTCGGTCTGAATACCGGAAAATTGGCCTGAACACCACTTCGGTCTGAATACCGGAAAATTGGCCTGAACGCCACCTCGGTCTGAATACCAGAAAATTTTTGGATTATCGTTCCCATCTTCGCTCGACAGCAACTTTGACACAACTGATTACAATGCCAAACTCGTCAGGATAACACCTTCATCTTCTGGCAAAACCGCCTCTCAAACAGTAACCACGGTCTGAGACTAGCTGATGCTTGCAATGATGCATGATTGATTTTTCTGCGTAATGCTCCATAATTACGGAAATGCTACGCGATTATTATTTTTCTATGCAATATGCCATGCTTATTTACATGATGCATGTATAAAAAAGCATCCCCCTCAAGGGACTCTTCTGGGGAATACGAGACACTCTGCTGAGGAACTCGTCACTGCTCCGATTCCCACCCTGCTGGGGAATAACACTGTTGCTGGGAAAAGGCAACCCTTGCTGGGGAAGAACCTCCTTTGCACCCAATCCGCTCGGGAAACTGCTGGAGATAAGCACCACCAACGCTCTGTGGGGATACAACAGTCTTTGACTTGCTGGGGATATCAATCCCAACTCTGCTTTGGGAACCCTCACAGATACCTGTCGACTTCACTGGGGAAATGCTCACAGATACTCTGCTGGGAAACAGCAACTTCCAGGCCTGGCAACTGGGGAAGCACCGATTTGACACCTGCTGGGGATAACCATCCTGACCCTGCTAGGGAAGCGAATTCCACTCCGCTGGGGATTACCCATGCAATCCATAGGTAGAATCAACTC
Source organism: Lathyrus oleraceus (assembly GCF_024323335.1). Classification (NCBI taxonomy): domain Eukaryota; kingdom Viridiplantae; phylum Streptophyta; class Magnoliopsida; order Fabales; family Fabaceae; genus Lathyrus; species Lathyrus oleraceus. The sequence goes on along the minus strand of NC_066579.1, from coordinate 158,728,640 downwards.
AGCTGGGGATGCAAAAACCCGTCTGCTACGGAAACTCATCCAATCCGCTGGTAGGATGAACACTGCTGGAGATATATTTCATTGAAACCCGCTCCACTCGGGGAGTAGCAACCTTCTGGCCTGGCTGCTAAGGAAACACCGTTGTAAACCTGCCGGGGATAACCATCCTGACTCGGTTGGGGAAGTCACAGACCTAGGACCTGCAGGGAAGCTAGTCCTACGCTTCTGCTTGGGGACCTAGCTGGGAAATGAGAAAAGTTGGCACAGAACACCCGTCGACTCGTCGAACCATGGTATCCACCTCCCAATCTCGTATCATCTTTCCACTTTTGAGAACTCCCAGACTCGTCTGGACCTTTTCTGCTCCATCATCTTGTATTTCAGGTCGCTCCGCGCTCGACAGAAACGTACTCCTGGGATTTATACAGAAATTTCAATTTTCTGACTTTGAAGGGTCTTCTTGATTAATTCCAAAGGTCGTCGGACGTCTCGTCGTCTCTCCGTCCTTTCTTCATGCACTCGTTCCTGATCGGACTCTGCGGGGAATTACATACTTTCAAGTCTTCCGACTTTGAAGAGTCTTCTTGATTACCATCAAGGATCGTCGTACGTCTCAACGTCTTCTCTTCCTACCGTCCTCCTCTGGGGAATTTCTACAAACTTTCAAGTCTTCCGACTTTGAAGAGTCTTCTTGATTACCATCAAGGATCGTCGTACGTCTCAACGTCTTCGTCCTACCGTCCTCCTCTGGGGAATTTCTGCAAACTTTCAAGTCTTCCGACTTTGAAGAGTCTTCTTGATTACCATCAAGGATCGTCGTACGTCTCAACGTCTTCGTCGTTTTTCATTCATCTGTCCCTGAGCGGACTCCCTGGGGATCTATTACAAAGCTTCCACATCACAACCTGCAAGTGAGTGAAAAATATCTAACAGTTCCTGCAAAACAGATCGTCAAATAAAACCGTGCCCCAGGCGTGTCAAGATTTCAACACTTGGGTCACTCAACCTTCCAAATAATATTTCAAGCTTTCAATCTTATAAACATGCATTGGAAGGAACCTGTATGTCTTAAAATGCCAGATTCTTTATCAAAATAATCAGATGTTTTTGCAATCAAAGCGGTAATGAAAACAAAAACAAAATTATTTGACTGAATATGCATTTTATTGATTTGAAAAGTGTGGCTCAAATTGAGCAATACAAAGGAAGCAATTCCTGAAAAGAGGTAATTGCGCACAAAAGGAAAACTCTATCCTAATGGCAATGTGAAACCCGTGATCTCATCGAGTTCCAACTCGGCTACACCCCATATGTCCTCAGACTCTCCGTGCTTTCTGCCTTCTGAACAAGACGCTTCCAACTGATCCCTATCGGGTATTATCCATGATGCTTTAACCAAAGCGCAAACGATCATGCTAGACGCAGTTGTTCGTTTCAATCCCTCTTTTGCCTGGACCGCCCTCTTTGGGTTTTCAGTCCACCGGGATACCCATTTTTGCCCAAGTCGCCTTTTCAGGTTTTCGACTTGCCGGGTGTACAATTTTTCCTTTTTATCCCTAATTTTTGCCCGAACCTTTCTTTCTGTTTTTGGTTCGCCGGGATGCCCATTTTTGCCTGGACTATTTTGTTCTTTTCGTCCAGCGGGTCTCTTATACGAAGTATTTTTTAACTGCGTCCGCATTCACAGGGGATGGAAAATCCTCGCCATCCATGGTCGTTAGCAACAAGGCTCCGCCAGAGAAAACCTTCTTGACCAGGAACGGACCTTCATAATTCGGTGTCCATTTGCCCCTTCGATCGTTTTGAGGAGGAAGGATCCTTTTCAGCACCATATCACCTACGTGATATACCTGAGGTCGCACCTTCTTGTCAAAAGCACGCTTCATCCTTTGTTGGTATAACTGCCCATGACAGATGGCTGCCAGCCTCTTTTCCTCTATCAGGCTTAACTCTTCGTACCGGGTCCTTACCCATTCAGCCTCTTGCAACTTCACGTCCATCGGGACTCTCAAAGAGGGAATCTGAACCTCAACCGGTAGCACCGCTTCCATTCCATATACCAATGAGAAAGGAGTTGCCCCAGTAGATGTGCGCACCGACGTTCGATACCCATGCAATGCAAACGGCAACATCTCATGCCAGTCTTTGTAGGTTACCACCATTTTCTGCACAATCTTCTTTATATTCTTGTTGGCTGCCTCAACCGCCCCATTCATCTTCGGACGATAAGGAGAAGAATTGTGATGCTCAATCTTGAATTCCCGGCACAGCTCTGCCATCATCTTATTGTTCAAATTAGAACCGTTATCAGTAATGATTCTTTCGGGAACCCCATATCGGCAAATGATGTCTCTTTTCAGAAATCGGGCCACGACCTGCTTTGTCACGTTCGTATAAGAGGCTGCTTCTACCCACTTGGTGAAGTAATCAATAGCCACTAATATGAACCTGTGCCCATTCGAAGCCGTAGGCTCAATCTTTCCAATCATATCAATGCCCCACATAGCAAACGGCCATGGAGACGACATCAAGCTCAAAGGATTTGGAGGCACGTGCACCTTATCAGCATAAATCTGGCATTTATGACACTTCCGCACGAAATTAAAACATTGGGCCTCCATTGTCATCCAGTAATAACCTGCCCTCAGCAACTTCTTCACCATTGCATTCCCACTGGCATGGGTACCGAACGATCCTTCGTGAACCTCTTTCATCAATTGGCTTGCTTCTGCATCATCAACACATCTGAGCAAGACCCAATCAAAATTCCGCTTATACAAAACCCCATCCTTATTCAGGTAGAACACCATAGCTAACCTCCGCAGAGTTTTTCGATCCTTTTTCGATGCTCCCTCAGGATATTCTTGCGTCTCTAGATAGCGCTTGATATCGAAATACCACAGCTTCTCATCATCAGGCGCTGTATCAACAGCAAACACATAAGCCGGTCTATCCAGACGACCTATCTCAACACTGGGGAACTGATTCCACCTCTGCACCTTAATCAAGGCAGCCAGAGTAGCCAAAGCATCTACCAAAGGATTCTCCTCTCTGGGCACATGATGCAACTTCACTTTGGTGAAAAACGTCAACAATCTCCTCGTATAATCTCGATACGGCACTAAATGAGACTGATGCGTATACCATTTTCCGTTAACCTGATTTATCACCAGAGCTGAATCTCCATATATGACAAGGTTCTTGATCCTCAAATCAATCGCCTCTTCAATCCCCAATATACAAGCTTCATATTCAGCTACGTTGTTGGTGCACTCAAATGTTAGCCGGGCAGCAAAAGGAATGTGGGATCCTTTCGGCGTAACCAAAACAGCACCAACACCGCTTCCGTTCACGTTAACGACCCCATCAAACATCAGAATCCATTCGGATTCGGGGTCAGGCCCCTCCTTCGGGATCGGTTCCTCACAATCTTTCGATTTGAGGAACATGATGTCCTCATCAGGGAATTCAAACTTCATCGGTTGATAGTCATCAATGGGTTGCTGAGCGAGGTAATCAGACAATACACTCCCCTTGATTGCCTTCTGAGAGGTATACTGTATATCATATTCAGTCAAAATCATTTGCCACCTCGCAACCCGTCCGGTCAATGCTGGCTTCTCAAAAATGTACTTGATTGGATCCATCTTGGAAATCAATAAAGTGGTATGAACCAGCATATACTGTCTCAGTCGGCGAGCAGCCCAGACCAAAGCACAACAAGTTTTCTCGAGCAGTGAATATCTTGTTTCACAGTCGGTAAACTTTTTGCTAAGGTAGTATATGGCATGCTCTTTTCGACCAGACTCATCATGCTGCCCCAATACACACCCCATAGACCCCTCGAGGACTGTCAGGTACAGAATTAACGGTCTTCCCTCGACAGGAGGCATCAGAATCGGAGGCTCCTGCAAATATTCTTTTATTTTTTCAAATGCCGCTTGGCAATCATTATTCCACCTGACCGTTTGATCTTTTCTCAACAATTTGAATATCGGTTCGCACGTGGCTGTTAGATGAGATATGAACCGTGAAATGTAGTTCAATCTACCTAAGAAACCACGAACCTCCTTCTCCGTTCTCGGTTCAGGCATTTCTTTTATTGCTTTCACTTTTGCAGGATCAACCTCGATTCCTTTTTCGCTTACAATGAACCCCAGCAATTTACCGGACCGCACTCCGAACGTGCACTTGTTCGGATTCAACCTCAGTCTGAACTGTCTCAGCTGGTCAAACAACTTGGCCAGATCTACCAAATGCCCCTCTTCTGTTTGGGACTTTGCTATCATGTCATCAACATAGCATTCAATTTCATGATGAATCATATCATGAAACAAAGTCACCATGGCCCTCTGATAAGTAGCACCGGCGTTCTTGAGACCGAATGGCATCACCTTGTAACAAAAGGTACCCCATGGTGTAATGAACGTTGTTTTCTCCATATCATCTGGCGACATTTTGATTTGATTATAGCCAGAAAAGCCATCCATGAAGGAAAACACCGAGAATTGAGCTGTATTGTCTACCAACACATCAATGTGAGGTAATGGAAAATCATCTTTCGGACTAGCTCTATTCAGATCTCGGTAGTCCACACACATTCTCACTTTACCATCTTTCTTTGGGACTGGCACGATGTTCGCAACCCATGGCGGATAATTAGTGACAGCAAGGAAACCAGCATCCCACTGCTTCTGCACTTCCTCTTTAATTTTCATTGCCATGTCAGGTCTAGTTCTGCGCAACTTCTGCTTCACTGGAGGACACTCAGATCTCAACAGTAGCTTGTGCACAACAATATCGGTATCCAATCCTGGCATATCTTGATAAGACCAGGCAAAGATGTCGACATACTCTTTCAATAATACTACCAATCTGCTCTTTACACTTTCCTCCAAAGCAGCCCCGATTTTCACCTCTTTCTTAACCTCGTCGGTACCCAGATTCACCACCTCAATCTGTTCTTCATGCGGCTGAATCACCTTCTCCTCTTGTTTCAACAACCTGGCTAATTCCCCTGGCAGTTCACAATCTTCTTCGTCTTCTTCTTCAGCAAGATAGATTGGATTGTCGAAATCATACAAGGGTGTAACAGGATTGTTATCAATGAGATCCGGAGAAGAGTCGCATCTGCATGAATGTTGATTCATGCATTGCTTTAGAACCGGTGTGAGAAATTGAAAAAGATAAATGAAAACATTGCCATTTTTATTTTGTTTTTATTTTTTAAACTGCAAAAATAAATGAAAAACAGGGAACACCGTTTTTAATTGAAAAACATCCTTTATTGATGATGCAAATTTCTTGCAAATTTAAACATGAGGTGGCCCTTACAATGAACCATTACGTGTCGGGCAACACGTAAGGCTTTCATGCATATAAGACTAAAAACAGGAAAAATATTACTCTTCGAGGAGAGTGACCCGGATGATCTCTTCGGCCTTCCAGTTCTGGATTCCCATCCCTGGTGCGCACGGCTTTATCCATTGGTCCATGTCGCAGTCGCTATCAGCATCATCACTCATCATGCAGATGTGATCCGGATCCAGCATTCTGGCGCTTGTGAAGGTTACCGACGTACGATGTCCTCTTCCTTATCCAGACGAGCCTCTGCCAGGCTGATACCCAACTCCGAACCGATCTTTCTTCGCAGGGACCTCCATCATTCTGCCCCAACCAGGAGCCTCTCCACTCTTCACCACCTCAGCGGCCTGTTTGTACGAAGCAATGGACGGTTTCTCCTCCTCTTTGGCAAACAGAGCATTCTCCACCTTAATGGTTTCGAAAGCCTGACTGGGCGTCTCCCATATCTCGCCGTCCATCTCCACATATTTGAATGAGGACAAGTGGCTGACAAAGATGTCCTCCTCCCCACACACAGTGACGACTTGGCCTTCCCAGATATATTTCAGTTTCTGGTGCAAAGTCGACGTTACTGCCCCAGCAGCATGAATCCATGGGCGACCCAACAGGCAACTGTATGCCGGCTGAATATCCATGACGTAAAAAGTCGACTTGAACACCTCCGGTCCAATCTTCACTGGCAGCTCCACCTCTCCAAATACAGCCCGCTTCGATCCATCGAAAGCCCGCACAATCAAATCTGTCGGGGTCAGAATCAGCCCATCACAATTCAGCTTTGCCAGAGCCTTCTTCGGCAACACATTTAAAGAGGAGCCGGTATCAACCAGCACATGCGAAAGCACGGCTCCTTTACATTCCATAGCAATGTGTAGTGCCCTGTTGTGATTTTTTCCATCCACAGTTAGGTCCATATCCGTGAAACCCAGCCCATGACTGGCATGCACGTTGGACACCACAGTTTCCAATTGATTGATTGTTATCTCCTGAGGAACATAGGCCTTCTTCAGAATTTTCAACAAAGCCTCTCTGTGCCCCTCAGAGCTCAACAGCAAAGATAGAATCGAGATTTTGGAAGGAGTCTGCTGCAGATGATCAACCAACTTATACTCTGACTTTTTGATGATCCTCAGAAATTCTTCAGCATCATCATCAAATTTATTTTCTGACCCCGCAGGCGCCGGTGTCACCACAGGAGTATCATTATCGACCACAGCCTTTCCTTTTGCCCTGGCTAAAGCCTCGGCCTTTTCTTTTTTATCTTTTTCTTCTTCTCCTCTCCTCAATGCATCAGGAGCAAACAGCCTTCTGCTGCGAGTGAAACCGCTAGGACCGACATTATCCACCTTTAACACGGTGGTTTCACTTGCAGATTGCTCTTCTATCTTTTCCCCATTACAGTACACTTCCCCACCATAATGCCACGGCACGGCATCATCTTTGTCGTAAGGAATTGGTCCAGGTACCGTGATGGTAACTGGAGCCTCTTCAACAAGGTTCGACAAATCCACCGGGTCAAAGTAAATCGTTATGGTGGAGACCTCCTCTTTTTCCGAACCAGCCTTCTCAATCATAACACTCCCATCGTCCATTAGACCCTGAACAGTCTTCCTCAGAAGCTCACACCCGTTAACAGAGATAGTGCACTCAGCACACTCATGGCCGCAACCCGGATAAACCCCATTCTTTACCAACAACCTCTTGACCTCAGCCAGAGGCGTCTTCAACTGACCCACAGTAGACAACCCAACCTGGTTTTCTGCAGAAATGGCATTCACCCCCCTTTGACCATGCGCAGGCATGGGATTGGCATTAACATTGGGAGATGGTGCAAAGTTGATCGCTTTCGAATCCACCAGGTCCTGGACTACGTGCTTAAAAGCTTTGCAGTCCTCAACGTTGTGTCCGGGAGCACCCGAATGGAATTCGCACTTTGCGTTCTCATTATAACTAGCTGGCCTTTGATCAGGTCTCAAAGGTGCCAGCGTCCTCAACTGTACCAGCCCAAGGTCTAGCAATTTCTTCAGCAAAAAAGAATAAGTCACCGGAGGCCTGTCAAACTGCCTATCATTCATCCGTCCCCTGACTTGGTATCCGGCCCTCTGTGGCCTCTGTTGAAAAGGTTGTCTTTGTTGTTGTTGCTGCTGTTGCGGTTGTGCAGGCTGAGACTTAGCAGGAATGGTTACCGCAGCATTGTGCTGGAAGTAACGGTCCCTACTAGGTCCTCGTTGTGAGTACACAGCACTGGTATCACCTTCTTTCTTCCTCTGCCCCCCATTACTACCGAATGGCTTCTTCAAACCTGAAGAAGAAGAAGACGTAGTACCCTGGATTTTGCCGAGCTTCAGCCAGCTCTCAATTCTCTCCCCTGCCACGACAATATCAGAAAAGTTGGTCACCGGACAACCAACCATTCTCTCAGCAAACGGCCCCTGCAGGGTTCCCATAAACAGATCTGACATCTCACGATCAACCAGAGGAGGTTGCACTCTTGCAGCCAGTTCTCTCCACCGCTGAGCATACTCTTTAAATCCTTCATTGTTTTTCTGAGACATACCCTGCAGCTGGGTACGGCTCGGAGCCATGTCGGCGTTGAACTGATATTGCTTGAAGAACGCGTCCCCAAGATCCTGCCAATTTTTAATGTCCGAGGATTTCAACTTGGTATACCATTCCAGGGAACCTCCGGACAGGCTGTCCTGGAAAAAGTACATCCACAGTTTCTGATCCATGGTGTATGCAGAAATTTTGCGGACGAAGGCTTGAAGATGGGTCTCTGGACAAGAACTCCCATTATACCTGTCGAAAGTGGGCGCTTTGAACTTCTGTGGGATCACAATCCCTTCAACCAGCCCCATATTAGACATATTCACCACCCCGGGAGTGGCATAACTCTCCAATACTTTAATCTTTTCAGCCAGCAGCTGAATCTCCTTGTTCTGAGGCGGAGCACTGTAGGGAACGAACGGTTCATTCTGCATTGAAAACTGGTCAGCCTCCCTGTCTTCCTCCTGGTCTTCATCAAACCCATAGAACGGAGGCAAAAGATTGTCCTTCAAATTCTGACTCGGCCCCGGTTGACCAGCAGCACCACCGAAACCACCGGCATTATTCACAATACCAACAGTTGTCCTTTTTCCACCATCTCGAGATCCCAGCCCCTGGTTGGAGACTCCATCCAGGTTAACCCCGCTGTTTGCTGCAGAAGCCCGCTCGAGCTTTTCAACTTTGTCTGCCAGAGCCATCTGACCAACTGCAAAGCCTTGCATGATGTTGATCAGCTCGTTCATTTTATCCTTCAGCTCGAGGAGATCTGTACTGGGAAGATCCATGAGTCTGGGAGTATTGCGCCTGGTATAATATCTGTGAGGGCGTGTTGAGTGCAAAGGTACAGTTCTTCGAGCACGAGCAATGATTCCTGTAACAATCAAGCACGTTAGCAACAGATACCTGCAAAACAAAACACAAGTCATTATGATCAATGCATGACTGCAGTGTCTATCCACATGAGGACACTTTATCTCTCGATCCTGGCATCACCGAGACAAATAATAATCCGGCATCAATATTCAGTCATTCAGCATTTGATTCATTGTGCGGATCGGAGATATGTGATTTAGCATGATACCCCCAACCATGTGTGTGCTTGTGTGAGTGCATACGGTAAAGCAAATAAAGCTTGAAAATCAATCACTGAATGAAAAATAACCATCACATAACCAAAAATGCACAAAAAGTGCCATAGTCATACATCAAACCAGATAAAATTCAAATACAATCCTCCAGAATCAAGAAGGAAATACAAGCAAATGGATTCCGTCAACAAGCCTGACGGTAATCCACAACAAATGAAAGATCTAGCCGGATGAGGGTCCCACAGATGGCCCTATCTCATCTTCCATCTTCGCGAACTCTACGGCGAACCTGAGCTCTGTGTTCTCCTGCTGCAATCTCCCCACTTCCTTCTGATGAATCTTCATCTGTCTGAAGTAGTGATCTCTCTCTGCCATGTAGTAATCTCTCTCGGCGACGATCTTCATGTTCTCTGACTCCTTAACCCTCAGCTTAGCTTCCCACTCAGCAATAATCCTCAGATTCTCTGACTCCTTAACCCTCAGTTTTGCCTTCCACTCAGCAATGAGGACTCGGACTCTGTTATCCCTCTGTTCTTTCACCAAGATTTGCCTTCTCTTCTCATCTTCAATGACCTTTGAAGCTCTAGCCAATCTCTCTTTGGTGATGTCATGCTCCCTGTTGGACGATGCTAAGGCCTGACTAATCTTCCCATAATAGGCAGTATCCATCTCAAAGCGCTTTGCTTCCAAGGCATGTCGTTTGTCTTGATCTTCCATCTTCACTTTGATCTCTTGGTTGGACGTCTGAAACCGAGCAACACTTCTCTCCAATTCAGCTTTCTCTGCAAGTAACTGATCTCTGGCCCTCTTCATCTCGAGGAATTCTTCCATGCTGACAGAAGAACTTGGACCCTCAATCCTAGGACACACAGGATCACCTCCAGGAAATGGTAGATGTGTAACCTCAATTCTCTTCCGCAACCAGTCGTCAAATAGAGGAAAATACCGGCAGTTGACTTTGCCAAACGGAACCTTACCCTTCCTCTGAATGTTGCGCCATGCCCCAGACACTTGCATCAGCTTGGCCTGATTACCCTCCACAGGAAAATAAAAGGACTCCTGAGTCTCACACTCAAGGGGAGGAACCTCCATAGCGAACCCCATCTGTCTCCTAAGAAGCGTCGGGTTGTAATTAATGCAACCCTGAACTCCTATAAGAGGCACATTGGGAAAAGCCCCACAGCTATATATAAAATCCCGTCCAGCCAAACCATTATGAGTCCATGCTATGTCATCAGCCCTCAACCCCATCAACTTGAAGGACCACTTGACCGAAGGATGAAGATGAGCGAAAGCACCTCGGGAAGGCAAATACCCCATAAACCACCTGAAGAGCAACTGGGCGCAGCACCTGATCAAACCCCCACGCAGCTTCTCATTCCGATTATGGACCGAGTAGTAGACGTCTCCGATCAGAGTAGGGATAGGGTTTCTCTGCATGAACAACCTGATAGCATTATGGTCTACAAAATTCTTCTGATTAGGGAACAAGATAACTCCATAAATGCTCACGGCAATCAAAGCACAAACCGTCTTCCAATCACCCACAGCAGCATGTTCCTTGGCCTTAGATTCCAAGAAACTCAAGTGAAAACCCGGTAATTTTCCTTTCTCCTTTAAGCCCTCCCTGGTCACTTCCGGACTCAAATAAAGAGCACGGGAAATCCCAAGGACGTCAGGCTCTCCTCTAATAGCACAGAAAGGAATCTGATCTTGAATCGGGATACCCAGGATACTAGCATAGTCCTCCATCAGAGGTCCCAACAGATAATCTGGAAATACGAAACACCTCAGCCCCGGATCATAGAACTGAAGAAGGGTATGAATGGCGCTTCTGTCACTGTCACTGAGTCGGAAAACCATCTTCAGAATACTACCGTATGCCTCTCTGAACATCCCCACATGGTCGGGTGTAATCAATGCTATCATACCCCTTAACTCGTCAATCTCAGGGTTGAAGAAACTGTAAGCAACATCACGCTTCAAACCGGGTCTCATATCTGAGCAGAAAGTCTCTCAACCAGGATTTCGATCAAAAGTGTCCCTGCATATGGGTAAACATGTGTTAGATGTAATTAATGCAAGATGTAATGATGCTGATGAATGAATGCAATGCGTTGCCATCCTCCAAGCCATCTGATCATCTGCACTGAAGCCCGGTTTCTGAACTGATCATAACCATCTGAGGGAGCAAGTAACCACCAATCTGACCCACGGGTTCCGAAATAAACGGAAGAAAGATACATCATCATCATCATCAGTTTCTGTGCAGACACTGACAACCATATGAATCGGCCCGGGGAATCCTGAAATAAGCGGATCCCCACTGATAAATATCTCGGCCCGGGGAACCCCAAAATAAACGGATCCCCACTGATAAATCACGGACAGCACTCCGGCGTCACGGCAATAAATGACCATAAATCCGACTTATAAATATGCCTCTGATCCACAGATCAGAAAGTCACCACCAAAGTCACCATCTGAACATGCATCTGAAAGAATCACCCTCCCCTCACAGGTAAATTCTAAACAGGTCATCCTAAGGCGGATAATAGTCTCGACAATCGGGCGGAGATACTCAATGGGTTTGCCCTTTCGGGTGTGCCATTGTAGCTCCCTTAAGATCGTCTAAACCAAAGATCCGGGAAATGATCGGTCACCAGAGTCAACAGTTCAGATGAAGTAACTAACCAAAGTGAAATATTCCACAATGGAAAGCACTATCAGATGAACCTCGTCCGGCTTGTGGTATGTCACGTTGCAACATTATGCTGATTTAGCAAATGAGGAACGTGAGACCACACTAATCCTAGGTGTATACTCGGGCCTGGGTTTTAGCCCCACTCAGAACACCCACCCCAAAACAGAGGAACCACCTGCACAGGGGACGGCAACAACATGATAGTATGATGCATGCAAATATTTATGCAAATATATATGGTCAGAATAATAAATGCAATAAATAAAGCAAAACAAGCAACCTAAACTATCCTAGAACGCTAGGAAGGACTCGCTTAGGGAAGATGGACCAGCACAGGTCTACATCCATTCCCCAGCAGAGTCGCCAGCTGTCGCATCCGCGAAAAAACAACCGGCGGGCTAAAATAAAAAACACAACACAGAGCCGCCACTGCGCGTTATTTATCCCAAGATAGGGAAAGGAAATGCTCAGAGAAACCTGGAAAGGAAATGGTCTCACGACCAAAGAGAAAGGGTAAGGGAGTCGGTTACGCAAGGGGAAGGTATTAGCACCCCTCACGTCCGTCGTACTCGACGGGATCCATGCTCTAAGAAAAGAAAAGGTTGCTAAAACATCACACACACACAGGGGAACGCAGGTGGGGTTAACAGAAGGGAGCTCGATAGGACGTCGCATCCTATGCCTACATATCTCGTCTGGAACGAGAATCAGAGCCACTGTAGTTCGGCTTACGCACGCCAAACAACACAAAAACACACAAACAGATGGCAAACATGGAGCCCAACAGCCAATCATTGGACTTACGTCAGCATCCGAACCAAAACACACTCAAAAGGGCAAACGTGGAGCCCGACAGCCAATCACTGGACTTACGTCAGCATCCGAACCAAACAAACACAATTAAATGACAAGTAAACACACACAAAAAAGAAAAAAAAGTGCCCGGAGAGGTCTCGCACGACCTCCTGCCTACATACCTCGTCTGGAACAAGGATCAGGGCGATGTAGTTCCCCCTCAAGGGAAAGAAAATCTAGCCAGAAACCGAGGGAAGACACACTACCAGGGAGCTGGACTCGAGCCTAGTGTTGTCATGCATCGTTACCCTACGTTCAGGTTTCTACCTACTTGCACAACTGCAGGCTAATCCTATCCAGGAAGAAAGCAAGCATACAAGCATACAAATCAAAACAAGCATTTCAAGCAAATATTCACATAGCACACACTATAACCAGTCAAGTGAGGCTCAAACAATGGGTTTGACTGCCGAAGCAAGTCATTTGTACATGGATATTATCGCTCTTAACCTTGCCGTTACGAGGCTAAGGTGAAGCAGATGAAAGGTGAGTGAAGATTAGACTTCACAGCTCTTATCCCTAACCAGGGAGAGCTTCAGACAAAGGAGCGTGAGTCCAGAATGAAGGGACCCTTCTACGCTCAAAGACTCTGACTCGATTGTGCAACAGCACAAGATCTTGGGTTTGTGTCCCAATGCATAAACACACAGCCGTGTGAGCAGAGGGACGACTCACAGAATAGTGGGGGATAGATTGCATATCCCTTTGATCCACCAATTGCCTCATAGAGGTCTTTCACCTGCTTGGCACAAATGTAAACAACCACAAACATCGCCTCTTAAGGAGGACTTCAGACAGTTGCCTGGCCAAGTAACAGGCCAGGTCTTCCAGACTACATGAAGAATAGAAGTCCTACCTCAAGTGGTTTAAAAACCAAGCAGCAGCAAGCAAGTTCTTAAAGAACTGTAAGCAACTAAATGTACCTGAAATCAATCAAGTATCATCAGTACTCAGACAAACAACAATAAACAGCAAATGTTAATCAGTCAGACTATACAGATTAATGCACACAAAGGCAAGCTATAAGCTCAAGCTCAAGCTTCACAACCTACAAAACAAAGTTATGTTAGTTCTCCACATCAAACAAATTCAATTTTATTGACTTGAATCATTCTCCTTAAGCTTTGTGCATTTCATCCTGAAAAGTCAAACCAAATGTGAGAAACTAGACCACTAGGCCAAGCCTAGGGTCCAAAAGGGAGAAAAAATTCTAAACAGCAAACAATTCTCAACCAAAACCAAATTAATGCAAATAGAAAGCAAATGCAATTGATCCCATACTCATATCATTCACCATATTCATTTCATGACCAAAACAAGTCAAACTAGGTCAAATGCAACATCCAATGTCCAAACAGAATGAATTCAATCAAAAGCATACCAAAATAATTCCAAAAATCCTCAAATAATTCACACCTAAACAGGACATATTCAAGGTATAGCATGTCAATTTTCAGCTCAATTGGACAAAAGGAACTAGGCCAATGAAAATCAAGAAATCCAGACACAATTATTCAAGCCAATTCATAGCATCAACACAAGCATTCACTTCAAAAATTCATAACAGAGTGAAAACAATTAAGAAATGAATGGGACCAAAAGCATGATGTCCTACAATGTGTCTACAATCAGCATACCAAATTTCATCTTCATCCAAAACCATATGAGAATTTCACACAAGATATACCAACATGTATCACACAAGGTTGCATAATGAACCAACAGTGAAGAAAATTACCAATCAAATGGAAAATGCCATAGAAAAATCCAGAAACATAGTGATATCTCAACATATCAATGATCATCCATGCAAAATTTCAATCCAATCCAACAATCATAGGTCATGCAAATAATTTCATGAAGTTGACCTAGCTAGGTGTGACACAAATTGTCACACCTAGATTCAAAAAATCATATCTCACTCCTCAGGTATCCAAAATTCACAAACTTTATATGTAAATCACCATCAACATGTCCAGAATGAGCACAAAAAAGTTCAGGAATTTCTTTAAATGTATGAACATTTCATGTTGAAAATGGCAAAACATACAAAATATGCATACAAGTCAAAGTTCAATAGGCCAGGTCAACATTTTACCATGCACAACTTGTGAAACCATGCCTATAAAATTCTAGAGAAAAATTGGGATCCATCAAAAAAATCCTCACTATTTTTGGATTAGCCAATATTTTTCTATGAATTTTCTAAGATTTAAATGAATTATGTAAATTATTATTTAAGTGTTATATTAAATTAATTAGAATTAATGGCATAATGGTAATTACAGTAGTCCAGGCGCGGGAAACACTACATTTGAAAGGGAAACGCAGAAAATGGATCGAACACTGTAAGTTTTTTCCAGAAATCTTCTTCTTCTTCGCGGCATACACGAGCTTGGAACGGTAAATTCGGTTTCGCTCATTTCATCACCAAAATTCACAAATGGACAACCGTTGGAAAGGTATGAGCGTGAGGATCTCAAATACGTAATCAATTTCACCTAATTCCTAACATAGCTCACGGATCGATCGAATAAAGTTTCACATTCAAAACTAAAAATCACGATATCTCATTCTACAATCAACCAATCCACAAACTACGAATTGCATGCTGTTCGACTTATTATCGTCCTTTTGGCGATAACAAGTTTTGTCTTTTAATTATACCGCCATCCTTTTGGTGTTGGTGATTGTTGACTTATTATCATCCTTTTGGTGATAACAAGTTTTTTGTCTTGATCTTACCTTCATCCTTTTGGTGATGGTGATCATTGAGTTTCGACTTATTATCATCCTTTTGGTGATAACAAGTTTGTTGTGTGACTATACCTTCATCCTTTTGGTGATGGTGATCATTGAAGTTATTCGACTTATTATCATCCTTTTGGTGATAACAGGTTTTGTTGTTGTATCTTACCTTCATCCTTTTGGTGACGGTGATCTTTGAAGTTGACGAGTTAACTGTCATCCTTTTGGTGATAACCTTGATATTATACTCTCTGTAATGGGAAACGTTATCAGAATAACCATCATCCTTTTGGTGACGGACATCATCCTTTTGGTGATTAAAATCTTTGGATTGTGTCTACCTCTCATCCTTTTGGTGATAGCGAGATTTGTTGTTGATCCTACCATCATCCTTTTGGTGATGACGATCTTTGTTGTATCCACTATAGCCATCATCCTTTTTGTGATGACTACTTTTGAAAATGGTTTATCCATCATCCTTTTGGTGATGACAATCCTGACAATCATGGTGAACTACTGTCATCCTTTTGGTGTTAGAAAACATGTTCAGTTTTTGTCTTTGAATCAAAAACGACCTGTGCAATATTTGAATGTCGACTCGAGGGTTGACAGTGATCTGACGTTCTACCCTAACACCTTGCTGCTATTAGAACCCATTGCATTTTCTTTCTGTATTCCATTGCATTTCAAAGGACAAAATTCAGATCTTTTCGTATTTAATTACCTTCCACCATGAATGTATGAAGACTATCGTCATTCTTACCTTCTAGTTCAAGTTAATTAAATAGGGGCAGCTGTCATACCCCAATTTTGTCCGGGCATATTTAAATTTTTCACAGAACTGATTTCATTTTATTTTTGTATCATATGCATAACATTACATACATTGCATCATGAATAAACGCCTAAAATGTCCGTCGGAATGGATTTATTTGAGAATACAGACAAATAGGTTGAATTGTCAAAATTTGAGGAAACAGTGTATTTTTCAAATAATGTATTTTGTGTTGATAATTTTAGTATGATTGATTTAATTTTCCGAACAAATTTGCACTCGATTTCTATTTTTAATGGATCAATAGTTTTGGTTAGTTAGTTAATTAAAGTAGTTAAAATTTATTTAAATCAAATGTTAATTAGTTTCTTTTATTAATAATTCTATTTCCTTAAATGAATAATGAATATATTAAAATAAATATATATATATATATATATATATATATATATATATATATATATATATATATATAATATATATATATATATATATATATATATATATATATATATATATATATATATATATATATATATATATATATATATATATATATATATTTGCATTGGATCCTATTTTTCTTTAAATAAAAAAAACAAATAAATAAATAATAGCAATGCCAACGGCTCCCACGTCTCTCCATCTGACAGCTCACAAAGATCTCAAAAGATCCTCTCTTCCACGCGTCCCTCACAAATCCCTCACTCTTCGCCTCTCTCGCTCACACACCTTCCACTCACATTTCCTCACCTTTTCTCTACACTGAGACTCTCTAAAAAGAGGAAAAGGAGAAATCAAAAGAAAGGAGGACGAAAAACCCTCTTTCTCTTCATCCTCACCATCCACCCATCATCATCATCGCTTCACAAATCCTTCATCTTCATCTCACCGTCGTAAATCCTTCGGACCATCACAAACCCATACGCACACCTCTCCTTCAAATCGCCTAACACCCAACGAATCCGCTCACAAAAATCTCTGGAAATCCCCAAAACCCATCTTCGACCTCATCAAAACCCTCACCGACGGATTCATCACCGTCAAACCCTTCACAACGCCCTAACCTCTACACAAACTATTCCGCCGTCACAATCCACAAAACCCTCGCCGTTTTCTACCAACCCTAAACCCCCGTCTTTATCAAATTCAATCGCTCAAATCTTCGCGACTTCCAAACGATACCACCTCCATCGTCATAGAAATCTGGAGTCAAGACTACTGAAGTGGTGTTTGAAATCGGTATTGATAGCGGTAATTTGACTAAAAAGCTTTTGGATGCCGAGGTCGATCTAAAAGATTAGAAGGAAGCTTTGAAGGAGCGAAGGCGATAAACTCCACAAAAGTAAGAGCTAGCAGCAACGACAAATGCATCAGTAGCTGGTAGTATTGGAAAAGTCGTATTTCGGTAACGATCTCGAGTTCTCTTCAAACATGTCCATTACGTCATTTCGGTTTGGCTTTAATCATATAGTTATTTTGGCTAGGCTGCTACGAGATTCATTGTCATATGCCATAGTTCTATTAGTAAAAGGTTGTTTGTGTATTGAGAAAGTTCTGTCGTGTATCTGTTGTGGTTGTTATGGTTTTTCAATTCATGATTCTAGAATAGCTGCTTGGATTTACATAAAGATGTTCAGTTGGGAAAATTTGGTTGTTATGTAATTTATACATATACACGGCGACTTACTGCTACAAAAAAAACTGTTTTGTTTACATTTGGCTTGGATTTTGTATGTATATTATTGTTCCTTTTGGAATAAAGCACATGTTACAGGAAGATTTGTGTATATGGCAAGAACTTTTAATGAACTCTTATGTTGGTAGTAATGTTGGAATTAGGGATATTTTGGTTATAAGGCATGGAATTCATGGGCGTAAGGTTATGTTGTCCGTATCTTCAGCCCAATGATTCGTATCCATGGCCCTTTCGCTTATGCATTTCGGTTCTTAGGCTTTTCTGTTAAAGTTTGTTTGCTTAAGGTTTAATGGAAAACTTACTCTAGTCTCATTCTTTTCTCTTTTGTTTGTTAAGTTATTGTTAGGGACCAATTAGTACTACTTTTTATATCATTTTATTGGTCCCTTTTACCAAGTTTTGATGTAATTACACACTTTTTATTCTTATTAATTCATATAAATGCAATTATGTTTAATTTATTTTGTTTTGAATAGTTATTTCACATTTCTATTAGTTTTGTAGAATTTTTGGATGAGAAAGCTTTGGATTGCAGCATCATAATATGGAAGATTTTGGATGAAGCTTGCAAAGCAAGGAAACTGAGGCAGCTTCAGTTCGCCCCGCGAACAAAGTTCGCCCCGCGAACTGAATGACAGTGTCAGTTCGCGCCGCGAACCCTGCGAATCCAGCAAACTGATTTTTGGGTCAAAAGTGTTGTTTTGAAGGCCAGCTGGTTTTGCCATTTTGGTGTTTGCCTTGGAATAGCTTTTCTGCTTTGGATGAGAATGACCAATTAGGGAAATGTCAACCTTTTTTGGTAGAGACAAAATACATTAACCTAGGGCATTGAAACATATTATTCATTATCATTCACACATTGTTCTTGAGAGCTTTTTGTAAGAGAGAAAAACAGAGTTTTTCTGCTTGAACTTTCTGCTTTGTAACAATGATGATGAGGAGCTAAACTCCCTTTTGTCAAGATTGGAGGTAGTAGCTATTCTCATCTGTTTATGTATTCACTTTGATTTATATATTTGATAAAGATTGTTGATGTATTGAATACTGTTTTTGCTATACTTTGAAAACCAGATTTGAGTAGTTGTCGAGAGAGATTACTTGAGTTTAGACATAAAACAGATTTTCAAGTAGTGAATAAGTTGTAGAGATAGATTTATTCATTACTCTTCTTTGGTATTAAACATTAAAGATTGCTATATTGATAGTTAGGTGGAGAGATCGTCTAAGGATCAATATAGTGATTATCACGATATCATTTAGACATAAATGACTTTGAGAGGATACTTGAACATCATCAATAATCTTGAATCTATTTATTTATCATAAGGAATCTTAAACATTTGAAATAGTGAACTCCAATCTTGCCAAGCCTTTATATTTGATTAAAACCATTTCATAGTTTTTGTTAACATTTATTAACAAGATATTTTTCCAAACAAAACAACCCTGTTACTTTCTAAACTTATAACATTTGAATTATAGAACGGCGGTAATATTACCCAATCTCTGTGGATACGATACAAAAATATTTGCCGAAGATATACTTTTCAATAGTTATTCAATTCTACCACTTGACTCTTGTTCACATTACAAAATGTATTTAAAGTATTTATATAATTCAATAAGGTGTTGGTAATTTGCACTCAACAGTAATTTTTATTATTAATCTGGATGTTTGAAATGAGATTTAACAAAAGTTACTCCTAATGACGCCCGATAAGACCGACTCACGCATGTTAGGAGAATGTGGCCTATGCTTTTTACGGTTGAAGGTTTCTTGGTTTACATGCTAATAACCTATTATGCTTCTCCTTTATGCATTCTGTTGGCTTCTTGGCATGATCTAGGCAGGAAAATGAGTGGCCCTGCGATACTTTTTCAAATTGGCTGATCAAGGATACATTGTTTTTTTATTCATTTTCTGAGTGAAGGTTCTAAGCTTTGTTAAAAGTTATGATTAAATTACCTTTCCTTAAAGTTCTTTGTGAGGTAGTAACTGCGTTACAATAACGACAAATCATTTCAAATTTCATAAAACAAAAACCATTTCATGCAATCATTTTCAATTTTATTCAATATCAATTCATCAAACCAATTTCAAAAAGCACAAACAACAATTCTCGATCCAAATATCGAGCCCATTTTCAAAACACCCTTGTAAGTCGATTGCTCTTCGCATCGCCATCAATCTCACATAGCTTACTCTTGGGCTTCCTTACAATGAAACCTACTTGGTTATTGATTAATTGAGTAGATGAAATAATACACAAATAAAATTCATTTCATTCATAAACATGAATTCAAACCTTTTTTCAAACCATTCAACTTCAAAAGGATTTTCTCTTTCAAACATAAACCTTGGGATGAAAAGGAGAATAGTAAGCTTCCGCTTCACTATCTCTCGACTATTCGAATAATTGGCGTACGCCATATTGCTCGGATTTTCGTCATTCAAATAAAACCCTAATAATCATAATATTTCAAATCATTCCTACAAATTCCAAATCCTTTTTATTCCATATTTCAGATGAAAAAGGATAGGAGGCGTACGCCTCACTATCTTTCGATTATTCGAATAATTGGCGTACGCCACATTGCTCGAATCTTCGTCATCAACTATTTTCGCAAATCACATACAAACATCTAAATATTTCTTTTTACAATTTAAACTTCGGACGATAAAAGAGGGGAGGCGTACGCCTCACCCTCTCTCGATTATTTGAATAATTGGCGTACGCCATATTGCACAAATTATCGACTTCCGACTAAAACACGTTAAATAAACTTAGATAAGAGAATAGGTGGCGTACGCCTCATTATTCTTTGGATAAGCAAGTAGGGGGCGTACGCCTCACTACCGTGCATATTCAACATCCACAAACAAACTTTCAAAATAATTCGAACGAAAAAGGAGTAGAAGGCGGATGCCTTATTACTCCTCGAAAGAATTGGACGATTGGTGAACACCACATTGCTCAATCTTTCGTCGCTCTTCCAAAACATCTTAAACAAATCAACCTAACTTCTCGCCCCCGAGCGATCGAAACCAAACCAAAACACCCAAACACATCAAATCAACTTGTCACCCCCGCGTGACCAAAACCAAAACTCTTTCAAAAGAACACTGTAAATCCTTTCTAATGCGCACAACAAACCAGTGCTAGAGCCTCCGCCGAGAGTAGACAAGCCAGCGTTTAGCCGTTAGAACGCCGACCTACACAGTCGTTCAAACAAAACACACCAAAACCGTAGTTGCCCGAACTACGAATGCTCTGATTTCCTTATTGCACCATAAGGATACGTAGGCAGGAGATTGTTGTATCTTCGCGAGCACACTAATAAAAAACCTCTCATTTCCCCCTCCTGAGGTCTTCATCCATATCCATCATCAATTCTAATCACTTGAAGCAAGCAAGTAACCGTCAATTAACAGTCAAATAGCAAAATCAGACTAAAAGGTTCCTGTTGAGTACAACGGATGTGAGGGGTGTTAATATTTTCCCCTTGCGTAATCGACTCCCGAACCCGAATATGGTTGCGACGACCATTATTCTTATTTCTAGAGGTTTTCTCGATATTTTCCTATTCCTTCATTGGAATAAATAAAGTTCGGTGACGACTCTGTTTCGAACAACATTTTTTCCGCGTTCCATCGCGAGGGATCGCATTATCATTTTTCGAGGTGCGACAATATGCATGAGCTTTTACACTCTCTATAAAAGATCCATTGCTTTTGATGCTAGAAAACTAAAAGTTTCAAAGGCTAATGGTATGAAAACATGTTGATTCTTGGAAACACATTTTCTCATGTTTGCCACTTTACTTGAAGCGGATTTGAGAGTTGTCTGTTCCCTAGTAAAACCTCTAGTGCTCGGTCACACCAGTGAAAAAACCCTAGTCAAGTATACACATGCATGTTTCCCTCATACCCACTCGTACACCAGAACATCTATTGGTCTAAGTGTCAGTTCCCCTTCCCATGGGTCAGTCAAGAAATTCACATACACCTTTTTCTTCACAAATACCCCCGACACGCCAAAATATATCAAATAATACATTTTAAACAAAATCATGTTGATATTTGAATTCTAGAAGCTCCTTACCATGAATGTCATGTTTCTCAAATGTATCCAAGCACGCTTTGCGGCAAACAGAGCAAGTCTCATTAGTAAACAAGTATTTAAGAATGGTACAATACTCCACCGAAGACATATGTTGACCTAGGCCACCAATAGGTATAACAAGAAGAAAATCTTGAACATGTGCTACTTACAAACAACTAAAATATATTTCCTATCTTATACTTATGTCAAACTTCACATACATATCCTGAACATTTTTACTCATTATTTTTTTCTCATAATTTTTCCCATCCTAATTGGTATATAAGACGTCTTTTGTTCATAATTATTAAATTTTTAGAGATTTTTTTTATCCTTAGATCTCTACAAATTTTATATATATTAATGCTTTGATACATTTTTTGATCCTGTATATTAATCTCGGGATTTATGTTTATCCCTTAATTTAAAAAGATTCATATTAGTCCGTTAACTCTTCAAAACGTATCATATTAGTCATTTTTATTTAATTAGTACCAATGTAAGTGATTAATTTCTGAGTTTTTCCATTATTAATTAAATTAAAATAACTAATATGATATGTTTTGAATAGTTAAGAGACAAATATGAATATTTTTTAAGTTAAAGGACCAAAATAAACCATAAAATCAACATAAGGGATAAAAATTTAAAAATTTAATCTATATATTTTTTTTTAACAAACATCTTTTATTATTACTATTAATTTATATTTACATATAAAAAGTCAAATCAAACATGTTTATAAGAAATTTTAATTTAAAAATATTTAATACAATTAATTGATTGAGTTTTTATAATTAAATCTAAACGAGACAATTAAATAAATCTCTCTTTGTTTTACCTAAAATCTATATCAATTAGTTACACATAACTTCAATTTTTTAATTATCATGAAAATAATTGTTGTTGTAGTAATGAGGGAGGGATGGAGTATTAGTTAGGCCAACCAAACGAGGATAGAGACTAGAGAGCGAGCATGTGACCACTCTCTTACTTGGAAAGCACAATAAAAAAATCTGTTGAAATCATAGTTATGACAATGTTGTTTTTGTCATCAAATAAAAATCTAGTACGTGTACACATTCTCGAAATTGCAGCATTAGAAAAGTGATTTCAACATCAAAGATAGAGAATATTGTGCAGTGCTGTTCCCTGCAAAGAAGCCACGTACCCCTTTCTTTCCAGCAAGTGCTGCACACCTTCTTCGTTTTTATTGGTTACTCCCTTCAATCGTGGGACCAATCACAACCTCCCAATACAGATACGCCATTTCCTATGCGGGACCCATGCTAACTGAAGTGTTTATTTTTTGACCAATAACATTATGAGATTTGCTTTTTCAGGATGCACTCTAACATTATATCTAACACGTGTCCTTTCTAATCTTGTCAATCACTCTCAACCTCTATTTTTAAACAACAAAGCACTCAATCATATTTATTTTGTATATTTCTTTAGAAACTTTCAATCATATACTTTTTTAATTCCTTAAGGTATGTGTAAAATGCATCTTTTAGATAGTAGTAATACATTTTTCTAGATATAGAAGAGTTTAATGGTGTAAAAAAATATTATATATACATTAAATTAAAATATTTTAAAATATTAAATTATAAAATAATTTAAAATTTACAAATAGATTTGATATTATCATTAATATTTATATTGTCAGTGCATAATCTATTTTCTTATAATAGAATTAAGTTTTCTATATTATCATAAAAATGTTAATATTTATATATTAATATTTTTTTAAAAAAATATATAAATTTTATATAATTAAGTTATATTATCTCTTGCATGGAAACTAAGGTCATTTAGGAGTTTGTTTCGACTTGCTTGCAGGTGAACCACAAACCCTTTGGTTGGGATGAGAAATTGAATTGAATGATAGAGCAAACTAAAGGAAAATGATGGCGTGCAACAACTCTAAAGTGTGCTATAGCTAAAATTATGTACGTTGTTTGGAACTATAGGAATGCAATATGCTTTGGATAATAAATCTGTAATGAGATTAATTATTATATATTATTATTGTATAAAGATTTATACCGTCGATTCATCACCATCATATTATTTTATAAATTTTTAAAATAAAAATAAAACTTATTTCAATATCCAACATAGATGATTAATTGACGGTGTAAAATCTTTTTATACTGTTAATATATTTCAATTAAATTCATTTCTATAAACCTCAGTATAGTTGATAAAATTGTGTATAGAACTTAAACCTAAACTTAGAAATCCTATTAGTTGGCTAATGATGTTGTAGGGTGGATTGTGTAGTTCAACGTGGTTATATCGTTTTTTGGTTAAAATAATAAATGTGATATTTTGTTAAAAGAGTAAAAAACTTTTAAAAAATATTAAAAAAAAATTATATATTAAAATTAAACACGTCATCATTTTTATATTTAAAAAAAAAAGAGAAAATAATTTAATTTTAAATCATGAAAATAATTCTATAAATTAAAGATAATTTTTTAATATCTATAAATTTTAGTTAGATATCAATATGTATAACTTTATTTTAAAAATAATAATATTAAAACATTATATAATAGTTATATTAAATATTATTCCATTTTTATAGACAGATTGACACTAAATTAAATTTAAAATATCTGAGTGTCATTTAAATTAAAATTGATGAAATAAAATAGTAATTTTAAAATTAAAAACTATTTCTCAAATAAAACCAAAGTTCAAGAAGAAAGAAAAAAAAAGAATGTAAGAGGAAACATAGTTAAAAAATAAATTAAAAAAACTAAAAGTATAGGTACTGTTCATGAGTGTTGCCCTAGACACGTGGTGTTTGATGAGCCAGCCACCGTACTGCCGTTATCATTATCGTTTCCATCTCCATCCCAAGCAACGAGTAACGAGTCAGTAAACCCAACCAAACAAGCTAGAGAGAGAAAGAGAAACAAAAAAGAGAGTTTTGTTTCGTTTCGTTTCGCTATCGCTTCTCTTCCAACAACGTGATGGAATCTGAACACGTGTGGCGCGTGGGAACGTGCAGCACAAATAGTTCCCTCCACAACGATAACAATATCTTCAACGGAATAATGCTCCGCTTCCGACCGATCGCACCAAAGCCAGTCACCGGAAGCTCATCAACTTCCGGAGAACTAACTCCGGCGAAACAGTCCATCACTACATCACTTCCAGGTAAAAGAACAAAGAGAAAGTACGTTAGGATTCGGAGAAACAACGGATATATAAAAAAGAACGGTAATAAACCACCGGAAAAAGTTGTTGAAACAACAGAAGTCATGGATAGCGTTGCCGCAGTTGTTACTCTACAGTTGATGCCGGAAAAAGCGGAAGAAGGAATACCTATCTCCGGTGATTCGTGGTGTAAGAACGTCGATCTTA
The DNA here is from genome assembly GCF_024323335.1 of Lathyrus oleraceus. NCBI lineage: Eukaryota > Viridiplantae > Streptophyta > Magnoliopsida > Fabales > Fabaceae > Lathyrus > Lathyrus oleraceus. The sequence continues at coordinate 158,703,379 of NC_066579.1, read as the reverse complement.
ACTTAACAGTTGAGAAGATTCAGATCTTAGAGAATCTGGATTCAAATCCGAAATCGAAACCGGATCTCGAAACGGAAAACGCCGGGGGGGTTTTAGATCTGATATCAACGTCGGAGAGAGAGGTGGTTGAGTCATGGATAACGGTGGAGAGCGTGACAGGCACGTGCATGAGTGAAGAAAGTGAGCGAGTGTTAAATTGTACGGACGTTGAGAAAATGAAGATTCTAGAAACGGACACGTGCCCGTGTTTTGTAACGGACGGTTACGGAAGGGTTTTGTGGGTGAACGACGCGTACAAGAGGATGGTGGTGAACGACGAGATTAAAGAGATTGAAGTTGTCGTTTGGTTGAAGGTGAAGGAGAGTGTTGCATGGTGTTATTCTTACCCAGCGTTCACCTGTGGTGTTAGGTTACAGTACACGTGGCGGAACGAGAAGTGTTTTAAAATGGTTCCTTGTGATGTTTGGAGATTAATGTGTGGTGGTTTTGCATGGAGATTAGACGTGAAAGCTGCTCTAAGTTTGGGGCTGTGAGAAATCATAAATCACAGACATATAAATATAATCAAATATAAATACTCCTATATTTATCTATATATAGATATTACCTAGCTGGTTTTTCATGGATCGAAGAAAGGAGCAAGATCTTCCACACACTCTCTCTCTCTCAACACTCACCATTAGGTATTGTTTAAGTTAGAGTTTTTCTACTATTGTTTGAAAAAACTTTATTAGAATTTCTAATGAGAATGTGTCTATGAGTGTGTTTCATTATCAACTAAAGGGTTTGAATCTCTTCTACACCGAAGCTGCAGAGAACTAAATATAATGTTGAGTTGAATAAGCGAAGAAGATTCATATATTGTATTTAGATTCTCTGCAGCTACAATAGATGGATTTTTCATATACATCTAGTGTTATTGCAGAGAATGGAAATGCACTCTGAGAGACGAGGGGGTAAAATGGCAATTAAATGGAATTAGGAGTTAGATTAACATGCAAAGTAATGAAGCCTAAAAAGTACTTCTATTTCTATAGCTATATGCCATATGTCTATGTAACCATTGGCTTAGTTTAAAGTGTGTAACTATTATTGTCGCTCTAGGACTTTGCGACTAATAAAATAGTTAATTGTATGATATTGTCAAGGAATCACTAAGCTTGATATCAATGTGTGATAATTGTATATATACATACATAGCTAGAGATAAAAATTAGTGAATTAGATAGAGTAGAGAATATCTAGGCATTAATGTTTGTGCCTTACTTTGTTGTGTTGCTATTTATTTAAAAATAGGGGCATATGCATTAGTTAGGTAAAGATGGTATCTACATAGTTTTAGTTATTTTTAGAATTTTAGACTTCTACACTAACAAGTTACAACTAACTACTTTTAACTTTCAAGATAAATTGAGTTTAAAAAGTTTCAAAATAAATTAATTAACAGGTTTAATATGTTTATTTATTTTTTAATAATTTTATTTAGAATTATTGAAAAACGCCTTTAAAATATTTGTTAATCCGACCTTTTATTTAAATATATATTGTAAATGTTATTTTATCAACAAAGTCATGAAGTCTATTTCAAAGATAAGTGTTTAAAACAAGCAATTCTGCAAATGCTGTTCTTACACGGCAACAAAATGTGGTTGTTTAATCATTATATATATTTTTCTTCTCCTTCTACGCATCAACAACTCTTGTCGTACTTACTTGCCTTCTATTTGTTCTATTGTTGTACTATGATTAAATGTCAACTTCAACTCAATTTACTTTAATCGTATTACAGTACTTTGTTCAAATTAATATAAAAATGTAATCTTGAAAATTGTGTGTTACTCTTTTAGTAATATAAAGCTCTTATCCGATTTTCATCAATATTATTAGAAAGATTCGACGTTTAATTTCGGCTAGATATAGATTTTGAAAAGAATTTATATAAAGTAACACTATATTTTATAAATCGGTTTTGTAAGATTGAATTAAGTAAACTTTAATACTGTATCATAGTCTATCGATTAGACTATGTGCTCTTCAACATCGATATTTATGCATCAAGTTTAAAAAAATGTTAAACGTGAGAAGGTGTATTAGAAAGATTTTAAGTCTCACATTTATTAGTCATAGAATTTGAAAAGAATGTATATACAGTGACATTTCTCACCTTACAATGTGGTTTTGTAAGGATGAGTTAAGTTAAACTCTAACAAATATACATTGAAATCAAACTTTTTTTTAGTTGTAGTCTAATGATGAAAAATTCACTTTTTAAAGATGAATAAGTGAGGTGTAGCAATTCAAATCCCTACATAACTATTGTTAGAACATTATGTCAATATTCTAATATATAGAGATGAATTTAAAAAGTTTCCTTAATTTCTCTTGGTTTGAAAAATTATTATGACCGACCGTTATACCAAATACTATAAGTGATATTTATACCATATTTGAATGGTCTTTGTACCTTCAGAGGATGTATTTCTACACCGACTATCTACCGTGCAAGTAGTAATCATACAATATAGAACTGTGATGTTTTATCCTAGAGACGGCGCGGTAGTTCGATTGTTGTACATAATGTTAGGCAGTATCGTGAGACGTCATAAAGAGAGCGACCTAGTCCGCGACTCAACCTTGTAATTCCTTCTATGGCTGATTTTTAAAACGGTGAAATAACAACTTTAAGACATTTCGAACTACCATGCCTACAAAAGAAATTAACGGTAAAAAATTTGTGGATTTAGATTGAACACTTTATAATATTGAAGTTGAATATGCTACACAGGTTAAAGTGAATGATTTACAGCTCAGGAAAGAAATTACCTTATAAAAAGAAAATGATTACAAAATCATATTCTGAATGGACTCGCAGATGATCTGTGTGATTTTTACAATAGTTGCGATATTGCAAAATAGGTTTGCGATGCTCTGAAAAACAAGTGTGACATGAAGGAGCTGGAGCAAAGGAGTATGAAATTAGTCACTACCTCAAATATCAAATGGTATATATGAAAGATCCGTGGAGACTCAATGTCACGAACTTCAAAAGATTGCTTATGAGATCATCCCAAAAGGCATGTGTTTAGATGAACAATTTCAAATTTCCTTTATTATTGACAAATACCCCATAGTTTAAAAGTTTTTAAATTTTTTGATTTTCGGCACAAAACAAAAGAAAGTTTAATCGAAAGCCTGATTATTCGCCTTTAAATTGAAGAAGAATCTTAGAGATAAGATCAAAAAGAAAAAGTATTGGTTGTTTATAACAACAAAAAGAAATTTGGTGTAGCTCTGAAGGCCATTTGGTAAATGATTAAAGAATCAGAACCATAATGTTGTGAGACGAATTAAGAATGGGAATCCTTTTAGGGTCCAAATTATTCCAATTGACAAGAAACAACCACCACCATCACAAAGAAATAACATTGGTGTTTTCTCTTGCTTTAATTATGGAAAATCAGGTCATATGATTAAGAAATATAAGATCGAGTTTAAACCTTGTGTTTCCTCTAATGCATATGTTAACCTGATTAATGAGAAATTTATTACTTTGATAACTAAAAGCAACATGATTGGTGAATCTGATGGTTGATGGATAGACATTGGCTATTCTCTCATGTCTGTTATGATCGTGCAATGTTCAAAACATACACAAATAAGAAAGTGTTGTTGGGAGTTGCCCACACCACTAATGTTGCGGATATTAGAGAAGTGAAGCTAAATTCCACCTCAGAAAAGGCTTTAATCTTGAAGGATGCCATGCATACTCTTGAGATTATAAAGAATTTTATTTCTAGTTTTCTTTTAAATAAGACAAGGTTTAGTCGGTCTATTGGGGTAGATCTGTACACAATTATGTGAATGAAATTGAAAATTAATTTAGCAAGAAGATTAAGAGGCTTCATAGTGATAGGAGATCTGAGTACGATTATGAGTAATTTAATGAATTTTACAAACAACATGCAATTGTATATAAAACGACTGCACCATACTCTCCTAAAATGAATGGTAAAGAATAAAGAGAATATAACTCTTACTGAACTTGTTGTTGCAATTATATTGAATTCTGGTGCTGCTCCTCACTAGTGGGTGGAAATTTTGTTGACTGTTTGCTATGTCTTGAATCGAGTCCCCAAGTCAAAAGGTAAGATCTCTCCTTATGAGATATTAAAGAAAATACAACCAAACTTGTCTTATTTAAGAACTTGGGGTTGTTTGGCTATGTTAGAATTTCAGATCCGAACCAAGTTAAACTTGCTAGTAGAGCCTATGAATATACATTCATTGGGTATGCAACAAACAATAAGGCATATATGTGTTATGACCTGAATGCTAAAGTGATCATAGAATCAAATGATTTTGAATTTTATGAAGACAAATTTCCTATCAAATTGAGAAATAGTGGGGGCACTGAATCAAATCACATTCCTGTGATAAGAAGCACAAAAAGCAATAACGAAGTAGAAACACAACTTCTATGAAGTAAAATAGTAAGAGTTGCTAAAGACTATGAGCATGATTATGTGGCCTATCCATTAGAGGAAGATCTAGAAAATCTTCAATAAGCCTTGTCATCTCTTGATGCAGATTTATGACAAGAAGCTATTAACAATGACATAGATTCTCTAGAATCTAACAGGACCTGACACTTAGTAGACTTGCCTCCTGGTTGCAAATCAATCAATTGTAAATGGATTTTGAAAAAGAAACTAAAACCTAATGGAACTGTTGATAAGTACAAGGATCTCCATTTAGCTAAAGGTTTTAGGCAAAGAGCAAATATAGATTTCTTTGACACTTTTTCTCCAATCACTAGAATTACATCAATTAGGATACTAATTTCAATTGCTGCTATTTATAACTTAATAGTATACCAAACGGATGTTAAGATAATCTTTTTAAATGGTGACTTAGAATAAGAAATCTATATGGACCAACCGATTCTTTTTTGTGATTCATGGACAATAAAATAAGGTCTGCAAGTTAAATAAGTTTTTGTATGGTCTAAAATAAGCTCCAAAGCAATGTCATGAAACGTTTGATAATTTAATGATATCGAATGGGTACAAAGTGAATGAAAGTGACAAATATGTTCATTACAAATCTAAGAATCACATATGCACTATCATATGTCTCTATGTAGACGATCTACTCATATTTTGATCAAACATTCAGACTGTTAATCATGTGAAATCATTATTGGGAAATAACTTTGATATGAAAGACCTCGGAGAAGCAAACATGATTCTTGGTATCAATATCACGAGATTTGAGCAAGGAATTTCTCTGGATCAATCAAAGTATGTGGAAAAGATATTAAAGAAATATAATTACTTTGACTGTAGAACTGTGAGCACACCATACGATCCAAGTATCAAACTATTTAAGAAGACTGGTGAAAGTGTCAGACAAACAGAATATGCGAGCATCATTGACAATCTTAGGCATGCCACTGATTGTACTAGACTCGATATTACATATGTCATATGATTGTTAAGCAGGTTTACTAGTAGACTAAGTAACGAGCATTTACAAGCTATTGAGCGAGTCATACGGTATCTTAAAAAGACCGTGAATCTTATTTTTCATTATCAGAGATTTCCTTTTGTACTTGAAGGATATAGTGATGCAGACTGGAATACCTTATCAGATGATTTCAAAGCATCTAGTGGTTGTATATTTGATATAGTTGGAAGAGATGTATCTTGGACATCAAAGAAACAGACTATCCTGGCTCAGTCCATAATGGAGTCTAAGATGATAACATTAGGGACTGCTAGTGAAGAATCAAGTTGGTTAAAATGCTTGCTATCTGAGATCCCCGTTTGGGAAAAACATATGCAAGTTGGGTTAATCCACTACGATAGTACCATGACTATTGGAAAAATTGAGATTTGTTATTATCATGGTAAAAAGCGTCAAATTAGAAGAAATCACAACAATGTTAGAGGTTGTATCTCTAAAAGAGATCTAAGAGTGGATCATGTACGCACTGATGAAAATTTAGCAGATCCTTTGACGAAAGGATTAGCTAGAGAGAAAGTCCAGAATACATCAAAGAAGATGAGACTAATGTCTATAGAGAAATGAGTTGCTCATGATGGTAACCCGACCTAAATGACGGGATATCCCAAGAAATAGGTTCAATGGGTAATAAAAAATTGTGAGTAATATGAGATGATCATGTCAGTATTAAATAAGTAAAGCATGAATCTTGGATCAATAAGAGGATGAGATAATAGAAACTCTTAATGAGATTTATACTGTGTATGAGGGAGTACATAGGCTACATGAGTACTCTTGATAGACTCACCTATGTGATTATGAACTGAGGTCGGTTCCTATGGAATTTCGAGGCATAATTCCTAGAGCCTTCACTAAATTGGGATACACGTGCAGGGCCATTAAAGCATGGGCTGTTATAATACACGTTAAGAAAAGATTGTGTGAAGGTTTGATGTCTGAGATAGAATTCAAGACAATTGTGTTACTCTTATTGAATCAGAATCCTACTTGTTACGCAAAGGTTCAAGTCGTAGACACCTTTGCTTATGCACAATCTTAGAAACGTTTGACGTTACTTCTAAAACACTTTTTTAAATTCAAGTGGGATATTGTTGGAATATCATGTCAATATTGGAGGTGTGAAAACACAAGAAAAGGGGGGGGGGGGTGAATTAGGTTTTAAAAACAAAAGTTTTTTACCTACTCAAAAACACCACACAATACTAAGAAAAAAGAGATAAAGACACAAGTATTTTTATCCTGGTTCGCTTGAAATCAAAGCTACTCCAGTCCACTCGCCAATGTGATTTTGCCTTATACCCAAGGACTTTATCCATTATAACCAAATAGGTTGCATAACAAACACAAAGAACAAGTTTCTTTATCTTCTCAAGGATCCGACTAAAACCTAGTCTCCTTAAGGAAAATACAAACAAACAGTTTGAATAAGAATTTGTATGTTACAAGTTGCTTCTACATAAGCATATTTTATACAAATGAAATACAAAACACTTAAATAAAACTATGTACAAAAATTGATAGCTTTTCATGTAGAAACAAACTTGTCAAATATTGTAGCACTTCAGTATTTCTTCAAGTCTCCAAGTCTCACTTATATAGCATAAGAAAGAGACCGTTGGAGGTAAAATCGGGATACCAAAAGAGCAGTTGTCCACTATTGGATTGGTGAAAGGAGTGATACATAGTACAATTCTTCGCCCATAATTTCAGTGACATGTATGATGTATAGTACTGTTATTAGCCCACGAATTAAGGAGTGGAAGGAATATTTGATTTGTACCATATACTATTTGATCATGTTGATCTTATATCCAAATTCACTGGCTTTTGAGAATCAGTTGATGAAGCATGAAAAGAAGAAACACAAATATGATATCAAAATCTTCAAAGTCTTCATTCATAACCATGACCACGTCAGCGTCTAGCTTGAGATCTTCAGAAACGTCAGCTAAGTAACGAAACTTCAGAAGCTTGCCACTCTTCAAAAGCTTGACACTCAGAGTCACATTCAGAAGTAGAAGCGGAGAGAATATTGAAGCAGCAACATAACACCTTTTTAGAACTTCTCAGGAGTGAATCAATACAAAAGAAGAAAGAGCATTGCAGCAACAACCTGGCATCTTTCAGAACTTCTCATGATTAATGCAAAGGAGGAATTTGGAACAAAATGTTCAGAAACTAATGACGTTACACGTCATAAACTCAGAATCAGAACTAGTTATTAAAGCTACACAATAATAAACCATTAGGGTACCAAAATTATTCTCACACAAATACAACATTGTATCATCAAAACTCAAGGTATATATGCAGAATCAAATCTTGTTCTAACAATCTCCCCTTTTTGATGATGACAAAACCATGTATTTTGATTAACAGTTTTGTATAGGGTAATCGCAAAAAGATAAATTTTATAGAAGCACAAAGCTCCCCCTAAGATGTATAATCCTAAAAAGATAAAATCAAAATGAAATAACATTTTCCCGATTAACCTTTTTGAAGAACCAAAATGATATATTTCAGAATCTGGTTTCTCTTCAGAAGTTGCTTTGAACTTATCCAAAACACTGGTTGTCAAAGTCAACAATCTGATGAACTTCACTTCAGAAGCTTTGTTGAACTCTTTTTGAAGGAGCTTCAGAGCCTGGTTCTTTATGAGATGCCTGGTTGAAAATCTTTCTCATATAGTGAAGTTAAAACTTCATACTCAGAGAGTAAACCATTTCTTCAGAAACTGGTAACTTAAGTTCTGATCTGAAAAACTTCAAGAGCTTTTGAAGCTCTAGACTTTCCTTGAAAAATAATTAACAAACTATTCTTCGAAGTAGTTGTTAGCATAAACATTAAAAAAATTCTAGGTTCTGATTCATGAACATAGGTAAATCAAAATCAATTACGTTTCTCCCTAAATACGTTTCTCCCCCTTGGTCATCGATAAAAAAGACTTAGACAAAATAAATTAAGGAAACAAAGAAATTTTATTCATATCAAAAAATGCCAGAAGGCATACAAGTACAGAAACAAAAACACTTAGTGAAAAATACAAAAGTGCATAACGTTTTTAAAAACTAAGGGTTAGGGTTTTGAGGTGGAGGAGGCGAAAAAAGTCTGGAAAATATCATCTCAAACAGAAGATCTTGCCTATCTAGACGCTTTCTAACCAAAGCACTTTCTTCTTTCATCTCGATGAAAGTCTTCATGATGACTTCAGGAATTTCCCCAGAAGAAGTTCCAATAGTAGTCTGATTCTCAGAAGCAACAAGTTGTTATTCTGACTCTTAAACTTCAGAAGCAACTTATTTTCCTTTGTCTTTCTAATCAAAGGTGTCTTCCATGAGAACATCTTGGTGTTAAACATCTTCTGCGGTCTCCTTATCTTCTTCCACAATTTATGGAGCTGGAAGACATAATGGAACCCACCTTAACTGGATGGCTCCTGTAAGACCCTAATTTTGACCCTAAGATCCCTCATGGCATCATATCATTGCTCATTGGATTGCCTCAAGGATCATAGCATGTGTGGCTCCTTTGCCATGAGGGTGGGACTTGTGTGAGTGGTTTGAGATCACCAAACATGCTTGAATTGTATATTATTGATTTTCTTATTTGTTTACTAACCAAAAGCACAAAAACATGTCACTAACTCTTTTTGTTTTAAAGTTCAAGTGATCATGTGCTCCTTTGCTCCTAGGAGGCTCCTAAGCTCAATGAAGTGGCTAAGATGAAGATGAAAACAAGCATGAAAATGGTCCACAAATCTCCCAATCATCATATATGTCCCCCAAGGATCTCAATTTGCCAATTTGATCAAGATAACTCAAAGGGTTTGAGATTTGTCTCAAGGAAACCCTAATTCAGTTGTGCATTGAATGTGCCTTGCTCATAAAGCAACCTCAACCTATGATCAAATCCAATCAAGGGAAGTTCTTTCATTCATTATTTTATGCATATATGAGCCTATGCGAGTATCCTTAATCATTCATTCATCAAGATTTGAAGTTTGGCCTTGAGAAGTTGACCAGTCAAGTCATCTGACTAAACTGAGGATCACTGAGACATAACTTTTGATGTGTTTGTCAAATGAAGATTAACCTAAGAGAAAAATGTTCTTAAGAACCATATGAACAAATTTCATGTTCATCAAAATCCATTTGAAACTTGGAAGGTCATCATTCATTTCAAAACATTATAGGTCATTTTGACTGAAACCCTAATTTTGGGTCAACTTCCCAAGGACCTAACTTCCTTATTTGTTATGATTTTGAGGTGAGACTAATTGAATTGGAAATCTTAAGATGTCTACTTCAAATGTTATGTTGTATAAAATTTCATAATCCTAAAATAAACACATGTGATAATACAAAACATTATAGGTCACTTTGGACCAAAGCCATTGAATTTGAAAAATGTCCAACTTCAAGCCCTTATGTTTCACTGATTTAAAATTAAGTCCAAATTGATCATCTTGAAAATATCTACAACTTTGGTGTTTGAGGTGTTTCCATTTGAGGCTTGCATCTATGAAACAGAAGGGATTGAAGTTGATCATTTTTGGTAAAATTTTCAAAGGAAACCTAGACATGTTTTGTACCTCAAACTTCAAAGCCAGTTTTCATAATTTTCTAAACTCCAAATGGATTTTTTCCCAACATAGCTTTTTTTCCTTATGTCAAGAGATTTCCAACCATTACTCACATGACCATGTTTGGATTTTCCATGTGTGATTTTCGAAGAGCTCAATGTTTAGGTTCAATTATGCAAGTCACTTTGTAACTTCATGCACAAGTCAATGCAGCTCCAATTACAAGTCCAATTCACTCCAAAATGATCTCAGATTGCAATTCCATTCACTTTTGGGCCTCACATGCGCCTGTACATGCCCATGCATGAAGGACCCAAAGTTCATGCACACGAGCATTCCACTACCTTGCATCAAGCTCAGCTATAAGTACATGTGCTTGCTCATTCAAAAACCAACCTCAAGGTGATCTGAAACTCTGCAGAATTGGAAACCCAACCTCACTCAAAGGAATTTCAGTTTTATTTCTCAATTTCAAACTTGAATTTCAACATCCTTAGTTGATCTTCAAGTCTTAATTCCTTAGCCTTGCATCCTCATTACCTCAAGATCAAATTGGAATCAAAAGCTTGAAGAGATCGTGCTGTTTAAAGCTGCACTTCAAAGGTATATCACTCAACTGTTTTGATCTAAATCTTGCTATACAATGTGACTTGCTTGAGTTTGAACTGTTTTCTAAAGTCCTCGAGCAAGAGGCAGGCCAGTGGTGGTCTTAATTTCATGAATTGTGCCATTTTAGTTTGTGCACCTTGATCTTCAACCTCAAATTTCTCATTAAATAGAAACATTGAGGAAGATCCAAGGTTAGAGGGGTGATGTACATCACCCCAGCTTCATTTTGGTACCTGGCTTGTTTATTTTGGTTAAGGTTGAAAACCCTGCGCGTGGTGGCCAGAGTTTGTTCTCTGGTCGGAGAAGATGGTGGTTTCCACCACCATCCCCACGTGGGAGCCTCTGAGCCCTTGGATGATGCTCAAACGATCTAATCGTGGCCTTTGCTTTTGTTGACTTGTTTTAAATACGTTTGTTGTGCGCTTGACTTTGGAATATGGTGCATCAGCGCCTCTGGACCGTGTGATGATGCCACGTCAATTAATGAGACGGATCCAAGGGCGCTGGATTTTTGTTATTTTCTTATTTCTGTTTTATTTCTTTTAATTCCTTCTATTTTATATGAAGTCACAAAAATATGAGACCAACACCAAATTTTTTCTTGAAAAATCTAGTTTCATAATCTGGTTTTTAATTATTTTTGTGACTTCATTTAATATTTTTTATGAATTATTTTGTTTTTAATAGTTTTTAATTCATTTTAAATACTTTTTGATATCTGAAAATTCCAAAAAATATTTTCTAAACACATATGGATCATGATAAGTCTATGAAAAACAGTCTCATCAATTTCTTAATTGATTTGAGATTTATTTGAAATTTTAATTCATTTATGTTATTTTTCATTGTTTTTAATTGATTTCAAATAGTTTCTGTTTTCAAAAATTATTGAGAAAATTTGTCAAACCTTGTTTGACCATGTTAGACCTATGAGAATTTAATTGGACTTGTTGAAGTTGATTTGAATTGAATTTGAGGTTTGACCATATTTTGTCCATTTTAATTTTGCACTTATTTTAATTTCCAAAATACCAAAAGATGTGTTTGACTTGTTGACTTCTAATCTTCATTTCTCTTCTGTTTTACATTGGTTGATGATGATTTGATTCATATTTGATCATTGTATTTCACATTTGAATTCTCCTTTTATTCATTTCATCTTCATCTCACTTCTTTTTATTGTGGCCAATGAGTTAATGTCTTATGGTTGGTCTTGATATATAAGAGGTTTAACCTTCTTTGATCCAAATCAAACTTAACTTGATCCATGATCAAGTGAGTTGCTTTGTGTCCAAGATAGCTTGCTTCTTGGTCAAGCAAAAAACCTAAAGTCCATACAAGGCTTTCATCTTTTCTTTTGGCATGGCAAGTTGTAGGAGCTTGGCTTACTAGTCATGATATCTAACTTGTGTTTATTTGCCTATAGTTTTATTGACCAACCTCAGATAGGTGCGACTACTATATTAGTCCACTTACGATTGCTTAACATAACAGTACTAAATTGTCTTATGACACACTAACATTAACTACTAACTACTAATTTTAATTTGAGCATTTAATTTCTTGCAATTTACTTCAATGTAATTTACTTTTCTTGCTCATTTATTCATATTGCTTTTCCCTTTGCTCACTTGAGCACAAATTTTATGTTTATGCTATTTTTCTTTTGCTCATTTGAGCTCATTATTGTATATAAATATATTGTTGCCTTGTGTTTGTTTGTATGAACCCAATGCAAAAAGGAGAAAGGACTTAGAATTAGGACAATACCTATGCTTAAAGGAGTTCAAGAGCAACTAGGCATCATGCCTTTAGAATGCTAAATTTGTTGAAGAGCAACTAGGCCTCATGCCTTTAGAATGCTAAATTTGAAAGTTGACTTCAAAAGACCCCTATTCCAAAACTCTTTCTTTGTCCATTCTTCTTATTGTGTTGTGAACTTTTTGATGTTTGTTCTTGTGTGATAGGGATTCCATCTTGAGATAGTAAGAAGGACCATTGTCATGAGTAGCCAAGTTAAGAGAGACAAGCCAAATGGGGATCCTAGGAGCTTGAATCCAAATATTGTGTGATTGCTTGAGTGATTGCTAAGTCCAAAGGAAAGGAGCATCTTGAATCATCTCTATGATCTCAAGAAAAGGAACTCCAAGGGTTTTATTTCTTCTCTTATCTTTGCATGCTTTAGGACTAGCCCTTTTCTTCTTCTCTCCACTCTAACCCAAGCCAAACTTATTTATGTGCAAACTTTGACTTTGTTTCAAATTATAAACCTAGGCCTTATGCCTTTGATTTTTCAAAAATATTTTCATTAATAGTCATTGTGAATAAACATTAATTCAACTTTGACTTCATTTTGTAAATAAATCTAACTTGTAAATGTAACTCACTTCAAGTTGATTTCGTGGTTCCGATGGCGACCTTTGTTGAAAACTTTTCATAAACATTGGTCATAGGTTTGAGTTATCATAGTGGTTGATGTAAACCTCACCTTATCCTTAGTGATTGAAATATAAGTCTTCCATACTTATTACAGGGTTAATCCCTCACTAGTATGTTGAAGCTCTCCTCACATGGTGGATTGTTGGTTTTGGTTGAGTTTTCTCCCTTTGATAACAAAAGACCTTAAGGCTTTTGATCAAATCAATTCACCAATCTTTTGAGATTTTTACCCTGAACTACGAGGTTTTGATCCTACCTTTGTGATGGTACGTAGGCAATGAGTTCATCCATTCCAACAACAAAATTGTAAATATAATATTCTCTTCTCAATCCCCCCCAATCTTTTGCACATATTTTCACAAATACCAACCTACAACACAGATTTGCAAAAAGGGCTCCCTTAAAGTATTAAGGATGTTTTGGGTACTTAAAACCTTCCCATTTCATAACCAACCCCCTTACATAGATCTCTGACATTTTTATTAGTTTTTGATTTAATAAAACTTCTTACTTGGTTTTTGTTCACTTTTTAACCTTTCCTTTGGATAAATAAAAGTGCGGTGGCGACTCGAACTGTATATTTACTTTTGGTTTAGTCAATAAACCTAAAGGTAACAAATACCCCGCTACAGAAAAGTGGCGACTCTGCTGGGGAAATATGATTCTAGTGGCTTTAGCCTACTTTTTGCTTGTATATGTTGTATGTTTATATTTACTTGTGGCATATTTTTTATGCAAATTTGGGATGACTGTATTAATTGTAATGTATAAATTTCTTGATATATCCATTGCTTGTGTGCTTGGTGGTATCTTATGAGATGAGTTTTATACCTGAACTCGAGTGCACTTATGATAGGAGAATGGCATAGTCTTGTTGACTTGTGTGGAGTTATTCCTTAGCAAGTTGACTTGCAAGCCCATTCACTTGGTGGAGGTCTTGTTGGGATCAATAATGTCACACGAGTAGTCGTGGTTAGGCATTACTCTTTCCAATATAAACCTTAGAAGCCAAGGACCTTAGATACCTAGCCCATCTTGGCCTATTTTAGGACGTAGTGCGAAGGTCGTTCAAGTGTAAGATCTGATACGATTGTTACGCGATACTACACTCATAAGAGTCTCCCTTGAGAATATTTTTGGAATACGAGTAGTCGTTTATCCGATAATATCCGAAAGATGAGATGATGACGGTGGGGACCTTTGTTAGAACATGATTGTCAGGTTTAACCATAGTACACTCCCTTTGGGTGGTTCTTAACCCAGACTCCATGCTCGTGACTTACAACAAACCCTTGATTCGCGGTTGATCCATTCTCGTATATCTTCAATAGCAATGGAACTTGGGTGTTGATAAGGTGTAAACCATAATCTACCAAAATGGATAATTGATATTGATGATGACGTGAGCCATCCCATGACCTTTGTGTGGCGTGACTTGCTTGATTCTTGAGTGTGATTGTTGCAGCCATGTACTCATGCATTGATATACATCCATATCATCAACAATGAAAATTTTCAAGGAACTTAAGAGGTCTATTTGCAAATTTTAGACATGGATAAGCAAAGAAGGAATATGAAGAAGTACAGTTTCAGACAACCCGACTTGAAAGAGTTAAGGAGTTTGACATCTTATGTATTAGAGCCTTTGGAGTTCAAAACTCGTCATGGGAAGCTTCTGTCTATTCTTTCTACTACAGTGGATGAAGGTCTGATGAGTGTGTTGGTGCAGTTCTACGATCCTCTGTATCGGTGCTTCCCTTTTCCGGATTTCCAGCTTTTGCCTACACTTGAGGAGTATGCCTATCTTGTGGGTATACCTATCTTGGATCAGTTGTCGTTTAGTGGTTTGGAGAGGGTTCCTTCTTCCCAAGAGATTGCTGACATGTTTCACATAGATGTATCTGAGAATGTTGCTCATATGACTACCAAAGGTGGAATTCAAGGTCTCCCATCTGATTTTCTCATTGCCCGAGCTACTTTGTTTGGGAAGGCCATGAGTGAGGACGCCTTTGAAGCCATATTTGTACTTCTCATCTATGGGCTGGTGTTATTTCCCAACATCGACAATTTTGTGGATGTGAACGCTATTAGGATTTTCTCTACTCTTAATCCCGTTTCGACTCTGTTGGGTGATACTTATTTCTCTTTGCATATGAGGAATGCAAAAGGTGGTGGATCCATTGTGTGTTGTTTGCCTCTGTTGTACAAGTGGTTTATTTTGCACTTGCCTCAGACGCTTGCCTTCAAGGAGAACAGGGGATGTCTACGGTGGTCTACGAGACTTATGTCTCTCACTAATGATGATATCTTTTGGTATAACCGTGTGTATGATGGTGTCCAGATTATTGACTCTTGTGGTGAGTTCTCCAATGTGCCTCTTCTTGGTACATGTGGTGGGATTAACTACAACCCTGTCTTGGCTCGCCGTCAACTTGGGTTCCCCTTAAAGGATAAACCTAACAACATTATGTTGGAAGGTGTGTTCTTTCAAGAGGGTAAAGATCCCCAGAACTTGAAGGAGAGGATGGTCTGCGCCTGGCGCAAGATCCATAGGAAGGGAAGGAAAGAGCTTGGTCCGAAGAATTGTATTGCTTTAGGACCCTACACCGCTTGGGTGAGGAAGAGAGCTCTCGAGTACCACATGCCATATGATTATCCAAGACCTACCTCTATGGTTATGGTTGGGCCTTCAACCCTCCCTAACCAAGGAGTAGAGGAGTTGAGAGATGAAGATCGGTCGCGTGCTTGGGTTCATGAGCGAGAGGAACTTCTTCAGCAGCTTAGAGATAAGGATGCAGTGATAGAATTCCTAGAGCGTCAGGTTATTGATGAGCCTGATGATGTGATTAATTCTCTTCTTCCTCAGTCATCCAGGTTTTGGAAGAGGAAATATGATCGACTCGCCAAGGAGAAGGATGACATGGAAGCATCTTATGTGAGAGAGGTGAAGAGGCTTCGTGCAACTTATCTTCCGGTCTCGAGAGCTTTGGACAATTGTTTCTAGGGCTCCATAGGATGTTATTTCTCCTTTACTCTTGTATTGTATTTGGTTACCAAAACTGTACTACTTCATTGGTGTAAAATTTTTCCAAATATTATTGCTATGAGCATTCCATATATGTCTTGAAGGATTAATATTTTCAAATATTTGCAAATGGATCTCTATAAAGTTCCTCAAATAAAAAACAAATCATATGCACAAGCATTGCATGCATCATATGCATAAGCAGGTTTTGTTCAGCTCAGTGGTCTAACTCTTTGCTCTTCATTTATTTTGAAGACAAGCTGATGCACCGGTATAACACAAGAGTTAATCTGCTGAGGATAATGGAGCACTTGGAACAAGAGAACCGGGAACTGAAAGAGGAAGTAGCTAGGCTGACTGCCATGATGGAGTCAGTGCTGGCTGCTCAAAGCCAATCGTCGCCAACTCCTACAACTCCTCCCGCGAGGATTGTTATATCAGAGGTAGCTTCCTCGACTGTGCCTGCTGCAACAACCCATTTTGCTCCTTCTATGCCAGTCGGGTTCCCCTAGGGAATGCCCGCCAACTTTGTGCCCGAGGGTTTTGCCCCAACTATCGCTTCTCTACCGGCATCTAGCCCGGTCCTTTCTGTGCCACCTCCCGTTGTGCACACCTTGCCACGATTTGAAGACACCATCTATCATTCTGAGCCATCTGAGGGCCCAGATGTTTATGAGAAGATGGACGAAATGAAAGACCAATTCCTTGAGCTGCGCAAGGAACTGAAGACTCTAAGGGGTAAATACCTCTTTGGTAAAAGTGCTGCTGAGTTGTGCCTCGTGCCTAACGTGAAGATCCCTGTAAAGTTCAAAGTACCTGACTTTGAGAAATATAAGGGAAACACATGCCCGCTCAGCCATCTTGTGATGTACGCTCGCAAGATGTCAACACAAACAAATAATGATCAACTTCTTATCCATTACTTCCAGGACAATATGTCTGGTGCCGCTTTCTGGTGGTACATGGGTTTGGAGAGTTCGAACATCCGCTCCTTCAACGATCTTGGCGAAGCTTTCGTCAAGCAATATAAGTATAATATGGATATGGCTCATGATAGGGACCAACTGAGGGCAATGCCGCAGAAGGACAAGGAGACCTTCAAAGAATATGCCCAGAGATAGCGCAAGTTGGCAGCTCAGATAGTGCCACCCCTTGAAGAGAAAGAGATGACGAAGATCTTTTTGAAGACTTTGAGTTCTTTCTACTACGAGAAGATGATTGCCAGTGCTCCCTCGGACTTCACTAAAATGGTGAATATGGGAATGAGACTAGAAGAAGGGGTCCGTGAAGGACGTTTGTATAAGGATGAAGGCTCTTCAGCAAAGAGATATGGGAGCTTTGCGAAGAAGAAAGAGGGAGAGGCACATGCTGTGTCATCCCACATCAAGAGAAGACCCTCTGTGAAGAGGAAGAACGTGCGCCTTGCCGTTAACCAACACCAGGTGGCTCATATAACACCTGCCTTTCGAGAGGTACAACAACAACATCAACAATATCAACAACAACATCATCCACAACAACAGGCCTACCAGCCTCGAAACAACAATAACACCAGCACCAACTACGAGAGGAAGAGGGTCACTTTTGATCCGATTCCAATGACTTACACTGAACTCTATCCATCTCTGATTGATAGAAAATTGATTACTCCACGAGACCCTCCTGTTGTACCAACCAACCCTCAATGGTGGTACAAGCCTGAACTACATTATGTATATCATTCTGGTGCTCCCGGACATGATATGGAGAATTGCTACCCGTTGAAGACCAAGGTGCAAGACCTTGTGAGAAGTGGTATTTTATTTTTCGAAGACGTAGGTCCTAATGTTAAGAAGAACCCATTGCCCGAGCATGGGAAAGCTGTTGTTAATATGGTCCAGGGATGCCCTGGAAAATATAAAGTCCTGTATGTCAATGATATCAAGCAATCTTTGGTCGAGATGCATAAACTGTTGTGTGGATACAATCACTATGAGCATGACCATGATAGATGCCAGGTGTGCACTATCAACGAAAGAGGATGCCGACAAGTTAGAAAGGACATCCAAGAGATGCTGGATCAGGGTATGATCGAGATACTTTAAAATCGTAATGAGGACGAAGTTGATGTTATAACCCCTGTGTTTAATATTCCTGAACCTGTTGTCGTCAAGTTTGATGGCAGCAAGAAGAAGGTTTCTCCAGCTCTTGTAATCAAGCCAGCGGGTCCTGTCCCGTATTCGTCTGACAAAGCTGTTCCCTACAGGTACAATGCAGTTATGTTAGAAGACGGGAAGGAGGTGTCGTTTCCCTCCACCTCTATGGTGAGTATCTCAGATGTTAGTGGTGTGACCCGTAGTGGTCGGGTTTTCTCGGCGCCGCCGAAACCCCATGAAGATGTCGTAAGAAGAATTGCTGCTGTTAATCCTGCCGGTCTCGTGGGGACTTCTTCTTCTAATCCTGCTCTTGTTGTGAAGGGTATTGATCCTATTGTTGATAAACCTGTAAAAGCTCCTGTCCCGGTTGGCCAGTCTGGCGCTTTGAGAGAGGACTGTGATGAGATGCTAAGGCTCATCAAAAGGAGTGAATACAATGTTGTTGATCAGCTGCTACAAACTCCATCAAAGATATCTGTGTTATCTTTGTTGATGAATTCTGAGCCACACCGTGAAGCTTTGTATAGGGTGTTGGACGTGGCATACGTGGATCACGATGAATTCTGAGCCACACCGTGAAGCATTGTTGCAAACATAACCGCTTGCAACAATTTGAGCTTCTGTGATGCTGATCTTCCCGAGGAGGGAAAAGACCACAATTTGACTCTACACATTTCAATGAATTGCAAGGATGATGCCTTGTCCAATGTGTTGGTGGACACAAGATAATCGCTGAATGTGTTGCCAAAATCCACTATGGCCAAACTTTCTTACTAGGGGCCTCCCATGAGGCAGAGTGGAGTGGTTGTGAAGGCATTTGATGGATCGCGCAAAACTGTGATCGGTGAAGTAGAACTCCCGATCAAGATTGGACCTAGTGATTTCCATATCACTTTCCAGGTCATGGATATTCATCCATCATATAGCTGTTTGCTTGGTAGACCATGGATTCACGAGGCAGGCGCCGTGACATCCACCCTACACCAAAAGTTGAAATTAGTTAAGAATAAGAAGTTGGTGGTGATAGGGGAGAGAAGGCTCTCTTGGTTAGCCATTTATCTTCCTTTTCCTACATTGATGTTGGGGATGAGGTTGGAACTCCGTTCCAAGCCTTATCTATTGCTGAGCCTTCAAGGAAAGGACTTTCTTCATTTGTCTCCTACAACGATGCAAAGTTGGCCATTGAGCATAGTGTAACTACTGGTTTGGGGCAAATGATCAAGTTGGAAGATAATAAATCCCGAGATGGCATGGGGTATTCTTCAGGTGTTTCCAATGAGCGTGGGTTGTTCCAGAGTGAAGGTTTCATCCACACTGTTGAAGATCAGGAAACTGCAGCCATTGTTGAAGATGATGAAGAGGAGGATCTCGACAACTTTGTCATCCCTGGAGGGATATGCAATAATTGGGTCGTTGTTGATGTTCCAACAGTTATCCACAAGTCCACGTAATATGTTCATTTTGTTTGAAAACCCTTCTCTCATGTCAAAGGGAGAAGTGATGACATTGTTGGCACATCTTGATTAATACAATGATATTCATTCAATAATCACATGTTAAATATTTGTTTTTCCAAATTATTTTTCCTTTTTGCTTTTTGCATGAAATTGGTGATCACCATAAAACCCTAAAAAGAGAACAAAATCAGTCTTTTCATCTGCATAATGATTTGCCTTGCTTGAATTCTGAAATCTCTTTTATACTCAAAATTATTATGCAGGTTGATCAAACCCATTGAACATAATGATCCAACACCATCTCCCAACTTTGAGTTCCCAGTATTTGAGGCCGAAGAAGATGATGTTGAAGAGATTCTTGATGAGATTACCCGTCTGCTTGAGCATGAGGAGAAGATTATTCAACCGCATCTTGAGAATCTGGAAACAGTCAACTTGGGGTCTGAAGACTGCATCTGAGAAGTTAAGATTAGGGCATTCCTTGAAGAGTCTGTGAAGAAGGGGTTGATTGAGTTGCTACGAGAATATGTCGACATCTTTGCCTAGTCGTATGAAGACATGCCTGGTCTAGATACTGATATTGTGCAACATTTCTTGCCATTGAAGCCTGAGTGTGTGCCTGTGAAGCAGAAGCTCAGAAGAACTCATCCAGATATGGCAGTGAAGATTAAAGAAGAAGTTCAGAAGCAAATTGATGCAGGGTTTCTGGTGACTTCTACATATCCTCAATAGGTGGCCAATATTGTTCCCGTGCCTAAGAAAGATGGAAAAGTCTGAATGTGTGTGGACTATCGAGACTTGAATAAAGCTAGTCCAAAAGATGACTTTCCTCTACCACACATTGATATGTTGGTAGACAATACAGCTAAATTCAATGTCTTCTCATTTATGGACGGATTTTCCGGTTATAACCAGATTAAAATGGCACCCGAGGATATGGAGAAGACAACATTCATCACACCTTGGGGAACATTCTGTTATCGAGTGTGTCATACCCCAAAATTCGCCTGTTAATTTTGCAAGACTTTTTTGAGGCACCCCAACTTATTTTCCAAGGCATTGACCTTAAAGGAACCAAAACCTAGCTCGCAGATGGCCAAATCTAGAAAATGGCCCAAACTGGCATGCTCGCTAGGCGAGCAAATCCTTCGCCTAGCGAACCCCTCGCTATACCGCTCGCCTAGCGAAGCTTGCGGATATCAGAAAATTCTGGGCTTCATTCTGAGCCCATTAGGTCACAAAAACTATTATAAATACCAAGGACTTCATTTAGAAAGGGGGGAACGAAAACGGAACGAAAATCGGAGATAGAAAGAAGGCACAACAAACCCTGGAGGCTAACCCAGAGAATTCAGCGCAACCCTAAAGGAAACCCTGAAAGAAACTCATCCGCACCGAGGTTACCGCCGCCCAACTCAATCCGACTTGCCAATTCAAGGTTGCAATTCAATTGCAAACAGGTTTGCATTACTATTACCGCTTTATGTTCTTAATTTGCATGTGGTATTATAATTGAATCCATAAACATAGTTGAGGTTTTGCATGTAAGTTTAAATATGCCTGAATATCCTGAATGTTTGACCATGTTATTTCTGTAATTGAATGCCATAGAGCATGCAGCATGCTGAGATCGTACTGTTCTGAAATTCAAAACCTGCAGCCGCTCGCTAGCACATCGCTAAGCGAGCATGTAGCGAGTATTCGCTAAGCCTTCGCTAGGCGAGGCAGAGGCGAACGTGACAGTCGCTAATATTTTTGCTGTTCTGTTATATGCTTATCTGATCTGTTCTATTTTAATCATGCGTTATTTTGCATGACATTCCTACTGCTGTGTTTCTTTTGCGGTGTAATCTTCGATTGCACCCCCATTTGGTATTCTAACCTGTTTGCTGAATATTGTAAGGACTCACATACTCCTGAAGAGGGTAGCTTGCTAGGTATCCCACTTTATTTGTGGGATACCCTTGTGGAGATTCATCCTATTTACTTAATTGATTTTAATGTGGAGATTCATCCTATTTACTTAATTGATTTTAATGTGGAGATTCATCCTAATTACTTAATTAATATGGACCTAATTACCTAATTTGTAAAATATTGCCTTTGAATATGTGATCTTGGACCTCTCTTTGTTACCCTACGACTATGGTATTATGGTCATGTCCCGCGAATATGGGGATACACTTAGCAAAGACCCTTCGGTTAAACCATCATAGTCCCTCGAATGTTGCCTTTGTCCCTCGATGACCCTTCGGTGTAGCCTACGGTTAAATGATGATGGTCCCTTCGAATGCTAAGGTATCCTCACAACTGTTGCCTTCAATGACCAATCGATGACCCTACGATGACCCTTTTACATCCAAAGGATAAAACTACTTACTCTTCAATAGTAAGGACGGTTTTACCCTCATAAGGATAGGAAATGCCCATAAAGACTTTGGGTAGGTATAACTCTTAATTGCTTATTCACAACTTAAAATACTTTTCACACCTCACACCTTTCAAACATCTTTTAGAAAATCACAACGTGGTATACATTCGTACTAGAATCATTGCCGGGTTATATTTTTCTAAACGACTTTCAAAACTAAACGAGATAACCACTTTGTATACATTCATACAAGAATCATTACAAAGTTAAATTCTCCTTTCAAAACATTTTCTAAGCAATTCACAAACACTTTTTCAGACAAACATAAGTGATCGAGCAATTAAGAGCCCATGGATAACCATGGATACAAAGGGTGCTAACACCTTCCCTTTGTATAATGTACCTCCCGAACCCAAAATCTAATTAAGGTGTTTCCTGTTCTTTTCCACCTTTCCTTATTGGATAAAAGAAAAGTCGGTGGCGACTCTTGCTAACCGCGACATTTGCTTTCTAAAGCAAAAACACACCAAAGTCAGTTCCCCGTATGACAGAACTGGGGACTCTGCTGGGGAACTGGCGACTCTGCTGGGGAATCTCAAAAAGAGAGGTTACCTTAAAAAACAAGATCACTTATTTAAATTGTCTGATTTACTTTTAAGGGATTGCTTGGGTATTTTATGCTTGAGTGAAAGATCCTACACCCGGATCTAGTGTACCTTAGGTAAGTAGCAAGAGATCATCGCGACTATCCGGCGTATACTGGAATGGTTAAAATGATGGCTACGGTTAATGTGACACTTTGGATGTCCTGATGTTCCTCATGTTTACTTGAGGAAAAATTTGGCTTCCGCGTGGTGTCATCAAAGCATTAACCAGACCTTTAGAACCCTAATTGACTCATCCTAGCCATTAGAAAGTAGTGAGATAACTGACTTCGGTTCTGACTGAGGTTGGTTGAGACTCGATACTACACTCTTTGAGATTGGACTTTAGGGAAGCTTCGGTCAACCACTTGGTGTTGCACTGAAGTGGACTTAAAGGAAGGTCAATGATTTGAGATCCTTCTAGAACCCGGTTACTATTCTAGGACAGGTTGAACCAACCAAACTTCAGTGGGGAGGGTATTTACCTATGGAACTCATGCAAGCCTTAAAACCTAAGAATGATTGTGGTGTGACTTGTTTGTGCTTGTTGTTTACTTAACATCATAACATCATAACATCATGGCATTGTACTAACCATTTCAAGGACTTAGGGGTTGAGTTTTGCTCTGTTAAACAGCTACGACTCCCAAGAAGACCATCCGGATCAATTTGGTAGCCGTCTCTCCTCAACTCAAAGATTTAGTGTCAGAACTTCCCGATCAGGCTCAGTTCCTCAAGAAACATGGTTCTCTCCTCAATTTGGTTACCACTGGTTTCAAAGAAGACATGATGAGAGTCCTATTCCAGTTCTTCGATCCTAAACATCATTGCTTCACATTCCCAGATTATCAGTTGGTACCCACATTAGAGGAATTCTCCAGGCTGCTTGGGATACCTATTCTTGATCAAACACCTTTCAGTGGTTTAGAAAAGATTCCGAAGTCTGAAGAAGTGGCCGCGGCTTTACACATGACAAAGTCCGATATTGAAACCAATTGGGTAACAAGAAGTGGAGTTAAGGGTTTACTTGCCAAGTTTCTGATCAATAAGGCCCGAGAATTCTTAAAGGTTATGAATGTCCATGCTTTCGAAGACGTTCTAGCATTACTAATCTATGGTTTGGTGTTATTCCCTAACCCGGATCAATTCATAGACATGAATGCTATTAAGATATTTCTCACTCATAACCCTGTGCCTACCTTGCTTGGAGACATTTTGCATTCCCTTCACACCCGTACTAAGAAAAGGCAAGGGACTCTCATGTGCTGCATACCTTTATTGTCTAGGTGGTTTATTTCGCACCTTCCTCAATCAGTCTTGAAGAATGAGCAAAATCTGAAATGGTCTCAAAGGATAATGTCGCTCTCCCATTCAGACATCCGTTGGTGTCCTCATCTCAAAGAAAATGTTATCATCATTGACCGTTGTGGAGAATTCTCTAACGTATCACTCCTGGGGATAAGAGGAGGTATTACTTATAACCCAGCTCTAGCCCTATATCAGTTTGGTTATGCTCGAAGAGATGGTCCACATGAAGTAATCCTTCAAGGCACTGTGTTTGACTATGACACCGATTCCCAAGGTCTCCATCAGAGATTTATACGAGCCTGGGGCATGGTGAAAAGAAGCACTTTAGGACAGAAAAACTATATTCCTATGGAACCTTATCTCAGATGGGTACGCGCCAGAGCTCGTGAACTTGTCATGCCATACCTTGCAGTCGGACCGCTGATTGTTGAACCAGAGGTTGAAGGAGGTACTCCTCAGATCATTCCTTATCCAGATATGCCTACCGAGGTTGAAGAATTAAAGAGATCCTGGATCCAGTTGAGAGAGGAAAGGGATACTTTTGAGACTCAGTTCGTTGCAGAAAGGAAGAAAGTATTAGAGCTCACCAGCCAGCTTAATGAGGAACGAAGACTCAATACATATCTTCGTCCGAAAAGAAGCCGTCCCTGGGAGATTTGAGCTTTCATTGTATTTTTATTATTTCCTTTTGTAATGAACATTGATTAAAAAAATTAGTAATAAAAGTTTCCCTCTTTTTGGTGGTTTACGCAAAGTTAAATTCCAAAAGTCCTTGAAAACATTTCATACATTGCATAGCATGACATAACATTGCATAACAGGTATTCTAAAGGATCTATGTTCTCACGGTCTTCCTATTGCAAACAGAAAAATGGCTCTCGAACAAACTGTCAAAGATCTCCAGGCTCAGAATGCTCAATTCCAGGAGATGATGCTGAGCTTATCCAAGGGGCAGGAGGAACTGAAGGCTCTCTTGCTCGAGAAGAAGAAAGACCAGAAACCTGTGAGTTACATTAACCCGGGAAGAAGGCGTAAAGGACAGGCTGCGAGAATCAAGATTAGACTTCCGAAGGATCAAGAGGAGGAGACAGAAAATGATTCGGAAGATGAGAATGCTGATCCCCTCAACCAGGAGGACGACGATGAAGATTATGAAGATGAATAGTACTCTCCAAAAGAGGATAAGTATAAGTTGTTGGAAGAACGCATGCTAGCTATGGAGGGTCAGAAGGCGCCCGGTCTGGATTTCGAAAGCTTGGGACTGGTCTCTGATGTGGTCATTCCTCGCAAATTCAAGATCCCCACTTTCACTAAGTATGATGGTGGGTCTTGTCCTCAGATGCATTTGAGAGCTTATGTGAGAAAGATTCAGCCGTATATCACTGATAGGAAACTATGGATCCATTTCTTCCAGGAGAGCCTATCTGGCACACAGCTGGAGTGGTATTATCAGCTCGAGAGCTCTAACATCCGCACCTGGACTGATTTAGCGACAGCTTTCTACAAGCACTACCAATACAATTCTGAATTGGCGCCTACTCGGCTACAGTTGCAGAATATGACTATGGGCTCTAAAGAAAGCTTCAAAGAATATGCTAAAAAATGGAGAGATTTGGCTGGCAGAGTCAAACCCCCTATGACTGATCGAGAATTGGTGGACATGTTCATGGGTACACTGACTGGTCCATTCTACAGCCATCTACTGGGAAGTTCTTCATCAGGTTTCACTGACCTTATATTGACGGGTGAACATGTTGAAAGTGGTATTCGAAGTGGAAAGATACAGGCAGCTACCTCCGCAAGCACCAGAAAGACCCATCAGGGAAAGAATGAATCAAATGCTGTGTACGGTGAAAGGAGTCATAACAAGAAAAATCGTGACCATGCCGTTGGAGCAGTTACGATTGCAGCACCGCCATCTCAAAACTTCCAGCACAGGCAAGACAGGCCAAGAAGGCAGTTTACCAAGATCAATATGACTTTGGCGCAAGCACTGCAGGGTATGCTAAAGGCAAATTTAATTACTCTCAGAGATCCTCCTGCGAATGTCAACACTACTTCTCCTCGTTATAATCCCAATGCCAGGTGTGCATATCACTCCGATAGCCCCGGGCATGATACAAACGATTGTTGGTTGTTGAAGAATAAAATTCAGGATATGATCGACGCTGGTGAAATTGAATTTGATCCTCCAGGGACTCCTAATGTCATCACTGCACCTATGCCTAACCATGACAAGACTGTTAATGTTGTGGATGACAATTCTCACATTTCTAATGTAGCTGATTTAACATCTCCTCTCCTGATCATCAAGAAGAATTTATTGCAAGCCGGTTTATTTCCAGGTTGTGCTGAAAGTTGCGATCTTTGTGTACTCCGACCCAATGGTTGCCTGAAATTGAGGAATGGTATTCAACGGCTGATGGATGATCGTACAATTCTCTTCGAAAAGGTTCCTAAGGTGGAAAACCCTACTGAAGAAATATCTGTGATTGCTAGGTCCAAAGTTCCAGTGAAGATTACCGCTGCTAGAGTACCTGTGAAGATTACTGCTGAGCCCAAGGTAGCTCCCCTAATCATTACTGCACCTGGCCCAGTACCGTATTCCTCAAGCAAAGCCATTCCGTGGAATTATGGAGGTGATGTTTACATCCATGGCGTGAAGCAAGTTGGTAATTCTGCTAATCCTAATGACATTGTTGGGACTAGTAAAGTTACTCGAAGTGGAAGGATCTTCTCTCCAGAAATCTCACCTCCCGCCCCTGAAATTAGAGGAAAGGAACCAGCGATCAACCCTGCTCAGTCGAAGACACCGGTCGAAGTTACTACCGAAGATGTTGCCAAGCAGGAAGTGGAGGAAATGCTGAAAATCATCCGTAAGAGTGATTTTGATGTGGTAGAACAGCTGGGGCATACTCCGTCTAAGATCTCGATGTTATCTTTGTTATTATCTTCTGAATCTCATGCCAAAGCGTTGATAAAATTCTTGAAGACTGCTCATGTACCTCAGGAGACCTCCGTCGATCAGTTCGAAAATTATGTTGCTCATTTGGCTGTTGACAATGGCCTAGGCTTTTCTGATGCTGACCTGACACCAGCAGGAAAGAATCACAATAAAGCTCTGCATATCTCCATCGAGTGTAAGGGGATCACCTTGTCTCACGTGTTGATCGATAATGGCTCTTCTTTGAATGTACTACCGAAAGCCGTGCTCGATAAACTTGACTGTAAAAGCATTGAACTGAAGCCTAGTGACATTATGGTGCGTGCTTACGATGGTGCGAAGAGTGTTATCCATGGTGAAGTGGTTCTCCCTATCAAGATAGGACCTCAAGTCTTCAACACTATCTTTCACGTAATGAACATTCGTCCTGCCTATTCCTGCTTGCTGGGACGCCCTTGGATTCATGGGGCAAGTGCTGTAGCCTCGTCTCTCCATCAAAAGCTGAGGTATCCAATAGAGGGCAAGATTGTCACTGTGTGTGGAGAAGAAGAATATATTGTCAGTAGTGTGCAGGCCTTCAGATACGTCGAGATGGATGGTAAATTCTTTGAGACTCCTTCTCAGTCATTTGAAGTAGTTCCTCCCCCCAGTCCTGTCCTTAAGCCAACTTCCTGTGTGCCCAAGGTTATCAGTGCTCCTCCTGCTATGATTTCTCTGAAGGACGCTCAAGCCGTGGTTGAAGATGGTGGTCGTACTGGCTGGGGTCAACTGATCGATGTACCGTACAAGTCTGATAAGTCTGGCCTGGGATTTAACTCTGAAAGGATGGTCAAAGATCAGATTAATGCTGTAGAAGATGCTGATAGCGATTGTGACTTGGATAGCTGGATTTTCCCAACAATTGGTGACGGACTCAATAATTGGAAGGCTGAAGACACTATCCCGATTTCCTTTAGTCAGGAGTAATTGTTATTGTCTATTTTCTTGTTGCGAATTTTAATTTTTTACAATTGAACTTCTTAAAAGCATTGTGTCTATGCCCGGGGCACAATAGCTAATTTGTTAAGGGTTTTGTCATTTTCATAAGCATATTCACATTCAATAAATCAATGGACTTTTTGCATTCAAATATTGCGCTCTTTATCTTTCCTGTCATCTTCCAAAAAAGGCTCTGTTTTCTTACACACACCCACGTAACGAATTGCAGATCCATACCCACTCTGGATCCTGTGGATAATAGTTCTACTACTGTTTATTATGACTTTGAAAATCCGATCTACCAAGCTGAGGATGGAAGTGAGGAAGATTGTGAAGTACCTGGAGAACTTGCCAGACTGGTACTGCAAGAAGAGAAGACTATACAGCCGCATGAAGAGTCAATCGAAATGGTAAACTTGGGTACTGAAGTGGACAAGAAAGAAGTCAAAATAGGAGCAGGCTTGGGAAACAATGTCAAAGGAAGATTGATTCGGATGTTACACGACTATATGGAGATTTTTGCTTGGTCTTATGAAGACATGCCAGGACTGGATACTGATATAGTAGTGCATCGTTTGCCAATGAAGGAAGATTGTCATCCTGTTAAGCAAAAGGTTCGTCGCATGCGTCCTGAGATGTCCGAGAAAATCAAAGCCGAAGTTATGAAACAATTTAACGCCGGTTTCCTAGCTGTTACTTCTTATCCTCAATGGGTTGCTAATGTGGTACCGGTACCGAAGAAGGATGGTAAGGTGTGAATGTGCGTCGATTACAGAGATCTGAACAAAGCGAGTCCCAAAGATGACTTTCCACTCCCGCACATTGATGTTCTGGTAGACAACACCGCTCAACACAAAGTATTCTCCTTCATGGATGGATTCTCGGGTTATAACCAGATTAAGATGGCACCTGAAGACATGGAGAAAACTACATTTGTGACGCAATGGGGCACTTTCTGTTACAAAGTAATGCCATTCGGTTTAAAGAACGCCGGGGCAACGTACCAACGTGCTATGGTGGTTTTGTTCCATGATATGATTCATCATGAAATAGAAGTATATGTGGATGACATGATAGCCAGATCTCATACTGAAGAAGAACATCTCGATCATTTGTACAAATTGTTTGAGAGGTTGAAGAAATACAAGCTGAGATTGAACCCGAACAAATGCACCTTTGGAGTAAGATCCGGTAAACTCTTGGGATTTATTGTCAGTGGTAAAGGAATTGAGGTTGACCCGGCTAAGATGAGAGCTATTCAAGAAATGCCAGTTCCCCGCACGGATAAAGAAGTCAGAGGTTTCTTGGGACGTTTGAATTACATCGCCCAGTTTATCTCCCATTTAACTGCTACCTGCAAACCCATCTTCAAACTACTGAGGAAGAATCAAGAGATGATATGGAATGACGAATGTCAAGAAGCTTTTGACAAAATCAAGAAGTATCTCCAGGAACCTCCGATCCTGATACCACCAGTTGAAGGAAGACCTCTAATCATGTATTTAACCGTGTTAGAAAGTTCAATGGGGTGCGTGTTGGGGCAACATGACGAGTCTGGTCGAAAAGAGCATGCCATATACTACCTTAGCAAAAAGTTTACCGACTGTGAAACAAGATACTCACTGCTCGAAAGAACTTGCTGTGCTTTGGCCTGGGCTGCTCGCCGACTAAGACAGTATATGTTGAATCATACCACTTTGTTGATTTCTAAGATGGATCCCATCAAATACATATTTGAGAAACCTGCCCTCTCCAGAAGAATAGCGAGATGGCAGATGATTTTAACAGAGTATGATATCCAGTATACTACCCAGAAAGCAATCAAAGGAAGCGTGCTAGCTGATCATTTGGCTCATCAAGCAGTGGATGATTACCAATCTATGAATTTTGAGTTCCCAGATGAGGATGTCATGCTTGTTACTGATTACGAAGAACCTGGACCAGATGAAGGACCCGAACTGGGATCCCGATGGACTATGGTTTTCGATGGATCTTCTAATGCGTTGGGTAATGGTGTTGGTGTTGTAATTATTTCTCCCAAGGGTTGCCATACGCCTTTCACTGCTAGACTATGTTTCGATTGTACCAACAATATGGCCGAGTATGAAGCATGTATTTTGGGACTCAGAGCTGCTATAGACCTGAGAATCAAGTTTTTGAGTGTGTACGGAGACTCAGCATTAGTAATGAGTCAGATCAAAGGAGAATGGGACACTAAACATCCGAATCTCATCCCTTATCGAGAGCGGGTGTTGACATTAATCCCATACTTTGAAAAGATTACATTCGAACATATTCCACGAGAAGAGAATCAGTTGGCAGACGCCTTGGCCACCATGTCATCTATGTTCAGAGTCAGATGGGACAATGAAGCTCCCAGGATCACCATTGAACGACTAGATGAACCAGCATATTGTTGTGAACTTAACGCTGCTGAAGTAGAAGAGAAACCTTGGTTCCACGAAGTAAAAGGATATTTAGAAGCTCAAGAATACCCTGAAGGGGCGTCCATCAATGACAGAAAATTCCTGAGGAAGTTCTCCGCTAAATTCTTTTTGAGTAATGGAATATTATACAAACGTAATTATGATTCGACTTTGCTTCGTTGTGTGGATAAAAAGGAAGCAGAAAAGATTATGGGAGACATGCATGACGGTATTTTTAGGACTCACTCTAGTGGACATACAATGGCCAAGAAGTTGACAACCCCTTGGCCCTTTGCAATGTGGGGCATTGATATGATTGGAGAGATTAAACCTACTGCTTCCAACGGACATCGTTTCATTCTGGTTGCTATTGATTACTTTACAAAGTGGGTAGAGGCAGCCTCGTTTGCTTCTGTCACTAAGAATGTGGTGGCACGATTCATCAAGAATAATCTTATTTGCCGATATGGCGTCCGTGAAAGAGTTATCACTGATAATGGCACTAATTTGAACAACAAGATGATTACTGAACTCTGCACGCAATTCAAGATAAAACACCATAACTCTTCTCCGTACCGGCCAAAGATGAACGGCGCCGTGGAGGCTGCTAATAAGAATATCAAGAAGATCATACAAAAGATGACAGTAACGTACAAAGACTGGCATGAGATGTTACCATTTGCTCTTCATGGTTATCGCACTTCAGTACACACTTCGACAGGGGCAACTCCTTTCTCTTTAGTCTATGGAATGGAAGCCGTCCTACCGGTAGAGGTTCAGATTCCCTCTCTAAGAATCATGAAAGAGACAGGTTTAGACGAGGATGAATGGATTCAGACTCGACTCGATCAAATAAATTTGATTGATGAAAAGAGACTGGCGGCTGTTTGTCATGGGCAGATATATCAGAAGCGCATGACCCAGGCATTCAACAAAAAGGTCAAGAGACGGGTGTATCAAATCGGCGACTTAGTTATCAAGCGTATCATTCTACCACAAGGTGATCCCAGGGGCAAATGGACTCCCACATACGAAGGGCCATTTGTAGTTAAGAAGGTATTCTCTGGTGGAGCCATGATACTTGCTACGATGGACGGCGAAGACTTCCCACATCCCGTGAACGCAGACATAGTCAAAAAATACTACGCATAAAAGAGACCCGCTAGGTCGACGTACCTAGGCAAAAGTAAGGGCATCCCGGCGAACCAAAAGGGTTCGAGCAAAAATTAGGGATAAACATATAAAAATGTACACCCGGCAAGTCGAAAACCTGAAAAGGCGGCTTGGGCAAAAAAGGGTATCCTGGTGGACTGAAAACCTGAAAAGGCGGTCCAGGCAAAAATTAGGGATTAAAAGTGTATGACTATGTCCCGTTCTCAGACAGCTTTATCCAAGTTCAAGGGACTGAACAAGCCAATCAATTCTATCCGACAGTAGGAGATGAGACGCTTGAAGACATAATGACAGTAGTAGAATTAAAATCAACAGGGCTTTTCCTTCATAGCTTTTCTTTATGTTCTCGACAATTTCCTCTTACTAGGATCTCTGTCTCCATGTACACAAATTGCCTGTTTATAGGCCCTCTTTCAAAATCAATATAATTTTATTTCCAAAAAGATGCTTTTGTTTTACTTTTTCTGTTTTGTTTGCATAAACATCCATTGATTTAATTTGAATTGATATGTGCATTTGAATATGATCGATGTGTACCAAAAATGCATGATAGCAATCACTACGAGACTTCAGGATCGAGGAGAAGGTCTAACCATGCTTTCCAATGAATCCGTTGCTAATTCTATTCCCCAGCAAAGCCAGTTATTCCCCAGAAGCAATTGGCATTACTAGACAAATTGGTCATCTCTTCCACCCCCAGCCAGGCTTCTGTTAAATATTTCTACCATCAGACAGAAATCAAGTATCCCTGGATGAGAAAGGGTCATCAATACAAGTATTTCCAACCAGAAGATGGGGGTTTATTTTCCCCAGGGGGTCGCCAGAAAAAAACTTTTCAGACGCATAATTCATTCATTACATCATTTCACAGCATCCGCATGCATACATTGTTCGCATTTATTTTCATAAACATAAAATATCTCATGCATCATGACATGGCATGAGACTAACTTTGTTTTTCAGGTTAATTATCCTCCTGATACAGTCAAAACAAAGGTCCATTCAGACGGACATCTTTATCAATTACATTCAGGATTCAACTACATCTCTCAGATATAATCCATATGAACATTCATTCTACAAACACTCGGATATCCTCCTAATGGTGGCATCTTTAAGCCCATCCCAGATATTCATTGCAAATACAACATATACAAATACTATCAGACATAGCCTAGCGTACGGTTCATTCTGACTCAGCTCAATATATGACTCCTTCAACTCAGATACGATCTAACGTACGATCCATTCTGACCTTCAACTACTCCAATACGGTCTAGCGTACGACCCATTTGGACCTTCAAATCCTCAGATACTGCCTAGCGTACGGTACATTCCGGGGTGTAGTCTAGCGTACGACTACTTTCTTCTTCAGATACAGCCTAACGTACGGCTCATTCTGCAACTCCAATACGGTCTAGCGTACGACCCATTTGGACCTTCAAATCCTCAGATACTGCCTAGCGTACGGTACATTCCGGGGTGTAGTCTAGCGTACGACTACTTTCTTCTTCAGATACAGCCTAACGTACAGCTCATTCTGCAACTCCAATACGGTCTAGCGTACGACCCATTTGGACCTTCAAATCCTCAGATACTGCCTAGCGTACGGTACATTCCGAGGTGTAGTCTAGCGTACGACTACTTTCTTCTTCAGATACAGCCTAACGTACGACTCATTCTGCAACTCAGATACGATCTAGCGTACGATCCATTCTGATCTTGCATCCCCGGTGAAGTCATCCGCCTAATGAACAACTCACTTTGCTATTCAGATACGGTCTAGCGTATGATCCATTCTGATCTCTTATCCCCAGCAACGTATAACACACTCTGACTCCCCGGCGAAGTCGACAGCCTAATGGATGACTCACTATATGGTCTAGCGTATGACCCGGTATGACACCCATGTCTTCAGATATCATCTAATGTACGACACACTCTGAAGCCCCTCGTCATCAAGACTAACTTTTAATTAACAAGTGCAAATTTTTGGGGCATTCTAGTGTTCAATAATCTTCCACCTCCAGACCACGAATGGCGTACACACCATTCTAACTCTTTCGGTCCAAGAATATTGAACAGGGGCAGCTGTCATACCCCAAAATTCGCCCGTTAATTTTGCAAGACTTTTTTGAGGCAACCCAACTTATTTTCCAAGGCATTGACCTTAAAGGAACCAAAACCCAGCTCGCAGATGGCCAAATCCAGAAAATGGCCCAAACTGGCATGCTCGCTAGGCGAGTAAATCCTTCGCCTAGCGAACCCCTCGCTATACCGCTCGCCTAGCGAAGCTTGCGGATATCAGAAAATTCTGGGCTTCATTCTGAGCCCATTAGGTCACAAAAACTATTATAAATACCAAGGACTTCATTCAGAAAGGGGGGAACGAAAACGGAACGAAAACCGGAGATAGAAAGAAGGCACAACAAACCCTGGAGGCTAACCCAGAGAATTCAGCGCAACCCTAAAGGAAACCCTGAAAGAAACTCATCCGCACCGAGGTTACCGCCGCCCAACTCAATCCGACTTGCCAATTCAAGGTTGCAATTCAATTGCAAACAGGTTTGCATTACTATTACCGCTTTATGTTCTTAATTTGCATGTGATATTATAATTGAATCCATAAACATATTTGAGGTTTTGCATGTAAGTTTAAATATGCCTGAATATCCTGAATGTTTGACCATGTTATTTTTGTAATTGAATGCCATAGAGCATGCAACATGCTGAGATCGTACTGTTCTGAAATTCAAAACCTGCAGCCGCTCGCTAGCACATCGCTAAACGAGCATGTAGCGAGTATTCGCTAAGCCTTCGCTAGGCGAGGCAGAGGCTGTCGCATTACGCGAAAAACCGGCGGGAAAACAAGAACAACAGAGCCGCCACCGTGCGTTATTTATCCCAAAAGAGGGAAAGGAAACGCTCGAAGTAAACCTAGGAAAAGACGTGGTCTCGCGACCAAAGAGAATGGGATCGGGAGTCGGTTATGCGAAGGGAAGGTATTAGCACCCCTACGCATCCGTCGTACTCGACGGGATCCACGCACAAAAGGAAAGGAAAATGGTTGCTAAAACACTGCTCACACACACACACACACTGGCTGAAAGAGACACAAAGAAACAGACAAGACTGAAACTGACTCGGCAGGATACCGCATCCTGGGCCTACTTAGTCTATCAAGCATAGACATCAGAGTCGAAGTAGTTCGAACTGGGGAAACGGCACATGCTCGCTAGGATATCACATCCTATGCATACGTATCTCCTCGGACGAAGGAGAATCAGAGCATTCGTAGCTCGGCTGACACACGCACACAAACAAACACAGGCAAAGGCAAACGTGGAGCCCGAATGCCAATCATTGGACTTACATCAGCATCCGAACCAAAACAAAACCACACTGGAACCCGAATGCCACTCGATGGACTTACATCAGCTTCCAAGCACACAACAACGCACACAGAGGGGTTGAAGACAGAAAGGTTGAAAAAGAAAAAAAAGGGCGCCCGGAGAGATCAGCTCATCTCCTGCCTACGTACCTCATCTGGTATGAATGCCATAAGTACATCGACCTGATCGTCGGAAACTTCTTCGATCTGAAAAATCGGAAATTGGCCTGAACGCCACTTCTGTCTGAATACCGGAAAATTGGCCTGAATGCCATAAGTACATCGACCTGATCGTCGGAAACTTCTTCGATCTGAAAATCGGAAATGCATGAGACATATTATCTATAGCCGTCAAAACGTAGATAATACACTCGCATGGAAGATTATCCATAACCGGGTTGCAGGTTGTTAAATGAATAATCGACCGACATCATCCTAAAGAGAGCGAAAGCAAACTTGTTAAAGGATGGACATTCGATTCCACAAGGAATACGAATCTTACTCAACTGGGGAGGACGACACTTCGACCAACGAGCGCATGAGATATATTATCTATAGCCGTCAAAACGTAGATAATAACCTCGCATGGAAGATTATCCATAACCGGGTTGTAGGTTGTTAAATGAATAATCGACCGACAAGAAAGGCATCAGGGTACCAGGCTAGGTATGCAAAAGATGACCAATCAAAAGAGGATAAAGTTGCTTACTTGGAGCAAGTATCCAAAAAGAAGGGGAAGACCCAATGGGGACAATACTGCTTGATCAAGGCAAGTATCCAAAGGGGAAAAGAGTATCAATACCGCAAGCCGGATACTGATAACTGCAAAGAGGGGATTACATCTACCGGTTTGTAGGTAGAAAACCACGGAAAAAGTAACCGTCATCAATCAGGATGAGCACAAAGGGTTAACTCCACCAAGGGGAGAACGTGGGATTTTACAACTACCAGCTAGTAGGTAGAAAACCACAAAGATAGGACTTACAACTACCGGTTTGTAGGTAGAAGCCAACAAACAGCATGAACCACAAAGGTTACCTCTGCTAGGGGGTGAAAGTGGGATTTTACAACTACCAGCTTGTAGGTAGAAAACCACGACGATAGGACTTACAACTACCGGTTTGTAGGTAGAGGCCCACAAATTCCGCTGAGGATAAGATGAACGAGTGCCGGTTAGTGAGCAACTATTCATTTATGCCCCAGGGAAGCACAAGAAACAGTCAACGGGGAGCCAATTTAG
This sequence comes from Lathyrus oleraceus, assembly GCF_024323335.1. Taxonomy (NCBI): domain Eukaryota; kingdom Viridiplantae; phylum Streptophyta; class Magnoliopsida; order Fabales; family Fabaceae; genus Lathyrus; species Lathyrus oleraceus. The sequence continues at coordinate 158,667,131 of NC_066579.1, read as the reverse complement.
GATCGATCCAAAAAGGCAGACTGAAACAAGACTCATCCTAGTGAGGAAAGAACTCAATAGGGAAAACCCATCCCAATGTATGTTGGGAGGGAACGGAAACAACCGTCATCCACGAGGATGTATCTCAGTGGGGAAATGGCAGGAAAGGATAGACACTTTCTGCTTAACGGGTTGGCTCTACATGGAGAGATCAGACACACCCACATCCGCTAGGGAAACAGACCCAAGCTGGCAAGACGCTAACAATTGGGGAGTAACACTGCTGGGGATACCCACTCGACTGAGGAATCACTTGTTGGGAAAACACCAACCTCTCAACCATGCTGAGGAACCCAACTCTGAAGCCGATCCAATGGCGCGATGCTAAACTCTTTCCAACAACCGAATCTCGGCTGGTCACTACTGCCTAGGGCTAATGGACATGTTTGCAATGTTGATGCATGAGTTTTTTTTTGTTGTTTTACACAATGCCCCATGATCATGGAAATGCTATGCACTAATGATGCAATATGCTATGCTTGTCTAAATGATGGATGCATAAAACACACGTCTCCTCCAAGGACAACACCAGGGAGCTCCAGGAACTGTGCTGAGGGTTTCATCACCGCGTCCATTTCGAACCTGCTGGGGAAAGACAACCTTTGCTGGGGAAAAACCATCAACACAACCTCTGCTGGGAAGACAGCTTCAGACTTGGAAAACAATCACAACTCCGCTGGGGATACGGCAACCTTCAGGCTTGCTGAGGAGACACTGATCTCGAATCTGCTAGGGAGATGACACTCTCAAACCCATAGGGGAAATACAGCCTATCGGACCCGGGCCGCCCTTCGATTCGTCGAACACTGGTGTTCACCATCCTTCCACAGTGTTGACTTTCCATTTTTGAGAACTCCCAGGCTCATCTGGACTTTTCTGATCCATCCCACGAAGATCGAATTCCTGGGATTCATACAAACTTTTCAGTCCTTAGACTTTGAAGAATCTTCTTGATTAACTCCTTCCAGGATCGTCATCCTTCTTTCGCCGTCTCTTACGTTCTTCTATCCCTTGCCCCTAATTGGACTCTGTGGGGATTTCTCTTTTTTTTTTTTTTTTTTTTCAAAAGGCTTCATATCACCACCTGTCAGCGAATGAAGATATCTAACAGCACCGGCACAAGAGATTGTTAGATAAAAGCGTGCCCCAGGCGTGCCAACACTTCAACATCTTGGTCGCTCAAACTTCCGAATAATGTTTCCAGATTCCAATCTTATAAGCATGCATCGGAAGGGACCTCTATGTTTCAAAATGCAAATATTCTTTATCAAAATAAACAGATGTTTTCGTAATCAAAGCGATAATGACACAAAAACAAAATTTATTTGACTGAACACACACTTTATTGACTGAAAAAGATAGCTCAAAACCGAGCAACACACAGGAAGCAATCCCCAGAAAGAGGTGATTGCGCACAAAAGGAGAAAATCTATCCTAATGGCAATGTGAAACCGTGATCTCATCGGGTTCCAACTCGATTACACCTCATATGTCCTCAAGACTTTCCACACCTTCGGCCTTCTGAACAAAACGCTTCTAATCGGTCTCTGTCGAAGATTATCCAAGTCATTCAAAGCCCAAACGGTCATGCTAGACGCAGTTGTTCGTTTCATTCCCTCTTTTTCCTGGACCGCCCTTTCAGGTTTCAGTCCACCGGGATACCCTTTTTTGCCCAAGTCGCCCTTGTGGGGTTTTCGACTTGCCGGGTGTACAGTTTTTTCATTATCCCTAACTTTTGCCCGAACCTTTTCTCTCTTTTTTTTTCGGTTCGCCGGGATGCCCTTTTTTGCCTGGACTCTTTTATTCTTTTTGTCCGGCGGGTCTCTTTTTCACGAAGTATCTTTAAACTGCGTCCGCACTCACAGGGGATGGAAAATTCTCATCATTCGTGGTTATCAACAACAAGGCTCTGTCAGAGGAGACCTTTTTGACCACGAATGAACATTCATAACTATGTATCCGTTTGCCCCACGATCGTCTTGAGGAGGAAGGATCCTTTTCAAGACTAGCTTTCCCACGTGGTACGCACGAGGTCATACTTACACAACACGCTTCATTCCTTGGGCACAACTGCCCCAGGTAGATGCACATCCCAAGGTTCAACACCCAGGATACAGACTTTATGTTCATCCACCATTGTTGGTGCGTTTAAAAGTTATCCGGGAAGCACCGCCTCTTTCACCCTAACTCCCCCATCAGCCATCGGAATCCGTTCGGATTCAGGGCCTGGCCCCTCCTCCGGGATCGGTCACCCCCAACCTTTCGATTTGAGTGCCTCGAGATGTCCTCATCAGGGATCTCCAACTTTCTTGGTCGATAACCTTCCATGGGTTGCTACTAGCTTCTCAAACACATACCTGATCAGATTCATTTTGGACATCCACAAAGTGGTATGAATCAGCATACACTGTCTCAGTCGGCGAGCAGCCTATGCCAAAGTACATCAAGTTTTTTCGAACAGTGAGTGTATTGTTTCACAATCGATAAACTTTTTGCTTAGGTAAATTGCATACTCTTTTCGACCAGACGAGTCATGCTGACCCAATACGCACCTTATAGACCCTTTGAGGGCTGTCAAGTACCAGATTAACAATCATCCCCCTGGGAAACAACGGAATCAGAAGTTCCTGCAATTTATCCTCTTTTTTTCAAATGCCCCTTGGCAATCATCATTCCACCTGACCGTTTGATTTCTTTCTTTTTTGTTTGTTTTTGGTTCAGGCATTCCTTGCACTGTTCTTTTTTTTTTTTTTTTTTTTTTTTTGCAGGAAAAACCTCGATTCCTCTTTCATTCACAACATGCCTCGGCAGTTTGCTGGACAACACTCCATAAGTGCATTGATTCGAACTCAACAGTATGAGTTATCTCTACCTGTCAAACAACTTGATCCACCGGATGCCCCTCTTCTGCTTGGGACTTTGCCATCATGTCACCAACATGGCATCTGCTTTCACGATGAATCATATCATGAAACAAAGTCACCCTAGACTTCTGATACTTGGCACCGGCCTTCTCGATACTGAACGACATCACCTTATAACCAGACGGTGCCCCTTGTGTGATGGACATGGTTTACTTCATATCATCTGGCAACAATTCAATCTGGTCTCGGCCAAGAAGCCATCCATGAAGATAAACTGAGCATTATAATCAACCAATACCTCATTGTGACGTACCGGGAATTCATCTTTCAGATTAGCTCTGCTCACGTCTCGACAGTCTACACACATTCTCATCTTTCAGCACCGATTTCCGCTTCCCTGGAGGACAGTCTTCTCTCCATGGTAACTCGTGCCTCCACAACATTGGTATCCTACCTTGGTGTATCTAGATACAACCAGGCACACATATACCATCTTGTTCTTGACTTGCCTCTGAAGCGGCCTTAATATTCGCTTTCTGACCTCGGCGGTGCTTGGAGCAACAATTCTGAGCACTCCTCATGCGGTTGAATCGCCTTCTCCTCTGGTTTCAACGACCCGGCTAATTCCAACAGATCACAATCTTCCTCGCCTCCTCCTTCGGCATGATAGGTCGAATTGTCGAAGTCATACAAAGGTGTAACCAAATTGTTATCGATGAGATCAGGAGGGTAATCACTTTTGAGGTTGGACTGAGACAAATTCAAAAGGAGATAGAACGAAAAACATTGCCATTTTTAGTTTATTTTTATTATTATTTTTTTTTTAAAAAACTGCAAAAAATGAAAAACAGGGAACACCGCTGTTAATTACAAAAACATCCATTTATTACTGATGCAAAAGGTTGCATAATGAAACACATGAGATGGCCCTTACAATGGACCATTACGTTTCGGGCAAAACGTATGGCTTTCATGCAAACAAAATTAAAACACAGAAATACTACACTTCCGGATGAGCGACAGTGATGCTTTTGGAGGCCCTCCAATCGCCTGGCACGCACGACTTTATCCACAACTCGAGCTCGCGGTCACAGTCAATCTCTTCACTCACTGAACAAGCATGATCAGAATCCAGCATTCCTGCACTGACAAAGATGTACGGTGGACGACGTCCTCTGTTTGGTCTAGACGACTCTTGATCTGGATAACCAATCCCGAACATGTCTGCCTTTACCACTATGTCAATGATTCTACCCCAACCTCGGGCCTCTTTGTTTTTCACCACCTCTAGAGCTTGTTTATAAGAAGAAATGGACAGCTTCTTCTCTTTCTCGACAACAAGAGCGCTCTCCACCTGGACGGTTTCGATTGCTTGACTGGGTATTTCAAGTTTTCCAATGTCCATTTCTACTTCTTTCATCTTCTGGGTCGTGTCTCCCATCAATACACACCCCTCTGTGGCAACGGCCGCACAACAATTATCAATAACAGGGGAAACTCCATCCTGCACCAGAGGTTTTGGGACCACAGCCATTGGAACCTTTAGCTGATCTTCCTCAGTCACCCCCATTCCTCTCTTGTCCTTTTTCACCATCTTCATCTTTACAGGACCCTTCCTGGGTACAGGGTTGACATCCCCCTCCATGATCTGTGCCAAACTGATGATCTTGGAGTCTACCATGTCCTGGACAACATGCTTGAAAGCCCTACAACCCTCAACACTGTGCCCGGGTGCCTCAGAATGGAACTCGCACCTGGCATTCTCATCATAGTGTGCAGGCCTCTTCTGTTGTGCTATGGGAATCAAAATCCTTGGCCGGACTAACCCCAAATCCCTCAGTCTCCTGAACAGAAGGGTGTAGGTCACAGGTGGCTCCTCAAACTGACGATCCTCCTTCTTCTTCTTCACCTGGCTCTTAGCTCTTGGTGCCTTCTGTTGAGGTGGTGGTTGTTTCGGGGGTACAGGTGAGTTACCGACAAGAGTGGTTACATCAACAGCATAAGGATGATAACGATCCTTACTGCGTTCTTTCTTTGCTGGCACACCACTTGACTCAACCTCCTTTTTGAGCGGACCACTGTCAGAGCGTTTCTTTGCTACCGAGCCAGAGGGGTTTGTTACATCGGATGATGGAGCCCTTCCCTGAACTTTCTCCTTGATCATCCAGCTCTCAATCCTTTCCAACCTCTTAGCAATCGCCTTCTGCCCCAAGGCGAGCCCCTGCACGGCTTTGAACAACTCCCCTATCATCTCTTTCAACTCGAAGATATCGGCGTTGGGAGGATCCATTAGTCCGAGCTATTTGAACGGAAGAGCTATGTGCACCAATTAGTCACTGACACCTACAAAACAGCAAAAATGTTAGTATGACTCACGCATGCAATGTCTATCCATACCAGGAAAATTCTGTCCTTTGATTCCGGTTTCATCGAGACAAATAAAATTTTATCAACAACATTCTGACATCTGGATGTCTCTCAACCTGAGTCTCAATTAAAAAATAATGGACCCTGAGTATGGACAGACATGAGTTGAATGCAGATGAATGCAAGATGATATGATGCAAATGCATGAATGCAGGTTACTGTGCCACCAAGTCATCTGAAGACCCAATCTCTGAACCAGTCATAGTCAACTGAGTCACCATAAATCCGACTTGGGGAGTTCCGAAATAAACGGAACTGGAGATTACATCACTATCATCACAGGAACATCCACTGAACGGATGACAGCCAGATCCTCTGAACAGGTACTCTCAAATTCAACCCGGGGATCCAAAATAAACGGAACCCGCTGATAAACCACGGACAGAACTCCGGCGTCCCAGAAATAAATGTCCATAAATTCGGCTGAACCAAAGTCACCATCACAGCATCACTGGCAGAAACCGTATCTGTAGAGATCAAACCCTCCCCTCACAGGTGAATTCTAACAAGGTCATCCTAAGGCGGACAAGGGTGTCAACAATCGGGCAAAGATACTCAACGGGTTTGCCCTCTCGGGTGTGCCGTTGTAGCTCTCTTAAGATCGTCTAAACCAAAGATCCGGGAAAGAACGGTCACCGAAGTCAACAGCTCATAAGAGATAATCCGACCTAAGCGGAATAACTCCACCCGGAAGGACTCTCTCAAATGAACCTCGTCCGGCTGTGGTGACATGTCTCCTCATCATATCGTACAACATGTGAAGAAACATGAGACCACTCTAATCCTAGGTGTATACTCAGGCCTGGGTATTGGGCCTCACTCAGAACATCCACCCCAACAGAGAGAACCACCTGTACAGAGGACAGCAACATGATAGTATGATGCATGCAAATAGATATGCACATATATACAACATAATAATCATGCATGCAATAAATAACAGCAAATAGCAACCAAAACCCTAACCTAGAGAGCGCTAGGAGAGACTCGCTTAGGGAAGATGGACCAGCAAGAGGTCAACTTCTCTCGTCTCCCCAGCAGAGTCGCCAGCTGTCGCATTACGCGAAAAACCGACGGGAAAACAAGAACAACAGAGCCGCCACCGTGCGTTATTTATCCCAAAAGAGGGAAAGGAAACGCTCGAAGTAAACCTAGGAAAAGACGTGGTCTCGCGACCAAAGAGAATGGGATCGGGAGTCGGTTATGCGAAGGGAAGGTATTAGCACCCCTACGCATCCGTCGTACTCGACGGGATCCACGCACAAAAGGAAAGGAAAATGGTTGCTAAAACACTGCTCACACACACACACACACTGGCTGAAAGAGACACAAAGAAACAGACAAGACTGAAACTGACTCGGCAGGATACCGCATCCTGGGCCTACTTAGTCTATCAAGCATAGACATCAGAGTCGAAGTAGTTCGAACTGGGGAAACGACACATGCTCGCTAGGATATCACATCCTATGCATACGTATCTCCTCGGACGAAGGAGAATCAGAGCATTCGTAGCTCGGCTGACACACGCACACAAACAAACACAGGCAAAGGCAAACGTGGAGCCCGAATGCCAATCACTGGACTTACATCAGCATCCGAACCAAAACAAAACCACACTGGAACCCGAATGCCACTCGATGGACTTACATCAGCTTCCAAGCACACAACAACGCACACAGAGGGGTTGAAGACAGAAAGGTTGAAAAAGAAAAAAAAGGGCGCCCGGAGAGATCAGCTCATCTCCTGCCTACGTACCTCATCTGGTATGAGGATCAGGGCGACGTAGTTCCCCTACGGAGGGACACAGGACTAGCCTAACCAGATAACAGAGGGAGACACAACACTAGGGAGACTACGACTCGAGCCTAGATGTTGTCATGCAAAGTCATCCCTAAGTTAAGGTTTCTAGCTAACTTGCACAGGAAGCAAGCCTATCCTAATCATGACTTGCACAGGAAGCAAGCCAAACCAAACCTAACTTGCACAGGAAGCAAGTCTAACTAAACCTATCTTGCACAGGAAGCAAGCTAAAGCAAAACACACAAACACAAGTAGCACACACTATATGCAAGCAATGGGCTCAATCAAGGTTAGGTTTTAGTCGAGGGGTCATATCAACCTCAACAAACAAACCACTGGAACTGGGTAGTGTTAGCTCTTAACCTTGCCATTGAGGGGCTAAGGTGAAGCAGATGAAAGGTGAGTGAAGATAGGACTTCACAGCTCTTATCCCTGGCCTGGGAGAGCTTAAGACAAGAATGTGTGGGTTCAGAAAGGGGGAACCCTTCTACACATTTGAAACTGACTCAACTGTACAATTGTACAAGATCTTGGGTTTGTATCTGCAATGCATCAACACAGTGGTGTGAGCAAAGCAGATGACACACAGAATAGCAGGGGATAGATTGCATATCCCTTGGGTTCTGCCAATTGCCTCTTCACTTAGGAGGTCTTTGACTCTATACAAGGACAAATGTAAACAGTCACAAACATTGCCTCTTAAGGAGGACTTCAGACAGTTGCATGGCCAAGTAACAGGCCAGGTCTTCCAGACTACATGAAGATAAGAAGTTATACCTCAATGCAAATTGCTCTTAAGCAAAGCAAAGCAAAGTTCTGAAAGACCTATAAGCAACTAAAGGTACCTGAAACCAGTCAGACAACATCAGTATACAATTCAAAGTTAAATCAAAATGAGATAGAGATCAACAGTCAACACAATCAGTTAGATGTGCAATGCACAAGGCTCAAAGCATGTGAGCCAAACAACCTACAAAACAAACAAGTTAGTCATGATAATCAAATCAAACTCATTCAACTTGTATTGATCTCTTTGGGTATTTGTTGCTTAACTTGAAACAACAAACTTAAACATGAGCAACATGACCACTAGGACAAGCCTAGGGTCAAAAGGGGATGAGAAAGTCAAAACAGCAAGTGACAAGTGTCCAAAATCAAGTTCAAACAATCAAGAAACAAACTCAATTGGTTTCATGTTCATATCAATCATCATCATCATTTCATAAGCAAATTAGGTCAAAGCATGGCAAATAGAACCCCAAAGAAGTCAACAGAAATATGCAACTCAAAACCAATCATAAACTATTCCAAAAATTCTCAAATAATTCAAGATCAAACATCACCCATAACATGATAATCACACCAAATTTCAACTCAATTGGATCATGGGAAGTAGGTCAATGAAAATCAGAAAGGCAAGGCAAGTTCAAACATGCTCAAAGAAGTCAACCAAACATGCACCAACTTCAATAAATCATAAATCAGTGATAGCATATGAGAAATGAATGGGATCAACACCATGACAAAGCTTAAGATGTCTACAAATCACATGTCAAATTTCAAGTCCATCCAATTAAGTATGAGAATTTCACACATGAAATGGGAACATGTATCACAAAAGTCAACATTTTGGTCAAACAGGGGAGAAAATCCCAAACAATTAGGAAATGCCATCAATAATTCCATAAAAAATCACATGTGAACTAGGCATCCATAAGTATGTTCATGCAAAAAATCAGACCAAATTGAGTTCATTAGGCAAGGTGAATAAAATCATGAAGTTGGGCATCAATGGTGTGACACAAATTGTCACACCCTAATTCAAAAAATCATAACTCACAAACCATCAATGATAAATTCACAAACTCTATACCAAAATCACCATGAATGTGTCTAGTTTAAGCACAAAAAATTTGGAAGCCATTGGATAAAGCATCATCATTTCACAATTGATTTGGCAAAGTGTACAAAAAATGGACACATGAACAAAACCCTAGCTCAATAAAAAATCCATCCATCCCAAAAATCTGGAAAAATCATGATAAATAACTAGAGATTAAGATGAACAAAATGCAAAATATCCCATGAATTTTTGGATGAATAATGGATGTGATATGAATTTTGGAAGTTTGGGATCAAAATGAAATAATTATTGAAAGAATAACATGAGTTAATGAACAATTAGGCACGGCATGGCATTTTTGTAAATATTTGGAACTTTTAGTGAAACGCAGTGCATTGGAAAGGAAGCGTGTCACGCGCTGATACGTCATGGGCAATGTAATAGTGAGTGCATGCAAAACAAAACTCAGCAGCCAACGTGAAATTCTGGAAATGTGAAACTAGGGTTCGTGTGTTCATGCTACAGTGTTCTTCATCATCATCAAAACGTGAAAAATTTATTCGCCCAGAAAATGAAATCAAACATGGCATTCGAACCAGCACACAATGCTCATCAACATTTCAACAACCATTAACATCAATTCGAGCTATCCAAGGAGAATCATGCAAAAACATGTTTGAACATCAAATTTCATTTCAGCATATCTTTCAAAATACACAACCATTTTTATTGATTTAAAGCTCATTGCAATCATGGTAAAGAGATCTATCACAAGCATATCATGGTTTTAAGAAATGGGAGAGTCGAATTCTTACCAAAATTGAAGTACAGTTGTGATGCAATGGTTCTTTGGTTGTATTTGCTCAAAACATATGCTCTACAAGCTTCCAGAAGGTGAATGGAGGAGGGAATTTGGTTCAGCTACCTTGGGTTTTGCTCAAATCGAAATTGGCCATGGATGAGCTCTTGCAAAACAGTCCACAGAAAAGGCTTTACAGTTGGGAAAGGGTCCTTGCAAATGCTTCCAAATGGTTGGTAGGTGATGAAAAAAGCAAGTCCAACTCGAGCTCTTTGAGATTTTACCAAGAAAAGTTCAAAAATGCAAAATGAGGGTTTGAGAGAATATGAGATTTTTGATCTGTTTGAGTGAGAGTGGCTAGGGTTTTTCAGAGTCAAAATGGAGTATATATTTGCTGTTTAGTGTTTGCTTAAGTTGGTTAATGGAAATGTTAAGCATAATTTGCATAATGAGTGTTTTTGCTAATTGACCAATTTTCACTCATGTCACATGCCCATGTGCTAACAGCTGCGAATTTGGGCCTTGTACACACTCCAAACATGATTTCTTAGCAATTTCAATTGGCAAAATATATTGGAAAGGCTTAAATTGCAAAATCACTTTTTCACCTCACTTGAAATAATTCAAGTCACTTCAAAAAGTGCCATTTTGATTGGTGAGTTTTTGGTAAATTATGATGACATATTTGGAAAGAGGGCATCAAATATGACTTGTAGCAAAAAACCCCACCCAATTTGGCCAAATGGTTTGGAAGATATGCCACTTTGAAGTTCAAACATTTTTGAGAATGATTTGATCATAACTTGCCAACCATACATGGGAATTGAGTGTTCTTGGACTTTTTGGAAATGGGAGAACAAGATCTTCAACTTTCATGTTGGGAAAAAATTCATTTGAAGCTTGTATCATGATGTAAGTTTGAGGATCAAGACTTTCCATTTTTGGCAAATTCCAATTACAGGTCAACTTTCTATTTTTGGAAATTTCTTGTCTGGCTTCAAATTCTTCCATGATGATGTTTGACATGTTAAATGAGGCCTATATGGACATGAATGAACCCTCTCAAACCAATTCCCACCATCAAATCACTGATTAAATGCACAGTTGACCAACGGTTGACTTTTTAGGGTTTCTGGTGGACTGTGCATTGACTGATGACTTCTGAGCAATCAAACCTTGACCAAATCACTTCAAAAGGACCCCTAGGTCATGTGAACATGGTGGACCAACCCTAGGGCCTTGTCTCAAAGGAAAATGCACTGGCTTGCTTGACTGACTGATCTCCTGACCAGTTTGACCTAATTCTTCTGAATGGCTTGCACTTGGGCAAAAGGGACAATGCAATGTTATGCAGTGGACCATGTTAATGCTATGACCTAATATGAGAATGTATGTACAAAAGGTAGGTGCAAATTTGAGGTGCTACAGAGGCGAACATGACAGTCGCTAATATTTTTGCTGTTCTGTTCTATGCTTATCTGATCTGTTCTATTTTAATCATGCGTTATTTTGCATGACATTCCTACTGCTGTGTTTCTTTTGCGGTGTAATCTTCGATTGCACCCCCATTTGGTATTCTAACCTGTTTGCTGAATATTGTAAGGACTCACATACTCCCGAAGAGGGTAGCTTGCTAGGTATCCCACTTTATTTGTGGGATACCCTTGTGGAGATTCATCCTATTTACTTAATTGATTTTAATGTGGAGATTCATCCTATTTACTTAATTGATTTTAATGTGGAGATTCATCCTAATTACTTAATTAATATGGACCTAATTACCTAATTTGTAAAATATTGCCTTTGAATATGTGATCTTAGACCTCTCTTTGTTACCCTACGACTACGGTATTATGGTCATGTCCCACGAATATGGGGATACACTTAGCAAAGACCCTTCGGTTAAACCATCATAGTCCCTCGAATGTTGCCTTTGTCCCTCGATGACCCTTCGGTGTAGCCTACGGTTAAATGATGATGGTCCCTTCGAATGCTAAGGTATCCTCACAACTGTTGCCTTCAATGACCAATCGATGACCCTACGATGACCCTTTTACATCCAAAGGATAAAACTACTTACTCTTCAATAGTAAGGACGGTTTTACCCTCATAAGGATAGGAAATGCCCATAAAGACTTTGGGTAGGTATAACTCTTAATTGCTTATTCACAACTTAAAATACTTTTCACACCTCACACCTTTCAAACATCTTTTAGAAAATCACCACGTGGTATACATTCGTACTAGAATCATTGCCGGGTTATATTTTTCTAAACGACTTTCAAAACTAAACGAGATAACCACTTTGTATACATTCATACAAGAATCATTACAAAGTTAAATTCTCCTTTCAAAACATTTTCTAAGCAATTCACAAACACTTTTTCAGACAAACATAAGTGATCGAGCAATTAAGAGCCCATGGATAACCATAGATACAAAGGGTGCTAACACCTTCCCTTTGTATAATGTACCTCCCGAACCCAAAATCTAATTAAGGTCTTTCCTGTTCTTTTCCACCTTTCCTTATTGGATAAAAGAAAAGTCGGTGGCGACTCTTGCTAACCGCGACATTTGCTTTCTAAAGCAAAAACACACCAAAGTCAGTTCACCGTATGACAGAGTGATGCCCTTCGGTTTGAAGAATGTCGGAGCCACGTATCAACGAGCGATGACTACCTTGTTTTATGATATGGTGCACAAGGAGATCGAGGTGTATGTTGATGATATGATTGCAAAGTCGAAAACGGAAGTTGAACATGTAGAGCACTTATTGAAGCTTTTCCAACATTTGAGGAAGTACAAACTCCATCTAAATCCGAACAAGTGTACATTTGGAGTCCGTTCCGACAAGTTATTAGGCTTTATTTTCAGTGAAAGAGGTATTGGAGTTGATCTTGCCAAGGTCAAAGCAATACAAGAGATGCCTACGCCCAAAACTGAGAAGCAAGTCCGAGGTTTCCTTGGCCGCTTGAATTATATTTCGAGATTTATATCCCACATGACTGCCACATGTGCGCCTATATTCAAGCTCCTCCGGAAAGATCAGCGTCGTGATTGGACCGAGGATTTCCAAAAGGCCTTTGACAGTATCAAAGAGTATTTGTCTGAGCCTTCGATCCTGTCTCCGCCTGTTGAAGAGAGACCATTGATTATGTACTTGACCGTGCTTGATGACTCTATGGGTTGTGTATTGGGTCAGCAAGATGAATCAGGGAAGAAAGAGCATGCAATATACTACTTGAGTAAGAAGTTCACTGATTGTGAGTCTCGATACTCAATGCTTGAGAAGACGTGTTGTGCTTTGGCTTGGGCCGCTAAGCGTTTACGCCAGTATATGTTAAATCATACAACTTGGTTGATATCCAAAATGGATCCAATCAAGTATATCTTTGAGAAGCCTGCTTTAACTGGGAGGATTGCCCGTTGGCAGATGCTATTGTCTGAGTATGATATTGAGTATCGAGCTCAAAAAGCTATTAAAGGTAGTATCTTGGCTGACCACTTGGCACATCAACCAATTGAGGATTATCAGTCTGTGCAGTACGACTTCCCAGATGAGGAGATTCTGTATTTGAAGATGAAAGATTGTGATGAGCCTACGCTCGATGAAAGGCCAAAGCTTGGTTCCTGATGGGGCATGGTATTCGACGGTGCTGATAATCAATATGGAAATGGTATTGGGGCAGTGATTTGAAGGAGAATTGCGGTCCAAAACGCAGCGGAAATTAAAATTTTCTCCTTTAGAGATCCTTACGAATGGTCATGATCAGTGATAGAATATTTACCTCTTGTGACGATTGAAACCTTTGGTGCAGGTCTCTTGTGACAATCAAAACCTTTGATGCAGATCTACGGAGCGATCACGAACGTTGAATGATGACAACGTCTCTACTCAGTCCACACGAACGGATTCCTTCAATCTCAGTGCTAGCTGGTATGAACGAAGGCTTTGAGTGAGAGAGAGAGAGAGAGAGAGAAAACGAAAAGAATGCAACCGCAATGAATGCTTCTGCACAAGGGTTCTATTTATAGAACCACTTGTGTGGGCTTCAAGCTAAAAAGCCCACTTAAGTGTATTTTGGCCCATATCTTATAATATTCCCAAAATCACTTAAGCCCATGGTACCTTACCATATTTCGTATTCTACTCAAGTACATCATACCTTACGATGTTCTATAATTCACTTAAGGGCACCGTACCTTACGGTATTCCTTAGTTACTCTATCTCTCATCAATCCGTCCTTTGTGTGTGACCCTATAGGTTTTCGCAACGTTGGCAATTATATTAAATCACGCATTTAACATAATAAACAGTGAGCGGTATCTAGCAACACATCACTGCTACCCAAGACACGAAAATGTCATGTGATCTGACAATTCCTTCTGTGATAATACTTATGTGTATAATTACCCTTTTGCTCTTATGTCTATATTGAACACAAGGCATAGACCGTATCATCCTTGTCCAGTTCAATATTGGGCCCATAGACATTTATCCTGTTATGCAGGATGGGCAAATTCCATCTAGGTCACTCATGTCCCTCAGCATGCTTCGTGTAGTACCCATCAACTGTCTTTATGGTTATCCAGTTACGGACAACGTTGGATCAGCAATAAAGCACTCGACTCTACATCTAGGATCCATAGTGGTTTCAGGTCGAAGAGTGGTATACACTATTATCACCATGAGAATAACTTATGACACTTTGCATAACATTCTATATAGTATTCTCATAGCGGGTCAATCCGGTATAAATATTACTCTTAATATTCATACCTATGTTTAAGACTTGATAACTCATTATCCATGATCCATGAGATGTGATCATCAGTCTACAAACATAATAGTCTTAATGCTTTAATGTTATCCCACTTCACACTAAAGCTCGACTACGGATACTTTAAGAATAATGTCCTTATGTTTAATGTGTTCTCATGATTAAGTCACACTTAATACATTAAACGGACTATCTATTCCAGGGACTTTATTAATCAACCATAATAAAGAAAAAGCCTTTTATTATTCGATACAAGTACCAAAAGTATTGGCCTCTAGGGCTTACACCAACATGATTATTGAAATTCTGGTGTAGTCAGAATTCAGATGTTCTACTCCACGTCATGACATCTGATCTAACATTGTAACTAATACAGCAAGATAGTTATTAACCACTGTACTAATATGCACAAGTTCACAGATGTCACGACATCTCATTCTATGTCACCCTAGAATGTATGAACACCTGGTTATGTGCATCAGGAAGAAAGACTCAACAGAAATCAAACCTAGCACTCACTTCTGTTGTTTTCTTCCACAGTTATCAGCATGATGTCTTACTGTTGTTTGTGGACATCATCTGTTACATTGTTCTAGTGTGTATATCTTTTACTTGTATTTCCTGAATTAAAGGTTGAACACGTTAATCTAATTTCCACTTATTAGATTGCTAACAACTAGGCTATTTGTTAGGTTCATTAATTGTAGGTTAGTAGTTGGTTTCCCGGTTTTTCTCTAAGCTATTGAATCCCTGAAGAATAGCCTGAGAAAAATACTGAACCAGAAAAACCAATCATCCTACACTTTAGCACCTGCTGTTGGGAATGAATGTCACAACATTCAGTTCAACATCCAGAACATATGCTGATTCTGTTATGTTCCTGGAAACGTGCTGTGCTAAGTTTGCAGTACTGTCAAAGACCAACTAGTCTCTACTTCAGTATCAACCTTCAGTATCAACTGTCAAAACGTCCAGTTTGACAGTTTCACAATGATCCTCCAGCCAGGTCTGTTATCCTTGAAAAGAACAGACTTAAATAATTACTGAATTGAAACTAACATGCTTATTATTTAGTATACGTTGTCACTGATGAATGTTACAACATTCTGATTAACATTCAATCAGAAGTTTATATACCAGGTCTGTTATCATCTTGATAACCTGACTGGGAAACCAACTGAGTTATGACAGTAATAAATACACATGCAGAAGGAAAACAAACACAGGAAATTGTTAACCCAGTTCAGTCCAACATGACCTACATCTGGGGGCTACCAAGCCAGGAAGAAGATCCACTATTAGCAGTATTAATTCAGAGTTAAACTCACCCGTTTACAACTCTTCACTTAATCCCTACCCAATGCAATCTATACCTAGGAACTCCTAGATAGAAACCTCCAGTTTCCATTCCTATCACTACAAATACAATGTAATGTTACCACACCTTGAACTTGCTTCACAGCTTCATTCAAGAACAAAATCACTCTTGCCTACAGGCTTTGAGTTACAAATACTCTCAGCTTTTACCACTGAGAGACACATGGTAACCTTCCCACAGATTGGGAGGTTTACCTCACACACACCCCTAAATTTTCATTCTAGGAGGCTTACAAATACTAGGTTACAATCACCTATTCATAACCTAATCACCCAACTGGATTTGGGCCTTCAGAAATCGCAGCAGACTTGTTCTTTGCTGTTACAACTTCAGCAAAAAAATTCTGCTACAAACAAGGTCTTCAATCCTTGAATCTCTCCATATATATCTCCATATTTTGAGCCTATATATCTTCTGATTGAGTCTTCAAGACCTCCACATGGGAGTTAGGATATTCACCAGATATTCTTGCTGATCCCAGAATATATACTGAATTAATTAATTCAGTTTTCTACACATGTGCGATGTCACAGACCTGATGTCGTGACATCGTACATGACATGTTGGTCCCGATGTTGAATTTCTTCAACCCAACATATTAAAACAACAGAGATGATTACATTATTTGTTTTCTAAAATTAATGCCAATCCTAAGGAATCAACAATCTCCCCCTTTGGCAAATTTTAGCTAAAACAAATAACCAATACACTGGACAAAACATCCCAATTTGGGAATGCTCTTCATCTCCGTCATTGGCTCCACCACCACAAACACCAAAGTTGGTGTACATGGGGAAGAAGAGGGACAAGACTCAGTTGTACCAGAACCCTTCCCCTCAACCGGAGAGCTTCCTGAAGAATATGTAATGCTGAGTACATAGACAACGTAACTCAGATCACAAGGCACAAATGTCTTCTTAACTCAGATCACAAGACACAAGTGGTAAACCCAGTTGGTGGATTTTGTGCCTGATGCCAACTTCTGTTTGCTGCCACATCCACAGTTGGCTTGCTTCTGGTACATTCTCAACCCCAGGACTATATTTCTCTCCCCCTTTTTAGCTAAACATTTGTAAAGGCACCCTTCACAAAACCAGATCCAGGCGCAGCTTGCCCAAACCTTAACATACCCCATGATTCTGAGAATGGAGTGTTTTTCTTGTGAGAGGAAGAGGGCTATTGCATCCTTTAAATAGTCTAGCCCGTGCTTAGGAATTTCCGGTAGAAATAAATGCTTGGTCAAGATGCATTTATTTTTGCTGAGAAACAGTCAGAGAATCACCAACAAAATCTCAGATTATCTTTGAATACCTTTTATAGCTCTTGACTGTTTCTTTTCCAAAACAGTCGTTCCAGTGCATGGAGACTATTCCATATATGCAGTCAGACACGTTGCACGCGGTGTCTTAACATTTCACGCGGCTTTTTCCTGCATTCTGCTAGTATTCAACATTTTCCAAGGTTCCTGTCATACCTCCAGTAGAAACTTGACATCTGGCACTGATACAGTCAAATTCCCACACTTCAGCAGATGGTTACTCCCCCTGTACCACACAGCTGTAGCCATCTGGCTTATTCTGATTTACCAGAATTTGACACATCACCTTCATAATTCCTACTGACTTTAAGTTTTAGAAGGAATTAGCAGCATTGTCCAGGGCAATGTCATGACATTCGGTCAGACATTCTTCAGCTCACTCAGCCTTGACACAGCATCCTGATAGCTGACAAGGTGCCATACCTGGTTATCTGAGTACACATAGACCACAAGCTTGATGATTACTTGCAGCTTCAAGGCCAGAACTCCCCCTGTCATGGACACCCCACTCTCCTCTTGAAGATTGGAGATCACACATGGGCATATCCAACATCCCAAAGTTGGACCTTCACATACTTCCTGATTCATAGAGAATCCAGACCACTTGATGAATGGAGCACACCCTCTGTTCAACCCTCTTAGCTGAACACATTCACGCTCTGTGTCAATCTCTCTTCTAACCAGAACAGAAGACCACTTCACTGGATGTTCTAACATCAGCTGGGACATCCTTCACAACAAGACAAGGCACACCATCTGATAGTCTTCAGATATCACTGAGTCATCGGGTTGATCAAGAAGAACCCAGCCATTCATTGGGAAATATACATTTTCATCCCATTACAAGAGATAATCTTCCATAGATAGCTCAGAACTCCTACCACAAGCTCCAAGGGATGAATAGAAAGCACCTCCTTTAGTCTTCAACTTACTACTTTTCTACTCAAGAGTAATTTGTCTCAGACTTTCCTCAAGCATAATCAGCTGCCATATGTTGATTATCTTGATTCTTCGAACTCACTTCTGAGGTAGACCAATTGCCACTGGTTGATTACCTCCTTCATGAATCCTCATATGAAAAGGTCAAATGCTGCTTTTTGACCTCCCCAAGTTTATCAGACTTCTCCCAAAGATATTCTGACCTTCCAAGTGAGACTAGAACTTCAAGCTTTTTGAAGTATCCAATCTACAACCCTGTAGACCTTTCTATCTCAAGTTGATGTGCCACCTCACCAACTAAGAATCTGATGTTGAACCAAATGTCACAACATTGTGTTTTGACATCTAGCTGTTGAATTCAGCTCCTTCTTCTGCCACTTGAAAGAACTTCCTCCCTTCACAGAACAGAGTTCAATGTTCTCATAGACTTGATTGTGGAACCAAGTTTGAGTAAACAACCTCCATCCTGCAGGTTTGCAGTTAAGTCATCCAAGCTCACACCTTGATGAATCCCTGCTTCTTCTCCAAAGACATCAGACACTCTGATGTATGAGTCTTCAGAAGGACCAGTTAGAAACTAACCCTTCAGCTCTACCAAGGATTCCACATCCTAAGGCAAGGCTGTTTCCATGATGTCAAGACTGCTGCCACTAGTTCTTGACTCCACAGTGTGCATAAGCTAATGCACTTCCTTACCTAGATCAGAAGTAAACTGATCCAAGTAACCACCATCAAGACTATGATGTCTTCTTCTTCTTGTACATACCAAGGCTGAATCATGTTTCTTGCCAGGAAACCTTTTCAGAGATCATATGCTTTTGCTGCCACCAAAGAGATAGATCATAAGCCAATGTACTATCCTTCCTGTGATTCTGCACAGGGTCTTGAAGAAGTGATGTTCCAACATCTTTAAGAACATCCGTTATCTTGAGCTCCAAGGATAATCAATTAAACACTTGTACTTGGCACAAGTAGACATTGATCTTAAATCCTTTCCCAATTTTCCTTTCAGATACTTCCACCATAAGAATACTTTGAAAGTACTCTTCTTGTGTCAACATCTTCTGCTTGCAAGCACCTAGACAATTTTGAAAGTCTTCCCAGATTAAATCACCCTTAGGAATGAGAGAGATGAATTCTTCCTTGCAAATGTGTCACACAACTACCAGAACCCATGTGACACAGGTCACCAGCCAACCAGACCCTAGGCTGACCAGACTTGAGGAGGTTAACCAAAACTCCCCCTCAACTTAACAATCATGGAAACTCCACATCAATAACCATGCATTGTATAAAATTGTCTCAACCTGACATACACCATCCCTACCAGTGGCAACTAACTCTATGAGTTATACCTATACATACTCCAATCACACCAATCAGACTCCAGCTGACCATAAGTACTAGTGATACAAAACAACACCAGTCAATGGTAAATATGCATTGCTAGAGCATACTACCTCAACTAACCTCTGAATCTTCATATTCTCACTCCTCGAAAGAACTGCCACTTCTGAAACGTGATGTTTGAATAACAAGATTCATGGTTCCACTCCTCTTAAATGGTATAGCAATCAGGTTATCCCATTATTGACTACTAACATCCAGGGGACTTGTCTTCCAACACAACATAGTACTTCAGGGAACAGCTATCCAACCCTGATCAATCAACAGGAATATGCCAAACAGCAGGAGATTGCACAATGTCACATCTCAACCAGCTCAATTTCTAGAGATCAGACTTCTAAAGGCGACCTTCTTGAGCACACACACAGTTGACCCTACCCTTGTCAACTTAGCACACACAGATGTCTCCTCTTCCAGGTCAGGAGTAGGTTCTAAACAGAAGTATCCCTTTGTTTGATACCTAAAACCATCTGCTCTTCAACCAGTAGCTGCATACTTGTTGAACAACATGTTCTATCATCGCATAGAACATTAGTTCCACCTCCTTGGAACAAACCTTCCTTGAAGGTCTTCAAGGTCTTCATACACCCTACTCAAGTGAGTAAAAGAATCAGTGATTAAGTGATTCTTACCATCCTGAAGTGAGAACGTCATGATGAGTGGACTTGAGGAGACTCAAGTATCTTTGACATCTTCAGTAGATTATGATGAGATCTTGAATACAGCAGCCTTTCATCCATATGAGGGGAAACACCATCAGAGTTTGAGTTTTGTCAGGTATTATGCAGCGGAAATCACAATACAACTCAACCTATGAACACACACTTCACCAGATCAGCCTCCAAGACCATACCAAGTTTGAATGTGATTCAATACTGGCACAGCTGTCCCACACACAGGCCAATTGCCACCCTCCAGAGACAGGTACACACCATTCCTGTCATGAACAGTCCATCCACCTACTTCAAGGGACCATTCAGGGAAATTACAGAACCTTTCACAGGTTCCAGCATCAGTACTAACATAACTCCTTGCAAGATACCAGAAAGTATCACCCATGGATCTCATCCAGAAGCAGAACAGGATGCCTGCTCTGATACCAATTGAAATTCTGGTGTAGTCAGAATTCAGATGTTCTACTCCACGTCATGACATCTGATCTAACATTGTAACTAATACAGCAAGATAGTTATTAACCACTGTACTAATATGCACAAGTTCACAGATGTCACGACATCTCATTCTATGTCACCCTAGAATGTATGAACACCTGGTTCTGTGCATCAGGAAGAAAGACTCAACAGAAATCAAACCTAGCACTCACTTCTGTTGTTTTCTTCCACAGTTATCAGCATGATGTCTTACTGTTGTTTGTGGACATCATCTGTTACATTGTTCCAGTGTGTATATCTTTTACTTGTATTTCCTGAATTAAAGGTTGAACACGTTAATCTAATTTCCACTTATTAGATTGCTAACAACTAGGCTATTTGTTAGGTTCATTAATTGTAGGTTAGTAGTTGGTTTCCCGGTTTTTCTCTAAGCTATTGAATCCCTGAAGAATAGCCTGAGAAAAATACTGAACCAGAAAAACCAATCATCCTACACTTTAGCACCTGCTGTTGGGAATGAATGTCACAACATTCAGTTCAACATCCAGAACATATGCTGATTCTGTTATGTTCCTGGAAACGTGCTGTGCTAAGTTTGCAGTACTGTCAAAGACCAACTAGTCTCTACTTCAGTATCAACCTTCAGTATCAACTGTCAAAACGTCCAGTTTGACAGTTTCACAATGATCCTCCAGCCAGGTCTGTTATCCTTGAAAAGAACAGACTTAAATAATTACTGAACTGAAACTAACATGCTTATTATTTAGTATACGCTGTCACTGATGAATGTTACAACATTCTGATTAACATTCAATCAGAAGTTTATATACCAGGTCTGTTATCATCTTGATAACCTGACTGGGAAACCAACTGAGTTATGACAGTAATAAATACACATGCAGAAGGAAAACAAACACAGGAAATTGTTAACCCAGTTCAGTCCAACATGACCTACATCTGGGGGCTACCAAGCCAGGAAGAAGATCCACTATTAGCAGTATTAATTCAGAGTTAAACTCACCCGTTTACAACTCTTCACTTAATCCCTACCCAATGCAATCTATACCTAGGAACTCCTAGATAGAAACCTCCAGTTTCCATTCCTATCACTACAAATACAATGTAATGTTACCACACCTTGAACTTGCTTCACAGCTTCATTCAAGAACAAAATCACTCTTGCCTACAGGCTTTGAGTTACAAATACTCTCAGCTTTTACCACTGAGAGACACATGGTAACCTTCCCACAGATTGGGAGGTTTACCTCACACACACCCCTAAATTTTCATTCTAGGAGGCTTACAAATACTAGGTTACAATCAGCTATTTATAACCTAATCACCCAACTGGATTTGAGCCTTCAGAAATCGCAGCAGACTTGTTCTTTGCTGTTACAACTTCAGCAGAAAAATTCTGCTACAAACAAGGTCTTCAATCCTTGAATCTCTCCATATATATCTCCATATTTTGAGCCTATATATCTTCTGATTGAGTCTTCAAGACCTCCACATGGGAGTTAGGATATTCACCAGATATCCTTGCTGATCCCAGAATATATACTGAATTAATTAATTCAGTTTTCTACACATGTGCGATGTCACAGACCTGATGTCGTGACATCGTACATGACATGTTGGTCCCGATGTTGAATTTCTTCAACCCAACATATTAAAACAACAGAGATGATTACATTATTTGTTTTCTAAAATTAATGCCAATCCTAAGGAATCAACAATTATTACTCCTCAAGGCACACATTTTCCTTTTACAGCAAGGCTAACTTTCAAATGCACGAACAATATGGCAGAGTATGAGGCTTGTATTATGGGTTTGGAAGAGTGTATTGATCTTAGGATCAAACATCTTGATGTCTATGGTGATTCGGCCCTTGTTGTTAATCAGATTAAGGGTGAATGGGAGACGAATTAGCCTGGCCTCATCCCATATAGAGATTATGCAAGGAGGATTTCAACTTTCTTTACTAAGGTTGACTTCCATCATATCCCTCGAGATGAGAATCGGATGGCAGACGCTCTTGCTACGCTTGCCTCGATGATTGTGGTGAAGTATTGGAATGAAGTCCCCAATATTACTGTGATGCGCTTGGATAGACCAGCTCACGTGTTTGCAATTGAAGAAGTGAAAGATGATAAGCCATGGTATTATGATATCAAGTGCTTTCTCCAAAGTCAGACTTACCCGCCTGGGGCGTCTGTTAAAGATAAGAAGACTTTGAGGAGACTATCTGGCAGTTTCTACCTTAATGGTGATGTGCTTTATAAGAGGAATTTTGACATGGTTTTACTGAGATGCGTGGATAGACACGAAGCAGACCTGTTAATGACTGAAGTCCATGAGGGTTCCTTTGGTACTCATTCCAATGGACATGCTATGGCAAAGAAGATGTTGAGAGCAGGCTACTATTGGTTGACAATTGAGTCTGACTGCTACAAATATGTGAAGACATGCCACAAGTGTCAGATTTATGCAGATAAGATTCATATTCCCCCGACACTTCTGAATGTTATTTCCTCACCATGGCCTTTCTCCATGTGGGGAATTCACATGATTGGCATGATAGAACCAAAGGCGTCGAAAGGTCACCGCTTTATTCTCGTAGCTATTGACTACTTCACCAAGTGGGTTGAAGCGGCATCATATGCAAATGTGACCAGGCAGGTGGTTGTGAAGTTTATCAAGAACCAACTTATATGCCGATATGGTGTGCCAGATAAGATCATTACTGATAATGGATCTAACTTGAACAACAAAATGATGAAAGAGCTGTGTAGCGAGTTCAAGATTGCACATCATAATTCTTCTCCTTATAGACCCAAGATGAATGAGGTTGTTGAAGCTGCTAATAAGAATATCAAGAAGATTATCCAGAAGATGGTTGTCACGTATAAAGATTAGCATGAGATGTTACCATTTGCTTTGCATGGATACCGTACATCTGTCCGCACTTCAACAGGGGCAACCCCTGGCATGGAGGTTGTGCTCCCCGTGGAGGTTGAGATCCCATCAATGAGAGTCTTGATGGAAGCCAAGTTGACTGAGGCTGAATGGGTTCAGAGTCGTTATGACCAGTTGAACTTGATTGAAGAGAAGAGATTAATTGCCATGTGCCATGGTCAGTTGTATCAACAAAGGATGAAAAAGCCTTTGATA
The DNA here is from genome assembly GCF_024323335.1 of Lathyrus oleraceus. NCBI lineage: Eukaryota > Viridiplantae > Streptophyta > Magnoliopsida > Fabales > Fabaceae > Lathyrus > Lathyrus oleraceus. The sequence continues at coordinate 158,643,251 of NC_066579.1, read as the reverse complement.
AGAAGGTCAAGCCTCATGTGTTCCGAGAAGGTGACCTCGTGCTAAAGAAAGTCTTGTCTTTCGCGCCCGATTCTAGGGGCAAGTGGACTCCAAACTATGAAGGTCCATACATTGTTAAGAGAGTCTTTTCAGGCGGTGCTTTGATACTTACAACTATGGATGGGGAGGATTTCACTCGTCATATGAATTCAGATGCAGTCAAGAAATACTTCGCCTACAATAAAAACAGAATAACTCGCTAAGTTGAAAACCCGAAAGGGCGACTGAGGCAAAAATGAGCGTCTCGGTGGATTGAAAACCCGAAACGGCGGTCCAGGCAAAAGTTAGAGACATAAAAAATGAATATATATATCCCGCTAGATTGAGTACCTCACCCTGGGGCAATCTTGGAAAAAATTAGGGATTTGGCAAGTAACTGCATCCTGACAAGACTTTGTTCTTCAACTGTCATCTGTTAAAGATTCTCGCTCAGTCATTGTCAACTGAAGCTTCAAATACATTAGATTCAGAGTTGGTGGAGAAATGGTCATTATGTTCAATGTAGCCCTTTTTCCAATATATATCACCAATTTCAAATTTGTAAACATCCATGGAGTCTCGCCATTTGCGGATTACCATTCCATCAAATAAATTTGAGCCTTTATCCAGTTATTTGCACTCTTATTTGTTTCTGGCTTAACAAATGTTTGCATGTTTTAATTGATAAATATCATTGTTTTAAATAAATAAAGTTTTTATAAACTGTTTTTAAACAAAGTGAACATTCACAATGACTAAAAGGATAGTTGGAATGTCTTCAGTGCTCTCCCAAGGATAGTACGATCTCCAAAAGGTAAGACATTTGTTCATACTTCTGGCATGTTTATATCCTCTTCATCAGCTTTCAAGTTGTCTCCCCAGCGAGCGTAGAGAAGCGTGATACATCTTCAACTCCCCAGAGTCTGGGGTTTTGGCCTTGATCTTTTAGAGATGTGTATACCTCTATATCAGACACTAGCATTTATGTTTTATCAATTGTATGGTTGTCATCCCTTGTGTGGACTGATCTAAAATCCCTTATAGATCGATAAAAGTTGATATGCTATTCGTGGGGAAGTTTGTCTTTCCCCAGTGAGCAGAAATTCCCAGCATGAGTAGAAATCCTCGACGGAGTAGGCATGTATTCCCTGCAAAGCTATCTTTCAGATACCTCCTCAACAGTAGTTTCCTGGAGCAATTGGTGAAGGGTTTGTTCCCTTTTCATCCCCAGCATGGCACGTGTCGACGTAGGGTTCGTTCCCGATTCCCTCATCCAGGACAGTACCTCCGGAAGTACTTGTAGTTATCCCCAGCAGGTTGGCTTATAGCTCATCCCCAGTAAGGTTACTTGCAGACTTTCCTCAGTATGGTCGCCTACAGTCCATCTCCAGTGGAGTTGCCTGATCCTAGCTTGACGTTTGTATCCCCTCCGTGGTTGAAGACTTCTTCCAGTATCAGACGGCGACGAGAAAGATGTATTATTTCCTTCCCCAGCGGAGCCAATGGTTCTCTCTCCCCTCAGCAAAGATGTTTCTCCAGTAGTTAGAAGGGGGTGTTTGATTGATGTGTATCTGTTTGGTGGTTGTTCCCCACGGAATCTCACATCATCCCCTGAATAAACCCCTAGTAGAGTTCTTCTATGACAAATCTTATTGATATCCCTGCATGTTCCCCAGCTGAGACTTTTCCTGTTCCCAGCGGTGGTCTATGTCTCCGGATATTTGATGCATCCCCACCAGAATTGATTTCTCCTGTGGGCCTGGCTTTTCTCTTTTGAGATGTTATACCGGATGTCCTTCCATTGATTCTCAGACCTTGGTTGTGTTAGATATGTCTGTCTGTCAGCATTAATCATACATAAACCACGCATATACATGCATAATCATAGCATTCAGATATTCATGTTGCATTCTTTCCCATATATCTTTGCTTGTTATTTCCCGCTGTTGGTGAAATATTCTTCCCCAAGCAGATATTTGTGTCTGATCTCTCCATATAGAGTCAGCCCTATAGGCAGAAAGTGTATATCTTTCATCCTTTATTCCCCACTGAGCTATGTCCTCGTGGATGATTATTGTTTCAGTTTCCTCCCCAATTATATATAGGGATGGAATTACTCCCCTGAGTTATATCCTCAGTGGGTTGAGTCTTGTTAATTGTGTCTTTCTTGTTTGTTCATAGGCTGACTCCTTTCTTGTTATTCCCCTGCAGTTCCCTGCGGTTTTAGTTGTTCAATTACGCAGTAACCAGTAATTGTCCATCTTTTCCCCAATGGATTTTGTGGCCTTCTACCCAGTAACCGGTAGTTGTAAGTCCTATTTCTGTGGTTTTCTACCCAGTAACCGGTAGATGTAATCCCCTCTTTATTGGTTATCTTTATCCAATATTCGGTATTGATATTCCTCCATTTTTGAGTATACCACCCAGTAACCGGTGATATATCTCTTGGATGATTGCTTTTGTCAAGCAATTTATCCCCTGCGAGTCGTCTTTCATTTACCTCTTTGTTTGGTAATGATTGTTTCTCCTTCTGATTGGTCATCATTATATACCCAGTATCCGGTATCCCAATGCCCTTTCTTTTCGGTCGATTTATCCTTTATTAACCCAGTAGTCGGTTGTGAATAATCCTCCATGCAAGTATGTTATCTACGTTCTGACGGTAATAGATAATATATCTCATGCGCTCTCTGGTCGAAGTCTTTTTCTTCCCTAGTCGAGTAAGATTCGTATTTCCTTATGGAATCGAATGTCCATCCTGTAAATCGAGTCTGCTTTTTCAGCCCTCCTTTTGGATGATGAGTGTCTTGGATATGTTCCCAATTCACGCTTGGATGGTCACCTATTATATGCCCATTAACCGGTATCCCTGGTGTTCCTTCCTTCTGCTCCCTATTATGACTTTTTGCCCCCCTGTGGAGTCAGATTTTCCTGAGTTGAGATGTGCCTTTTTAGGTCCTCCTCAGATATTTCAGATGATTGATATCTCTCACCCTTATACCGGTCTTAGATATTTTTTCTCCCTGAGCGTGTTGTTCTCTCACCCAGTAACCGGTGTTTTGATAACATGTCTCCCTTTTGAGTTTATTACCCAGTAACCGGTAATATCTCATTGTTTTCTTTCTCAGCTGAGTCCTTTGTGGACGTCCCCATCTGAGTCTGGATTTTTATTCGAAGTATCCTTTGTGGATAGTTTTTGTTGTATTGGCATATTCCCTAATACATGCATCTTTGCATCAGCTCGAGTCTTTCCATCGATTTATTTTCGTGGAATTCCCTCGTGTCTCCCAGCAAGTTTCAAGTCGTGACCTGCTCACGCATTTTTACCCTATTTTCTCATGAGTCTCTGTCTCCTTAGTGAGTGTGCTACTCCTATGGACTTTCGGACTTTCTCTGGTTGCCATATTTCCCCACAGAGTATTAACTTTGCATGCATACATCTGCATCATGAGGTCTCTTAAGGACCAAAATTTGTCTCTTTGTTATTATTTAAGCCCATTCTACCCCGTCGAGACGAAGATTTTAATCTTCATATCTACGGCTAGAATGACCTTAAATAGGGGCATCTGTAAGACCCTAATTTTGACCCTAAGATCCCTCACGGCATCATATCATTGCTCATTGCATTGCCTCAAGGATCATAGCATGTGTGGCTCCTTTGCCCTGAGGGTGGGACTTGTGTGAGTGGTTTGAGATCACCAAGCATGCTTGAATTGTATATTATTGCTTTTCTTATTTGTTTACTAACCAAAAGTACAAAAATATGTCACTAACTCTTTTTGTTTTGAAGTTCAAGTGATCATGTGCTCCTTTGCTCCTAGGAGGCTCCTAAGCTCAATGAAGTGGCTAAGATGAAGATGAAAACAAGCATGACAATGGTCCAAAAATCTCTCAATCATCAAATATGTTCCCAAAGGATCTCAATTTTCCAATTTGATCAAGATAACCCAAAGGGTTTGAGATTTGTCTCAAGGAAACCCTAATTCAGCTGTGCATTGAATGTGCCTTGCTCATAAAGCAACCTCAACCTATGATCAAATAAAATCAAGGGAAGTTATTTTATTCATTATTTTATGCATATATGAGCCTATGTGAGTATCCTTAATCATTCATTCATCGAGATTTGAAGTTTGACCTTGAGAAGTTGACTAGTCAAGTCATCTGACTAAACTGAGGATCACTGAGACACAACTTTTGATGTGTTTGTCAAATGAAGATAACCCCAAGAGAAAAATTATCTTAAGAACCATATGAGCAAATTTCATGTTCATCAAAAATCCATTTGAAACTTGGAAGGTCATCATTCATTTCAAAACATTATAGGTCATTTTGACTGAAACCCTAATTTTGGGTTAACTTCCCAAGGACCTAACTTCCTTATTTGTTATGATTTTAAGGTGATACCAATTTAATTTGAAAGCTTAAGATGTCTACTTCAAATGTTATGTTGGACAAAATTTCATAATCCTGAAAGAAACACATGTGATAATACAAAACATTATAGGTCACTTTAGACTAAAGCCATTGAAGTTGAAAAATGTCCAACTTCAAATGCCCATAACTTTCTCATTAGAAATCCAAATGATGTAAACTGTAAGTCCAAATTGATCATCTTGAAAAGATCTACAACTTTTGTGTTGGAGGTTTTTCCATTTGAGGCTTAAATCAGTGAAACATAAGGGCTTGAAGTTGATCACTTTTGGTAAAATTTTCAAAGGAAACCTAGACATGTTTTGTACCTCAAACTTCAAAGCCAGTTTTCATAATTTTCCAAACTCCAAATGGATTTTTTCCCAACATAGCTTTTGTTCCTTATGTCAAGAGCTTTCCAACCATTACTCACATGACCATGTTTGGATTTTCCATGTGTGATTTTCGAAGAGCTCAATGTTTAGGTTCAATTATGCAATTCACTTTGTAACTTCATGCACAAGCCAATGCAGCTCCAATTACACATCCAATTCACTCCAAAATGATCTCAGCTTGCAATTCCATTCACTTTTGGGCCTCACATGCGCCTGTACAGGCCCATGCATGGAGGACCCAAAGTTCATGCACACGAGCATTTCACTACCTTACATCAAGCTCAGCTATAAATACATGTGCTTGCTCATTCAAAAACCAACCTCAAGGTGATCTGAAACTCTGCAGAATTGGAAACCCAACCTCACTCAAAGGAATTTCAATTTTTATTTCTCAATTTCAAACTTGAATTTCAACATACTTAGTTGATCTTCAAGTCTTAATTCCTTAGCCTTGCATCCTCATTACCTCAAGATTAAATTGGAATCAAAAGCTTGAAGAGATCATGCTGTTTAAAGCTTCACTTCAAAGGTATATCACTCAACTATTTTGATCTGAATCTTGCTATACAATGTGATTTGCTTGAGTTTGAACTGTTTTCTAAAGTCCTCGAGCAAGAGGCAGGCCAGTGGTGGTCTTAATTTCATGAATCGTGCCATTTCAGTTTGTGCACCTTGATCTTCAACCTCAAATTTCTCATTAAATAGAAACATTGAGGAAGATCCAAGGTTACAGGGGTGATGTACATCACCCCAACTTCATTTTGGTATCTGGCTTGTTTATTTTGGTTAAGGTTGAAAACCCTCCGCGTGGTGGCCGGAGAAGATGGTGGTTTCCACCACCATCCCCACGTGGGAGCCTCTGAGCCCTTGGATGATGCTCAAACGATCTAATTGTGGCCTTTACTTTTGTTGACTTGTTTTAAATACGTTTGTTGCGCGCTTGACTTTGGAACATGGTGCATCAGCGCCTCTGGACCGTGTGATGATGCCACGTCAATTAATGAGACGGATCCAAGGGCGCTGGATTTTTGTTATTTTCTTATTTCTGTTTTATTTCTTTTAATTCCTTCTATTTTCAAAAATTCATAACTATTTTATTTGAAGTCACAAGAATATGACATCAACACCAAATTTTTTCTTGAAAAATCTAGTTTCATAATCTGGTTTTTAATTATTTTTGTGACTTCATTTAATATTTTTTGTGAATTATTTTGTTTTTAATAGTTTTTAATTCATTTCAAATACTTTTTGATATCTGAAAATTTCAAAAAATATTTTCTTAACACATATGGATCATGATAAGTCTATGAAAAATAGTCTCATCAATTTCTTAATTGATTTGAGATTTATTTGAGATTTTAATTCATTTATGTTATTTTTCATTGTTTTTAATTGATTTTAAATAGTTTCTGTTTTCAAAAATTGTTGAGAAAATTTGTCAAATCTTGTTTGACCATGTTAGACCTGTGAGAATTTAATTGGACTTGTTGAAGTTGATTTGAATTGAATTTGAGGTTTAACCATATTTTGTCCATTTTAATTTTGCATTTATTTTAATTTCAAAAATACCAAAAAATGTGTTTGACTTGTTGACTTCTAATCTTCATTTCTCTTTTGTTTTACATTGGTTGATGATGATTTGATTCATATTTGATCATTGTATTTGACATTTGAATTCTCCTTTTATTCATTTCATCTTCATCTCACTTCTTTTTATTGTGGCCAATGAGTTAATATCTTATGGTTGGTCTTGATATATGAGAGGTTTAACCTTCTTTGATCCAAATCAAACTCAACTTGATCCATGATCAATTGAGTTGCTTTGTGTCCAAGATAGCTTGCTTCTTGGTCAAGCAAAAAACCTAAAGTCTATACAAGACTTTCATCTTTTATTTTGGCATGGCAAGTTGTAGGAGTTTGGCTTACTAGTCATGATCTCTAATTTGTGTTTATTTGCCTATAGTTTTATTGACCGGCCTCAGATAGGTGTGACTACTACATTAGTCCACTTACGATTGCTTAACATAGCGCTAAATTATCTTATGACACACTAACAATAACTACTAACTACTAATTTTAATTTGAGCATTTAATTTCTTGCAATTTACTTCAATGCAATTTACTTTTCTTTCTCATTTATTCATATTATTTTTCCCTTTGCTGACTTGAGCACACATTTTATGTTTATGCTATTTTCCTTTTGCTCATTTGAGCTCATTATTGTATATAAATATATTGTTGCCTTGTGTTTTCCTTGTGTTTGTTTGTATGAATCCAATGCAAAAAGGAGAAAGGACTTAGAATTAGGACAATACCTATGCTTAAAGGAGTTCAAGAGCAAATATGCCTCATGTCTTTAGAATGCTAAATTTGTTAAAGAGCAACTAGGCCTCATTCCTTTAGAATGCTAAATTTGAAAGTTGACTTCAAAGGACCCCTATTCCAAAACTCTTTCTTTGTCCATTCTTCTTATTGTGTTGTGAACTTTTTGATGTTTGTTCTTGTGTGATAGGGATTCCATCTTGAGATAGTAAGAAGTGTTGGTGTAAGCCCTAGAGGCCAATACTTTTGGTACTTGTATCGAATTATTTATTAATAATAAAAGACTTTTTCTTTATTACGTTTGTTTAATAAAGTCCCTAGAATAGTTAGTCTGTTTAATGTATCAAGTATGACTCAATCATGAGATCACATTAAACATAAGGACACTATTCTTAAAGTATCCGTAGTCGAGCTTTAGTGTGAAGTGGGATAACATTAAAGCATTAAGACTATTATGTTTGTAGACTGATGATCACATCTCATGGATCATGGATAAAGAGTTATCAAGTCTTAAACATAGGTATGAATATTAGGAGTAATATTTATACCGGATTGACCCGCTATGAGAATACTATATAGAAAGTTATGCAAGGTGTCATAAGTTATTCTCATGGTGATAATAGTGTATTCCACTCTTCGACCTGAAACCACTATGGATCCTAGATGTAGAGTCGAGTGCTTTATTGCTGATCCAACGTTGTCCGTAACTGGATAACCATAAAGACAGTTGATGGGTACTCCACAAAGCATGCTGAGGGACATGAGTGACCTAGATGGAATTTGCCCATCCTGCATAACAGGATAAATGTCTATGGGCCCAATATTGAACTGGACAAGGATGACACGGTCTATGCCTTGTGTTCAATATAGACATAAGGGCAAAATGGTAATTATACACATAAGTATTATCACAGAAGGAATTGTCAGATCACATGACATTTTCGTGTCTTGGGTAGCAGTGATGTGTTGCTAGATACCGCTCACTGTTTATTATGTTAAATTCGTGATTTAATATAATTGCCAACGTCACGTAAACCTACAGGGTCACACATAAAGGACGGATTGATGAGAGATAGAGTAACTAAGGAATACCGTAAGGTACGGTGCCCTTAAGTGAGTTATAGAGCATCGTAAGGTACGATGTACTTGAGTAGAATACGAAATATGGTAAGGTACCATGAGCTTAAGTGATTTTGGGCATATTATAAGATATGGGCCAAAATACACTTAAGTGGGTTTTTAGCTTGAAGCCCACACAAGTGGTTCTATAAATAGAACCCTTGTGCAGAAGCAAAAGTTTGCGGTTGCATTCTTTTCGTTTTCACTCTCTCTCTCTCTCTCACTCAAAGCCTTCATTCGTACCAGCTAGCACTGAGATTGAAGGAACACGTTCGTGTGGACTGAGTAGAGACGTTGTCATCGTTCAACGTTCGTGATCGCTCCGTGGATCTGCATCAAAGGTTTTGATTGTCACAAGAGATCTGCACCAAAGGTTTCAGTCGTCACAAGAGGTAAGTATTCTATCACTGATCATGACCATTCGTAAGGATCTCTAAAGGAGAAAATTTTAATTTCCGCTGCGTTTTGGACCGCAATTCTCCTTCAAGAAGGACCATTGTCATGAGTAGCCAAGTTAAGAGAGACAAGCCAAATGGGGATCATAGGAGCTTGAATCCAAATATTATGTGATTGCTTGAGTGATTGCTAAGTCCAAAGGAAAGGAGCATTTTGAATCATCTCTATGATCTCAAGAAAATGAACTCCAAGGGTTTTATTTCTTCTCTTATCTTTTCATGCTTTAGGACTAGCCCTTCTCTTTTTCTCTCCACTCTAACCCAAGCCAAACTTATTTATATGCAAACTTTAACTTTGTTTCAAATTAGAAACCTAGGCCTTATGCCTTTGATTTTTCAAAAATCTTTTCATTAATAGTCATTGTGAATAAACATTAATTCAACTTTGACTTCATTTTGTAAATAAATCTAACTTGTAAATATAACTCACTTAAAGTTGATTTTGTGATTCCGATGGCCACCTTTGTTGAAAACTTTTCATAAACATTAGTCATAGGTTTGAGTTATCATAGTGGTTGATGTAAACCTCACCTTATCCTTAGTGATTGGACTATAAGTCTTCCATACTTGTTATATGGTTAATCCATCACTAGTATGTTGAAGCTCTCCTCACATGGTGGATTGTTGGTTTAGGTTGAGTTTTCTCCCTTTGATAACAAAAGACATTAAGACTTTTGATCAAATCAATTCACCAATCTTTTGAGATTTTTACCCCGAACTACGAGGTTTTGATCTTACCTTTGTGATGATACGTAGGCAATGGGTTCATCCATTCAAACAACAAAATTGTAAATATAATATTCTCTTCTCAATCCCCCCAATCTTTTGCATATATTTTCACAAATACCAACCTACAACACACATTTGCAAAAAGGGCTCCCTTAGAGTACTAAGGATGTTTTGGATGCTTAAAACCTTCCCATTTCATAACCAACCCCCTTACCTAGATCTCTGACATTTTTATTAGTTTTTGATTTTATAAAACTTCTTACTTGATTTTTATTCGCTTTTTAACCTTTCCTTTGGATAAATAAAAGTGCGGTGGCGACTCGAATTGTATGTTTACTTTTGGTTTAGTCAATAAACCTAAAGGTAACGAATACCCCGCTACAGCTCCCATTACAGGTGCAAACCATGAATGGAAGTTTCGTTCAGAAACTTTATGTCTAAAGTTCTTCAACTTCGAAATCTTGGAATTAAAACATCTCTGACAGGCTTCCCAGGCGAATCAGTTTCTTCTGGATTAAAGGATAGAAAACCAATCCCCATTGCAGCGTGAAGGTACCTTTTAGAATTTTATTCAAATTTCCTTATAATCTTACCAACGTTAGGCTCTTTAGGTTTTGGTTGACTGGGATATCTGATGGAAAAATCAACTATGTTTGGGTTAGGGTCAGGGCCATAGACTTTGGGAATATCAAGAGAATGGGGGTTTTAATTTTGTTCATCCTCAGAATCTGACACAATGTGTTCTGGTTCAAAGTTGAAGAAGCCTTCGGGAGTGCCCTCAGACTCTTGGTTACTAGAATCTCTCATAGGAGATGTTCTGGGTGGCTCATTTGGATTAGTTTGTTAGGGAGAACAAACAATAATAGATGGAGGTGGAATGCGTGATGAAAGTAACTGTGAAGGAGACGGTGTTTGTGCTATCTGTTGTTATTGTGACTGAGTTTTAGAAACTTTAGGAGTTTCTATAACAGATTCTAAAACAGTTAATTTTGTGGGAGGAAGTTGTGGAATAGAAGGATTGTTCTGAGATGGAGATGGAGATGTAGATGCAGATGGTTGTGTTGGTAAGACACTTTCACAAACATGAGAATCATAAATAAAAAGATTTATGGCCTTAGGAAGATTACTAGGAATGGGAGTGTCAGAGGCTTTGGAAGACTACTAGGAATGACATCAAAAGTTTCCTTCAAAAGCATTTCTTTTTAGAGCTCACCGAGGGGGCACCTCATCTTCATCCAAAATTGTAGCAACCTTTTTCTTCTTCTTCTTCTTTTGCGGTCTTGAAGATCCTTCTTCACAAGACTCTTTTTCCTTTTTTCATGCACATCTGGAAAAGTCTCTGGCAGGTTGAATGGATCAACCATTGTATCTATTCCATATTTATCACAGCTCTCCATCAAACAGAACTCGAGAAGATTTTTCCTCTAATCTCCATTACCTTCCACACAACTCCGAGACTTACACCAGAACCTTTCCAAAGAACCGACAAACTCTCTCTCAATCTAAATCCTCACCACAACCCTTTCAAGATTACCAGAACAAACAGGAACTATATAATCAGCCTTTTGAAAACCAACAAGATTTTAAAACAGCAATGCCAAAGGTGGAGGAAACTGAGTTCAAATGGAAGTCAAGTTGGTTTCTCGCCGTCACAGTATCAACAAAGGAGTGTCTTGCCTGGTCTAAACAATCCAAATGTTCCTGCTGAAGCAAGTTATGGTCAAGCGTCCATTGCAGGTATTAATTCTGCAGACCAAGCCACAATACATTGAGCATGAGCATTTCCTATAAACATCCTACTTCATCCTGTAGAGAAGCAAATTATGAACCTGTACAAACCACTACAAAATACCTGCATAAAATGGGAAAACATAACCGTTAATATAACGGACATACCCTCTTGAACTAACTGAAGAAAAAAACTTCACAACCTTCAACTCCTTTCAACACCCTGCTTCAACCCTTCCAAAAACTTCAACAAACATGGAAACAGAACTTTAACAAACAAAAACCCCATAACTCCATCCAACTTCAGCTTCTAACTTCCCTCATTCAAAACTGACTTCACTAACAGATTTTTTTTGCAACTAACTCACTTATCTTCATTTTCACTAACGGATTCCTCCAATAATTCCTACTAACTAACCTAACTGTTTCCTAACAAACCATAACCAATTTCCAAATGACATAACAAAATTGAATAAAACCTCTCCTGACCAATTTTGATCTAATCTTCACATTCCCAATTAACCTCCTCGAATATCCCAACTGAACCGATTTTTTCCTCTAACAAAAACCTCCGTACTAACCGCCTACAACCAACTAGCAGAAGCCTTTCAAAACGCCTCTAACAGAAAAAAGTCTCTAACCGATTCTAAACAACTCCCTCACCTTCACCCTCACTTCAACAAAATCCTTCAAAGGAAACCTGCTATATCAAGAACTTCACCCATCCATCGAAAAAACCTCTCTAAAGGGGTTCACCCTCAACCTTCAAAGAACTCTTAACAAACTCCTCATAACATAACCTCTCCAATCTTCTTCAGGATTCAACCTGCAAAAATAACAGAAAATTGAACCTTTTTCCAACGTCAAACCTTTAACCGAATTCCCAACCTCCCTCCTCCAAAGGGCATAACAAAATCACCCATCAACCGGAGAACCAGCGCTCATCCTCTTCGACTCTTCAACAAGACCTGCAAAAAGGCCCTCGACCTCTCAGTCCAACAATCTCCAGAACAAACTCCTCAAACAGAAACGATCCGAGAACAAACTTCACAACAAATTCAAAGCAGAAGTTTCTAACAGACTTGAATAAGAAGAGAAAACGAAGAAGGAGAAGGGAAAGCTAGGAATCTAAAAAGGAAGAGGAAGCATACCAATTTGCAACAGAGGAAATCAAACGTACTCATCCAATCAACAACACTACGCGAAGAACATCATCTTAATTCTTCATTACTCGACATCATAAAGCAACGACGAGTCGATATGAATCTCATTCCTTCATCGCATTACAATGCCATCAAACATCAACAATGCAATGATGAAAATTTTCTTGGTTGTGAGCGCGAGATCAAATGGAATCCGAAGAGAATTTGCATGTGATACGAGTGAATCCTTTCTGTTTTTAATCTGGGATACATGAATGAGATTGAAACGAGATTTTGATGTCTGGATGATTTCGGAGACGAGGCAATATTGGTGACGAAGAGAAGCTTCGGTATGATGCGACATTCATGTGAGTTTGCATTCATGAGAGTTTCTTCGGCTTGAAGCTCTGAATGAAGATAAGGTAAACATGAGGCTTGGGTTGAGCAATTGGGCTTTTTGTCCAAACATATTTTAGGGCTTGGGAATCACTTCTATCCATACACCTCCCTTCTATTCTTAACCACCTAGCCCATGGTGTTAATCCTCATTAGTCTATGCTTAATTATTATTAAGTTATTTTGATCTTGTTTAATTTTTGATTAATCATGCTCCTGAATTTTTTGATCATGGTTAGAATTAGAAAATGTCTTGATTTTAGATTTTAGATATTGATTAATTAGTTTGATCCTTAATTAGGTTTAATTAGGTGATTACTTAGAAATTAGGTTTAACCAATTTTTTAGATTAGATTTAGGGCCCGTTTGTTTTGACTTTTTTTAAAAATGATTTTTATAGTGTTACATATTTTAGTGTAAAAAAACTTTACAAAGAAACTTTTCATAAAAGTTTCAAATGAAAATTTGGTTTGAATAGTTATTAATGTTATTTTAGGTATTTTATCATTTTATCGAAACTTTTTTTGGATATCAAAATTTCAAAAAATCACTTAATTTTAAAGCTATTTCAAATAGCTTTTCATAAAAATCATTTTTAAGATATAACTTTTTGGAAAAATTATGATTTTCACTATGTTTTGATCTTCAATAATGTATATCTATGTTATAGAATGAACAATTCAATCTTGTAATTTATAAAAAATAAATTTAGAAAAACTTGTAATATTTTGAAAAACATTTTTGTAGAATCCATTTTCAAAAATACAAAGAAAAAATCTATTTTTTTTAAAGCTAAAACAAACTGGCCCTTAGTTTTTGATTTTCCAGAATTAATTCATTTGATTAACTTTGTCATTATTAGAATTTTAATCATTAGGTCTTGATATTTCTTTTTGTGGATTTTTATTTTGATTAATATGGTTAATAGTTGATTTTACCATGATTAGATTTTAGATTAAATTTTCATTCAATTTGACTTTTGTATGATGATTTGTATGATCATTATAATACCTCAAAATTTGCCCCCCTCATTCATGCATTCATTTTTAGGTCATTTAACATTTCATATTGCATTTCATCATGTCAATCGAAATTAGATCCAAGAAGCTTGAATATCATCCAAGACACTTTGTGGGTCCTATCTGGGTGATCAGTCAACACAAGGGAATGACTTGAGATACTTCCAACATGTTCAAATGGGGTATATTCATCAGTCAAAACGTTAATCTTGAAGGAGTAAAAGTTTGTTCATGAGCTGTCATGCTCGCTAGGCGAGCAGAATGGGTCGCCTAGCGAGTCCCAAGAAAAGCCACCAGAATCACCTACGCTCAGAGGAATGTCTTGAATTGTCATGCTCGCTAGGCGAAGCCCACGCGTTTTGAAAAAAAAACGAAAAAAACGAAGAAAAAAATGAAAAACGAAAAAAAAAACATAAATAAATAAATAAATAAATAAATAAAATATAACAGAAAAATCTTGGACTTGGACCTCTCTCATTTGAGCCCACAAAGCCACGAAAATCAGGTTATAAATTCAAAGTTTCAGTGGAAAAACCCTAGAGAGATTCTAACTAATTCAGAGCAACCTCCAGAGACTGAAGGGAACTCATCTGCAAAGAACCAATTCCCTCTCATATAAACCCTAAGATTGTTCTGTAAAGCCAACGGTGCAATTCAATTTCAATCGATCCTCCCCAATCAGGTATGCCCTATTTCCACTACTTTATACTTTCAACCTGAAATTTCTGAATGTATGAGGTATTATGGGTGAATTTGGAAGAGTGGGTATCGTTAGATTTTGCATGTGGGCACATGTTTTAGTATGTATGTCATATCTTGATGTGTGGATCCTTGCCCCCTGACTTTGAATTTTGATACCCTTTTGATGCATGTGTTTGACAAGAGGTTTAGGCCTCCTACACTTGGTTACTTTTTGTGAGCTCTTTTTGTGAATTTTAATGGCATGATTCATGTGGTTACATTTTGATTTGGGGAAACTCTTGATTGCACCCCATCTTGTCACTCTAACCTGTTTGTTGAGTTTTTTGTGAGGGCTCACATGACTCCTGAAAGGATAGCTTGCTTGGCATTTCACTTTATTTGTGGGATATCATTTGGAGATTTATTCCGATTACCTGTATTGACTTGCTTTCTTTGATGGTGCCAGCTCGAGAGATCTCTGGGTTTCTTATTTCTTTAGCTGTTATTACTTCGGATCTTTATCTGTGTGGTAGACCTCTTGATCCCTTTATCTTTCCCGCATTTTACCACTTTCTTAGCTGGAAGACCTCGATAGGAGGCAATGTTTTCTTTTGTTTGTTTACTTTTGTGCCCAAAGACCTCCAAAAGGAGGCACCAGTGCTAAAGACCTCCACGAAGAGGCAATTGACGGATAAAAGGGATTAGTAATCAATCCCCCGTTATTCAGTGTGTCGTGCTTTATGCTCGCACTACGTGTCGATGCTTCAGAACAAAAGCCCAAGATCTTTTGTCCGGTCAGTCAGTGGAGAGGGTTCCACCTTTCTGAATCCCCACTTTTTGTCATGTGCTCACCTTGTCCAGGGTTAAGAGCAATGAGGTCTTATCCTCATTACCCTTTTGATCTGCTCACCCTGACGTTCAATGTCAGTGGTTAAGAGCCCATTTGATTACCTATTCCATGGCTTATTTGTCGAGGTTGATATGACCCCTCTTGACTAAAGCCCTACCCATGTAGGTTTGAGCCCCATTTGTGGCATTTTACTTTATGCATGTTTGTTTTGTATGGTGTGATCGTCTCCCCATAGGATTGTTAGGCTTCGTATAGTCTCTCGTTTGCATGTCAATTAAGGTAGCACTGTTCCTTCGTCTAGGACTTCCTTTTTTGCATGAGCATTCCTAAAACCCAAACAAACTCATTGATTTTTCTTCTCCTAAGAACACGTTAACTCCTTCTACTACAGGCGAGTAAGTCTCCAAAGGTCGAGCATCCGGTAGATTGCGTAGTAACGTCGTTCATCTAAAAAACACAACCCTTAACCCGTTGTTAGCCGAACTACGGTTTTCTCTGATTCTCATTCCAGATGAGATACGTAGGCATAAGACGCGATGTCTTAGCGAGCACACTCCTCTTTAACCCATAGGTAGCCGAGCTACGAAGACTCTGATTCTCATATTCAGATGAGATACGTATGCAGTGGATGTGACATCCGTGCGAGTCATATTCTTTTGACCCTTCTTTTAGTAGATAGTACATTAGATAAACCCACGCCCTTTAGACAAGAACAACAAGAGTGGATCCCGTAGAGTACTACGGATGCGTAGGGGTGCTAATATCTTCCCTTCGCATAATCGACTCCCGAACCCAAGATTTGGTTGCGAGACCTTGTCTTTTCCTTTCCCTTTTCCAGGTTTACTTCGAGCGTTTCCTTTCCCTCCTTTGGGATAAATAACGCACGGTGGCGACTCTTCTGTCATTTCTTTCTCGCCAGTTTTTTTTCGCATCTCCTTTTTTAGGCTGCGACAACTGGCGACTCTGCTGGGGACCCTGGTTTCCCTGAGCGAGTCCCTCCTAGCTTTTGTAGGTTGTTTGTTTATTGGGTGTTCATTCTTTTGTACAGTTATTTATTTTTCAGCATTTACCTGCTTCATTGCATTGTGTACATATCATTGCTATATCTGTTGGCTCTGCTGTTGGTTTGTTTGTTTGTTGGGATGGGGTGTTCTATGAGAGATAAGCCCATTACCCAGGCTTGAGTGTACACACAGGTTTTAGAGTGGATAGTCATGAGGCTTGCGTGGCGTGTTGCTACGTTAAGTCGTTCATGAAGACCCACATCCAGACGAGGTTTCTTTTGGATGTATTCTGTCCTATGGGTGTTCCATAATGGCAGATGTTCCTCTAGAAATCGTCGACTCTGGTGACCATTTCCCGAGAACTCAGTCAAGGCCTCTCCTCCGAGACGTGATTATGTTAGCTTTGGTGGGTGCATTCTCACTGATCAATCCGAGGACCCCGAGACTGGGAACTTGCTATTAGGATGTCCTGTTGAGGGGAGTCAGTGGAGGTCTTTTATCCCGTAATAATGTCCTGGAAGAAGTACATCCACAACTTTTGGTCCATGGTGTATGCAGAGATCTTTCGGACAAACGCCTGCAGATGAGTCTCGGGGCAGGAACTCCCATTGTACCTATCAAATGTGGGCGCTTTAAATTTCTGCGGGATCACAATCCCCTCCACTAGCCCCATGTTTGACATGTTGACCACCCCAGGAGTGGCATAGCTCTCCAAAGCTCGGATCTTCTCAGCCAGCAGCTGAATCTCTTTATTCTGTGGTTGGGCACCATACTGGCCAAACGGTTCGTTGTGCATGGAAAACTGATCAGCCTCCCGGTCTTCCTCTCTGTCATCATCAACCCCGAAGAAAGGCGGGAGTAGACTGTCTTTCAAATTCTGACCCGGTTGACCCCCAGCAGCACCAAAACCAGCATTGTTCACTATACCCACGGTCGTTCTCTTTCCACCGTCTCTGGAACCACCCAGCCCCTGGTTGGAGACACCATCCAGGTTCACACCACTATTTGCCGCTGAAGCCCGCTCGAGCTTCTCGACTTTGTCAGCTAGAGCTTTCTGACCAACTGCAAAACCTTGCATGATGTTGATCAGCTCGTTCATCTTGTCCTTCAACTCGAGGATATCTGTATTAGGAAGATCCATCAGTCTGGGAGTATTGCGTCTCGTGAAGTATCTGTGAGGATGGGTTGAGTGCAAAGGTACAACTCTACGAGCGCAAGCAATGATTCCTGAAACAATCAAGCACGTTAGAACTGATACCTGCAAAATAAAACACAAGTTATTATGATCATGCATGAATGCAGTGTTTATCCACATGAGGAACACTTTGTCTCTCGATCCTGGTTTCATCGAGATAGATAATAACCCGACAGCAATATTCTGATATTCGTCATTCGATTTCATCATACAGATCAGAGATATATGATTTAGGAAAATACCCCCAACCATGTGTGTGTTTGTGAGTGCATACGGGAAAGCAAATAAAGCTTGAAGATCAATCACTGAATGAAAATAACCATCACATAGCAAAATGCACAATAAGCGCCATAGTCATACATCAAATCAGATACAAATCTCCAGAATCAGCAAGAAAATACAAGCAAATGAATTCCGTCAACAAGCCTGACGGTAATCCACACAAATGATAAAGCTAGCCTGATGAGGGTCCCACAGAAGGCCCTATCTCATCAACCATCTTCGCGAACTCTGCGGCGAATCTGAGCTCGGTGTTCTCCTGCTGTAATCTCCCCACCTCTTTCTAGTGAATCTTCATTTGCCTGAAGTAATGATCTCTCTTAGCCATATAATGATCTCTCTCGGCGATGATCTTCACATTTTCTGTTTCCTTGGTCTTCAGCTTTGCCTCCCACTCAGCAATGAGAACTCTGACTCTGTCATCCCTCTGATCCCTCACGAGAATTTGCCTCCTCTTCTGATCTTCAATGACCTTTGAAGCTCTAGCCAATCTCTCTTTGGTGATGTCGTGCTCCTTTGTTGAAGACGCCAAAGCCTGATTGACCTTCCCATAGTAGGCAGTATCCATCTCAAAGCGCTTTGCTTCCAGGGCATGTCGCTTGTCTTGATCTTCCATCCTCACTCTGATCTCCTGGTTAGCCATCTGAACCCGAGCGACACTCATCTCCAATTCCGTTTTCTCCGCAAGCAATTGATCTCTCTCCCGCTTCATCTCCAGGAATTCTTCCATACTAACAGAAGAAGGAGACTCCTCAATCAACGGATACCAAGGATCAAGCATAGGAAACGGTAGACAAGTGAGTTCCACTCTCTTACTGAGCCAGTCATCAAACGGAGGAAAAGACCTGTTATTGGCTCTGCCCCAAGAAAACTTGCCTTTCCTTTGAATACTGCGCCATGCATCAGATACCTGCTTCAACCTGGCCTGATTGCCCTCAACCGGGAAGTACAAAGTTTCCTGAATCTCACTCTTGAACGGAGGAAGCTCCATAGCGAATCCCATTTTACTCTTAAGAAGTGTCGGGTTATAATTAATGCAACCCTGAACTCCTATAAGTGGCACATTGGGAAAACTCCCACAACTGCAAATGAAGTCTTGTCCAACCCCACTACTGTGAGTCCAAGCTATGTCTCTGGCCCTCAAACCCATCAGCTTGGTCGCCCAATTGACATTTTGGCCAAGAAGAACAAAAGCACCCCTGGTAGGCAAATATCCCATAAACCACTTGTATAGCAACTGAGTGCAACATCGGATCAATCCCCCACGCCTCTTCTCGTTCCGATTGTGGACCGAGTAATAGACATCTCCGATCAAAGTAGGAATAGGGTTCCTCTGAACAAACAAACGGATGGCATTAATATCTACGAAGCTCTTCTGATTAGGAAACAGAATAATCCCATAAATGCCCGCAGCAATCACGGCACAGACCGTGTTCCAATTACCCAACTCAGCATTCTCCTTGGCCTTAGCTTCTAGGAAACTCAGATGAAAACCAGGCAACTTCCCCTTCTCTTTTAGACTCCTCTTAACCATCTCCGGACTCAAATAAAGAGCACGGGAAATCCCACCAATATCAGGCTCTTCCTTAGTAGCATAGAAAGGAACCTGATTTCTGATCTGAATGCCCAAAATATCAGCATAATCCTCCATCAGAGGCCCGAGTAAGTAATCTGGGAAGACAAAACACCTCAAACCAGGATCATAGAACTGGAGAAGAGTATGAATGGCGCTCCTATCTCTGTCAGTGAGTCTGAAAACCGTCTTCAGAATACCCCCATATGCCTCACGAAACATCCCCACATGGTCGGGTGTAATCAAAGCTATCATATCCTTCAGCACACTGATTTCTGGGTCAAAGAAGCTGTAGACCACATCGTCCTTTAAACCGGGCCTCCTCATGTCTGAGCAAGAAGTCTCTCAACCAGGATCTCGATCAAAAATGTCCCTGCATATGGATAAACATGTGTTAGATGTAGATAAATGCAAAATGTGATGATGCTGATGAATGAATGCAATGCATTGTGCCATCCTCCAAGTCATCTGATCATCTGTTGCACTAAATCACAACCCTGATCTCTGAACTGATCACCACCATCTGAAGGAAAATGCAACCACAAATCCAACTCAAGGGTTCCGACATAAACGGAAGATACATCACCATCATCATCAAACAATCTCTGAACAGATACCCACAATAATCTCTGAATCGGCCCGGGGAATCCTGAAATAAACGGATCCCCACTGATAAATAACTCGGACAACACTTCGGCGTCTCAGAAATAAATGACCATAAATCCGTCTTATAAATAGGACTCTGATCAACGGAACCATTAGTCACCATCAAAGTCACCATCTGAACATGCATCTGAAAGAATCACCCCTCCCCTCACAGGTAAATTCTAATCAGGTCATCCTAAGGCGGACAATAGTCTCGACAATCGGGCCAAGATACTCAATGGGTTTGCCCTTTCGGGTGTTCCATTGTAGCTCTCCTGAGATCGTCTAAACCAAAGATCCGGGAAAGATCGGTCACCAGAGTCAATAATTCAAAAGAGGTAACCCAACCAAAGTGGAAAACCTCACTGAGGAAGAGCACTCTCAGATGAACCTCGTCCGGCTTGTGGTATGTCACGTCGCAACAGCATGCCCAACCGGCATGTGAGGAACGTGAGACCACACTAATCCTAGGTGTATACTCGGGCCTGGGTTTTAGCCCCACTCAGAACACCCACCCCAAAACAGAGGAACCACCTGCACAGAGGACGGCAACATGATAGTATGATGCATGCAAACATTTATGCAAATATATACACAACAGAATAATAAATGCAATAAATAAAGCGGCACAAGCAACCTAAACTATCCTAGAGCGCTAGGAGAGACTCGCTTAGGGAAGATGGACCAGCACAGGTCAACATCTTGTGAGTCCCCAGCAGAGTCGCCAGCTGTCGCATCCGCGAAAAGCAACCGGCGGGCTAAAACAAAAACAACACAGAGCCGCCACCGTGCGTTATTTATCCCAAAAGAGGGAAAGGAAACGCTCAGAGTAAACCTGGGAAAAGCATGGTCTCGCGACCAAAGAGAAAGGGATCGGGAGTCGGTTACGCAAGGGGAAGGTATTAGCACCCCTCACGTCCGTCGTACTCGACGGGATCCACGCTCTAAAGATAGAAAAAGGTTGCTAAAACAAACATCACACACACACACACTGAAAACAACACAGGTGGGAAAAAGGGAGAGGGCTCGCTAGGACGTCGCATCCTATGCCTACGTATCTCGTTTGGAACGAGAATCAGAGCTGCCGTAGTTCGGCTCACGCACGCCAAACAAGACACACACAAACACAGGCAAACTTGGAACCCGAACGCCAATCGCTGGACTTACATCGGCTTCCAAACCAAACAAACACACTCAGGATACGGACATCCAATCGCTGGTCTTACATCCATATCCTGACACACAAGAAGAAACAAACAACAAGTCACTAAGGAGTCGGGAACTCGAGCCTAGCAACTGATGAGCAAACGCACACAAAAAAGAAAAAGGGTGCCCGGAGAGACCTCGCACGGTCTCCTGCCTACGTACCTCATCTGGTATGAGGATCAGGGCGACGTAGTTCCACTGAACGGGAAAGAAATTCTAACCAGATACAAAGGGAGACACACTACTAGGGAGTTGTACTCGAGCCTAGATGTTATCATGCATCATTGCCCTATGTTATGGTTTCTATCCTAACTTGCACAGGCAGCAAGCTAGTCCTAAACAGGCAAAACAAAGCATGAAAACATAATCAGAACAAAGTAAACATTCGCAATTAGCACACACTATATCCAGACAAGGTGGGCTCAATCAAGGGTTAAGTTGCAAAAGCAACACAACTGTGTCAGGTGATGTTAGCTCTTAACCTTGACATTGAGAGTCAAGGTGAAGCCAGATGAAAGGTGAGTGAAGATTAGACTTCACAGCTCTTATCCCTGGCCAGGGAGAGCTTCAGACAAAGAAGTGTGGGTCCAGAAAGTGGGAACCCTCCTACACTTATGACACTGACTCAACTGTACAACTGTACATGGATCTTGGGTTAGGATCCACAAGGCATCAACATGTGATGTGAGCCAAGGGACGACTCAACAGAATAGCAGGAGGTGGACTACACACCTCTTGTGTCTGCCAATTGCCTTAATCAAGGTCTTTTCCTGCTTGGGGACAAAAATAAACAATCACAGGCATTGCCTCTTAAGGAGGACTTCAGACAGGTGCCTGGCCAAGTAATAGGCCAGGTCTTCCAGACTACATGGAGTTAGTGATTCTACCTCAATTGGTTTACACAACCAAGCAGCAGCACAAGCGAGTTCTCAAGGAACTATTAGCAACTAATGTACCTGAAATCAATCAAATACAATCAGTATACCAATCACAAAGTCAAAACAAACAGCATAAGAGCCAACAGACAATGCAATCAATCACATGTGCAAAGCACAAGCCCAAAGCAAGTGAGCTAAGCACCCTACAAAACAAACAAGTTAGTTCACAACAAGCAACCAAACTCAATCAACTTGCATTAATCTCCTTAAAGCATTTGCCTCTTAACCTGAAAAGCCAAACTCAAATATGAGAACCAAGACCACTAGGACAAGCCTAGGGTCAAAAGGAGGTGAAAAATTCAAAACAGCAAGTGAAAATTATCCAAAATCACAATCAAACAATCAAGAAACCAACCCAAGTGATTCCACATTCAAATCATTCATCATTATCATTTCATGAAAGAAAAGGCACAACACATGCAATTTGCAACCTCAAAGGACCAAACAGAATGATCACAATCAAATTAATATCAAAACAGCTCAATAAATTCCACAAAAATTCAAGCTTAAACAGAACACATTGAAGGAGCATCATATCAAATTTCATGCTATTTGGACAAGTGGAAGTAGGGAAATCAAATTCAGAAAGTCCACACAAATTCAAGCAAGCCAACACAAGGCATCAAAACAAGCATCAACTTCAACCAATCATAAAACAGTGACAAAACATGATAAATGAATGGGACCAAAGCCAAAATGAAGTTAAACATGTTAAGAACCACTCCACCAAATTTCATCTTCATATGATAAGGAATGCGAATTTTACAGGTCATGTAAGTTGATCACTCAAGAAAAACCATAAAATGGTTAAACAGCAAACAAAAATCCCAAGAAAATAGGAAATGGATCAAAAAAATCCACAAAAAATCATGGTTAACCCTAACATCTAGATGGAATCACATGAAAAAATACAGAACAAATGGCATTCAATAAGCATGGAAACAAAATTCATGAAGTTGACATAACATAGTGTGACACACATTGTCACACTCAACTTGATCACATCATATCTACCAAACCAGAAACTCAAAAATAGCAAACTATACATCAAAATCACCAGGAAAGAGTCAAGAACATGCATGTAAAAGTTCATGGATTTCTAATGCAACATCAAGATTTTATGATCAATATGGTGAGCATGGTACACAAATGATACATTCAAACAATCCCTAGGCATTTAATTTTTCCACACGTGCACAAAAATATTAAAAATCACCATAAAAAAGTACACATCACAAGGAGAATGGTGAAAAAAGTCTCATCAAATTTGGATCAAAATTGGAAGAGTTATGAATTTTTAATCATGAATGATCAAAGTGAAATAAAATGGAAAAAAGAAAATGAAATAATACAAATTAAATGTCACAATGGCAAAAGCGTAATTATTGAGTCCAGAAAATGAAACGCGGCGTTTTGTTTTATTGCATGGCGAAACGTGATTGGTTAATGCTCGCGGGAAACAGAAGTTTGAAAATGAAATGGAGAAACACAGATCAAACAGCATTCTAGAGCTGTTCTTGAACATTCATCCACATTCATAATTCCAGAAATTCAACATGAACAAATTTCAACCAAAATGAGCAAACGATATATCACTGTGTTCATCTCATCACGTACATCAACAATCCAATAACGATTTCACCTAATTCTTAACATATCAACCGGATCGAGCAAAAGAAGATTTAACATCAAACATTCAAAACAACATAACTAATTGGATATTGCATGAAATCGATATGTTCAAAGCTCAGTGTTCATGTCGTAAAGAGATCTACAAGATGCACCTACTAATTGCATGAACTGTAATGGTCGAAATCTGACCTTTGAAGAACAACAACAATGGAATCTTCAGCTTTAGAGCTTCACAGGTGAAAACAGAAGTTCATCAATGCTTCAATGGATGAATGAAGTGAAGATCATGACTCAATTATGCTTCAGTTCCACGAAATCTCCAACTGTCATGGCTATGCCTCGAATGCAACAGATGCGATTTCCACTGATTTTGCTCAAAAATTGCCTCAACAGATCATCACTTGCACCTGAATTGGTGATTGGAATAGAGTACCTACAAGAAGAATCAAGGTTCGAAGCAAAAAGTTGAAGAAAAGCTCTTGAGGATTTGAGAGAATTTTGTGATTTTTTGATTTGGATCTGAAAAAGTGAAAATGTGATTAGGAGAAACAGTTATGCTTAAGGCTTTATATGATATGCTAATCCAATTGGTTAATCCAAATTAGCAAAATCCAAGTGAATTAGCAAAGTGCAATTTCAAGTGTTTTGGCCAAAATGCCCTTTTCTAATTCAGTCAATATAACAGTGCAAAAACCATTCAAGCAAGTCCAAAATGATGTTTAGAATGTGTTGGAATTGGTTTTGTATGGAAATCACATGTAGTTTTCAAATTGACCTTTTTTCCCACCAATTTTTAAATGGTTCACTTGAAAAATGACCTTTTTATGTGAAGGTTTTCAATGAAATGTGATGATGCAATGTGATAGTACACATCAAATGTGGTTTGCGCTCAAAGAAAGATCACCCAATTTGGCCATTCCATTCAAAAGTTATGCCACTTTGAATTTCAACATTTTTTGAAAATGATTTGATCACAACTTGCCAACCACACATGAGAAATTCATGTTCTTTGACTTTTTGAAAAGGTGAGAGCAAGATCTACAACTTTCATGTTGGACAAATTTTCATTTGAATCATTTTTGGACACGTAATTTTGAGGTGAACAACTTTCCATTTTTGGCAGTTTTCAATTACAGGTCACCTGCTATTTTTGGAAACTTTTCATCTGACCTTATTTTCTTCATTCTTGATATTTGAAATGCCAAATGAAACTTGTTTAGACATGAATGAAGTGTCTCTAGCCCTCTCCCACCTCCAAGTCCATCAATTCAGACACAGTTGACCACAGTTGACTTTTTTGACTGACAGATGAATTTGGCTATGCACTGATCAAGTTGAGCCTCAAACTCCTGATGAAATGGCTCAATGATGAAACCCTAGCTTCCATAAGCTCAATATAATCATATGATGATCCCCATATCCATTATAGACCACATCTCCTTGCCAAACCCTGACTGGCCCAATGCAACTGATTAGGGTTGACCAGAGGTCAAAACTCTAATCTCAAGGTATCTGATGAAGCACTGATGAATCTCTTGGTGATGATATTAACATGATGATGATGATGTACCATTTCAACCAAAATCAATCTCAACCCCCTTGAGGAATCATGAAACCCTAATTTGAACCACACATCCTCAGATGATTAATGATCAATTCAATCAATGAAACCCTCAGGCTTGCATACATCAATGTTTTATCTTCTGACCAAGACTTAGGAGGATGACTTGCTCAATGTAGCCACATGATATGAAAATATGCAATGCCTAATGACCTACAAAATGGTATGCAATATGTTAAGCTAGTCCCAAGAGAGGAGGGCAAATTTTGAGGTGTTACACACCCGACATCTTCTTGGGGAGATCTACTGGGGAGATCTATATCACCAAAAGCAGGAGACAACAAACAAAAGATATATGGCAAAAGAAATGCAACATGAATATCTGAATGTTGAAAGTATGCATGAATATGCATGATTTATGTTTGATGAATGCTGACAAAACAGACATTTCTAACACAAACAGGTCCAGGAATCAAACGCCCGGTACTACACCCACTACAACAAACAAGACCTTAGACAGCGCTTTTTTTAGCCTTAGACAGCGCTTTAAAGCGCTGTCTAAACCTCCGCTGCTAAAGGTTTAGACAACGCTTTTTTAAATCTTAAAAGCGCTGTCTAAGCCCCCCCCCCTTAGACAGCGCTTTGGCCAAAAGCGCTTTATAAGACCCTCTTATTTTAAATTTTTTAGGTATACCTTAGACAGCGCTTTTGAAAAGCGCTGTCTAAGCCCCACCCCCCTTAGACAGCGCTTTGGCCAAAAGCGCTTTCTAAGACCCTCCTATTTTAATTTTTTTAGGTATACCTTAGACAGCGCTTTTCAAAAAGCGCTGTCTAAGCCCCCCCCCTAGACAGCGCTTTTGCCTAAAGCGCTTTCTAATCCCCCCCTTAGACAGCGCTTTTTACAAAAGCGCTGTCTAAGGTATACAAAATTTTTTGAAGCTTTTGTTTTAAACCACATTTTTCCAGGTTTATAAACCAGAATTTCTACCTGTTTTCAACCAGATTTTGACAGACAATTATCACATTTTATATATGCCATTTTGGCCTTTTTTCTACCAATTTTTGGCTAACAAATATATATATATATACCAATTCAAACCAATTTTGCCTTAAATGTATCAAAATATATACAAATTTATGTACACATTTACAAGTCATTACATATACTACAAATGTACACATTAATTACACAAATTTATGAACAAACATTGAGCTCTAACATGAATTGACACCACTCCTCTTTGATTTCGTCCACTTGATCCTTTGTATAAAATGCACACTTGAATTCCTCAAAGTACTACATAATAATATAACATATTTTGAATTAATTCCAACTATTTAATTATATGAGATATGTGTAAATATAAAAATAACTCATAAGTTAGAAATACATACATCGGGGGGAATCTTTAATCGGCCCAAAGCAAGAGTATCTCGCATAAACCTCAACATGAAATACCCGCAATCTATTTGATTACGTTGTTGAGGACACTACATATGAAAAAAAAATATGGATTATAAATCCTAAGTTTTATCAAGTGTCATCACTAATATAATAAAAAATGTGGTAATTAAAAATATACCGCCACTTTAATCCATGTAATGGAGTTGGCGCCCCTCCTTGAGGTTTGGATATCTCGTTGGGCCCGAAAAGCTTGTAGGACCCTAATAAAATAAAAATGAAGCAATTAGAACAATTCACATAAACTAAGAAAAATTTTGAACATTCTCACTTACGTGTCAATTAGGACCTTCATATCCGGGTATGTTGTCCAATCATTTCCTAACGAGTCAAGATAATACACAATTTCTCGGATAGGATTGATTGCGAGCAACAACCAATGTCCACTGTAATGATTAGGCAAATGTTAGATGGTAACTTGGAAAATAATTATAATAGATGAATTTAGAATGAAATGCTAACCCGGTATTAAACGGTATAAAAAACAACTTCTCCGCATCTTTATTGTCCATGAGGATTCGAAGAACGTACTCCGTCACGGTATCCGGTCTACTTAAGATTAAAACTAAGTTGACGGTCGCGGGTGCTAAGAATCCGAATGACACGTCCAAACCATTGGGGCGCATCAATTTGTCATACAAAAACCTAATATAAAAACATCATTAACACCTCTTTTGAAACATAAAGTAAACTGGATTAACATAAAGTAAACATCATTAACATAAGTTGTTTAATTAATAAAACAAAGTAGACCGGATTTACCTAATATATGTATTGACAACGTTGACGCCGATTTCTTCATGACTAAAAACTTGCATGAAGTCTTCATTACCAATCATTTGGTCGTAATCAAAGCCGAAAATCCCTACCTCCATATGTAGGGTCCGAACACCTCCGGTCGGTATATCGGTCATCTCTAGAAATGTCCTGAGGCACGACCTATACTTGGTGGTAGTTTTTTTCCTAACTACGGTCTTCTTAGAACCAGAACTTTTTACCCGTGCGGAGGCGTTGCTAACCTCCTTTTTTTGTTGTGCGGAGGCATTGCTAACCTCATTTTCTTGAAGCTACATGTCATATAAATAGTTAGATCAAATTAAGAATGTAACAACTTCCATGAATATATGTCATATAATTGTATATTACCTCTTTTCTTGAAACCGTGGACTCGGTATGCCGTGGAATCGCATTATCTTTTGATTTGGATTTTGTGGGAGTCTATTTAACATAACCAAGGAAAATATGTAAGTAAAATTTTAAGCATAAATTTTAAACTTTGAATATACACATTAAAGTTAACATAAGTTTTAAGCATACCTCATATCCTACGCATATGAGGTTTGTCGGCCATGCAACAAACGAACCTACTGCTTCGTGCACCATTGTTGCATCCGAATCATCGCTAGGATATGGTAATGCTGCATTCGGCTCAACTGCAATATCAACTGATACCTTCAAACATCCAGCAGGGAGCTCTCTAGTGTGGAGTAATACTCCGCTAACGTTATGCACTTTTCCCTTGCCAACCATCCGATAGTATGGTGACGACAAATACAGCTGACAATGGGAAATGCCCTAAAACCAATAATAACAAGAAATCGTTAATGTGTATATATGTCAAATACATAATTTAAGCAAATAGTTCAATTTAAGACAATTATATGTAATTACCTCTGGAATGTTCGGCTGAAAGGTACAGTTGATACTTTCTTTGTCCGAAGCATCTCTGTATACTGTTGAGGCGCTAGCCTCTCTTTCTCTCCTCAATGCATCAAGCTCAGCTTGCATGGCTTCCAATCTTGC
Source organism: Lathyrus oleraceus (assembly GCF_024323335.1). Classification (NCBI taxonomy): domain Eukaryota; kingdom Viridiplantae; phylum Streptophyta; class Magnoliopsida; order Fabales; family Fabaceae; genus Lathyrus; species Lathyrus oleraceus. The sequence goes on along the minus strand of NC_066579.1, from coordinate 158,614,689 downwards.
ATGAAGCTCCCGATTACTAGGAGCCTTTCCTTTTTTAATACTCAGGGAGGTCGGAGTGACTCCAAATCCCTTACCCCTCACCCGACCAGAATACTCAGGAACATCTAATGCCCAACTAAGTATGCCCTTAGTATCATCGGGAGATAAAGACTGAGATAGCTCCTCCTGAAAAATCAGATGAATACCGTATACTTGTCAAATATTTGTGTATAAAAATGTTATTCAATTAATGAAAAAAAGTTATACTTACACATTTCTGGTATACGTGTAAAACTTCTTCTTGAGGAACTCCAGATTTGCCCACACGGGCTTCCTTCCACAAAACATGTGCAGGAAGAGATGTTTCTGAACTTTCCTCCTTCTGCAGCTACACATTAAGTCATACAATTTGATCAGATAAAACTAATATATGATGAACAAATTTGTTATCGCAATTTATAAATACTTACCATGGATTGTTCTAAGCGTCCATATCCGACACGTCCTTTTCGGTACGGATATGCGGGACTTGATGCTCTTTCCCGATTTGTAGCACTTATTCTTTGAAAAACCGGGTCTTGTCTTTTGGATTTGAAAGCTTCCCATTCTTCAGCCGATATCAAACTTTCATATTTTTTAGGAAGCTCCGCATCCACAAAATTACCATCCGCATCCTTAAGGAACTTGGATGATAAAAATGTCCGAAACCCTCTTAGAAGCTTTCCGGCCAATTTCATACAAAAACCTCTTCTTTCTTCTTCGATGTTAAAACATCGCTAAGAAAAACATACAGATTGATAGTTAGTATCGGTAATTGAAAAAACATAATTGATACCGTATAATTAAGGGCCAAATGATTGTACCTTTATCTCACTCCAAATTTTTTCTTTGGACTCATTCAGCTCTTTGTTTCTCCAATCATCACATGTAATGGGAATTTCATTCCTTACTAGTGCACCGATAAAACTAGTTAAGGTATGCCCATTAGGTTCTATAAGCTGTCCCTGGTTGTTCCAATAGACATCTAGTATGATGCCTCGAGATCTTCCTTGGACCACCCTTCTCATTACTGTGATGCCTCTTCGAATTTCTTCTTCCGCGGATACTTTTTTACTAACTTCCTCATGTTGGTCATCAGCCATGTATAACCTGTAATAAACCAAGGAAACCATCAAATATCAAATATAACTTATAATCAAAGCAATTGAAAACAAAAAAATAAAGAAATCATGCATTATCAAATATACTTACCATGGATAATTTACCTAAGTCACTAACATCTCTTTCTTTTCTTTGTTGGAATATTAATCACTTGTTTCTTAGCAATGCGTACGGATGAATTGATCCAAATTCCCTCATTATGATCGTTTCTTATATATGACTCATCCGGTATAAGATCCTCAACTTCATCATTTCTATTCAATTCATTCCGTCTAATGCATGACTCATTCTCAACATCAATATCACATTGATCGACACCGCTATCATCAGTCACTTTGTTAGAGAAAAGCACTATAGACCATTTTGTACTCTTCGGGTCATTCACATAGAACACTTGTTTAGCTTGAGATGCTAGAATAAAAGGTTCATCTTTGTACCCCACCCTAGTAAGATCAACTTGCAAAAATCCAGACTTATCCATTCGTATGCCACTACTATTCACCCACTTGCAACCAAAGATGGGAATCTGAAACTTCTCGTAATCAAACACCCAAATGTGCTCAATAACTCCAAAATATGACAAATTTGCATATTTGGGGTTTAAGTCCTTCATACTTGATATATGCATTGCTTCAGCTAGCACGGTGACACCACTATTTTGCATAGTACTCTTATCATCTTGTTCTTTGGTATAAAATGTGTATCCATTAATTGAATATGCGCTATGAGAAAACACATGCAAACTTGGACCATATGCCAAACATCTCAACATTTCTGTTACCGAAGAAGGATCTGAAGAGCGCTTCAAATAAATATGATCCTTCAACCATTGTATGAAACTTTGATTGTGCTCTATAACTATCCAATTTTCATTTTTGTTCGGATTTAACCTTCGGAGTACATCCTTGTGCATTTCAACATATGGCTCAACCTCATTATTATTGTGCAGAACATACAAATGAACTTGATCCCGTTCATCCCTTGATATTGTCACAATTTTATTCCCAATTAATTTTTTACCTTCCATTTTGTCGAAAATCTGAGCTCTGGGGAGTCCAATCGATTGAACGTTAGACAAATATTCAGTACAAAACTCAACAGCTTCTTCAACAATGTATCGTTCAACAATACAACCCTCTGGTCGACTTCGGGATTTCACGTACCCTTTTAATATTTTCATATACCGTTCAGCAGGGTACATCCATCTCATATAAGCTGGTCCACACAACTGTGTCTCTTTCACAAGATGAACAACTAAATGAACCATTATGTCAAAAAAAGACGGAGGAAAATACATTTCAAGCTCACACAAGGTAATTACAATCTCTTTTTGTAGTGTTGGTAAGATCTCGGGATCGATCACCTTACTACAAATTGACCTAAAGAAAAAACACAATTTAGTTATGGCACTTCTTACTTTTTCTGGCAAAATAGAACGTATACCTATCGGTAGAAAATGTTCCATTATAACATGGCAATCATGTGTCTTCAAATTCTTCAACTTGAGGTCTTTCATAGAAACAAGTCTTCTGATATCAGATGAGTATCCTTCTGGAACCTTAACTTCACTCAGAGACTTACACAAATTTTTTTTCTCCTTTCTAGATAAAGTAAAAGCAGCAGGTGGTAGATATGTTCGTCTTCCTTTCTTCACGGATGCTAATTCAGTTCTCATTCCCATTTTTAACATGTCCTCCCTTGCTTTAAGGCCATCCTTAGACTTGCCTTTTATATTGAGTAATGTACCGATAACACTTTCAAATACGTTTTTTTCAATATGCATAACATCGAGAAAATGTCTCACGTACAAAGACTTCCAATATGGAAATTCAAAAAATATCGACCTTTTCTTCCACCCACCTTTCACAATCTTATGTGCAAAAGGCTTGCCAAACTCAGTACGCACATCTTTCACCTTTTCAAAAACTTGTTCACCTGACAATGCGGGTGGAGCTCTACGATGTTCGGTGTCTCCATTGAATGCTTTTCTCCACCCACGGTAGTGATGTTTAGAATGTAAGAATCTACGATGACCGAGAAACACATTCTTCTGGCAAAGTTTCAATCGAATCGTATCGGTTCCGTCTTCACAAACAGGACACGCACGTTGACCTTTAATGCTACCCAGATAGATTCCTGTATGCTGGAAAATCATTAATTGTGCCAAACAACATCGCCCTCAAATTGAAACTTTCTTTCCTATATCCATCATAAACCTCCACACCGTTCTCCCACAAAATCTTTAAATCTTCGATCAGAGGTGTCAAGTATACGTCTATGTCATTCCCTGGTTGTTTAGGCCCAGAGATTAACATAGATAACATCATGTACTTACGCTTCATACATAGCCACGGAGGTAGGTTATAAATCATAAGAATCACAGGCCATGTGGTATGTGAGATACTTTGAAGACCATGTGGGTTCATTCCATCAGTAGATAATGCCAATCGAAGGTTTCTTGCTTCTGATCCAAACTCAGGATAATCATTATCAATCTTCGACCACTGTGGTGAATCAGCCGGATGCCGATACTTTCCATCAATAATTCTTTCATCTGCATGCCAAGTAAGATGTCTTGCATCAGTTTCACTACGAAACATGCGCCTAAATCTCGGAATTATCGGAAAATACCATAAGACTTTTGCGGGAGATAATCTTTTCTTATATCGAGACAAACCGCATTTAGGGCACTCAGTTAACATTGCATATTCGTTACGAAACAAAATGCAATCGTTAGGACAAGCATGTATCTTATCATAGCTCATGCCAATAGAGCACAACATTTTTTTTGCCTCATAGGTTCGATTAGGAAGAACATTATCATCCGGTAGCATTTCTCTCATAAGGGCCAACAACTCTGTGAAACTTTTATCCGACCATCCATTGCCCGCCTTTAAGTTGTACAACTTTAATACCGCAGAAAGTCTTGAGAATTTAGTGCAACCTTTGTACAACGGTTTCTCTGCATCGCTTACCATCCTCTCAAACATTTCAGGACAATCATGAAGATCTTCTTCCAGTGCTTCTACAATCTCTTCAACTCGATCACAATCGTATGTTTCCGTGTCTTTGTCGTATGAAGCATAGGTCGTATTACTTTTTCCACTCGATTCAACATTCTCGTTAATTTTCTCACCATGAAATATCCAACACTGATAACTTTGATCAATTCCATGCCTCAGCAAATGCGATTTCAATCCATGTGCGTCAACCTTACCAATATAACAACAACGCAAGCAAGGACAATGCATTCGTCTGGGGTTTTCAGCGTGTTGAACAGCATACTTAACGAATTCCAAAACCCCACTCTCGTACTCTTTGGTCATTCGATCGGCACAGATCCATGTTTTATCCATGGTTTTCCTACTTATTAAAGTAAACAATTAATCCAGACGAAAATACATAACTATAACCAAAAAAGCATTCCAAATCCATTCTGATTTCAAATAACCAATGTCCATTTAGATCCATTGACATATCCAATTGAGGAAACTGAGTGCAATGTAAAAAGCAATTTGAAAAGCTGCATAAAAGCCACAGCTGAAAAACAGCACAAAAGTCAAAAACCAGTTGCAAGTGAAAACGACAACCCCCAGCTGCCAAAACGCAGTAGCAGTAAAACACAACTTGATGAACGCAAACGGTGTGAACAGTATAAAAACTCAAGCCAAACCAGAAAACGACAACCAAACTCAATCCTTGAACCACCTTAAAGGCAAACTTATTCATATGAACTTTTACTCATCGTAACAAGAAATCATGAATTCTCAACAAATAATATCAACTTGCAAGTATGTTAATATCATTAGAAACATGTTCAGCTAAAAACCAAGACAACCAAACTCATTGTGACATTTCAACAAACACCTTGTTTGCAAAATCAAAGCATATACCAAAAGAATAGCTAACTCAAGAAACATCAAAACCATATGAAACACTATCAAGAGAAACAATTCAAGCACAACAATCAGTTGCACGTGAAAAATCTATAATCCCCATGCAATACCCACAATTTTGGATTTAACCAAAACCCTAAAAATGATTTTTTTTTTACCAACAAAATAAAAAAACACAAACAATAATGGAATCTATAACTGTCCATAGACCATAAAAAATAAAAAGAGTTACGATAACAGGAATTCAGAAATGAATAGAAATTAAAAAAATGAAAGAGAGTGTATGAGGTTTACCTGACACAGGAAGCTAAAGGAAGAGGGAGAGAGAACGAGAAAGATGCAGCGGTGCTGCTGATTTTGGCAGAGCTGGATGACGACGAATCGGCTTGTGTGTGGGTTCTCTGGAGGGAAAACAAAAAGAACTGAGAACGAAAATAGAAGTCTGAAATTTAATTTTAATTAGACCTTAGACAGCGCTTTTGTGGAAAGCGCTTTCTAAGATATGCCTTAGACAGCGCTTTCCAAAAGCGCTTTCTAAACCCCCACCTTAGACAGCGCTTTTGGTTTTAATTTTTTTTTAATTGAAAGACTTTAAACAGCGCTTTCTCAAAAGCGCTGACTAAGGTCTATATTTAAAAGCGCTTTCTAAAAGTGCTCTCTAAGGGGGGGTCTTAGACAGCGCTTTCTAAAAGCGCTGTCTAAGACCCCCCCTTAGACAGCGCTTTCATTATTTTTTTAGAACATTTTCCGTGTTTTATTTTTATTTTAACCTTAGACAGCGCTTTCTTTTAAAAGCGCTGTCTAAGATGCGCTGTTAAAAAACCTTTTTGGCGTAGTGACCACAGGAGAGAAAGCCAGGATCACCAGAGAATAACCAATTCTGACGGGATCAGGAAAACAACAAGATCTCTGCAAGGATGGACCATCAGTCTCAACTGGGAAAGAGGAGCTCACTGCACCGGCAAAAACTGCCACAAAAGCAACTCCAACCAAATCCACTGGGGGCAAACCCACTGAGGGAGAAAAGATCATACAAATAGATTCTGCCACACAAGCAACTCTACTGGGGATTGGAGATATCAGGAAATCACCAAATCTCTGCAGGGAGGAAGGCCTCAAGAGGTTTCCGGAGGGATCGTCAGTCACAACCGGAGAAAAGAGTTCAATGCACAGGCAGAAACACCACAATAGCAACTCACGCTAGGGATCAGAGATGCCAGGGAGCAATCAGATCTCTGATGGGGATAGGTAGCATAGATGAAGTTCATCATACCAACAACTCCGCTGGGTATCTATCCGAGGAAATGACGAAGTACTGGGGTGTCAACCCAACAACTACCAAATCTTCCAAAGAAAAGCACCCATGCTAGGGAGAGAAATAATGCTGGAGAGGAAAGTTGAAGTCTTCAACAAGTACTCTGAATGAGGAGGAGTCATAATAAAGGCTCTGCTCAACAAAAAATCCGTTCGGGAAAAATCCCAACACACACCCTGCTCGGGGGAAAAATCTCAACAGAAGCTCTGCTTGGGGAGAAACCCCAACAACAATCTGGAGAAAGAGGATACAGCCATGCCAGGAATATGAACAAAAGTCTTACCCTGTTGGAAATCATGCCACCCTTGGGAGAGCACTGAGAGTTTCTTAAGTATCCTTTCATCATTGTGAATGTTCACTTTGTTTAAAAACAATTTTGAAAAATTTGTTTGTTTAAAACAATGACATTTTATCAATTAAAGCATGCAAAACATTTGTTGAATTGAAACAAATAAGAGTGCAAATAATTGGATAAAAACTCAAATTTATTTGATGGAATGGTAGCCTGCAAATGGCAAGACTCCATAGATCTGTACAAATTTGAGATCGGTGATATATATTGGAAGAGGGCTACATTGAACATAATGACCATTTCTCTACCAATTTGAATCCGATGTATTTGAAGCTTCAGCTGACGATGACTGAGCGAGAATCTCTGACGAAAAGACGGCTGTGAAACAGAAAGTCTTGTCAGGATGCAATTACTTGCCAAATCCCTAATTTTTTGCCTAGATTGCCCCAGGGTGAGGTACTCAATCTAGCGGGATGCAAATTCATTTTTTTTATGTCTCTAATTTTTGCCTGGATCGCCCTTTCGGGTTATCCACCGAGACGCTCATTTTTGCCTAAGTCGCCCTTTCGGGTTTTCAACATAGCGAGCTATTCTGTTTTTCTTTTTAGGCAAAGTATTTCTTGACTGCATCTGAATTCACAGGACGAGTGAAATCCTCCCCATCCATAGTTGTAAGCATCAAAGCACCGCTTGAAAAGGCTCTCTTGACAACATATGGTCCTTCATAGTTTGGAGTCCACTTGCCCCTGGAATCGGGCGCGAAAGACAAGACTTTCTTGAGTACAAGGTCACCTTCTCGGAACACACGAGGCTTGACCTGCTTATCGAATGCTTTCTTCATTCTCTGCTGATATAACTGACCATGGCACATGGCAGTCAATCGCTTCTCTTCAATCAGATTCAACTGGTCATAACGACTCTGAATCCATTCAGCATCAGTCAACTTGGCTTCCATCAAGACTCTCATTGATGGGATCTCCACCTCTACTGGGAGAACAACCTCCATGCCGTAAACAAGAGAGAAAGGGGTTGCCCCTGTTGAAGTGCGGACAGACGTACGATATCCATGCAAAGCAAATGGCAGCATCTCATGCCAATCTTTGTACGTGTCTGTCATCTTCTGGATAATTTTCTTGATATTCTTGTTAGCAGCTTCAACTCTTCCATCATAACGGCATCTTGGGTCTATAAGGAGATGAGTTATGGTGTGCAATCTTGAACTCAGCGCACAACTCTTCCATCATTTTGTTGTTCAAGTTAGATCCATTATCAGTAATGATCTTATCAGGCACACCATAACGGCATATCAGCTGATTCTTGACAAACTTCACGACCACCTGCCTGGTCACATTCGCATACGACGCCGCTTCAACCCATTTGGTGAAGTAGTCAATTGCTACGAGAATAAACCTGTGTCTGTTGGACGCTTTCGGCTCAATCATGCCGATCATGTTGATTCCCCACATAGAGAAAGGCCATGGTGATGAAATCACATTCAGAAGTGTCGGAGGAATATGAATCTTATCCGCGTAAATCTGACACTTGTGGCATTTCTTCACATATTTGCAGCAGTCAGACTCCATTGTCAGCCAATAGTAGCCTGCTCTCAGCATCTTTCTAGCCATGGGATGTCCATTGGAATGAGTACCAAATGAACCCTCATGGACCTCAATCATTAATAGGTCTGCTTCGTGTCTATCCACGCATTTGAGCAGAACCATGTCAAAATTCCTCTTGTAAAGCACTTCACCACTGAGGTAGAAACTGCCTAACAACCTTCTTAGAGTTTTCCTATCTTTCACAGATGCCCCAGGCTGGTAGACCTGGTTCTGAAGGAAATTCTTGATTTCAAAATACCAAGGCTTGTCATCTTGTACTTCTTCAAATGCAAACACGTGAGCTGGTCTATCCAAGCGCATCACGGTGATATTGGGAACTTCATTCCAATATTTGACCATAATCATTGAAGCAAGCGTAGCAAGAGCATCTGCCATGCGATTATCCTCTCGAGGAATATGATGAAAGTCAACTTCTATAAAGAACGTTGAAATCCTCCTCGCATAATCTCTGTATGGAATGAGACTAGGCTGATTCGTCTCCCACTCACCCTTGATCTGATTGACAACGAGGGCCGAATCACCATACACATCAAGATGCTTGATCCTTAGATCAATGCACTCTTCTAATCCCATGATACAGGCTTCGTACTCAGCCATATTATTCGTGCATTTGAAAGTTAGCCTTGCTGTAAACGGAATATGTGTGCCCTGAGGAGTATTGATTACTGCCCCAATTCCATTTCCGTACTGATTTACAGCGCCATCAAACACCATCGTCCATCTGGAACCAGGTTCCGGACCTTCATCAAGTGTAGGCTCATCACAATCTTTCATTTTCAAATACAGAATTTCCTCATCTGGGAAGTCGTACTGAACTGACTGATGATCTTCAATCGGCTGATGGGCCAAGTGGTCAGCCAAGATACTACCTTTGATAGCTTTCTGAGCTCGATACTCAATATCATACTCAGATAACAACATCTGCCAACGGGCAATCCTCCCGGTTAAAGCAGGCTTCTCGAAGATGTACTTGATTGGATCCATTCTGGATATCAACCAAGTTGTATGATTTATCATGTACTGGCGTAAACGCTTAGCAGCCCAAGCCAAAGCACATCACGTCTTCTCAAGCATAGAGTATCAAGACTCACAATCAGTGAACTTCTTACTCAGGTAGTAGATAGCAGATTCTTTCTTCCCTGATTCGTCTTGCTGACCGAGTACACAACCCATCGAGTCTGCAAGAATAGTCAGATACATGATCAGAGGTCTTCCTTCTACAGGCGGAGACAAGATCGGAGGTTCAGACATATACTCTTTGATACTGTCGAAAGCTTTCTGGAAATCCTCGGTCCAATCATGAGATTGATCTTTCCGGAGGAGCTTGAATATCGGCGCACATGTGGCAGTCATGTGGGATATAAATCTGGAAATATAGTTCAAGCGGCCAAGAAAACCTCGGACTTGCTTTTCAGTTTTGGGCGCAGGCATCTCTTGTATTGCTTTGACCTTTGCAAGATCAACCTCAATACCTCTCTCGCTGACAACAAAACCCAATAACTTGCCAGAACGGACTCCAAATGTACATTTGTTCGGATTCAGACGAAGCTTGAACTTCCTCAAACGCTGAAAAAGCTTCAACAAATGCTCAATATGTTCAATTTCCGTTCGTGACTTAGCAATCATATCATCAACATAGACCTCTATCTCCTTGTGCATCATATCATGAAACAAGGTAGTCATAGCTCGTTGATACGTGGCTCCGGCGTTCTTCAAACCGAAGGGTATCACTCGATAACAGAATGTTCCCCAAGGTGTGATGAATGTTGTCTTCTCCATATCCTCGGGTGCCATTTTGATTTGATTATATCTGGAAAATCCGTCCATAAACGAAAAGACCTTGAATTTGGCTGTATTGTCTACCAACATGTCAATGGGTGGTAGAGGGAAATCATCTTTCGGACTAGCTTTATTCAAATCTCAATAGTCCACACACATCCGGACTTTTCCGTCTTTCTTAGGCACAGACACAATATTGGCCACCCATTGAGGATACGTAGAAGTCACCAGAAACCCCGCATCAATTTGCTTCTGAACTTCCTCTTTGATCTTCACTGCCATATCTGGATGAGTTCTTCTGAGCTTCTGCTTCACAGGCACACACTCAGGTTTCAAAGGCAGGAAATGTTGCACAATATCTGTATCTAGACCTGGCATGTCTTCATACAACCAAGCAAAGATATCAGAATATTCTCGTAGCAAACTGATCAACCCCTTCTTGACAGACTCTTCAAGGAGTGCCCCAATCTTCACTGATCAAACACAATCTTCAAACCCCAAGTTGACTGTTTCCAGATTCTCAAGATGCGGCTGAATGATCTTCTTTTCGTGCTCAAGAAGACAGGTAATCTCATCAGGAATCTCTTCAACATCATCTTCCTCTGCCTCGAATACAGGGAATTCAAAATTGGGAGATGACGTTGGATCATTATGTTCAATGGGTTTTAAAATCAACCTGCATAATGATTTTGGATAATGAAAGCTTTAGAATTTAAACAAGCAAATCACTATGCAGATGAAAAGATTGCTTTTATTCTTGTTTTTAGGGTTTTTTGTGATCACCAATTTCATGCAAAAAGAAAAAAGTGAAAACAATTGGAAAAACAAATGTTTAACATGAATTTATTGAATGAAATATCATTGTATATATGTTGCCAACAATGTCATCACTTCTCCTTTTGGCATGGGAGAAGGGTTTTTAAACAAAGCAAACATATTACGCTGACTTATGAATGACCGTAGGAACATCCACAACGACCCAATTGTGGTAGATCCCGCCAGGGATGACAAAATTGCCAGTATCCTCTGTATCTTCTTCCAGAATAGCAGCAACTTCCTCAGCTTGATCAGCGTGGATGAAACCTCCACTCTTGAACAGCCCTTTGTCGTTGAAGACCCCAGAAGAATAGCCAATGCTAGCCCGGGACTTATTATCTTCAAGCTCTATCATTTTTCCTAAACCAGCAACTGCACCACATTCGATGGCCAGTTTCGCATCACGATAGGAAGAAAATGAAGGAGTTTTCTTCTCAATAGGCTCAACTATAGATAAAGCTTGGAAAGGAGTTCCAACTTCATCCTCAGCATCAATGTATGAGAAAGAAGACAAGTGGCTAACCAGGAGAGCCTTTTCTCCCCCTACCACAACCAGTTTCTTGTTCTTAACAAATTTCAGCTTCTGGTGTAGGGTGGATGTCACGGCGCCAGCCTCGTGAATCCATGGTCTACCAAGGAGACAACTATAAGATGAGTGAATATCCATAACCTGAAAGGTAACTTGGAAATCGCTTGGTCCAATCTTGATTGGGAGATCAACTTCCCCAATCACAGTCTTATGCGACCCATCAAAAGCTTTCACAACAACTCCACTCTGCCTCATGGGAGGCCCTTGAAATGACAATCTAGAAAGAGTGGTCTTCGGCAATACATTCAAAGATGACCCAGTGTCCACCAACACGTTGGACATGGCATCGCTCTTGCAATTCATGGATATATGTAAAGCCATGTTGTGGTCTCTTCCCTCCTCAGGGAGATCAGCGTCACAGAAACTCAAAGTGTTACAAGCAGTAATGTTTGCAACAATGCTGTCAAACTGTTCAACAGTGACATCATGATCAACATAAGTCAAGTCCAAAACTTTCTGCAGAGCCTCCCTATGCGGTTCTGAATTCAGAAGCAAGGATAACACGGAGATTTTGGACGGCGTTTGTAGAAGCTGGTCTACAACGTTGTACTCACTCTTCTTGATGAGCCTCAGCATCTCATCACAGTCTTCATTCATAGTGCCACTAGGGCCAACAGAAGAAGTAGGAGTCTTTTGTTAAGAGGAGGGTTTAACAACAGGTGCCGGGTTCGAAGAATTAACCGCATTCCCAACCGGACGCTCAACAGAGTCAGCTCTAGCTTGAGGCTTCGGAGGTGAAAACACGCGACCACTACGGGTCAATCCACTCACATCAGCTATGTTCACAATAGATGGAGAAGGCAAGGGCACTTCTTTCCCATCTTCAACAACAACAGGATTATAGCGGAACAGAATTGCTTTATCAGATGAATAAGGCACAGGGCCGGCAGGCTTGATAATCAGGGCAGGAGAAACCTTCTGCTTGTTACCATCATATTTAATGACAACAGGCTCAGGGATCCTGAACACAGGAGAAATTACATTCACCTCTGGCTCATCTTCATCAACATTTCTGTTCTGAAGAATCTCAATGGTCCCATCATCCAGCAATTCTTGCAGATCTTTACGCACTTGGCGACATCCCAATCTGTTAACAGAACAAATTCGACACTTATCGTGATCATGCTCCAAATGACTGTACTGACACAGTAGACGGTGCAACTCAACAAGTGACTGTCGAATATGGCTCACATATTTGACCTTGTATTTGCCAGGGAAGCCCTGGACCATGTTAACAAACTTCCCATGCTCGGGCAATGGGTTCTTCTTAACATTGGGACCAACGTCCTCAAAGCACAAAATTCCGCACCTCATAAGGTCTTGAACCTTAGTCTTCAACGGAAAGCAGTTGTCCACATTATGACCGGGAGCACCCGAATGGTAAACACAATGTTGATCGGGCTTGTACCACCACTGAGGGTTAGCAGGTACAGCTGGTGGGTCCCTGGGAGTAATCAATTTCCGCTCTATCAAAGAGGGATACAACTCTGCGTATGACATCGGAATCGGATCGAAAGTGATCTTCTTCCTCTCATAACTCGTACTAGCTTGATTACTGTTGTTGCGAGGCTGGTAAGCCTGTTGTTGAGGGCGATGCTATTGTTGATATTGCTGAGTTGGTTGTTGATTATTGTGCTGATATTGCTGATTGTTGTCTCTGAAAACAGGTGCTATGTGAGCTACCTGGTGCTGGTTGCTGGCTGAACGCACAGGCTTCCTCCTAACAAAGGGTCTTCTGGGTTTGATATGGGATTGCACAAGATGTGCCTCTCCATCTTTCTTCTTCGCAAACGCCCCATATCGCTTGCTAGAAGAGCCTTCATCCTTAGTCAGCCGTCCTTCACGGACCCCCTCCTCTAAACGCATCCCCATGTTCACCATCTCGGTGAAGTCAGAAGGAGCGTTAGCAATCATCCGCTCGTAATAAAATGAACTCAAGGTCTTCAGAAAGATCTTGGTCATTTCCTTCTCTTCCAGCGGAGGAGTAATCTGAGCTGCCAGCTCTCGCCACCTCTGGGCGTACTCTTTGAACGTCTCTTTATCCTTCTGGGACATGGCTCTGAGATGATCCCGATCGGGAGCCATATCCACATTATATTTGTACTGCTTGACGAAGGCTTCGACAAGATCGTTGAAGGAACGAATGTTTGCACTGTCTAAACTCATATACCAACGCAGTGCAGCACCGGACAGACTGTCTTGGAAATAATGAATCAGCAGCTGATCATTATCTGTTTGAGTAGACATTTTCCTTGCATACATAACCAGGTGGCTGAGCGGGCAGGTGTTCCCCTTATACTTTTCAAAGTCTGGGACCTTGAATTTGACAGGTATTTTCACACCGGGAACTAAACAGAGCTCGGCTGCAGACTTGCCGAACAAATCCTTTCCTCGAAGGGTCTTCAATTTCTTGCGGAGTTCAAGAAATTGATCATTCATCGCATCCATCTTCTCATGAAAATCTGGGCCCTCAGACGGCTCAGAATGATAGATGGTGTCGTCTACCCTGGGAACGGTATGCACGACAGGAGGAGGTACAACAATGACCGGGCTAGATGCCGGCATGGAAGCGAATGTTGGTGCAGGAATGTCAGGCATAAAACCAGGAGGCATACCCCACGGAAACCCGACTGGCATGGTTGTTGGCACGAAGTGGGCTCTGGCAGCTGGCACAGTCAAAGACACAACCTCAGAGATAATAGTCCTCTGGGGAGGAGTTGCAGGTGTTGGAGACGGCTGATTCTAAGCAGCTAGGAAAGATTCCATCAAAGCGCTCAGTCTGGCAACTTCCTCTTTCAGCTCACGGTTCTCTTGCTCAAGATGATCCATCAATCTAGAAGAGTTGGCTCTAGTGTAGTACCGATGAGTCAACTTGTCTTCAAAATAAATGAAGAGCACAAAGTTAGGCCACAGACAGGAAGACCGGAACAAACACCTGCTTATGCAAATGATGCATGCAATGTTCGTGCATATGATTTGTTTTTATTTTCGAAGGAACTTTTAGGGTATTATTTGCAAATTTTGAATATTAAGCATTTAATCGCATATGGAAAATATCTCATCAAATATATTTGGGAAAGAAGTACAACATTGTTAATCATTACAAGAGAAAAGGAAAATAAACATCCTATGGATCCCTAGAAGCTCGGGATGCCGGAAGATAAGCTGCACGAAGCCTCTTAATCTCTCTCTCATATGCTGCTTCCATATCCGCTTTCTCTTTGGCGAGTCTATCATACCTCCTTTTCCAGAATTTGGAAGACTGAGGAAGTAAAGAAGTCCAAGCATCGTTCGGATCATCAATGACCTGATGCTCGAGGAACTCAATCAGAGCATCCTTCTCCTTAAGTTGTTGAAGCAACTCTTCTCTTTCACGGATCCAGGCACGTGAAAGGTCTTCTTCTCTCAACTCCTCTACGCCTTGGTTAGGGAGGGTTGAAGGCCCATCCACAACAAAAGGTGTAGGTCTCGGATAATCATAAGGCATGAGATACTCAGATGCTCTCTTCCTTACCCAAGTCGTATACGACTCCAAAGCAATGCAATTCTTCGGACCCAACTCGCTTCTACCCTTCTTGTGAATCTTACGCCAAGCGCGAACCATCCTGGATTTCAGGCCTTGGGGATCTTTACCCTCCTGAAAGAACACACCTTCTAACAGAATGTTATTAGGTTTATCCTTTAGGGGGAACCCAAGCTGACGACGTGCTAAGATAGGGTTGTAGCTGATCCCACCACATGTACCAAGAAGAGGCACATTGGAGAATTTACCACAAGAATCAATAATCTACACAGTGTCATATACACGATCATACCAAGAGATATCATCATTAGTGAGAGACATGAGTCTCGTAGACCACCGTACACATCCCTTGTTCTCCTTGAAAGCGACCATCTGAGGTAAGTGAGAAATAAACCACTTATACAACAGAGGCAAATAGCATACAATAGCGCCACCACCCTTTGCATTCCTCAGGTGCAAAGAGACATAGGTATCACCCAACAGAGTCGGAACGGGATTAAGAACAGAGAAGATCCTAATAGCGTTCACATCCACAAACTTGTCGATGTTGGGGAACAATACCAATCCATAGATGAGAAGCACAAATAGGGCTTCAAAGGCATCCTCACTTATGGCCTTCCCATAAACGGTAGCTTGAGCAATGAGGAACTCAGAAGGAAGACCTTGAATTCCACCTTTGGTAGTCATATGAGCTTTAACCAAGGATTCATCTATGTGCAACAAGTCTGCGACCTCTCGAGAAGTAGGAATACTCTCCAAGCCACTGAACGGCAACTGATCCAGAATCGGAATACCCACAAGATGAGCATACTCCTCAAGGGTAGGCAATAGCTGAAAGTCTGGAAAAGTGAAGCAATGATACAGAGGATCATAGAACTGCGCCAAAGTACTCATCAACCCTTCGTCAACCTGAGTAGTCAGAAGAGGCAAAAGCTTCCCATAACGAGCTTTGAAACCCAAGGGATCTAATACATAAGATGTCAGATTCCTTAACTCTTTCAAATCGGGTTGTCTGAAGCTGTACTTCTTCGTATGCCTTTTTTGTCTTTCCATATCTGAAATTTTTTGCAAATAAACCCCTTAAGTTCCTTGAATTTTTTATTTTTCTGATGATATGGATGCAGATGAATGCATGAATGCATGAATGAAACAATCACACTCAAGGATCAAGCAAAGCACACCAGACAAAGGTCATGGGATAGCTCGTATTATCCTTAATATCAATCATCCATTTTGGTGGATTATGGTTTGCACCTTATCAACACCCAAGTTCCATTGATATTAACGATATACGAACGATTCAACCATCCTTAATATCAATCATCCATTTTGGTGGATTATGGTTTACACCTTATCAACACCCAAGTTCCATTGATATTAATGATAGTTGAACGGATCAACCATGAATCATGGGTTTGTTGTGAGTCACGAGCATGGAGTCTCGGTTAAGAACCACCCAAAGGGAGTGTACTATGGTTTAAACCTGCTGAACATGTTCTACCAGGGGTTCCCATAGTCATCATCCCATCTTTCGAATATTATCGGAGGAACGAATACTCGTATTCCAAAAATATTCTCAAGAGAGACTCTTATGAGTGTAGTATCGCGTAACAATCGCATCAAATCTGACATTTGAACAACCTCCACACTACGTCCTAAAAATAGGCCAAGATGGGCTTGGTAAACTAAGGTCCTTGGCTTCTACGGCGCATATTGAAAGAATAATGCCTAACCACAAATAACTTGTGTGACATCATTAATCCAACATGACCTCCACCAAGTGAATGGACTCGCAAGTCAACTTGCTAAGGAATAACTCCACACAAGTCGACGAGACTATGCCATTCTCCTATCATAAGGTGCACTCGAGTTCGGGTATAGAACTCATCTCACAGAGATCACCAAAGCAAGCAAGAAATTGATATATCAAGCAATTCAAGCATTACAATCAATACAGTAATCCCAAATTGCACCAAAAATATGTCATAAACAGATATAACACAACAAGTGTGAAAAGTAGGCAAACCCACTAGGAACTATTTTTCCCCAGTGAAGTCGCCACTTTTCTGTAGTGGTGTATTCGTCACTTTATGATTTATTGACTAAATCAAAAGCAAAGCATACAAAGATAGAGTCGCCACCGCACTTCTATTTATCCAAAGGAATGGCTAGAAAGCGAACAAAAGCCTAAGAAGTTTTACGCAAAGAAAACTAATAAAAGGTCAGAGATCTGGGTAAGGGGGTAATTATGTTGTGGGAAGGTGTTAGGCACCCACAACATCCTAGGTACTCCTAGGGAACCTCTTTTCACAACTTGTGGTATCAGATGATTGTTTATGAAAATATTTATTGTGCAAACATGAGGGAAGAGGTGAGAAAAGAATGTACAAGTTTTATTATTTTTGTGTTTGGATGGATGAACCCATTGCCTACGTACCTTTACAGGATCAAAACCTCGTAGTTCGGCTAAAAGATTTCCAAAAAGTAAGTGGATTGATTTTAAACAAGAGCCTTAAGGTCTTTCATTATCAAAGGGAGAACACTCAACCTGAACCAACAATCCACCATGCGAGGATAGCTTCAACATACTAGTGAGGGGTTAACCCTATAATAAGTATGGAAGTCTTACAATCAACTCACTAAGGATGTGGTGAGATTCACATCAACCACTAAGATAATTCAGATCTACGGCTAATGCATGAAAACTTATCAAGAAGTGGACAAGGGCCACAAAAAGCAATTGAATGAGTGAAGTTAACCAATTAGAGTATTCACAAAAATGAAGTAAAAGTTGACATTAGATTCAATTCAGAAGAAGTATTGTGAAAATGAAGTTTGAAAATCAGAGGCTTAAGGCCTAGGTTTCTAGTTTGAAAACAAATGAAAATGTTTGCACAAAGTTTTCTGGTTTGGGTTAAAGAAGAAAACAAGGTTCAAGGTTAATCACAAAAAGGGCGAGGGTTGAGGTTAAGGGACAAAGCCACAGGCAGGATCGCTTTCTCAAAATCATAGAAATGATTCAAGGAAGTTCCTTTGGAATTAGGCAACACAAAGCAAAAGAAAATAAGCAAGCTCAAGGAGCAACAAAACTGGAAATGGATTGCCAATAAATGGTCTTACGTCCAACTCCGAAAACAAATGGGAAACGGAGTGCCAATAAATGGTCTTACGTCCAACTCCACAAAGCAATATGGGAAACAGATAGCCAATCAATGGTCTTACATCTAACTCCACAAAGAAACAACCATAGGAAACAGATAGCCAATCAATGGTCTTACATCTAACTCCACAGAGAAACAAAATAGGAAACAGATAGCCAATCAATGGTCTTACACCTGACTCCACAAAACAAAATAGGAAACAGATAGCCAATCAATGGTCTTACACCTGACTCCACAAAACAAAACAATATAGGAAATGAAGTGCCAATCAATGGTCTTATATCCAGCTCCTCAAAAGGATCAGGAAACAGATGGCCAATCAATGGTCTTACACCTGACTCCTCAAACAAAACAAATAACAAATGCAAAGCAAACATGTGAATGATGCACAAATAAGCAAACAAACAATCAATTATCACATGCTATATGTCGCATTACGCGAAAAACCGGCGGGAAAACAAGAACAATAGAGCCGCCACCGTGCGTTATTTATCCCAAAGGAGGGAAAGGAAACGCTCAGAGTAAACCTAGGAAAAAGCATGGTCTCGCGACCAAAGAGAATGGGATCGGGAGTCGGTTATGCGAAGGGAAGGTATTAGCACCCGTACGCATCCGTCGTACTCGACGGGATCCACGCACAATAGAAAGGAAAATGGTTGCTAAAACACTGCTCACACACACACACTGGCTGAAAGAGACACAAGAAAACAGACAAGACTGAAACTGACTCGGCAGGATACCGCATCCTGGGCCTACTTAGTCTATCAGGCATAGACATCAGAGTCGAAGTAGTTCGGACTGGGGAAACGACACATGCTCGCTAGGATATCGCATCCTATGCATACGTATCTTCTTGGACGAAGAAGAATCAGAGCATTCGTAGCTCGGCTGACACGCACACAAACAAACACAGGAAAAGGCAAACGTGGAGCCCGAACGCCAATCACTGGACTTACATCAGCATCCGAACCAACAAACACACACAGGAAACCAACTGCCAATCGCTGGACTTACGTCGGACTCCAACCAGAAAAGGAGAAACAACTCACACAAACAAAACAAAAGGGCGAACGTGGAGCCTGAATGCCAATCACTGGACTTACATCAGCATCCGAACCAAAACACACGCAAGGGTGGTTAAGACACAAAGGGTTGAAAAAAGAAAAAGGGCGGACACGCGAACTAATAGGGAGACTAGAGCTCGAGCCTAATAGTTGCCAAACACACACAAAAAAAAGAAAAAAGGCGCCCGGAGAGATCTGCTCATCTCCTGCCTACGTACCTCATCTGGTATGAGGATCAGGGCGACGTAGTTCCCCTACGGAGGGAAAAAGGACTAGCCTAACCAGATAACAGAGGGAGACACAACACTAGGGAGACTACGACTCGAGCCTAGATGTTGTCATGCAAAGTCGTCCCTAAGTTAAGGTTTCTAGCTAACTTGCACAGGAAGAAGAAGGGTCTCGATTGCAACTAGGGCAAGAGAATGGGGAGGTCTCAATCGCAACGAGGGCGAGAGAAGAGAATTAGTGTTAGTTGTTAGTCAAACTCGACAAGACATCGCATCTCGTGCCTACGTATCTCATCTGGACATGAGAATCAGAGTTGCCGTAGTTCGGCTAAACTATTCCCGTTGGTTTGTGTTTTTTAAGTGGACAACGTCACTGCGCAATCTACCTGATGCTCGACCTTTGGAGACTTACTCACCTGTAGTAGAAGGAGCTAACGTATCCTTAAGAGGGAATAATGTTTGTTTGTGTTTTAGGAAAGCTCAAGCAAGAAAGGAAGTCCTATACGAAGGAACCGTGCTACCTTAATTGACATGCAAACGAGACTACACGGAGTCTAACAAACCTAGGGGATACAATCACACCACACAAGCACATACAGCATGAAATAAACACACCAACAAGGGGCTCAAACATCAAGGCTAGGTTTTAGTCGAGGGGTCATATCAACCTCAACAAACAAACCACTGGCACTGGGTAGTGTTAGCTCTTTAACCTTGCCATTGAGGGGCTAAGGTGAAGCAGATGAAAGGTGAGTGAAGATAAGACTTCACAACTCTTATCCCTGGCCTGGGAGAGCTGAAGACAAGAATGTGTGGGTTCAGAAAGGGGGAACCCTTCTACACATTTAAAACTGACTCAACTGTACAATTGTACAAGATCTTGGGTTTGTATCTGCAATGCATCAACACAGTGGTATGAGCAAAGCAGATGACACACAGAATAGCAGGGGATAGATTGCATATCCCTTGGGTTCTGCCAATTGCCTCTTCACTTAGGAGGTCTTTGACTCTATACAAGGACAAATTGTAAACAATCACAAACATTGCCTCTTAAGGAGGACTTCAGACAGGTGCCTGGCCAAGTAACAGGCCAGGTCTTCCAGACTACATGAAGATAAGAAGAATACTCAATGCAAATTGCTTATCAAGCAAAGCAAAGCAAAAGTTCACAAGGAACTAAGCAACTAAAAGTACCTGAAACCAGTCAGACAACATTAGTACACAAGTCAAAGTTAAATCAAAATGAAACAAAAGTCCACAGTCAGCACAAGCAAGTGAATGTGCAAGGCACAAGGCTCTAGGCATGTGAGCCAAGCAACCTACAAAACAAAACATGTTAGTCATGATAAACAAGCAAACACAACCAATTTGTATTGGTCTCATTGGACAATTGTTGGTTAACCTGAAAAGATGAGCTCAAATGTGAGTAACAGGACCACTAGGACAAGCCTAGGGTCAAAAGGGAATGAAAGAGTTAAAACAGCAAGTGGCAAGTATCCAAAATCATGTTCAAACAATCAAGAAACAAAACCAATTGGTTTCACATTCATATCAATCATTATCATCATTTCATGAACAAAAGAAAGTCAAGGCATGGCATTTAGAAGCTCATAGAAGTCAACAGCAAGACTTGAATCAAAAGCAATCTCAAACATTTCCAAAAATCATCAAATAAATCATGATCAATCACAACCCACATCATGGTAAGCATGTCAAATTTCAACTCATTTGGACAAGTAGAAGGTGGTCAATGAAAATCAGAAAGGAAAGGCAATTTTGAACATGCTCAAAGAAGTCAACCAAACATGCATCAACTTGAAAAAATCATAAATCAGGGATGGCATATGAGAAATGAATGGGACTAAAACCATGGCAAAGCTTAAGATGTCTAGTAATCACATATCAAATTTCATGTCCATCCAATAATGTATGAGAATTTCACAAATGAAATGGGAACAAGTGTCACAAAAAGTCAACATAAGACCAAACAGGGGAGAAAAATCTCAAACAATTGGAAAATGCCATAAACAAATCCACAAAAAATCACATGTAAACTAGACATATTCAAGTGAATTCATGCAAAAAATCAAAGCATTTTGAGGTCAAGAGGCATGGCTATGAAAATCATCAAGTTGCACATCAATGGTGTGACACAAATTGTCACACCCTACTTCAAAAAATCATAACTCAATGACCAGAGATGATAAATGCATAATCTTTATACCAAAATCACCACGAATGTGTCTAGTTTGAGCATAAAAAATTTCAGGGGCAAAGGATAAAGCATCACTATTTCACAAATGATTTGGTAAAAGGTACAAAATATTGTCACATGTCACAAAACCTAATACCAATTAAAATCCACTTATCCAAAAAATCAGGAAAAAATTTGATAAAATAATAGAGATCCAGATGAACACAATGCAAAAATTCCCATGAATTTTGGATTTAAAATGAAGATGTTATGAATTTTGTAAGTTGGAGCAATCAAATGAAATAAATAATGAAAATAACATGGATTTAATGAGACAATGGCACGGGCGATGGCATTTTTGTAATTGTTGGAGCCACTTATCCAAACGCGGCGTTTAGCTCAGGACAAGGAAATGTTGTGATTGGTTGTTGGCAATGAAACAGTAAAACAGCATGCAACGTGAAAACAAGTTCTGGGAAATGGCATGAAATTAGGGTTTTATGAACAGTATACATTCTTCATCATCTCCAAAATCGTGGAAAAATTATTGTCACAGAAACGAGCAAATAGCATACCATTCTAATCAGCAGACCAAGCACATTCATAATCCAACATCCATATATCCTAAATCGAGCTAACAAAGGAGCAACAAGCAAAAACATGTTTGGATGTGAAACTTAAAAGTCAGATTTCTCAGCCATCACTCAATCATTTTGCACGATTCAAAGCTTAAAAGAATCAGCAAGGCAAACTCTACACAAAGCATAGCATCATTTCGAGAAATGAGAGATTCGAAATACATACCAGATTTGAAGAGTTGAGTTGGATCGTGGTTGTTTGGCCTCAAATGGTTGAAACAGATGAACCAAGATGCTCTAGATGGTGAATGGTCAAGAAGTCTAGCTCAGCTGCCTTGCTTTTTGCTTCAACTCAAAACTGCCATGGAAGAACTCTTTGATGAAACAGTATTTTCCTTTACTTTACAGTTGAGAAACAGGGCTTGAAATGAGCTTAAAAATGACAGTATATGATGAAGCAACCAGTACAAGTTCGTGTGTTTTGCAATTTTTCAGAAGAATTTTAGATGAAGAGAAAATGATGTTTGAGAGAAATGAGCTTTTTTGCTGGTATAGAGTGGCTGCTAGGGTTCTGTTTGGTAGAAAATGCAGTATATGTACTATGATTAACATTGCTTAATGTTTGGTTAGTGAGTGGTAATCCAATTTGGTAAAAAATGAAGTGTATTTGCTAATTTTGGATTTCACTCAAATGGTGAGGTGCAAGAGCCATGGCTGCGAAATTGGGCCTAAAACACATTCCAAATAAGTTTTCTGAACATTCTCAATTGGCAAGAGTGATTAAAAATGGTTATTTCAAAAAGTCAAATTTCACCCTCACTTGAAATTAATTCATGTAAGTTCAAAAATGCCATTTTGATCTATGATGTTTTGGTGAATGATGATTACATATTTGGAAAGAGGAGATCAAATGTGACTTGTTGCAAAAAACCCCACCCAATTTGGCCAAATGGTTTGAGAGATATGGCCTTTTGAAGTTCAAATATTTTTGAGAATGAATTGATCATAACTTGCCAACCATACATGGGAATTGAGTGTTCTTGGACTTTTTGGAAATGGGAGAACATGATCTTCAACTTTCATGTTGGGCAAAAATTCATTTGAATCTTGTATCATGATGTAGGTTTAGGATCAAGAAGTTTCCATTTTTGGCAAATTCCAATTACAAGTCAACTTTCTATTTTTTGGAAATTTCTTGTCTGGCTCCAAATTCTTCCATGATGGTGTTTGACATGTTGTATGAGGCCTATATGGACATGATTGAACCCTCTCAAACCAAATCCCACCATCAAAACCATAAAATCAAACCCAGTTGACCACAGTTGACTTTTTAGGGTTTCTGATGGACTGTGCAATGACTGATGACTTTTGAGCAATCAAACCTTGACCAAAACACTTCAAAAGGACCCCTAGGTCATGTGAACATGTTGGATCAACCCTAGGGCCTTGGCTCAATGGAGATTGTACTTGCTTGATTGATTGACTGATCTCCTGATCAGTTTGACCTAATTCTTCTGATGATCTTGCACTTGAGGCAAAAGGGACAATGCAATGCTATGCAGTGGACCATGTTAATGCTATGACCTAATATGAGAATGTATGTACAATGATAGGTGCAAATTTGAGGTGCTACACTATACACAACCAAGAGGCTCAATCAAAGCTGGGTTTTAGTCAAGGGGTCATATCGACCTTGACAAACAAGCCAAATACTGGAAGGGGTATCAGGGGTGCTCTTAACCACTGACATTGACCGTCAGGGTGAGCAGATGAAATGGGAGATGAGGGTTAGACCTCATAGCTCTTAACCCTGGCCGGGGTGAGCTTGAATCACAGAAGGTGTGGGAGTCCAGAATGAGGAACTCTATTCCACAATGACTGACTCTATATACAAGATTTTGGGTGTTTATTCAAATGCATCAGCACGTAGTGCGAGCAAAGTGAAAGACTCAACTGAATAGCAGGGGATGGATTGTACATCCCTTCTATCTGCCAATGCCTCTTCACTTAGGAGGTCTTAATATGTAACCATGCCTCATTGAGGTCTTTAGCATAAAATTAAACAATCAAGAACATGGCCTCTTAAGGAGGGCTTCAGACAGGTGCCTGCCAAAGATAGCAGGTCTTCCAGACTACATGGAGTTAAAGAGATTACCTAAGTGGTATGCCAACCACAAGCAAAGCAAAGCAACTCAAGTAATGAGTTAAAGCTACTAAAGTACCTGTAAGAAAATCAAACAAGTCAATATTCACATTCAGACAAACTAAACAGACAGTCAACAGTCAGACAACCAGTATACACAATGCAAGTCAACAACTCAAGTGAGTTAGCCACCCAAGGACCTACAACACAATCAAAATTAGTTAAACAAAGCAAATTGTATCTCAAGCAAGGAGATTACATCATCCATTAGGACTTATTGCTTGAACCTGAAAGGCAAAGCTCAAATTGTGAGTACAAACCCCTAGGACAAAGCCTAGGGTCAAAGGTAAGTCAAAAAGTCAAAACAGAAGCTAAAATTCAACATGAATCACATTTAATCAATCATGAACATGTCCTAAAAAGGACCAAATCAAAATCATCAAGCAAAGTCATGTAGTGAGCAAGAGAAGACAAAAGGCAATTTCAAAGCACACAATTGAACATTTAGAATCAAAATTCCTTATTAAAACAAAAATGAATCAAACAATCCTGGAAATTTTTATGAGCATACAACATGTCCAATAAAATCATCATGCCAAAATTTATAATCAGAGAAGCTCATTTGATATGGATATGAAAATGAATAAGTATGACATCAAATTGTGTGACACACATTGTCACACCATACAATCATGTGTCTAAAACAGAGATGAAAAATGGGAAAAATGCACAACCAAGCCTCAAAAATCAAGCAACATGTTGAGAATCAGCATATAAAATTTCATGGCATTTGGATCATTATTGAGCATTTCACAATAGAAAGAATGAAGCAAAGTCACATATGCACACATGTCCAAAGAATCAACCACATTTAAAAATCCAGAAATGGTAAAAATCAGAAAATCACATCAAAAAATAATAGACAAACACATGAACATTTTGCAAAAAATTGGGAATTAATTGGATGTGTTTTCAATTTTATATGATTTTTCAAAGTTGGAAAAAATATTTGAAATGAATGAACAAATGCACATGATGAAATTGGAGGGAAAGGCAAAGATGTGATTAATTTGAAAAATGTTGCCAGGCAGAATCGAACCACGTAGCACTAAAAAATGCGCTGAAATGAAATAAAATCTCAAAATGCAAAAGCCTGGAATCAAAGTGAGGGAGGGATCAAAACGCAGAGTATCATTTAATGCGTTGGCGTCCATGTCAGCAGGTCCACGCTCACTAGGCTTGGTCAAACAAAACGCAGCCAACCAAAAGGCCAACAGACACGCATATGTGGCAAAAACCCTAGCCAGCTCACGTCAATTGCAGACGGCGGCACGCAAGGTGGAAACCACCGTCTCCTACCTTGAGACGGTGGTGAATAGTAACAAACTTCAATTTTTTTTTCCAGAATTCACTAAAATATACATCAACATAAAGCTCTTCACATGTACATTACAGATCAATCATCATTTAAACCTAATTCTTCCTAAATCAAGAGAATCAAGCAAAAACATTATGACATTCAAAACTTCAATTCGCCATATCTCAGCCAATACTCAACCATTTCACATGAATTTTAGATCAGATTAATCAGCAAGAGAAGATCTACACTAACATGGCAAAAGATTGGAGAATTAAGAGCTTTGAAAAACCTACCTCTTGAAGAACAGTCACTGAAATCTGCAGTTCCAAGGCCTGGCAAGTGTGTAGATCTACTCCTGAGCACTTGTTATGAAGCTTTATGAATGAATTGAGGCTTGGAGAGGCTTAGATCTAACTCAAAAATCAGTTTCCATCTTCATGTTCTTCCTTGGATTATGCACGAATTCTGGCCAAAATCAATGTTCCAATGCTTGATTCTTCATCCACTACACTCAATGAACCAGAATATGGAAGAAAAATGCTATGCTATGTGGAGAATTTTCAAGTTTTGATTTGGAGAAAAAATGGAGGGAAATTTTTTTTTTGGATCTAGAATGTGAAGTTATGAACAATTCTGTTAGGATTTAGCATTTATACCATGTCTTAATCCTACTGAAAATGTAATTAGGCATTGATTAATTAGAGATTAGCAAAAATAAGGTGCATGACCAAAAATTGAAATTGTGAGGTGCATGGAGCATTTGGACGTGAACAGTAGCATGTGCATGATCAATTCACTTAAAATCTTCCAATGAACACAATGGCAATGGTATTTTGTTCATACAATGCACCAATTTTAAATTTGTCATTTCCCCTCCAAAATGGGCATGAAAGAGCAAATGATCATATGATGAAATTTCATGCAATGTGATGAATGATTTGGAAATTAGAGGTCATGACAAGCAAAATGCAAAAAGAGGCACTCAAATTGGAATTATGAGTCAAAAGTTATGGCCTTTTGATGTTCCATGCACACTTGGCAATGATTTGATCATATCTCCTCAACCATTTATCAAATGCTCATGATCTTGGACTTTTTGGAAATGGGAGAGAGATATCTTCAACTCTCATGTTGGACAAAAATTCATTTGAAACTTCTTTGATGTTGGAATGTTGAGTTGAAGTTGGTCCAAAAACTTTCCATTTTTGAAAACTTGAAATTATAGGTCACTTTCCATTTTGGGAAACTTTTGCACTGGCTTCAAATTCTTCAAGATAAAGGTTTGACATGATAAATAAGCCTTGTTTGAACATGAATGGGATGAAGAAACTCAATTTCTCAATTCAAAACCCACAGTTGACTTTTAGTTGACTGGCATAGGCCTTTAGATGACCTGAAAATGTTTTTGATGAACTTGGGCCTCAATCACCTGGGGAATTTGCTTCACAATGAACCTCTAGCTCATATAAGCTCAAAATAATGATCACATGATCCATATCTCAATGGAAAACCTCATCTCTTGCACAAAGGATTCACTTGATATGCCTTGACCTGTTGACTGCTTAAGCTGCAAGACAAATGTTAGATGACATATTTTTGTACATTTTTGATTAGTGATTAAAAGAAAAACAATGATATACAAATGTAAGCAATGCTTGGTGATCAAGAACCACTCTCAAGAAAGATCCCACCCACAGGGAAGGAAGCAAGGTGTCCAATGATCCTTGAGGCTTATGCAATGCAATGCTATGATGCCATGAGGGATCTTAGGGACAAAATTGGGGCCTTACACCTTCTTTTAGTAGATAGTACATTAGATAAACCCACGCCCTTTAGAAAAGAACAACAAGAGTGGATCCCGTAGAGTACTACGGATGCGTAGGGGTGCTAATACCTTCCCTTCGCATAATCGACTCTCGAACCCAAGATTTGGTTGCGAGACCTTGTCTTTTCCTTTCCCTTTTCCAGGTTTACTTCGAGCGTTTCCTTTCCCTCCTTTGGGATAAATAACGCACGGTGGCGACTCTTCTGTCATTTCTTTCTCGCCGGTTTTTTTTTCGCATCTCCTTTTTTCAAGTTGCGACAATCATGTCCATGTGGATTAGATTCAATCCATGATTTGGATTGTTAACTTCTCATTGCTTTAGTTTGATCCTAATCTATTTTGTTGACTTTATTCATTTGGTGGACTTTGATTTATATGGTTAGTGGTAGATTTTATCATGACTCAATTTTAGGTAAATTTTCCATTTTGATCTGTATATCACATTATGATTGTCATGATCATGTTCATTAAATGAAGTTGGGATTTTGATTGTTAATTTTAGTGTGTTATCTAATTCATGTTTAGGTAGATTTTAATCCTTAGAATTAATGTTCACTTTAATTGTCCATTTAATCGATTCATTTGGTTTGTGATCGTATTGAATAAATTGAAAATCCCATTTCAACTTAGATGATAAATGTCTTGTGTGCCTTATTTCATTTGCCATGATCACATGATAGATCTTTGATTACTTTTAATTGATTAATCCATTACCATTTGAATTAATTTAAACCATTTAATATGCTTACATATTGTTGCATTGTCATCCATTTGAGTTGATCTCATGATAACCCCGTTTGATGCTTTGTGTTTCCACACGTGACTTTGAGATTCAAGCACCCTTCTAGCTAGTCATGCTTCTAACCTATCCAATAGCCTTGTATTGTTTGAAGTACCATACCACTTGTATGATTTAGGCATGGTACATAGTTTATAATCTTGTCTAATTTTCTTCATATTTCCATTTATGTTATAATTTCTTACATCCCCCTGTTGTGGGTCATATGTCCCCCGACCCCATGATCATGTAATAAATTAGGTTTATTGCTTTTAGTTAGTTCATCATGCACGATAATTAAAAAGATAAAAAACAAAACGATAAATAAAGAATTTCAAAAGAAACAAAAGGTACATGATCCAATGTCAAGTTGTTTTCCAAATAAAACTCACACTATTGCAACACGAATACTTGATCCAACATCAAGTATTTCCCATCCACTCCATGATCCATGATCCACATCTCTTCTCCATTCTCTTCGCAACCTCATTCTATCTCTCTCCTCCGTTCTTTCACACACACTTTTTCATAATAAACTCAAACACTTGATCCAACGTCAAGTGCCTTTTTCAAAACCTTTTCATAACAAACTAGAATGCAAAAATGGGGTGTATGTGTTTGTACACAACATTCAAGTACTTGAGTTGTCGACCGTGCCTAGCTTGAGGACCTGACACTTGACTTCCCCCTTAAAACATCTAATGATCCAAACAAGTTTGATCTAGGTTCTATGAGGGAGAAAAATGGTAGCTAGGACTACATTGTCCTCTCGACTCCTAAGTATTCTGATTGTTGGTCGTACTTAGTCAAGGGTCAGATACTTGTCTCCCTTTAAGTTCCAATGATTAGACTTGCCAAACTCTTTCCACAATTTAAATATATTTTTTGGATGAAAAAGAGTGGTTAGGATAACATTATCCTCTTAACTCCCGAGTTTTTGGACTGTTGATTGTATCTAGCCAAGAGTCTGATGCTTGTCTTCGTACATAAAATCAACCCCAACTAATCAAATCATATTTTTCCTCAATGCACATCTCTTCAAAACCTTTCAAAAAGGACATGTTACTTCTGTTCTACCGTGAACGACGCTTAAACCTCCATATGTGAGCAAGTGTAAGACCCCAATTTTGACCCTAAGATCCCTCATGCTATCTCATCATATGCATTAGCATTGGGATCATACCTTGGCATCCTGCTTACCCCTCATTCATTGGGTTTGCCTAGGGAGAGATCACCAAGCACCATATGATTGTATCATACTTTTTATTTTATCATCTTTACTAACCAAAATACCAAAAATATATCTTTGCATTTGTCTAACTATTTTGTAGGTAAGGCACATGATCACCTTTGATCCATCAAGCTCACATCTAGGGTTTAAGACCCTCATTGACAAGAACACAATCAAGGAATGGTCTACAATGGCTTTATACATTATATATGAGTCCCCATGAGCTTCATATGTTATTTTGATCATCAAATCATCAAGAGTTTGGAGTTGGTTTGCCTTGGAAACCCTAGTTCATCTAGGTATCTTGTGTAACTTCTTCACCAAGCTTCTTCAACAATTGGTCAAATATTTCAAGGGACATCTCAAAATTCATCATCTTATGCATATATGATATCCCATGAGTCCCAAAATTCAAGATAATTGCAAGCTAGCAAGTTGGTTGATGGTGGTTGACTAGAGGATTTCATCTGATCAAAACTGGGCACCCCTAGACCCTATCTCCTACAATTTTTGTCATATGAAAATGATTCCAAGATAAACGTTACTCTAAATGACATTCCAAACAACTTTCATGTTGAGGTCTAACGATAGTTTTGCCTGGAAAAAAGTCATTTGTTATGGTGAAAGATTATAGGTCATTTTGTCTAAACCCTAATTTGGAGGTCAACTTCCCAAGACCATAACTTTCTCATTTTTTATAATATGAAATATTTCCAAGTTGCACAATCAAATTAAAGGTGTCTAATTAAACTTTTATGTTTGGAGGAAGAGCTAATTCAACTTTTATGAGCATGTGATATGAGGATACATTATAGGTCATTTTGGACCAATACCATTGAACAAGTGATTTTCCTCAACTTCAAAAATGCATAAATACTTCATATAAAATCCAAATGAGGTCAAATTTATAACCGTTTTGAAGGATTTTGAAAGATCTACAACTTTGATGAATACACTTTTCTCATTTGAACCTCACATAAAAAGTTAGCCAGGGTGGAATAAGTGAACATATGGCTTGGCACTTAGAAATGTTTTGATATGTTGAAATTTCCAAACTTCCACCTCAAAATTCGTCATGATACAAGCTTCAAATGGAAAAGTGTTCAACATAATAATTGTTCCTCTTAATTTAACCTTTCCAAAAAGTCTAATTTCATCCATTTTGGACATATTTGAATGGTCTGCGCATGGATTTAACAATGCATCATCATTTGGCAAGATCAAAACTTCAAACAGCCATACACATTTGCCTTGCATCCCAAGTTGCTTTCAGACTCATTTACACTTGATTATGGACTTAAGAGAGTGACTTCATGGGCCTGTACACGCCCATGCAAGCATGCATCACCCATTGCCAAATTTTGAAGCTTAATTTGAAGGTGCAAATAACATGAGCTGCAACTATAAATAGAGGTCCATATGCTCATAATTAAAGATCCCTTCGTGCCAGCTTTGCTCCAATACCATAAACCCTTCCATTCAAAAGGAGAAACCTGAGATTTTTCTTTGAAAATTGAGTTTGAATCTCACTGTTTTGAGATTCAAAACACCAGGGATCTAAAGCCTTTGATTGATTCTAGTCTACTTCTGCAAACTTCCTGAGTGAGATCAAGCAAGACTCAAAGCAAGAGCAATCGAATTCTGCACAACATTAAAGGTATTTTCCAGAATTTTTCATCTCTTCGATTCTCACTCAATTCACCATAATTCTCTTGGTTCCTTGGTTGTTTGAAGTCCTACCAATGTAGGCAAGAAGATTGAGTTGCTTTGAGGTCAAATCGAAGCAACTCAGATCATGTACCTCAAATTTCAACTCCATGTATCTCTCAATATACTTGGAGTTAGGATAAATTGAGGTCAGATTCGTGATCAATGCCATTTTTACTTTAAAATCACGTCCTTCTTTTTTATTTTAGTGATGGTGATGAGTGGACCAGTCCGGCAAGGGTCGCCTGAGAAGGTGACCAGAGTTTTGCTCCGGTCGTGTGTTGGCATGGTCCAGAGCCACATGATCTTTTCAATTTGTTTTAATCTTAAGCGTTGGTTTTGAATACCATTTGTATGGCGCGCTGACTCTAGTCCATGGTGGAACGCACGTTTGGATCCACTTGATCTGCCACCTCAATTAATGAGGGAGATCAAGTGGTCCACGTTTTTTCTGATTTTCCAATTTTCATTTTTATTGTGTTATTTTCATTAATTCATATTAATTTTAATATTGATCCAAAAAATATGAGTTTCACCAATTTTTTAAAAATAAATTCCTCTTTCATTTTCTGAATTAAAATTATTTTTGGATCATTATTAATATTTTTCATAATTTAATTGATTTTGTGAATATTTTTAATTGTTTAAAAATACTTTTAAGTTTCCAAAAATGATGAATTTTTTTCTCCAAGGTCCTTTGACGTTGTTTGACCTATGATAAAGCTCATGGTCATTTCTTTGGTGTTTTGATGAGGTTTTAGGAAATTGACCAAGCATTATTTAATTTAATGCATATTTTAATTGTTTTTAAATGATTAAATGCCAAATAAATTGTGTAGAGTCATTTTAATTGACTTGTTGAGTTTGACTTGTGTTGTTGGGCCTTGGTCAAGGTTAATTTGACTTTTTAGGTTAAGATCATTGGATTTATTGGATTGAGGGAATGCACATTCCATCTCCCAAAATGAATATATGATGTTAATTTGGTAAAAGTCCTCCTTTAACCAATTTGTGATTGATCCATTCCCCCTCCCTCTTCATCTCATTCCCATTCTTTATTCATTCATATCATGGACCTATGATATCTCTATAGCCTAAGACTGGTTGATTGCAAAATCAACATGAGTATGGATGAGATTAGGTTCACCTCTTTGCATATTCTTTTTCTGTGTGGTATGTTTCATGAGCATAGTCCATTATACTATGTCTCTAACATGTATTAACACCAAAATTCTATTTCCCGACCTCAAATAGTTGTGACTTCTACATAAGTCTAGTTATGATTGCTTCACATAGCGCTAAATTTTTGACACAAAAGGCATAACATTCTAGTTAGTGAGATTGCAAGTCTCCCCTATTTCATGGTATTGTATGGAAACTTGGCATTTTTTCCTTCCTTTGGAAGATGTCTTGCTTCAAGGATCCATGCTTGTGATACGTGGGTTGAGTGTTCTCCAAAGAATGACTTAAACAAAACAAAGCAAAAGCAATACTAACCTCTAATAAACTAACAACTAACATTTAATTTTAAGTCATTTACTTTTATGCACTTTAATTTTTAAGCTTTATTCATTTGCCATTATTCATACCATTCAATTTGTTTACTTTAATGTAATTTTCACTTTGCCCACTTGGGCCATAACTTGTGATATATTGTGTTTGTATATACTTGTTTGTTTATGTGGTCTTTTGACCTTAATGTACATAATAAGAACAAAAAACCTAAAAAATATCTTGTGTGGACCGTGGGTTTCATCTGAGACTATTGGACTTAGAGTTTAGGCAACACTCCTTATGTAAAGGACTTGGCCAATGCCAACTTTCATAAAACCAAGTGCTTGTGAAGTCAACATTCATCTGATGCAATATTGGAGATCCATTTGAGTTTATCTGCAACATGATCATATTGAAGCTGTTATTTTGAACTTGTGCCTAACGTCATCTTTGAAGTCATCTGATACATGGGAAATTTTGAAGAAGATCATGGAGTTGCTAAGCATGGATGTGGCTATCTTTATTTGATTCCTTGCTCTTCACCTTGCTATTTGTGTATTGATATTGCTTTATTCAAAAGTCCAAGGGAAATTTGGGTTTCTATATGACATTCGTGTCTATTAGATTGCAGCCCATTGGTCAGATCTTTTCAACTCTTAACTTTTAAATTTATGCTTAGGATTAGTCTCTTCATCTCCTCCCCATTTCTTTAATTTAAAATCTCTCCCCCTTTTTAAAATATTCTTTGCTTGTGTTTTTGTTTTCAAAACTTAACTTTATTGCAAATTAGAAACTTTGGCCCTATGCGATTGCATTTTTAAACCTTTTCTTAATTAAACTTGTAAATAAATTTAACTATACTTGACTTAAAATTTCAAAAGCCAAAAAGAACTAACACTCATTCAAATCATTTTAAGCCTTTTGTGCCTTTGTTAAAATTTAAATTTTGTTAAAAGCAATGCATCCACTTTTAAATTGATACCACGAACTACGAGGTTTTGATCCCTCATTTTATGTTGGTACGTAGGCAGAAGTATGGAGGTCTTATCAAACATAAAAATATAATTAATGAATTCTTTTCTCATCCCTCCATTTTATTTATTGCAAACATCTTTTTTACAAAAATACATATGCATACAAAAAGGGCTCCCTAGGAGTACCTATGACACTTTGGGTGCTAACACCTTCCCTCTGTGTAACCAACCCCCTTACTTGTTATCTCTAGCATTTTATTAGTTTTGATTTGAAAAATTCTTATCTTTTGGGTTTTGTTCATACTTTTCCCTTTTCCCTTGGAAACAATAAAAGCACGGTGGCGACTCAGGTTTTATTGACGTCTAGCTTATCCATAGCTTGACGGTCATGAATTTATCGCTACAGAAATTAAGTGGCGACTCTGCTGGGGAGTAGTCTCCAGTGGGTTTAGCCTCTTTTTTTGTATGTATATAATTGTATATTTGATGTATGTATATTTGTTTGTATGATATAATCTGCTTGTTGTGCTTGGTGATCTCTGAGTGGTGAGATAAGTTCTAACCCGAACATGAGTGCAATTAAGATAGGAAGATGGTATAGTCATGTTCGACTTGTGTGGAGTAGTCCTTAACAAGTTGGCTTGAGACCCATATACTCAGTGGAGACCCTTTTGGAGTTATGAATGTCACACAAGTTATTTGTGGTTAGGCATTACTATCTCTGATTTGGGGTCCGAGAAGCTGAGGACCATAGAACATTTAACCCCTCTTGGCCTATTTAGGACGTAGTGCGGAGACTATTCAAGTGTAGACTTGATAGCAGTTGTTACGCGATACTACACTCAGATGAGTTTCTCTTGAGAATATTATGGGTTGATGAGTCAGTCATCCTAACTTGTAATATTTGATAGATGGAATTAAGACTTTGGGAACTTTTTAGAACATGATCTACAGGTTTTTATCCTTAGTTCACTCCTTTGGGATGGTTCTTACCCGGACTCCATGCTCGTGACTCACAACAAACCCTTGATTCTTGGTTGATCCAATCAAGTCTTGTCAATATCAATGGAACTTGGGTGTTGATAAAGTGTAAACCATAATCCACCAAAATGGATGATTGATCTTGACAATGACTTGATTCATCCCTTGAACTTTGTTTATTTGCCTTGTGTGTGATCCCTTATTTGTGATTATTGCATTCATGTATTCATGTGCATCATAACATTCATCGTACAAAAATTTCAAGGAACTGAGGGATTATTTGCAAACATTTTCAGACCATGGATTGTGGACGAAGGAACACTAAGAAGTAAAATTTCAGATGTCCCGACTTGAAAGAGTTAGGGAAGCTAGCATCTTTTGTATTAGATCTCTTGGACTTCAAACAAAGTCATGGGAAGCTTCTGTCTATCTTGTCTACTGATGTGGTTGAAGGAGTTTTGAGTGTATTGGTTCAGTTCTATGATCCTCTCTACCGTTGCTTCACTTTTTCTGATTATCAGCTTGTGCCTATGTTGGAGAAGTATGCCCATCTCTTGGGAATACCTGTTTCTAGCAAAGTTCCATTTAGTGGATTAGAAGAGATTCCCAGATCTCATATTATTGCTGAAGCTCTTCACATGAAGAAGTCTGAGATAAAGGCACATTGGGTGAAGAAAGGAGGATTGTTTGGATTGACTTCTGAGTTCCTAATCAAGGAAGCTACTGCCTTTGCTCAAGCCGGTAGTGTGGATGCTTTTGAAACCATCTTTGTGTTGCTCATCTATGATTTGGCTTTGTTCCCTAACATTGATTGTTTTGTTGATGTTAATGCCATTAGAATTTTCTTGATTAGGAATCATGTGCCTACTCTGTTAGGAGATATGTACTTCTTTTTCCATCTAAGGAATTCTAAGGGTGGTGGAACTATCGTTAGTTGTGTTCCTCTTTTTTACAGGTGGTTTATTTCGCACTTGCCTCAGACGTCTGCTTTTATGGAGAACAAACAATGTCTATGGCGGTCTCAGAGACTTATGTCTCTCACTAATGATGATATAGTTTGGTATGACCCTTCATTAAGCAGTTTGGAGATTATTGATTATTGTGGTGAATTCTCTAATGTGCCTCTCATTGGTACACAAGAAGGAATTAACTACAACCCTGCTTTGGCTCATCCTCAACTTGGGTTCCTCTAAAGAGACAAACCTAATAACTTTTTGTTAGAAGGTATTTTCTATCAAGAGGGTAAAGATCCCCAACATTTGAAGCAGAAGATTATGCACGTTTGGCATAATGTGCATAGGAATGAAAGATCCGAGCTTGGTCCGTGCAATTGTGTAGCTTTGGAAGCTTACACTCTTTGGGTGAAAAAGAGAGCTTTGGAATTGAAGATGCCTTATGCTTGTGAAAGACTTATGTCTATGGTTGTGGTTCAGCCAATAACTCTCCCTAACCAAGATGTAGAGGTGTTGCAAGATGCACTCGCCAAGATGAAGCAAGAGAAGGATATGTCGGAAGAGCGTTTCCATGCTTTGAGCAGAAAGCATGAGGAGTTACAGCTTGAGTTGAAAGACAAAGATGCACTTATTGAGCTACTTGAAGACCGAGTAATGAAGAGACAGAGAGAACCATAGGTTTCATCTTCCTCTAGTATGCCTCATCCTTCCGTTGCTTGGAAGAAGATTGTTGATCAGCTCGTCCTCGAGAAGACCCAGATGAAGACTTCTTTTGAGACCGAGATCCGACGCATCCGAAGGAAGTACGCGCTTACCGCCAGATCTTCTGACATTGTTGTTAGGGATCCTTAGGATGAATAGTCTCCTTTTATCTTGTATTTTGTACTTTGGTTTCTGAAATTTGTACTCATTGTAATCCTTCCAATTATATAAATAAAAGATATTTTTATGGTCATATCAATTTGTTGCAATTATTGTTAAATATATATATTTGCAAATAATATAGTAAATTCTTTGAAAAATAAAAACAATCAAGCATTGCATTTCATGCATCATTTGCGTAACAGGTTTCTCTTTCGCTAGATGTCTCATTGGTGTTTCTTCTGTGCTTCAGCCAAGCTGACTCATCGATACAATACCCACACCAATTGTAGCGGTAAGTTCATGATCATCAAGCTATGGATAAGCTAGAGATCAAATAACTAGAGTCTCCACCGTGCTTTTATTGTTTCCAAGGGAAAAGGGAAAAAGTACGAACAAAACCCAAAAAGTAAGAAGTTTTCAAATCAAAACTAATAAAATGTCAGAGATTACAGGTAAGGGGGTTGGTTACACAGAGGGAAGATGTTAGCACCTAAAGTGTCCTAGGTACTCCTAGGGAGCCCTTTTTGTGTGCATATGTATTTGGTATAAAAATGATTTTTATAAACAAATATAATGGGGGGATGAGAAAAGAATTCATTAATTATATTTTTGTGTTTGGAAAGACCTTCGATCTTATGCCTACGTACCAACATAAAAATGAGGGATCAAAACCTCGTAGTTCGTGATACAAATTTCAAAGTGGATGCATTGCTTTTAATAGAATTTAAGTTTGAAAGGCACAAAGGCCTAAAAATTGATTTGAATGAGTTAGTTCTTTTTTGATTTTTTGAAAGTTTAAGTCAAGTATAATTAAGTTTATTTATAAATTTAGTTTAAGAAAAGAAGTTTGAAAATGTAACGGCATAAGGCCAAAGTTTATATATTTTTGCAAAGTGGTCAAAGTTTTGAATAAAATAAGTTCAATCAAAAAAGATTTTAAAAAGGGAGGGAGAGATTTTGAAATTAAAGAAATGGGGAGAAGATGAAGAGACTAATCCTAGGAACAAAATTAAAAGTTAAGAGTTGAAAAGATCTGACCAAATGGGTAGCAATCCAATAGACAAAAATGTCAATAGAAACCTAGAATTCCCTTGGATATTTAGAATCAAGCAACACACAAATGCACAATTATATTATCTTGAAGAGCAAAGACATCAAATAAAGATAACCACATCCAAGCTTTAGCCATTCCATGATCTTCTTCAGATTAGCCCATGTAACCGATGGATTCCACAAGTCACAGGTTCAAAATAACAACTTCACAATGATCATGTTGTAGATGAACTCAGAGGGATCTTTGAATGATGTATCAAATGAAGTTTAAAATTTCAAGCACTTGGTTTCTCAATAAGTTGGCATTAGCCAAGTCCTTTAGCATAGGAATGTTGCCTAAGTTCTAAGTCCATTTGTCCAAGATCAAGCCAACAGTCCACACAAAAGTTTTTTAGGGTTTTTTGTTATTATTATGTACATTAATGGTCAAAGACCACCCAAACAAACAAAGTATACACAAACAAGATATATCACACAATATGGTCCAAATGGACAAAGGGAAAATTGCATTAACATAAACAATTAGAATGATATGAACAATGGTAAATGAATGAAGGCTAGAATTAAATGACATTAACGTAAATGGCTTGAAATTAAAAGATAGTTGTTAATGAATTAGAAGTTAGTATTGTTTTGCTTTTGCTTTTTCATTTTAAGACATTCTTTGGAGAACACTTAACCCACTTATCACAAGCATGGATCCTTGAGCCAAGACATCTTCCAAAGGAAGGAAAAAAGGCCAAGTTTCCACACAATACCATGAAAGAGGGGAGACTTACAATCTCACTAACTAGAATGATATGCCTTTTGTGTCACAAATTTAGCTCTATGTTAAGCAATCGTAATTGGACTTATGTAGAAGTCACAGCTATTTGAAGTCGGGCAATATAATTTTGGTGTTAATGCATGTTAGAGACATAGTATAATGGGCTATGCTCATGAAACATACCACACACAAAAAAAGTATGCAAAAGAAGTGGCCTAATGAGATGAATGCATATAGAAGGGGAATGAGATGAAAAGGGAGGCGAATGGATCAAAACTCAAATTGATCAAAGGAGGACTTTTATCAAATTAATATCATCTATTCATTTTGGGAGATAGAATGTACATTCCATCAATCCCCTAAATCCAATGATATTAACTTGACAAAGTCAAATCAACCTTGACCAAGGCCCAACAACAAGAGTCAAACTCAAACAAGTTATCACAATTGGTCAACAAAATTATTTGGCATTTATTCAAATAAAAACTACTAAAATAAGGCATTTAAATTAAATATGGTTTTTCAAATTCCTAAAACCTAATCAAAACACCAAATAAATGGCCATGAGATTTATCATAGGTCAAACAAGGTCAAAGGACCTTGGAGAAATTTTTTCAGAATTTTTAAAGACTTAAAAGTATTTTTAAACAATTAAAAACAAATGAAAAATCAATTAAATCATGAAAAATATTAATAATGATCCAAAAAATAATTTTAATTCAGAATATGAAAGAGGAAATTATTTGAATTTTTTTGGTGAAACTCTCATATTTTTTTTGGATAAATATTAAAATTAATATGAATTAAAGAAAATAAAAGGAATAAAGGAAAATAAGAAAATAACCAAAAAACGTCGACCACTTGATCTCCTCATTAATTGAGGTGGCAGATCAAGTGGTCCTCAGCGCGCTTTCCATCGTGGACTTAAGTCAATGCGCCACATGAATGGTAATCAGAACCAACGCGTGAGATTAGATCATTCCAAATGGGATCAACGACTCAGAATCTGTCCAGCACACCACCGACGTTGGACCTCCGGTCACCTTCTCAGGCGAGGCCCACCGGACTGGTTCACTCATCACCATCAAGGAAATGAAAAAGGAGGACATGATCTGAAAGAAAAAATGGCGTAGAGCACGAATCTGACCTCAATTTTAACTAACTCCACATATATAGAATGATATGAGGGGTTGAATTTTGAGGTGTGTCAACTGAGTTGCTTCAATTTGACATCTAAGTAACTCAATCTTCTTGCCTACATTGGCAGGACTTCAGACAACCAAAGATCAAAGTGAATTGAGTGGAATTGAGAGAGAATCGAAGAGATGAAATTTTCTGGAAAATACCTTTAATGTAGGTCTGAAGTGTTTAGAATGCACAAAAGGTCTTGGATCCCTGGAGTTTTTAATCTCAAAACAGTGAGATTCCAACTCAATTTCCAAAGGAAATTCTCAGGATTATCCTCTCAAATGGAAGGGTTTGGTGTTTGGGATCAAAGCTGGCGCGAAGGGGTCCTCAATTCTGAGCATATGGAGCTCTATTTATAGCTGAATCATGTGATATTTGCACCTTCCAAATGAGTTTCCAAAATTGGTAATGAGTGATGCATGTGTGCATGGGCGTGTACAGACCCATGAGATTATTCCATTTGATCCATAATTGAGTGTGAACATGTATGAAATAAAATTGGAGTGCTAGGAAATTGTACATGGAAGCTTGAAGTTTGATTTTTGCCAAATGATGATGCAATGTTCAAGCCATACGCAGCCCATTCAAACCATGTCCAAAATCGATGAAATTGGACTTTTTGGAAAGGTTACATCAAGAGGAACAACTTTCATGTTCAAGACTTTTCCATTTGAAGCTTTTATCATGATGAATTTTGAGGTGGTATTTTGGAAATTTCAACATGTTGAAATTTTTTCTAAGTGTCAAGCCATATATCACAATATTCCAACTTGCTTAACTTTCTATGTGAGCTTCAAATGAGAAATATGTCTGCATCAAAGTTGTAGATATTTCAAATACATTCAAAATGGTCACCAATTTAATGCCATTTGGATTTGGGATGATAGAGTTATGCATTTTTGAAGTTTGGAAAAATCACTTGTTCAATGGTATAGGTCAAAAGTGACCTATAATGTAACCTCCTATCACATGCTCATAAAAGTTGAATCAACTCTCACTCTAAACATAAAAGTTGAAGTAGACATCTTGAATTTGATTGTGCAACTTAGAAATAGTTCATCTTATAAAAATTGAGCAAGTTATGGCCTTGGGAAGTTGACTTTCAAATTAGGGTTTAGATAAAATGACCTATAATGTTTCGACATAGAAAATGATTTTCCAAGAAAAACTAGCTCTAGGTCTCAACATGAATGTTGTTTGGAATGTCATTTAGAGTAACGTTTCTCTTGGAATCATTTTCATATGGTGAAAATTGTAGGAGATAGGGTCTAGGGAGACCCAGTTTTGATCAGATGAATTCATCTGGCCAACCACCATCAACCAACTTGCTAACCTTTAATTCTTTGGACTTTCTTGGCTCGTGGTAGATCATATATGTATAAGATGATGAATTTTTGTGTGTGCCTTTATAAATTTGATCAATTGGTGAGATAGCTTGTTGGAGAAGTTACTTAAGATACCCTCAAACTCTTGAAGAATGCTTGATCAATATAACACGTAGGAATAAATGGAACTCATATATGATGCTCATAACCATTCTTGGATCAAATCATGGTTGTGCTCTTTGTCATGAGGGTTTTAAACCCTAGATATGAACTTGATAAATCTATGGAGATCATGCCCTACCTACAAAAGAGTTAGGCAAATGCAAAGACATATTTTTGGTATTTTGGTTAGTAAAATGATAATATACAAGTATGATACAATCACATAGTGCTTGGTGATATCTCCCAAAATACACCCAATGAAGGAGGGGTAAGGAGGATGCCAAGGTATGATCCCTATTCTGATGCTTATGATGAAATTGCATGAGGGATCTTAGGGTCAAAATTGGGGTCTTACAGATGCCCCTATTTAAGGATATTCTAACTGAGGAGGCGAAGTTTAAAATCTTCATGTCGACTCAGTTGAATGGGCTTAAATAACAACACATAGAAACAAATTTTGGTCCCTAAGAGTCCTCATGATGCATATGATATGAATGCAAAAGTTAATGCTCTATGGGGAAATATTGCCACAAAGGAAAAGAAATCAGAGAGACTGAAAATCTGCAGGAGTATAATATATTTCGTAAGGAAAACTCACTGGAGAGACAGAGACTCTGGGGGGAAAAAGGAGTTATGCGTAGGCCAGGCTACGACTTAAAACTAATGGGGGACTCGAGGAATTCCATACAATTATGGAAAAGACTCAGCTGGGGAAACAACAACATCTCCAGGGGATACGAGTAAGTCAGGATAAAACTGAAGTACTTGAATCATGCAGGAAAAGCAATTTCACTAAGGAAATGCGCACTCAACTCAACTGGGGAAGAAATAAACTTCAACACAGGAGGAGCAAAAATCTATTATCTACTACCTGTTACTGGGTGAGGAGATAATAAAGATCTGACAGAGAGAACATCAGTCATCGGTTAGGATAAACATATCAAGGATGACTTGCTGGGAACCAACAGAAGGGAATATTCATTACCGGTTACTGGGTAAGAATAGCCTTGTTGGGAAGAACTGCAGAAAATATGATTTACAACTACCAGTTACTGGGCAGAAGACCAAGGGTGAGAATATCCATCATCGGTTAGGATGAACATATCAAGGATAAACTCAACAGGGAAGAAAATCCATCATCGGTTAAGATGAACATATCAAGGATAGACTTGCCTGGGAAATGTCAAGGAGGATATATGTCATCGATTAAGATGAACATATCAAGGATAAACCAACTGAACACAAAGTAGGAATTACATCTATCGAATGCTAGATAGAAGACCAACAAAGAGAAATCGTCACCGATTAGGATGAACATATCAAGGATAAACTCTGAGAGGGGAGAAAATATAGGGATTACATCTATCAGTTACCGGATAGAATACCAAGATAGAGAATCCGTCACTGGTTAAAGTGAACATATCAAGGATAAACTCTGCGGAGGGGACAAAAGCAGGATTTACAACTACCAGTTACTGGGTAGAAGACCGCAAAGAGAAGGAAACCCGTCATCGGTTATGATGAACATATCAAGGATTACTCTCTGGGGAACAAGAATAGGGATTACAACTACCTTTTTACTGGGTAGAACACCAAAGGTGAGAATATCCGTCATCGGTTAGGATGAACATATCAAGGATAAAAATCAGGCAGGGGAAAGAAAGATATCCGACACCGGTTAGGGTGAACATATCAAGGATATACTTCCTGGGGAATCAGATCGACTAGGGACTCTACTGAGGAGAAAACAGGGATACTTTTGCCAGGCATTGGGAAAGAAGTAACAAACTGCAAACTAAGAAGAATATTACCAGTCACTGGGCAATAGGCTCTTAGGAGACTCAAAGCATCTATCTAGGTAAGAGCTAGAAAGAAACAGTCAATTGAGACTCAACCCAATGAGGATATAACTCAAGGGGAGTGATTCCATCCAGATAAACAACTGGAAAGGAAACTGAAGTAATAATCATCCACGAGGAAACAAACTCAGTGGGGAAGAGGAGAAAGGTTAAAGTCTTTCTGCCTAAGGGGCTGTCGCTCTACAATTGAGGCAGGACAGACACCGAAATATGTATGAGGATAAAGTACCACCATACAGAGAATGAGAATCTCAAATCGACAAATCAAACAAATATGATGGTACCAATATGCAATTATAAAATTATCTGAATGTATATGTATATGATGATTATGCTGACAAAACGATCACAAAGGATACAAAGGTGTCACAAAGAATTTGAATCATCGGTACAATCCCCAGTTAATCCATAAAAAGAGGGAGACAACTGCTGGAGAACAGAGAAATCACAAACCAAATGCTTAAATCTAGCCGAGAGAGGAGATCTACTGAGGAGAGGAGAAGTTATCGAGTCTGCAAGGAATTTTAGGTCAACACCATATTAAATGGGAGACAACCATGTAGAATATAAACACAAATAGCTGCTCAGAAACCAGGAGGGAACTCTGACTTGGAGCGAGTCAGATGGCGACTGGTGGGGAAACCAATGCGATCTACTAGGGAAAACAACTTACTCTGCTGAAGATCAACCCTGTTGGGGAATACAGAAACACCGTCGGGGAAATAACATGCCGCAAGGTACTGAATAAACCAACTTAGCTGGGAAAAGGAAATGGAACTCCGTTAGGGAACCGACACTCCGCAGGGGAACCGGATCAACACAGACAACTAGGGATACCCGAAGGGTTAACTGCTTGGGGTAACCTCTGATGCTTAACACTTAAGGACTTGCTGCTCTTGAAGCGCTGTTGATACTTCCTTTTTAATTGCTTTGAAAATTCTTGCTTATATATGGTTTGAGAGAAAATGATTTTGATTAAAAAATTTAAATTTTCAAAATGATCATAATAAAATTTAAACTATTGGCTGAAGTAAATAAGAGTAGAAATAATTGGATAAAAGCTCAACTTTATTTAATGGGATGGTAGTCTGTAAATGACAAGACTCCATGGATTTTTACAAAGTTGAAAATGGTAATTTACATGGAAAAGGGCTACATTGAATACAAACGATCCTTAATCCTTCTACTAATCCTTTGATATCCACTGTGCTCTTGACCGCTGCTAGGGTGATGAATCGACGTCAACCATTGTGCTCAACAAAGTCTTTCCAAAATTGGACGATCAACAGAATGCAGTTACTTGCCATAATCCCTAATTTTTTCATAAGTTGCCCCAAGGTGGGGTACTCAACTGATCGGGATTTTTTATTTTATTTTTATGTCTCTAATTTTTTCCTGGATCGCCCTTTCGGGTTTTCAATCCACTGACACGCTCTTTTTTGCCTAAGCCGCCCTTTCGGGTTTTCAACTTAGTGAGCCGTTCTTTTCTTTTTAGGCGAAGTATTTCTTCACTGCATTTGCGTTCACAGGACGAGTGAACTCTTCACCATCCATAGTTGTAAGAATCAAAGCACCGCCTGAAAAGGCTCTTTTAACAACATATGAGCCTTCATAATTAGGAGTCCATTTTCCCCTAGAATCTGGTTCGAATGACAAAATCTTCTTGAGCACAGGATCACCTTCTCGGAACACACGAGGTCTGACCTTCTTATTAAAAGCTTTCTTCATCCTCTGCTGATATAACTGGCCATGACACATGGCAGTCAATCTCTTCCCTTCAATCAAATTCAACTGGTCAAACCTGGTCTGACACCATTCAGCCTCAGTCAACTTGGTTTCCATGAGCACACCCAATGAAGGAATCTAACCCTCTCCGGGGAGCACTGCTTCCATACCATACACAATAGAGAAAGGGGTTGCCCCTGTTGAAGTGCGGATGGATGTATGATACCCATGCAAAGCAAATTGGAGCATCTCATGCCAATCCTTATACGTGATAACCATCTTCTAAATGATCTTCTTAATGTTCTTATTTG
Organism: Lathyrus oleraceus; assembly: GCF_024323335.1. NCBI lineage: Eukaryota > Viridiplantae > Streptophyta > Magnoliopsida > Fabales > Fabaceae > Lathyrus > Lathyrus oleraceus. The sequence goes on along the minus strand of NC_066579.1, from coordinate 158,569,797 downwards.
CAGCTTCAACAATCCCATTCATCTTGGGTCTGTAGGGAGAAGAATTATGGTGTTCGATCTTAAAGTTTTTGCGAAGAGCTTCCACCATATTATTATTCAAGTTCGATCCATTATCAGTAATGATCTTGCTTGGCACACCATAACGGCATATGATCTGATTCTTGACAAACCTCACAACAACTTGCTTGGTTACATTTGCATATGATGCCGCTTCAACCCATTTTGTGAATTAGTCAATTGCCACCAGAATGAAACGATGTCCATTTGAAGCTTTGGGCTCAATCATCCCAAGCATATCAATTTCCCACATGGAGAAGGGCCATGGGGAAGAAATAACATTCAATAGTGTCAGAGGAACATGAATCTTATCATCATATATTTGACACTTGTGGCACTTCTTCATAAATTTGCAACAGTCAGATTCCATTGTCAGCCAATAGTAACCTGTTCGCAATATCTTCTTTGCTATTGCATGTCCATTGGAATGAGTACCAAAGGAACCTTCATGCACTTCAGTCATCAACAAGTCTGCTTCATGTCTATCCACGCATCTGAGCAAAACCATGTCGTAGTTTCTCTTATATAGTATATCACCATTCAAGTAAAAATTACCGGCTAATCTTCTCAAAGTCTTCTTATCTTTCAAAGATGCCCTAGGCGGATAAATTTGACTTTGGAGGAAACATTTGATGTCAGAATACCACGACTTCTCGTATTTGATCTCTTCAACATCAAACACATGAGCGGGCCTATCAAGACGCATCACAGACAAATTAGGAACTTCATTCTAATACTTCACTACAATCATTGACGCCAACGTTGCAAGAGCATCTGCCATCCAGTTCTCATCTCGAGGGATATGATGAAACTCAACCTTTGCAAAAAAAGTTGAAATCATCCTCGCATAATCTCTATATGATATCAAACCGGGTTGATTCGTCTCCCATTCACCTTTGATCTGATTCACAACCAAAGCTGAGTCTCCAAAGACATCCAAATACTTTATTTTGAGATTCATGGCCTCTTCAAGCCCCATAATGCAAGCTTCATATTCTGCCATGTTGTTTGTACACTTGAAAGTCAATCTAGCTGTAAATGGTAGATGCGTGTTGTAGCGGTAAATTGAGGATCATCAAGCTATGGATAAGCTAGAGATCAAATAACAAGAGTCGCCATCACGCTTTTATTGTTTCCAAGGGAAAAGGGAAAAAGTATGAACAAAACCCAAAAGTAAGAAGTTTTCAAATCAAAACCAATAAAATGTCAGAGATTACAAGTAAGGGGGTTGGTTACACAGAGGGAAGGTGTTAGGACCCAAAGTATCCTATGTACTCCTAGGGAGGCCTTTTTGTGTGATTATGTATTTGGTACAAAATGATGTTTACAAACAAATAGAATGGGGGGATGAGAAAAGAATTTTATTAATTATATTTTTGTGTTTGGAAAGACCTTCGGTCTTGTGCCTACGTACCAACATAAAAATGAGGGATCAAAACCTCGTAGTTCGTGATACAAATTTAAAAGTGGATGCAATGGCATAGGGCCAAAGTTTCTATCTTTTTGCAAAGTGGTCAAAGTTTGGAACAAAATAAGTTCAATCAAAGAAGATTTTGAAAAAGGAGGGAGTGATTTTGAAATTAAAGAAATGGGGAGAAGATGAAGAGACTAATCCTATGCACAAAATTAAAAGTTAAAAGTTGAAAAGATCTGACCAAATGGGTAGCAATCCAATAGACAAGAATGTCAATAGAAACCCAGAATTCCCTTGGACATTTAGAATCAAGCAACACACAAATGCACAATTATATTATCTTAAAGAGAAAAGGCATCAAATAAAGATAGCCATATCCAAGCTTTAGCCATTCCATGATCTTCTTCAAGATTAGCCCATGTAGCAAATGAATTCCACAAGTCACAGGTTCAAAATAACAGCTTCACAATGATCATGTTGCAGATGAACTCAGAGGGATCTTGAATGATGTATCAGATGAAGTTTCAAATCTGCAAGCACTTGGTTTCTCAATAAGTTGGCATTGGCCAAGTCCTTTAGCATATGAATGTTGCCTAAGTTCTAAGTCCATTTTTCCAAGATCAAGGCAACAGTCCACACAAAAGTTTTTTTTAGGGTTTTTTGTTGTTATTATGTACATTAATGGTCAAAGACCACACAAACAAACAAAGTATACACAAACAAGATATATCACACAATATGGTCCAAGTGGCAAATGAATAAAGGCAAGAATGATATGAACAATGGCAAATGAATAAAGGCAAGAAATAAATGACATTAAAGTAAATGGCTTGAAATTAAAAGTTAGTTGTTAATGAGTTAGAAGTTAGTATTGTTTTGCTTTTGCTTTTCATTTTAAGACATTCTTTGGAGAACACTCAACCCTCTTATCACAAGCATGTATCCTTGAGCCAAGACATCTTCCAAAGGAAGGAAAAAAGGCCAAGTTTCCACACAATACCATGAAAGAGGGAAGACTTACAATCTCACTAACTAGAATGCTATGCCTTTTATGTCACAAATTTAGCGCTATGTTAAGCAATCGTAATTGAACTTATGTAGAAGTCAAAACTATTTGAGGTCGGGCAATAGAATTTTGGTGTTAATGCATGTTAGAGAAATAGTATAATGGACTATGCTCATGAAACATACCACACACAAAAAGAATATGCAAAAGAGGTGGCCTAATCTCATCCATACTCATGTTAATTTTTCAATCAACTAGCTTTAGGACTTTGAGATATCATAGGCCAAATGAGATGAATGCATAAAGAAGGGGAATGAGATGAAAAGGGAGGGGAATGGATCAAAACTCAAATTGATCAAAGGAGAACTTTTACCAACTTAATATCATCCATTCATTTTGGGAGATAGAATGTACATTCCCTCAATCCCCTAAATCCAATGATATTAACTTGACAAAGTCAAATCAACCTTGACCAAGGCCCAATAACAAGAGTCAAACACAAACAACTCATCACAATTGGTCAACAAAATTATTTGGCATTTATTCAAATTAAAAATACTAAAATAATGCATTTAAATTAAATATGGTTTGTAAAATTCCTAAAACCTCATCAAAACACCAAATAAATGGCCATGAGATTTATCATAGGTCAAACAAGGTCAAAGGACCTCGGAGAAAAAATTTCAGAATTTTTGGAAACTTAAAAGTATTTTTAAACAATTAAAAATAATCAAAAAATCAATTAAATCATGAAAAATATTAATAATGATCCAAAAAATAATTTTATTTCAAAATATGAAAGAGGAAATTATTTGAAATTTTTTGGTGAAACTCTCATATATTTTGGATCAATATTAAAATTAATATGAATTAATGAAAATAAAACAAATTAAATGAAATTCAAATAATCAGAAAAAATGTGACCCACTTGATCTCCCTCATTAATTGAGGTGGCAGATGAAGTGGATGAGCGCGCGCAATCCACCATGCACTTGAGTCAACTGTCCACACGCGTGGTAATCCGTATGTACGCTCGAGATTAAAACAAAATGGCAAGATCATGTGGCTGGGAGACGTGCCAACGCACGGCCGGAGTTATATCTCCGGTCTTCTTCTCCGGTGGACCTCATCGGACTGGTCCACCCTCAACCATCACTAAAATAAAAATGGAGGACATGATCTGAAAGAAAAAATGGCGTAGAACACGAATCTGACCTCAATTTTAACTAACTCCACATATATAGAAAGATATGAAGAATTGAATTTTGAGGTGTGTCAACTGAGTTGCTTCGATTTGACCTCTAAGAAACTCAATATTCTTGCCTACATTGGTAGGATTTCAGACAACCAAAGATCCAAGAGAATTGAGTGGAATTGAGAGAGAATCAAAGAGATGAAGTTTTCTAAAAATTACCTTCAATGTTATGCAGTTCTTGATGTTGCTTGCTCCAAACACGATCTGATCACACTTGAGAAGCTAGCAGGAAGTGATTGATGAGGTTGCAAGGCTTGGGATCCTGGAGTTTTTGAATCTCCAACAATTGAGATTCAAACTCAAATTTCAAATTGAAATTTATCAGGGTTTCCTTTGGAATGAAAGGGTTTCAATGGGGGGCAAAGTTGGCGTGCAAAGTGTGATTCAAATGAGAACAGAGAGCATGTATTTATAGCATGAATGAATGATATTTTCACACTTCAAATTTTGTCCAAATTTAGCAATGTTAATGGCACGAGTGCATGGGCATGTGCAGGCCCACGATGCAATGCAAAAAGATCCAAAATCAATCCAAATGAAGTCTGAATGGAAGCTTGATTAGCAAGGCAAAGTGAACTGAAGTTTTGAAGTTTGATTCTTTCCAAATATACAGCTCTGTTAAATCCATGCCAGACCTAGCAAACCTCATCCAAAATGCATGAACCTGGGTTTTTTGGAAATAGTGGATCAAGGGGAACAAGTTTGATGTTCAACACCTTTTAATTTGGAGCTTGGAACATGGAGAATTTTGAGGTGGAAGTCTGGAAATTTCAACATGTTGAAATTTTTTCTAAGTGTCAAGCCATATATCTCAATATTCCACCTTGCTTAACTTTCTATGTGAGCTTCAAATGAGAAGAGTGTCTTCATCAAAGTTGTAGATGTTTCAAAGACCTTCAAAATGGTCACCAATTTCATGTCATTTGTATTTGGAATGATAGAGTTATGGGTTTTTGAAGTTTGGAAAAATCACTTGTTCAATGGTATAGGTCAAATAATGACCTATAATGTAACCTCATATCACATGCTCATAAAAGTTGAATTAGCTCTCACTCCAAACATAAAAGTTTAAGTATACATATTGAATTTGATTGTGAAACTTGTAAATATTTCATCTCATAAAATTTGAGCAACTTATGGCCTTGGAAAGTTGACTTTCAAATTAGGGCTTAGACAAAATGACCTATAATGTTTCAACAGAAAATGATTTTCCAAGCAAAACTAGATCTAGGTATCAACATGAAAGATGTTTGGAATGACATTTAGAGTAACTTGTATCTTGGAATCATTTTCATATGGTGAAAATTGTATGAGATAGGGTCTAGGGAGATCCAGTTTTGATTAAATGAATTCATCTGGCCAACCACCACCAACCAACTTGCTAACCTTCAATTCTCTTGACTTTCTTGGCTCATGGTAGATCATATATGCATAAGATGATGAATTTTAAAGTCTCCTTTGAGAAATTTGATCAAATGGGTGAGATAGCTTGTTGGATAAGTTACTCAAGATACCCAGTCAAACTAGGGTTTCCAAGGCAAATCACCCTCAAACTCTTGAAGAAAACTTGATCAATATAACATGTAGGAATAAATGGAACTCATATATGAAGCTCATAACCATTATTGGATCAATTCATGTTTGTGCTCTTTGTCATGAGGGTCTCAAACCCTAGATATGAACTTGATGAATCAATGGAGATCATGCACTACCTACAAAAGAGTTAGGCAAATGCAAAGACATATTTTTGGTATTTTGGTAAGTAAAATAATAAAATACAAGTATGATACAATCACAAAGTGCTTGGTGATCTCTCCCAAAACAAACCCAATGAATGAGGGGTAAGTAGGATGCCAAGGTATGATCCCTATGCTGATGCTTATGATGAAATTGCATGAGGGATCTTAGGGTCAAAATTGGGGTCTTACAGCTGCCCCTAGTTAAGGACATTCTAACTGAGGAGGCGAAGTTTAAAATCTTCATGTCGACTCAGTAGAATGGGCTTAAATAACAACACATATAAACAAATTTCGGTCCCTAAGAGACCTCATGATGCATATGATATGAATGCAAAAGTTAATGCTCTATGGGGAAATATTGCCACAAAGGAAAAGAAATCAGAGAGACCGAAAATCCGCAGGAGTATAATATATTTCGTAGGGAAAACTCATTGGGGAGACAGAGACTCTGGGGAAAAAATGAGTTATGCATAGGCCAGGCTACGACTTAAAACTACTAGGGGACTCGAGGAATTCCATACAAACATGGAAACGACTCAGCCGGGGAAACAACAACATCTGCAGGGGATACGAATAAGTCAGGATAAAACTGAAGTACTTGAATCATGCAGGAAAAGCGATTTCACTAAGGAAATGCGCACTCAACTCAACTGGGGAAGAAATAAACTTCAAAACAGGAGGAGCAGAAATCTATTATCTACTATCTGTTACTGGGTAAGGAGATAATAGAGATTTGATGGAGAGAACACCCGTCATCGCTTAGGATGAACATATCAAGGATGACTCGCTGAGAACAGCCAGGAGGGAGTATTTATTACTAGTTACTAGGTAAGAATAGCCTTCCCGGGGAAAACTGCAGAAGATAGGATTTACAACTACCAGTTACTAGGCAGAAGACCAAGGGTGAGAGTATTCGTCATCTGTTAGGATGAACATATCAAGGATAAACTCAATAGGGAAGAAAATCCATCATCGATTAAGATGAACATATCAAGGATAAACTCAGGCAGGGGAGAGAAAGATATCCGTCATCGGTTAGGGTGAACATATCAAGGATATATTTCCTGGGGATTAGATCCACTAGGGACCCTACTGAGGAGAAAACAAGGATACTTTTGCCGGGTATTGGGCAAGAAGTAACAAACTGCAAACTAAGAAGAATATTACCAGTTACTGGGCAATAGGCTCTTAGGAGACTCAAAGCATCTATCTAGGTAAGAGCTAGAAAGGAACAGTCAATTAAGACTCATCCCAATGAGGATATAACTCAAGGGGAGTGATTCCATCCAGATAAACAACTGGAAAGGAAACTGAAGTAATAATCATCCACGAGGAACAACTCAGTGGGGAAGAGGAGAAAGGTTAAAGTCTTTCTGCCTAAGGGGTTGACGCTCTACAATTGAGGGAGGATAGACACCGAAATTTATATGGATAAAGTACCGCCGTACAGAGAATGAAAACTCCAAATCGACAAATCAAACAAATATGATGGTGCCAATATGCAATTACGAAATTATATATATGTATATGATGATTATATTGACAAAACGATCACAAAGGATACGAAGGTGTCGCAAAGAATTTGAATCATCGGTACAATCCCCGATCAATCCACAAAAAGAGGGAGACAACTGCTGGAGAACAGAGAAATCACAAACCAAAGGCTCAACTCTAGCCGAGGGAGGAGATTTGTAGAGGAGAGGAGAAGTTTTCGAGTCTACAAAGAATTTTAGGTCAATACCATATCAAATGGGAGACAACCATGCAGAAGATAAACACAAAATAGCTGCTCAAAAACCAGGAAGAAACTCAGACTGGGAGCGAGTCGGATGGCGACTGGTGGGGAAACCAATGCGATCTACTGGGGAAAAGACCTTACTCTGCCGAAGATCAACCCCGTTGGGGAATACAGAAACACTTCCAGGGAAATAACACGCCGCAAGGTACTGAATCAACCAACTTAGCTGGGAAAAAGGATCGGGACTCCGCTAGGGAACTAACACTCTGTAGAGGGACCAGAACAACACAAATGACTAGGGATACTCGAGGGGTTAACTGCTTGAGGAACCTTTGATGTTTCACACTTAAGGACTCGTTGCTATTGAAGTGCTGTTGATACTTCTTTTTTAAATTGCTTTGAAAAATTCTTGCTTTTATATGTTTTGAGAGAGAAAGGAAAAAAATGATTTTGATTAAAAAACTTAAATTTTCAAAATGATCATAATAAAATTTAAACTATTGGCTGAAGTAAATAAGAGTATAAACAATTGGATAAAAGCTCAACTTTATTTAATGGGATGGTAGTCTGTAAATGACAAGACTCCATGGATTTTTACAAAGTTGAAATGGTAATTTACATGGAAAAGGGTTTCATTAAATACAAATGATCATTAATCCTTCTACCAATCCTTGATATTCACTGTGCTCTTGACCGCTGCTGGGATGATGAATTGACGTCAACCCTTGTGCTCAAAGTTCTCCAAAATTTGAAGATCAGCAGAATGCAGTTACTTGCCATAATCCTTAATTTTTGCATAAGTTTCCCCAAAGTGGGGTACTCAACTTATTAGGAAATTTCTGTTTTTATGTCTCTAACTTTTGCCTGGATCGCCCTTTCGGATTTTCAATCCACTGAGAAGCTCATTTTTGCCTAAGCCGCCCATTCAGGTTTTCCACTTAGCGAGCTGTTCTTTTCTTTTTAGGCGAAGTATTTCTTGACTGCATCTGCGTTTATAGGACGAGTGAACTCTTCACCATCCATAGTTGTAAGGATCAAAGCACCGCCTGAAAAGGCTCTTTTAACAATATATGGGCCTTCATAATTGGGAGTACATTTCCCTTAGAATCTGGTTTGAACGATAGAATCTTCTTGAGCACAAGGTCACCTTCTCTGAACATACGAGGTTTGACCTTCTTATCAAAAGCATTCTTCATCCTTTGCTGATATAACTGACCATGACACATAGCAGTCAATCTCTTCTCTTCAATCAAATTCAATTGGTTAAACCTGGTCTGACACCATTCAGCCTCAGTCAACTTGGCTTCCATGAGCACACGCAATGAAGGAATCTCAACCTCTACGGGGAGTAATGCTTCCATACCATACACAAGAGAGAAAGGGGTTCCCCCTGTTGAAGTGCGGAAGGACGTACGATACCCATGCAAAGCAAACGGGAGCATCTCATGCGAATCCTTGTATGTGACAACCATCTTCTGAATGATCTTCTTAATGTTCTTGTTTGCAGCTTCAACAACCCCATTCATCTTGGGTCTGTAGGGAGAAGAATTATGGTGTGCAATCTTGAAGTCTTTGCAAAGAGCTTCCACCATATTATTATTCCAGTTCGATCCATTGTCAGTAATGATCTTACTTGGCACACCATAACGACATATGATCTGATTCTAGATAAACCTCACAACAACTTGCTTGGTTACATTCTCATATGATGTCGCTTCAACCCATTTTGTTAAGTAGTCAATTGCCACCAAAATGAAATGATGTCCATTCGAAGCTTTCGGTTCAATCATCCTAATCATATCAATTTCCCACATGGAGAAGGGCCATGGGGAAGAGATAACATTCAATAGTGTCGGAGGAACATGAATCTTATCAACATAAATTTGACACTTGTGGCATTTCTTCACAAATTTGCAACAGTCAGATTCCATTTTCAGCCAATAGTAACCTGCTCGCAACATCTTCTTCGCCATTGCATGTCCATTGGAATGAGTACCAAAGGAACCTTCATGCACTTCAGTCATCAACAAGTCTGCTTCGTGTCTATCCATGTGTAAGACCCCAATTTTGACCCTAAGATCCCTCATGAAATTTCTTCATAAGCATTAGCATTGGGATCATGGCTTGGCATCCTCCTTACCCCTCCTTCATTGGGTTTGTTTTTGGAGAGATCACAAAGCACTTTGTAATTATATCATACTTGTATTTTATCATTTCACTAACCAAAATACCAAAAAAACATGTCTTTGTATTTGCCTAACTTTTTTGTAGGAAGGGCATGATCTCATTGATTCATCAAATCCACATCTAGGGTTTGAGACCCTCATGAACAAAGAGCACAACCAATAATTGATTCAATGATGGTTATGAACATCATATATGAGTCCCAATGATCTCTACATGTTATATTTATCAAGTTTTCTTCAAGAGTTTGAGGGTGACTTGCCTTGGAAACCCTAGTTTGACTAGGTATCTTGAGTAACTTTTCCAACAAACTATCTCACCAATTGATAAAATTTTTCAAGGGACACTTCAAAATTCATCATCTTATGCATATATGATCTACCAGGAGCCAAGAAAGTCAAGAGAATTGGAAGTTAGCAAGTTGGTTGATGGTGGTTGGCCAGATGAATTCATCTAATCAAAACTGGGTCTCCCTAGACCCTATCTCCCACAATTTTCACCATATGAAAATTATTCCAAGAGAAAACTTACTCTAAATGACATTACAAACAACTTTTCATGTTGAGACCTAGAGTTAGTTTTTCTTGGAAAACCATTTTCTATGTTGAAACATTATAGGTCATTTTGTCTGAACCCTAATTTGAAAGTCAAATTCCCAAGGCCATAACATGCTCAATTTTTATGATATGAAATATTTCCAAGTTACACAACCAAATCCAATGTGTATAATTTAACTTTTATGTTTGGAGTGGGAGCTAATTCAACTTATTTGAGCATGTGATATGAGGCTACATTATAGGTCACTTTTGACCTATACCATTGATCAAGTGATTTTTCCAAACTTCAAAAATGCATAACTCTATCATTTCAAATCCAAATGACATGAAATTGGTGACCATTTTGAAGGTATTTGAGAGAGCTACAACTTTGATGAAGACACTTTTCTCATTTGAAGCTCCTATAAAATGTTAAGCAAAGCGGAATATTGAGACATATGGCTTGACATTTAGAAACTTTTTTATATGTCAAAATTTTCCAAACTTCCACCTCAAATTTCTCCAAGTTCCGAGCTCCAAATGAAAAAGTGTTCAACATAAAACTTGTTCCTCTTGATCTCACCTTTCCAAAGAGCTCAAATTCATTCATTTTGGATGAGAAATGCATAGGCTGCGCATGGCTTAAACAGGCTGATATCATTTGGCATGGATCAATCTTCAAGCATCAATGTACATGTGCCTTGCAATCTAAGCTAACTTCAAACCATCTGATATGCAAATTTGGACCTTCAACCATCATTTCATGGGCCTATGCACGCCCATGCACCATTGCATCATCATTTGCCAATTTTGGAAAGTAAAAGTGAGTGTGCAAATATCACATGATTCAGCTATAAATAGAGCTTCAATTGCTCAGAATTCATAACACCATTGCGCCAACTTTGATCCTCCATTGAAAACCCTTCACTCTCATAGGATAATCCTGATAAATTCATTTGAATTTGAGCTTGAATCTACTATTTTGGAATTCAATTCTCCAGGAATCCATTGCTTCTAAACCTTTCCATTCTCTTCCTGCAAGCAATTGAAGTGAGTCCAAGCACAAGCTATATCAAGATCCATCGTGTTCAGACCTCCATTGAAGGTAATTTGCAGAAATTTTTAACTCTTCGATTCTCTCAATTTCTTGCTCAATTCCATTGATTCTTTGGTTGTCTGAAGTCCTACCAATGTAGGCAAGAAGATTGAGTTTCTTTGAGGCTAAATCAAAGCAACTCAGTTCATGTACCTTAAATTTCAAATCCACATATCTCTTAATATATTTGGAATTGGAATGAATGGAGGTCAGATTCGAGCTCAGTACCATTTTTTCTTCAAGATCATGTCCTTGTTTTTCTTTTTGGTGATGGTTCATCTTGACCAGTCCGGTGTGGACTGCCGGAGAAGATGACCGGAGCTCTGGCTCCGACGATGACTTGGCAAGGTTGTGAACCATAGGATCCATGTATCACGTTTTAATCCTGAGCGTTTGTTTTAATTACCATTTGTACAACGCAATTGACTAGGGTACATGTGGAACGCGCGTTTTGGATCATCAGATCTGCCACCTCAATTAATGAGGGAGATCTGATGGTCCACGTATTTTTGATTTTCAGCATTTTTATTTTAATTGCATTTTCTTCAATAATTCGTATTAAATTTAATATTGATCCAAAAAATATGGTACTTTCACCAAAAAATTTCAAATATTTTTCTCTTTCATATTTTGAATTAAAGTTATTTTTTAGATCATTATTAATATTTTTCATGAATTAATTGATTTTGCATTTGTTTTTAATTGTTTAAAAATATTTTTAAGTGTCCAAAAATTATGAAATTTTTTCTCCAAGGTCCTTTGACCTTGTTTGACCTATGATAAATCTCATGGCCATTTCTTTGGTGTTTTGATGAGTTTTTAGGAATTGGACAAAACATATTTGATTTTAATGCATTATTTTATTATTTTTAATTGAATAAATGTCAATTAAATTTTGTTGACCATTTGTATTGACTTATTTGAGTTTGCTTGTTTGTTGTTGGGCCTTGGTCAAGGTTGATTTGACTTTGTCAAGTTAATATCATTGGATTTAGGGGATTGATGGAATGTACATTCCATCTCCCAAAATGAATGAATGATATTAATTTAATAAAAGTCCTTCTTTGACCAATTTGTGATCTCATTCATCCCCTTTCCACTTCATCTAATCCCCCTTCTTCATCCATTCATTTCCATTTGGCCTATGGCATCTCAAGGTCGTAATGCTAGTTGATTGAAAAATTGTCATGAGTATGGATGAGATTAGGCCACACCTTTTGCATATTTTTTGTGTGTGGTATGCTTCATGAGCATAGTTCATTATACTTTGTCTCTAACCTGCATTAACACCAAAATTTTATTGCCCGACCTCAAATAGTTGTGACTTCTACATAAGTCCAATTACGATTGCTTAACATAGCGCTAAATTTGTGACATATAAGGCATAAGCATTCTAGTTAGTGAGATTGTAAGTCTCCCCTCTTTCATGGTATTGTGTGGAAACTTGGCCTTCTTTCCTTCCTTTGGAAGATTTTTGGGTTCAACGATCCATGCTTGTGATAAGTGGGTTGAGTGTTCTCCAAAGAATGTCTTGAATTGAAAAGAAAAGCAAAACTAACCTCTAACCTACTAACTATTAACTTTTAATTTCAAGCTTTTACTTTAATCCAATTTACTTTTAGCACTTTATTTCATTTGTCATTGTACATATCATTCTAATTGCTTATGTTAATGTAATTTTCACTTTGTCCACTTGGACCATATTGTGTGATATATTTTGCTTGTGTTGCTTTGTTTATTTGTGTGGTCTTTGACCATTAATGTACATAATAATCATAAAAATCCTAAAAAACTTTTGAGTGGACTGTTGGTTTGACCTTGAGCAAATGGACTTAGAATTTAGGTAACCTCCCTATGCTAATGGACTTGGCCAATGCCAACTTGTTGAAGAACCAAGTGCTTGCAAATTTGAACTTCATATGATACATCCTTGAAGATCTCTCTAAGATTCATCTGCAATATGATCACTGTGAAGCTGTTATTTTGAACCTGTGACTTGTGGAATTCATCTGTTGCATGGGCTATTTTGAAGAATATCATGGAATGGATAAGCTTGGATGAGGCCATCTTTATTTGATGCCTTGCTCTTCAAGATGATATAATTATGCATTTGTGTGTTGCTTGATTCTAAAAGTCCAAGGGAATTCTGGGTTTCTATTGACATATTTGTCTATTGGATTGCTACTCATTTGGTCAGATCTTTTCAACTCTACACTTTTAATTTTTGTGCATAGGATAGTCTCATCATCTTCTCCCCATTTCTTTAATTTCAAAATCTCTCCCTCCATTTTCAAAAATCTTCTTTGTGTGAACTATTTTTGCTATAAAATTTGACCATTTTTGCAAAGAGGTAGAAACTTTGGCCTTATGCCATTGCCTTTTCAAACTTATCTTCTTAAATCAAACTTGTAAATAAATTTAACTATACTTGACTTAAACTTTCAAAAAGCCAAAAATAACTAACTCATTCAAACTATTTTGGGCCTTTGTGTCTTTCAAACTTAAATTTTATTAAAATCAACATACTCATTTTGAAATTTGTAGCACGAACTACGAGGTTTTGATCCCTCATTTTTATGTTGGTATGTAGGCACGAGACCGAAGGTCTTGTCAAACACAAAAATATAATCAATGAATTCTTTTCTCATCCCCCCATTCTATTTGCTTGTAAATATCACTTTGTACAAAATACATATGCACACAAAAAGGGCTCCCTAGGAGTACCTAGGACACTTTGGGTGCTAACACCTTCCCTTTGTCTAACGAACCCCCTTACCCGTGATCTCTGACTTTTATTAGTTTTTATTTGAAAACTTCTTACTTCTTGGGTTTTGTTCGTAATTTTTCCCTTTTCCCTTGGAAACAATAAAAGCGCGGTGGCGACTCTTGTTAATTGATCTCTAGCTTGTCAATAGCTTGATGATCATGAATTTCCCACTACAGAAATTAAGTGGCGACTCTGCTGGGGAGTAGTCTCCAGTGGGTTTAGCCTACTTTTTGTGTGAATATATTTGTATATATGTGATGTTTGTATATATGTATGTATGATATAATCTGCTTGTTGTGCTTGGTGATCTCTGAGTGGTGAGATAAGTTCTAACCTGAACTTGAGTGCAATTAAGATAGGAGGATGGTATAGTCATGTTCGACCTGTGTGGAGTAGTCCTTAACAAGTTGGCTTGAGATCCATCTGCTCAGTCGAGACTCCTTTGGATTTGGAAATGTCACACAAGTATTTGTGGTTAGGCATTACTATTTCTAATTGGGTCTGAGAAGCTGGGGACCTTAGAACATTTAACCCATCTTGGCCTATTTAGGATGTAGTGCGGAAATTGTTCAGGTGTAGGCTTGATAACAATTGTTACACGATACTACACTCAGACGAGTTTCTCTTGAGAATATTATGGATCGATGAGTCAGTCATCTTAACCTGTAATATCCGATAGATGGAATTAAGACTCTGAGAACTTTTTAGAACATGATCTACAGGGTTTTATTCTTAGTTCACTCCTTTGGGATGGTTCTTACCCAAACTCCATGCTCGTGACTCACAACAAACCTTTGATTCTTGGTTGATCCAATCAAGTCTTGTCAATATCAATGGAACTTGGGTGTTGATAAGGTGCAAACCATAATCCACCAAAATGGATGATTGATCTTGACAAAGACTTGATTCATCCCTTGATCTTTGTTTGCCTTGTGTGTGATCCCTTATTTGTGATTGTTGCATTCATGCATTCATGCGCATCATAACATTCATCACACAAAATTTTCAAGGAACTAAGGTGTCATTTGCAAATATTTTCAGACCATGGATTATGGACGAAGGAACACTAAGAAGTACAGTTTCAGATGTCCCGACTTGAAATAGTTAAGGAAGATAGCATCTTTTGTATTAGATCCCTTGGACTTCTAACAACGTCATGGGAAGCTTCTGTCCATCTTGTTTGCTGATATGGTTGAAGGACTCTTGAGTGTATTGATGCAGTTCTATGATCCTCTATACCATTGTTTCACTTTCTCAGATTTTCAGCTTGTGCCCACCTTGGAGGAGTATTCTCATCTTTTGGGGATACCTGTTTCTAGTAGAGTGCCTTTTAGTGGATTGGAGGAGATTCCACGATCTAGTATTATTGCTGAAGCTCTTCACTTGAAGAAGTTTGAGATAGAGGCTCATTGGGTGAAGAAAGGAGGGTTATTTGGGTTGCCATCTGGTTTCCTCATCAAGGAAGCTACTACTTTTGCTCAAGCTGGTAGTATGGACGCTTTTGAAGCTATCTTTGTGTTGCTCATCTATGGATTAGCTTTGTTCCCTAACATTGACGGTTTTGTCGATGTTAACGCCATTAGACTTTTCTTGATTGGGAATCATGTGCCTACTTTGTTGGGTGATATGTATTTCTCTTTGCATCAAGGAATTCTAAAGGTGGTGGAACGATTGTCTGTTGCATTCCTCTTCTGTACAAGTGGTTTATTTCGCACTTGCCTCAGACGCCTGCTTTTGTGGAGAACAAACAATGTCTAAGGTGGTCTCAGAGACTTATGTCTCTCACTAATGATGATATAGTTTGGTATGACCCATCTTTAAGTAGTTTGGATATTATTGATAGTTATGGTGAATTCTCTAATGTGCCTCTCATTGGCATACAAGGAGGAATTAACTACAACCTTGCTTTGGCTCATCGTCAACTTGGGCTCCCCTTGAGAGACAAACCTAATAACATGTTGTTAGAAGGTCGTTTCTATCAAGAGGGTAAAGATCCCTAACATTTGAAGCAGAAGATTGTGCATGCTTGGCATAATGTGCATAGGAAAGGAAGATCCAAGCTTGGTCTGTGCAATTGTGTAGCTTTGGAGGCTTACACTCTTTGGGTGAAGAAGAGAGCTTTGGAGTTGAAGATGCCTTATCCTTATGGAAGACCTATGTCTGTTGTTGTGGTTGAGCCATTAACTCTCCCTAACCAAGATGTAGAGGAGTTGGAAGATGCACTTATCAAGATGAAGCAAGAGAAGGATATGTGGGAAGAGTGTTTCCGTGCTTTGAGCAAGAAGCATGAAGAGTTGTAATTGGAGTCTAAGGACAAAAATGCACTGATTGAGCTACTTGAAGACCGAGTGACAAAGAGACAGAGAGAGCCAGAGGTTTCATCTTCTAGCATGCCTCAGCCTTCCGTTGCTTGGAAGAAGATTGTTGACAAGCTTGTCCTCGAGAAGACTCAGATGAAGGCTTCTTTTGAGACCGATATCCATCGCATTCGAAGGAAGTACGCACCTTCTGCCAGATCTTCTAATATTGTTGTTAGGGATCCTTAGGATGACTAGTCTCCTTTTCTCTTGTATCTTTTTATTTTGGTTTCTGAAATTGTACTCAGTGTAATCCTTCAAATTTATGTAAATAAAAAGAGATTTTTGGTCACATCAAATTGTTGCAATTGCCACTTAATATATATATATATATATATATATATATATATATATATATATATATATATATATATATATATATATATATATATATATATATATATATATATATATATATATATATATATATATATATATATATATATATATATATATATTTTCAAATGATATAGTAAGTTCCTTGAAAATAAAAAAATCAAGCATTGCATTTCATGCATCATTTGCATAAACAGGTTTTTTCCAGGTGTCTGATTGATGTTCTTCTGTGCTTTAGCCAAGCTGACTCATCGGTACAATATCAGAGCTAATCATCATAAAATTATGGAGCACCTTGATCAAGATAACAGGGAGCTGAAGGACGAGATCGCCCGACTGACTGCCATGATGGAGTCAGTCCTTGCTGCTCAATGCCAAGCTTCTCCAACGCTTGCAACTTCTCCTGCGAGGACTGTTATTTCAGAAGTGGTTACCTCTACTGTTCCTGTTGCCACCACCCACTTCGCACCGAACCTGCCTGCCGGATTCCCTTGGGGAATGCCGCCCAATTTTGTGCCAGAAGGCTTTGTGCCTACCTTTGCTTCCATGCCGACATCTAGCCCGGTCATGTCCGTGCCACCTCCAGTTGTACACACTTTACCTCGCGTAGAGGATACCATCTATCATTCCGAACCGTCTGAGGGTCTGAATATCTATGAGAAGATGGATGAAATGAAAGACCAATTTCTTGAGTTGCGCAAGGAATTGAAAACACTGAGAGGTAAAGATCTGTTTGGGAAGAGTGCTGCTGAATTGTGCTTGGTACCCAATATTAAAATCCCGGTGAAATTCAAAGTGCCTGAATTTGAAAAATATAAGGGGAACTCTTGTCCATTTAGTCATCTTGTGATGTATGCCCTCAAGATGTCAACTTAGACAGATAATGACCAATTGTTGATTCACTACTTCCAGGATAGCTTGACTAGTGCTGCACTCCGTTGGTATATGGGGTTGGATAGTGCAATCATCCACACTTTCAATGACTCGGGAGAGGCTTTTGTGAAGCAATACAAGTATAATGTGGATATGGCGCCAGATAGAGACCAGCTGAGGTCTATGTCTCAGAAAGATAAAGAGACATTCAAGGAGTACACGCAACAATGAAGGGAGTTGATTGCCCAGATCACTCCTCCTTTGGAGGAGAAAGAGATGACAAAGATCTTTCTGAAAACCATGAGTTCATTTTATTATGAACGCATGATCGCCAGTGCCCCCAGTGATTTTACCGAAATGGTAAATATGGGGATGAGACTTGAGGAGGGGGTCCGTGAGGGACGTTTGTCAAGAGAAAAGGCGTCAACAAGCAAGAGGTATAAGAGTAGTTTTAGCAAGAAGAAGGATAATGAAACAAATGCAATTTCTAGTGGGAGGTAGAGGAGGCCTCAGATCCGAAGAAATCCACCACCCCGTCAACATCATCATCATTAAGTATCTTCCGTTATTCCAGTATTTTCTAATCAACAAGCAACACCAATTCAACAAAACATCAACATTAACAACAATAAACGCAACAAAGAACGAACACCTACACAACCAACAATCATCATCAACAACAGAATTTCGAGAGGAAGAAGGTCTCTTTTGACCCAATTCCTATGTCATATGCAGAGTTGTATCCGTCTCTGGTCCTCAAAAACTTGATTCAACCGAGGAACCCACCGCAGATCCCAGAACCACTTCCTTGGTGGTATAAACCCGAGCTTCGATGTGCTTTTCATCAGGGTGCACCCGGACATGATATTGAAAACTTTTATCCGTTGAAGTATGAGGTGCAAAAGCTTATGAAGAGTGGTATGGTGTCCTTTGAGGACCCCACGCCAAATGTGAAAGCTAACCCTTTGCCCGCTCATGGGAACTCTTCAGTGAATATGGTGGACGATTGTCCTGGTGAATTCAAAGTTTTTGATGTCCGGTTTATCCAAAGATCTTTGGTGCAGATGCACAAAGATATCTGTATGGTGAGTGACTGTTAACATGACCATGATGGTTGTGTTGTTTGTAGCGTGAACCCAAGAGGGTGTGATATAGTGAAAAGGGAAATCCAACGTCTGATGGATGAAGGCATGATCCAGATTGTTCAAACCCGTCATGTTGATGACGATGTTAATGTCATAGTGCCCATTTTCAAACAACAAGAGAGGTTGGTAATTCAGTATGATAGTAGCAGCAAAAAGAATGTCAGTCAAAGATCAGTATCGTCGTTGGTAATACGGTTAGCGGGCCCAGTCCCATATGCATCTGATAAGGCTGTACTGTATCAGTACAATGCTACGATGATAGAGAATGGTCAAGAGGTCCTGTTACCTACGACCAGTTCGGTGGTGAGCACTGCTGATGTAACGAAGGTGACCCGCAATGGTCTAGTATTTGGACCGGTGTTCCCGAAGAATAAAGAACAAATAAGTGGTGGTAAGAAGGCGGAGGTGCCTAATGTAGATCCAGTTGGCTGTTCAAAAGATAAGTCTGGTGCATCCAGCAACTTGAAAGCCAATGATGATGATGAGGTACTCCAATTGATCAATAGGAGTGAATTTAATGTGGTTGAGCAGCTGCTCCAGACTCCCTCAAAAATTTCTATGTTGTCTCTGCTTTTGAAGTCCAAAGCGCACAGAGAAGCACTGAAGAGAGTTCTTGACCAAGCATATGTAGAGCAAGATGTTACTGTGGATGAATTTTATCACATTGTGGCTAACATCACTTCATGCAATAATCTGAGCTTTTGCAACGAAGAACTACCCGATGAGGGAAGAAACCATAACCTGGCTTTGCATATTTCAATGAACTGTAAGGAAGATGCTTTGTCAAATGTGCTTGTTGACACCGGTCCGTCACTCAACATGCTTCCGAAGTCAACTTTTTCAAAGCTATCTTACCAAGGAGCTCCCATGAGGTACAGTGGGGTGATTGTCAAAGCCTTTGATGGCTCGCGCAAAACGGAGATTGGTGAAGTGGACCTTCTAGTCAAGATAGGTCCGAGTGATTTTTAGAT
The DNA here is from genome assembly GCF_024323335.1 of Lathyrus oleraceus. Taxonomy (NCBI): domain Eukaryota; kingdom Viridiplantae; phylum Streptophyta; class Magnoliopsida; order Fabales; family Fabaceae; genus Lathyrus; species Lathyrus oleraceus. The sequence continues at coordinate 158,550,323 of NC_066579.1, read as the reverse complement.
TACTTTTCAAGTAATGGATATCCACCCGGCCTACAACTGCTTATTAGGAAGGCCATGGATTCATGAGGCAGGGGTTGTTACCTCCACTTTACACCAGAAGCTCAAATTTGTCAAGAATGGCAAGCTAGTGATTGTGGGAGGAGAGAAAGCGTTGTTGGTTAGCCATCTGTCATCTTTCTCGTATGTGGAAGCTGAGGATGAGGTTGGAACTCCGTTCAAAGCCTTATCTATTGCTGCTGAGAAGAGAGTTGGGGCACCTATGTCCTCGTTGATAGATGCTCAGAAGATTGTTGAAGAAGGTCCTGTTGATCAGTGGGGGCGCATGATAGAGGTCTCCGAAAACAAAGGCAGAACCGGTCTAGGGTTCCAGAAGGGCTCGTCAATTGCAAGATCTGAAGATATGCAACTCAGCTTCTGTAGCGGAGGGTTCATTCATGGCAATGAACAACACTTAGCTGCTTTGCTAGAGGATAGCGAAGAGGAAGACTGCGCCAATTTTGTAACGCATGGAAGGACATGCAACAATTGGATTGCCGTTGATATTCCTATTATTTTGCATTGATCTAAGTAATTGCTTTTATATTTTTAAAATCCTTCTCCTATGCCTAAGGGAGAAGTGAACATTGTTCGGGCATTTTAAATTGATCATCAATAAAATTAATTCTATTCATCCACATCTTTGATGTTTGTTTTACTTTTTGCTTTATTTTGAAAATGGTAACCACAAAAAAAAAATAAACAATATAATTGTCCATCTGCATAATATTTGGTCACAAATTCACTTCTCTAAAATCAAAATATCAAATCATTATGCAGGTTGGTTCCTAACCCCATTGAATACAATGATCCTTCTCCTTCTCCAAATTTTGAATTCCCTGTGTTTGAAGCCGAGGAGGAAAGTGATGCAGAAGTGAGTGATGAACTGTCTTGTCTTCTTGCGCAAGATGAAAAGATTATTCAGCCGTTTGAAGAGCAGATTGAGCTAGTCAACTTGGGTTCCGAAGATAATGTGAAGGAAGTCAAGATTGGGTCTCGATTGTGTCCAGATGCTAAGAAGGGGTTGATTGATATTCTTCGAGAGTATTCAGATGTGTTTGCTTGGTCTTATCAAGACATGTCTGTTTTGGATTCTGAGATTGTGGAGCATAGATTGCCGTTGAAGCCAGAATGCCCGCCAGTCAAGCAGAAGTTGAGAAGAACGCATCCTGATATGGCTGTGAAAATCAAAGAGGAAGTTCAGAAGCAGATTGATGCTGGTTTCCTTGTGACTGCTGAGTATTCGCAATTGGTGGCCAATATTGTGCCTGTGCCGAAGAAAGATGGAAAAGTCCGCATGTGTGTTGATTATAGAGATTTGAATAAAGCCAGTCCGAAAGATGATTTCCCTCTGCCACACATTAATATGTTGGTAGACAATACTGCTAAATTCAAAGTCTTTTCGTTTATGAATGGATTATCCGGATATAATCAAATCAAGATGGCACCCGAAGATATGGAGAAGACCATATTCATTACACCCTGGGGAACATTCTGTTATAGAGTGATGCCTTTCGGTTTAAAGAATGCTGGTGCAACTTACCAGAGAGCAATGATTACTCTTTTTCATGATATGATGCATAAAGAGATTGAAGTATATGTCGATGACATGATTGCTAAATCAATTGATGAAGAGGAACATGTTGAGCATTTGTTGAAGCTATTCCAGTGTTTGAGGAAGTATAAACTCCACTTGGATCCCAATAAGTGTACTTGTGGTGTTCGTTCTGGTAAGTTGTTGGGCTTTATTGTCAGCGAGAAAGGTATTGAAGTTGATCCTGCCAAGGTCAAAGCAATACAAGAGATGCATGCGCCCAAAACTGAGAAGCAAGTCAGAGGTTTTCTCGGCCACTTGAATTATATTTCCAGATTCATTTCACACATGACTGCCACATGTGCGCCTATATTTAACCTTCTTCAGAAAGATCAAGAAAGCATTGGACCAAAGATTTCCAGAAAGCATTTGATAGTATCAAAGAATATTTGCTTGAACCTCCGATTTTGTCTCCACCTGTTGAAGGAAGACTGTTGATCAAGTATTTGACTGTGCTAGAAGACAATATGGGTTGTGTTCTTGGTCAGCAAGATGAGATTGGGAAGAAAGAATTTGCAATTTACTACCTTAGTAAGAAGTTCACCGACTGTGAGACTCGGTATTCAATGCTTGAGAAGACTTGTTGCACATTAGCTTGGGCTGCTAAGCGTCTGCGTCAGTATATGTTGAATCATACCACTTGGTTGATATCCAAAATGGATCCAATCAAGTATATATTTGAGAAACATGCTTTAACTGGGAGGATTGCCCATTGGCAGATGTTGTTATCAGAGTATGATATCGAATACCGATCTCAGAAAGCGATCAAAGGTAGTATCTTGGCTGACCATTTGGCTCACCAACCAATTGAAGATTATCAGTTAGTGCAGTATGATTTTCCAGATGATGAGATTTTGTACTTGAAAATGAAAGATTGTGATGAACCATTGCTAGAAGAAGGGCCAGAACCTGGTTCCCGTTGGGGCATGGTATTTGATGGAGCTGTTAATCAATATGGAAATGGCATTGGGGCGGTGGTTATTACTCCTCAAGGCACACATCTACCATTTACAGCCAGATTGACTTTCAAGTGTACAAACAATATGGCAGAATATGAAGCTTACATTATAGGGCTTGAAGAGACCATGAATCTCATAATCAAGTATTTGGATTTCTTCGGTGATTTGACTTTGGTTGTGAATCAGATCAAAGGAGAATGGGAGACGAATCAACCTAGTTTGATACCGTATAGAGATTATGCGAGGAGGATTTCAACTTTCTTTACAAAAGTTGAGTTTCATCATATCCCTCGAGATGAGAACCGGATGGCATATGCTCTTGCAACACTGGCATCAATGATCGTATTGAAATATTGGAATGAAGTTCCCAATTTGTCTGTGATGCGTCTTGATAGGCCAGCTCATGTGTTTACTGTTGAAGAGATCAAAGACGAGAAGCCGTGGTATTACGACATCAAGTGTTTCCTCCAAAGTAAGATTTACCCACCTGGAGCATCTTTGAAAGATAAGAAGACTTTGAGAAGATTAGCCGATAATTTCTACTTGAATGGTGATATACTGTACAAGAGAAACTTCGACATGGTTTTGCTCAGACGCGTGGATAGACACGAAGCAGACTTGTTGATGACTGAATTGCATGAAGGTTCTTTGGTACTCACTCCAATGGACATGCAATGGCAAAGAAGATGTTGTGAGCAGGTTACTATTGGCTGACAATGGAATCTGACTGTTGCAAACTTGTGAAGAAATGCCACAAGTGTCAAATTTATGCTGATAAGATTCATGTTCCTCCGACACTATTGAATGTTATCTCTTCCCCATGGCCCTTCTCCATGGGGGGAATTGATATGATTGGGATGATTGAGCCCAAAGCTTCAAATGGACATCGTTTCATTTTGGTGGCAATTGACTACTTCACAAAATGGGTTGAAGCGGCATCGTATGCAAATGTAACCAAGCAAGTTGTTGTGAGGTTTATCAAGAACCAGATCATATGTCGTTATGGTGTGCCAAGTAAGATCATTACTGATAATGGATCGAACTTGAATAACAATATGGTGGAAGCTCTTTGCAAAGATTTCAAGATTGCACATCATAATTCTTCTCCCTACAGACCCAAGATGAATGGGGTTGTTGAAGCTGCGAACAAGAACATCAAGAAGATTATCCAGAAGATGGTTGTCACATATAAGGATTGGCATGAGATGCTCCCATTTGCTTTGCATGGGTATCGTACATCTGTCCGCACTTCAACAGGGGCAACCCCTTTCTCTCTTGTTTATGGAATGTGAAATTCTAGTAACAGACTATCGATGTCACACTGGATGTTATGACATCCAATTCTGCGCCGACAGGTAATGTATGCAGAAAGTAAATGTAAAAATCAGTAAATGACACAGAGAATTGTTTACCCAGTTCGGTGACAAACACACCTACTCTGGGGGCTACCAAGCCAGGGAGGAAATTCACTATAAGAGGTATTAATTCAAGACTTAAACCACCAGTTTAATCCTATCACTTAAGACCTACCCAATGCAATTTTAATCTCGACTAAGACCTGAGTACCTACTCACTCCCCCTCAATCACAGCAGTGATTACAACCATTAAGAATTTTAAAGTCAGTGGTGAAGATATACTTCAAACAACTCTTGATTGTGCTTAAAAGCTTTAATCAAGAAACACATCACTCACGCTTAAAAGCTTAGAGTGGCACAACTATTACAACTCAATAAACACCCTAGTCCAATGCAATCATCTAGGTGATAATTGCTTGGCTCACAAGTAAAACCTAATTCAAGACACAATGAAATTACAACAATGATCTATAATGATATATTGAATTCTTCACGCTTCAAATCACTGAAAAGCTAAAAGTAGGATTGCCATCCTTTTATAATGTGGTACTTGGGCCTTAAACTTGAATTTCATAAAATTAGGGTTAAGCAAGTTAACCTAATTTCCACACATTAGGGTGCTAACAAATAGGCTATATGCTAGGTCTCTTAATTTTAGAACAGCTGTTAGTTTCCTGAAAATCAGCCTGAGATAAATACTGAAACATAACAGAAAAATTAGCCTATAGTTTAGCATCTGCTGTCAGGGATGAATGTCATAACATTCAGTTTGACATCCAGAAAATGCTGTCATGAATGAATATCATAACATTCAGTTTGACATCCAGTAAATCCTGTATTAGCTAATCCTGCAGCATACTACTTAAGCATGTCATGACATCAGTCAAGACATCTAAGTACAGTAAGTGTTTTAACATAAAATGCAGCCAATCAAAAACATCTACAAACTCCCCCTTTGGCAAATTTTTGGCTAAAACAACTTGGCATCACAACAGAGTTCACAGCAGCAGAAAGCACACATCTAAGCAGAGAATCAAATTAGCTAATGCACTTAGCAAACATAGAAGTTAAACTTCAAACAGCAGCAGCACAAGAGAAGATCAAGCAGAGAGCCAACAACAACATAACCTCTTATTTAAAGGACCTTCAACTTCAAAGAAATCTGTTGTCCTGGGGTACAAGTGTTACTTCCCCTTTTTGTCAAAAATGTTGCCAAAGCAACACTTAATATTACAGACCAAAAAATAAAAATACAAGCAATTATTAGAAACACAAGACATGTTCTAGTCATCTGACTCAGAGTCAGCATCATCATTTGTGCCATCATCAGGACTGGCATCTGCTTCTCCCTCTTCACCTTGTCTTTCAGCTTCTTCTGCAACAGCAGCAGCTTCACCAAACTCTCCACCATCAGCTAGCACATCACCTTCAGGTTTCTTTGAGCATTGCAATGACAACAGCTTTACCTGGTTGATTGCTTACACGTGATGTCTCACCTGATGTCATGACAATGTCAGGGACATGGGTACCTAGGAACAACTTATGATTGAAAGACATAGGGCTGTCTCTTTTCTTCACAGAATCATTCTCAGTTAAGATGTTTGGAAACTGATTCAAAATAATACCACAGATGAGAGATGGAAAGGCTATAGGACCTTTCACACTGAAGCTTCCTGCATGCTTCAAAGTTTGATCAAAAATATAGGAGCCATAGTCAAATTTGGCTTTGGTTCCAACAACATATATAAACTTTCCAAGCATTACAGCAACTGTAGATTTATGATTGGTGGGCACCCAATTAGCAGCTCCAATCTTGTGCAATATTGCATACTTGACACTCAGTTTACTTGCCACCAATTTTCCTTTGAGAGGCCACTTCCTTACCTGATTAGCAGTGATGACTTGACAGATTTTGTTGTCAGTCACCTCAAGCTCAGGTTGAGCTTCATCAGGCCTTCCCAAATACTTGTTGATCACTGAAGGAGAGAAATTTACACACTTGCCTCTCACATACACTTTCCTGAATTCCTTAGACTTGCCATCAGCACATTCTTCAGACAAATTAACAATAAATTCCTTTACCAACATATCATAGCACTTTGAAAACTGAGTCACAGTCTTCATTAAACCAGCCTCTTGAATAAGATCCATAATATCCTTACAGTCTAGGACATTCTAAGCTAATTCCCTTTCCAAAGACAGCCTCTTCTGATAAACATATTTCCACCTGTTTACACTTGAAACAAAATGAAAAGATATGTTGTCAATTGGTACCTCAGGGACACTAGCTGCAAGCTTACTAGTGGTTGGCTTCTTCTTTGACAGAATGTCAGAGACATTACAAGGAACATCTGAGTCAGACTCAACAACAGCAAACTTGGCCTTCTTTTTCTTGGGCACCACTTTGCTCCAAGATTTGGTTGGACCATGAACTTTCCTCTTGAGGGAACTCTCGACTGCCACCGTTGTCTTGGAAGAAGTTGGAACATCAATCTTCTTTCTGGGGGACCTTTGAGCTACAGTTTTCTTTTCTCTCCTAGTCCTAACCCTTTTGGCTATGCTAGGGAGGACAGAGGACAACAGCTCATTATCAGAAAATTCCTCCAGGTCTACTGTTTCAGCCTCACAGTTAGGGTTGTCACTGACATCATGAGTGACATGAACTTCCTCACCAACGACATTATCTAAGGGTTTGTTAACATTTGACTCCTTATGAGCATCAGTTTGCTCAACATCATCAGAGTTATTCTTTGCTAAAGACTCAATATTTTCTTGATCAGCAACACTATCAGGTTCAATAGTGTTCAAGGGAATGGAAACCCCAGGGACCTCATGATTTCTAGACAGTATTCCAGTCACTATAGTGGCAATGGCATTGTGAACATACCCGAAACCTTCTTTGGTTCGTTCCTCAAGAACGATGGATAAGGAGAAGCCTGATACAGTTTCTTTAGGTCTTCTTGCATGTGGGGTATTCACAGAGTCAACAACAGGATCTTCTCTGTTAGGGTTGCTTGGTTCAGCGTTAGGAGACCAATGCATGTTCTTGGAAGGAGAAGAGTTGGATTACTGAGACATGATGAGTATCTTAGAGACGAAATTAAAAAAATTTCTGAGAGGATGCTTGTGTGAATGGAAGATGAAGGAGTGGAAGAAGTAACGCTTGTTGCAAGTGAAATAACTATTATCTGTTGACCAATCAGAGCACACTTCCAATTATTTAATAATTTGAAATATTAAACAGTAAATTCCTAACATCCTTAGTTGCTATAATTCCTCAGAAAGACATATTCCCAACTTGCCCCTTAAATTTTCAAACTGAGTAGCATCCAAAGCCTTTGTAAATATGTCAGTAAGTTGTAGTTCAGTTGCCACGTGTTCCAAGGTAATCACTTTGTCTTCTACCAAATCTTTTATGAAGTGATGTCTAATGTCAATATGTTTGGTCCTGCTGTGTTGGATAGGATTCTTTGAAATGTTAATGGCACTGAGATTGTCACAGAACAATGTCATGACATTCTGAGAGACATTGTACTCAGTCAGCATCTGTTTCATCCATACCAGTTAGGAACAACTGCTTCCAGCTGCTATGTACTCAGCTTCTGCAGTGGATAATGATACACAATTCTATTTCTTGCTGAACCAGGATATGAGATTGTTTCCCAAGAAGAAACATCCTTCTGATGTGCTTTTTCTGTCATCAACACTCTCAACCCAATCAGCATCACAATACCCAGATAAGATAGGCTCAGAGCCATGAGAGTAGAGAATACCATAATCACAAGTCCCATTAATATACTTGAGAATCCTCTTGACTTGATTTAAGTGACTCACTTTGGGTTCTGCTTGGTATCTAGCACACACACCAACTGCATATGCAATATCAGGTCTACTGGCAGTTAGATATAGTACACTACCTATCAAGCAAGCGATATGGGGCGTTTGCGAAGAAGAAAGATGGGGAGGCACATGCTGTGCAATCCCATGTCAAACCCAGAAGACCCTCTGCCAAGAGGAAGCCTGTGCGTTCAGCCGGCAACCAGCACCAGGTGGCTCATATAGCACCTGTCTTCAGAGACAACAATCAACAATATCAGCACAATAATCAATAACCTCAACAGTATCAACAACAGCATCGCCCTCAGCAACAGGCTTACCAGCCTCGCAACAACAGTAATCAAGCTAGTACGAATTATGAGAGGAAGAAGATCACTTTCGATCCGATTCCTATGTCATATGCAGAGCTGTATCCCTCTTTGATAGAGCGGAAATTGATTACTCCCAGGGACCCACCGACTATACCTGCTAACCCTCAGTGGTGGTACAAGCCTGATCAACATTGTGTTTATCATTCGGGTGCTCCCGGCCATAATGTGGACAACTGCTTTCCGTTGAAGACTAAGGTTCAAGACCTTATGAGGTGCGGAATTCTGAGCTTTGAGGACTCAGGCCCCAATGTTAAGAAGAACCTATTACCCGAGCATGGGAAGTCTGTTAACATGGTCCAGGGTTGCCCTGGTAAATACAAAGTCAAATATGTGAGCCATATTCGACAATCGTTGGTTGAGTTGCATCGTCTACTGTGTGATTACAGTCATATGGACCACGACCATGACAAATGCCATATCTGCTCTATCAACAGATTGGGATGTCGCCAAGTGCGTAGAAAGCTGCAAGAGTTGTTGGATGATGGGACTATTGAGATTCTTCAAAACAGAAATGTTGATGAAGATGAGCCAGAGGTGAATGTGATCTCTCCTGTGTTCAGGATCCCTGAGCCTGTTGTCATTCGTTATGATGGTAGAAAGCAGAAGGTGTCTCCTGCCCTGAGTATCAAGCATGCCGACCCTGTGCCTTATTCTTTCGATAAAGCAATTCCATTATGCTATAATGCTGTTGCTGTTGAAGATGGGAAAGAAGTGCCCTTGCCTTATCCCTCTGTTGTGAATATAGCTGATGTGAGCGGATTGACCCGTAATGGTCGCGTTTTTTCACCTCCGAAGCCTCAGGCTAGAGCTGACTCTGTTGAGCGTCCGGTTGGGAATGCTGTGAATTCTCCGAACCCGGCACCTGTTGTTAAATCATCCTCCGTACAAAAGACTTCTACTTCTTCTGTTGGCCCTAGTGGCACTGTGAATGAAGACTGTGATGAGATGCTGAGGCTCATCAAGAAGAGTGAGTACAACGTTGTAGACCAGCTTCTACAAACGCCGTCCAAAATATCCATGTTATCTTTGCTTCTGAATTCAGAACCGCATAGAGAGGCTCTGCAGAAAGTTTTGGACTTGGCTTATGTTGATCACGATGTCACTATTGAGCAGTTTGACAGTATTGTTGCAAATATTACTACTTGCAACACTTTGAGTTTCTGTGACGCTGATCTCCCTGAGGAGGGAAGAGACCACAACATGGCTTTACATATATCCATGAATTGCAAGAATGACGCCATGTCCAACGTGCTGGTGGACACTGGGTCATCTCTGAATGTATTGCCGAAGATCCACTCTTTCTAGATTGTCGTTTCAAGGGCCTCCCATGAGGCAGAGTGGTGTTGTTGTGAAAGCTTTTGATGGGTCACGTAAGACTGTGATTGGAGAAGTTGATCTCCCAATCAAGATTGGACCAAGTGATTTCCAAGTTACCTTTCAGGTTATGGATATCCACCCATCTTATAGCTATCTCCTTGGTAGACCATGGATTCACGAGGCTGGCGCCGTGACATCCACCCTACACCAGAAGCTGAAATTCATTAAGAATAAGAAACTGGTTGTGGTAGGGGGAGAAAAGGCTCTCCTGGTTAGCCACTTGTCTTCTTTCTCATACATTGATGTTGAGGATGAAGTTGGAACGCCTTTCCAAGCTTTGTCTATTGCTGAGCCAATTGAGAAGAAAACTCCTTCATTTGCTTCCTATCGTGATGCGAAACTGGCCATTGAATGTGGTGCAGTTGCTGGTTTAGGAAAAATGATAGAGCTTGAAGACAATAAATCCCGGGCTGGCATTGGCTATTCTTCTGGGGTCTTCAACAAAGAAGGGTTGTTCAAGAGTGGAGGTTTCATCCACGCCGATCAAGCTGAGGAAGCTGCTGCTATTCTGGAAGAGGATGCAGAGGACTCTAACAATTTTGTCATCCCTGGCGGGATCTGCCACAATTGGGTCGCTGTGGATGTTCCTACGGTCATTCATAAGTCAGCGTAATATGTTCACTTTGTTTAAAAACCCTTCTCCCATGACAAAAGGAGAAGTGATGACATTGTTGGCATCATATATACAATGATATTTCATTCAATGAATTCATGTTAAATATTTGTTTTTCCAATTGTTCTCACTTTTTGGTTTTTGCATGAAATTGGTGATCACAAAAAACCTTAAAAACAAGAATAAAAGCAATCTTTTCATCTGCATAATGATTTGCTTGTTTAAATTCTAAAGTTTTTCATTATCCAAAATCATTATGCAGGTTGATTCTAAAACCCATTGAACATAATGATCCAACGCCATCTCCCAATTTTGAATTCCCTGTATTTGAAGCAGAGGAAGATGATGTTGAAGAGATTCCTGATGAGATTACCCGTCTCCTTGAGCACGAAGAGAAGATCATTCAGCCGCGTCTTGAGAATCTGGAAACAGTCAACTTGGGGTCTGAAGATTGTGTTCGATTGGTGAAGATTGGGGCGCTCCTTGAAGAGTCTGTGAAGAAGGGGTTGATCAGTTTGCTACGAGAATATTCTGATATCTTTGCTTGGTCGTACGAAGATATGCCGGGTCTAGATACAGATATTGTGCAACATTTCCTGCCTCTGAAGCCTGAGTGCGTGCCAGTGAAGCAGAAGCTCAGAAGAACTCATCCAAATATGGCAGTGAAGATCAAAGAGGAAGTTCAGAAGCAAATTTATGCGGGGTTTCTGGTGACTTCCACATATCCTCTATGGGTGGCCAATATTGTGCCTGTGCCTAAGAAGGACGGAAAAGTCCGTATGTGTGTTGATTACAGAGATTTGAATAAAGCTAGTCCGAAAGATGATTTTCCTCTACCACACATTGATATGTTGGTAGACAATACAACTAAATTCAAAGTCTTTTCGTTTATGGACGGATTTTCCAGATATAATCAAATCAAGATGGCACCCGAGGATATGGAGAAGATAACATTCATCACACCTTGGGGAACATTCTGTTATCGAGTGATACCCTTCGGTTTGAAGAACGCCGGAGCCACGTATCAACGAGCTATGACTACCTTGTTTCATGATATGATGCACAAGGAGATCGAGGTCTATGTCGACGATATGATTGCTAAGTCACGAACGGAAGTTGAACACGTTGAGCATTTGTTGAAGCTTTTTCAGCGTTTGAGGAAGTTCAAGCTTCGTCTGAATCCCAACAAATGTACATTTGAAGTCCGTTCTGGCAAGTTATTGGGTTTTGTTGTCAGCGAAAAAGGTATTGAGGTTGATCCTGCAAAGGTCAAAGCGATACGAGAGATGCCTGCGCCCAAAACTGAGAAGCAAGTCCGAGGTTTTCTTGGCCGCTTGAATTACATTTCCAGATTTATATCCCACATGACTGCCACATGTGCGCCGATATTCAAGCTCCTTCGGAAAGATCAGTCTCATGATTGGACCGAGGATTGTCAGAAAGCTTTCGATGGTATCAAAGAGTATTTGTCTGAACCTCCGATCTTGTCTCCGCCTGTAGAAGGAAGACCTCTGATCATGTATCTGACTGTTCTTGAAGACTCGATGGGTTGTGTACTCGGTCAGCAAGACGAATCAGGGAAGAAAGAATCTGCTATCTACTACCTGAGTAAGAAGTTCAGTGATTGTGAGTCTCGATACTCTATGCTTGAGAAAACGTGTTGTGCTTTGGCTTGGGCTGCTAAGCGTCTATGCTAGTACATGATAAATCATACAACTTGGTTGATATCCAGAATGGATCCGATCAAGTACATCTTCGAGAAGCCTGCTTTAACTGGGAGGATTGCCCGTTGGCAGATGTTGTTATCTGAGTATGATATCGAGTATCGAGCTCAGAAAGCTATCAAAGGTAGTATCTTGGCTGACCACTTGGCACATCAGCCGATTGAAGATCATCAATCTGTTCAGTACGACTTCCCAGACGAGGAGATTCTGTATTTGAAAATGAAAGATTGTTATGAACCTACACTTGATGAAGGTCCGGAACCTGGTTCCAGATGGACGATGGTGTTTGATGGCGCTGTAAATCAGTACGGAAATGGTATTGGGGCAGTAATCATTACCCCTTAGGGCACACATATTCCGTTTACAGCAAGGCTAACTTTCAAATGCACGAATAATATGGCTGAGTACGAAGCCTGTATTATGGGATTAGAAGAATGCATCGATCTGAGGATCAAGCACCTCGATGTGTATGGTGATTTGGCCTTGGTTGTCAATCAGATCAAGGGTGAATGGGAGACGAATCAGCCTGGTCTCATTCCATACAGAGATTATGCGAGGAGGATTTCAATGTTCTTTACTGAAGTTGACTTTCATCATATCCCTCGAGAAGATAATCGAATGGCAGATGCTCTTGCTACGCTGGCTTCAATGATTGTGGTCAAGTATTGGAATGAAGTTCCCAATATTACCGTGATGCGCTTGGATAGACCAACTCATGTGTTTGCAGATGAAGAAGTGGATGATGATAAGCCTTGGTATTTTGATATCAAGAATTTCCTTCAGAACCAGGTCTACCCGCCTGGGGCATCTGTGAAAGATAGGAAAACTCTGAGAAGGTTGTCAGGCCGTTTCTACCTCAGTGGTGAAGTGCTATATAAGAGAAATTTTGACATGGTTCTGCTCAGATGCATGGATAGACACGAAGCAAACCTGTTGATGACTGAGGTCCATGAGGGTTCATTTGGTACTCATTCCAATGGACATGCCATGGCTAGAAAGATGCTGAGAGCAGGCTACTATTGGCTGACAATGGAGTCTAACTGCTGCAAATATGTGAAGAGATGCCACAAGTGTCAGATTTATGCGGATAAGATTCATATTCCTCCGACACTTCTGAATGTGATTTCATCACCATGGCCTTTCTCTATGTGGGGAATCGACATGATCGGTATGATTGAACCGAAAGCGTCCAATGGACACAGGTTTATTCTCGTAGCAATTGACTACTTCACGAAATGGGTTGAAGCTGCGTCGTATGCGAATGTGACCAGGCAGGTGGTCGTGAAGTTTGTCAAGAATCAGCTTATATGCCGTTATGGTGTGCCTGATAAGATCATTACTGATAATGGATCTAACTTGAACAACAAGATGATGGAAGAGTTGTGCGCTGAGTTCAAGATTGCACACCATAATTCCTCTCCTTACAGACCCAAGATGAATGGGGCTGTTGAAGCTGCTAATAAGAATATCAAGAAGATTATCTAGAAGATGACAGTCACGTACAAAGATTGGCATGAGATGCTGCAATTTGCTTTGCATGGATATCGTACATCTGTCCGCACTTCAACAGGGGCAACCCCTTTTTCTCTTGTTTACGGCATGGAGGCTGTTCTCCCAGTAGAGGTGGAGATCACATCAATGAGAATCTTGATGGAAGCCAAGTTGACTGATGCTGAATGGATTCAGAGTCGTTACGACCAATTGAATCTGATTGAAGAGAAGCGATTGACTACCATGTGCCATGGTCAGTTATATCAGCAGAGAATGAAGAAAGCATTCGATAAGAAGGTCAAGCCTCGTGTGTTCCGAGAAGGTGACCTTGTGCTCAAGAAAGTCTTGTCTTTCACGCCCGATTCCAGGGGCAAGTGGACTCCAAACTATGAAGGTCCATATGTTGTCAAGAGAGCCTTTTCAGGCGGTGCTTTGATGCTTACAACAATGGATGGGGAGGATTTCACTCGTCCTGTGAATTCAGATGCAGTCAAGAAATACTTCGCCTAAAAAGAAAAACAGAATAGCTCGCTAAGTTGAAAACCCGAAAGGGCGGCTTAGGCAAGAATGAGCGTCTCGGTGGACAACCCGAAAGGGCGATCCAGGCAAAAATTAGAGACATGAAAAAAAAATGAATTTGCATCCTGCTAGATTGAGTACCTCACTCTGGGGCAATCTAGGCAAAAATTAGGGATTTGGCAAGTAACTGCATCCTGACAAGACTTTCTGTTTCACAACTGTCTTTTCGTCAGAGATTCTCGCTCAGTCATCATCAACTGAGGCTTCAAATACATCAGATTCAAATTGGTAGAGAAATGGTCATTATGTTCAATGTAGCCCTCTTCCAATATATATCACCGATTTCAAATTTGTACAGATCTATGGAGTCTTGCCATTTGCAGACTACCATTCCATCAAATGAATTTGAGCTTTTATCCAATTATTTGCACTCTTATTTGTTTCAATTCAATAAATGTTTTGCATGTTTTAATTGATAAAATGTCATTGTTTTAAGCAAACAAAATTTTTCAAATTTTTTTTTAAACAAAGTGAACAGTCACATTGATAAAAGGATACTTAAGAATTTCTCAGTGCTCTCCCAAGGGTGGCATGTTTTCCAACAGGGTAAGACATTTGTTCATATTCCTGGCTTGGCTGTATCCTCTTTCTCCAGATTGATGTTGGGGTTTCTTCCCAAGCAGAGCTTCTGTTGAGATTTTATTCCCTAAGCAGGGTATTTGTTGGGATTTCTCCCTAGCAGATTTTTGTTGAGCAAAGCCTTTGTTAGGACTCTCCTTATCAGAGTGTTTGTTGAGGTTTTCACCTCTCCTCCCTTCAGCAGAGCAGTGTTTCTTTCCTCCTCAGCAGTTGTGGTGTCCTTTTGGAAGGTTCAGTATTTGGTGGTTGATCCCCAGTTCTCCTTCTCTGCCTCAGATAAATCCCCGTAGATGTGTGGCATGGTGGATTGTATCCGTAATGATTTTCTCCCCTGCAGAGATTTGGTGATTTCCTAATGTTTCTGATCCCCATTAGAGTTGCTTGTGTGGCAGAATCTACTTGCGTGATCTTTTTTTTTCCCTCAGTGGATTCGTCCCCAATGGAGTTCCTGACAGTATCCCTAGTGGAGTTGCTTGTGCGGCCAGATTCTACTTGTGTGGTCTGTTTTCGTAGAAGTTTTCGCCTGCGCAGTGAGCGCCTTTTTCCCAGCTGAGGCTGATGATCCATCCTTGCAGAGATCTTGTTGTTTCCTGATCCCGGCAGATTGTTTATTCTCCGGTGATCCTGGCTTTCTCTCCTGTGGTGTATTACCGGGCGTTTGATTCCTGGACCTGTTTGTGTTAGAAATGTCTGTTTTGTCAGCATTCATCAAACATAAATCAAGCATATTCATGCATATTTTCAACATTCAGATATCCATGTTGCATTTTTGCCATATATCTTTTATTCGTTGTCTCCTGCTAAGTGGTGATATGGATCTCCCCAGTAGATCTCCACAAGCAGATGTTGGGTGTCTAATCTCAATATAGAGTCAGCCCCATAAGCAGAAAGTGTCTGTCTTTCCTTCTGCAGTTCCCCACTGAGATATATCCTCGTGGATGACGGTTGTTTCCGTTTCCTCCCAACACATATATTGGGATGGGTTTTCCCTATTGAGTTATATCCTCATTAGGATGAGTCTTGATTCAATTTGCCTTTTTGGATTGATCCTAAATTGGCCTTTGGTGACTGTCTCTTGTGCTTCCCTGTGGTATAAATGAATAAATTGCCCAGTAACCAGCAATAGTTCATCTTATCCCTAGTGGAATTTTTGGCTTCTACCCGGTAATCGGTAGTTGTAAGTCCTATCCTTTTGGTTTTCTACCCGATAGCCGGTAGTTGTAAATCCTATATACCTTTTTCCCTCTTTGCGGAATCTGTGGTTGTTTACCCAGAGATCGGTATTTGTGTACTTGTTGTTCCTCAGCAAGAGTTTGTGGCTTCTACCCAGTATCCGGTAGTTGTAAGTCCTATCTTTGTGGTTTTCTACCCAGTATCAGGTAGTTATAAATCCTACTTTTATCCCCCAGCAGAGGTAACCTTTGTGGTTCATCCTGGTTGATGGCGGATTTTGTGGTTTTCTACCCAGTATTCGGTAGTTGTAAATCCTATGTTGTTGTTGTCTCCCTATCGGAGTCTGTGCTTCCTTGTGGAATAGTTGGATGCTTGGTCAGTAACCGGCAATCATTCGCTTTATCCTCAGCTGAGTTTTTGGTCTTCTACCCAGTATTCGGTAGTTGTAAATCCTATTTTTCTTGCTCTTCAGCAGAGTTTGTGGTTTTCTACCCAGTAACTGGTAGTTATAAACCCTATTTGCTCCCCGTGCGGAGTTGTGATCCTTTCGATCCCCACGCAGAGGTTTTGGTCTTCTACCCAGTATTCGGTAGCTGTAAATCCTATGTTTTATCCTCATCAGAGTTGATGGTTTTCTACCCGGTATTCAGTGGTTGTAAATCCTAATCTCTCCCCTTTGCAGAGTTAACCTTGTGGCTCATCCTAGTTGATGATGGTTACTCTTGGTGGTTTTCAATATCCAGTATTCGATGTTGATCTTTCCGCACCCTTTTCTAGGTAATTGCTCTGAGTAAGCAATTGTATTCCCAGCAGGTCTTTTTGTGGATAATTGTCGTATGCTAGCAATTTTATCCTTAGCGGGTCCTTTCACCGTTTGCTAGTGATATGTTCCCCGGATCATTGATTTTTATCAATGCATCCCCGGTGAGTTCTCTTTCATCTACCCTTTTGTTGGTAATGATTGTTGCTCCCTTTGATCGGTCATCTTTATATACCTAGTTTTGGTATTCTGATGTCCTTTCTTTTCGGTCGATTTATCCTTTGTTAACCCAGTAACCGGTTGTGGATAATCTTCCATGCGAGTGTATTATCCACGTTCTGACGGTAATGGATAATATATCTCATGCACTCTTCAGTCGAAGCCTGTTGTGTTTCCCCGGTCGAGTAAGATTCGTGTTCCTTTTGCGGAATCGAATGTTCATTTCTGTCCCCTTTTTTGAGCGTATCTCCCAGTAACCAGTGATATGTCTCATGGATAATTGCCGTATGCTTGCAATTTATCCCCAGCGAGTTATCTTTCGTCTACCCTGTTGTTGTTGGTAACGATTGTTTCTCTTTTCGGTAGGTCACCTATTATATACCCAGTAACCGGTATCCCTGGTGTTCCTTCCATGCGAGTATACTATCCACGTTCTGACGGTAATGGATAATATATCTCATGCACTCTTTGGTTGAAGCCTTTTGTACTTCCCCATTTGAGTAAGATTCGTTTTCCCGTTGCGGAGTCGAATGTCCATCCTGTAAGTCGATTTGCTTTTTCAAGCCCTCCTTTCGGATGATGAGTGTTTTGGCAGTAAAAACCAATTCACGCTTTCGTTGGTCACCTATTATATACCCAGTAACCGGTATCCCTGGTGTTCCTTCCTTTCTACTCCCTATTATGACCTTGGTCCCCTGCGGAGTCAGATTTTCCTGAGTTGACGTACCTTTTTCAGGTCTTCCTCAGATGTTTTTGGTCGATTGATATCTCTCACCCTTATACCGGTCTTAGATATTCATTCTTCCTGAGCTTGTTGTTCTTTCACCCAGTAACCGGTGTTCAGATCACATGTCTCTTTGAGCTTGTTACCCAGTAACCGGTAATACCTCACCCTTTTGCTTCCTCTGGAGAGTCTTTGTTAGACGTTCCCCAGCGGAGTTTCTGTTGTGATTTACCCTTTTGCTGTATTGGCATTTTCCCCAATATATGCATTTTTCCCCAGCAGGGAGGTTCTGTGTGAGCCTATCCCCAGCCTGAGTCCGAATTTTTATCCGAAGTATCCTTTGTGGATAGTCTTGCTGTGTTGGCGTTTTCCCAATACACGCATTTTTTGAGTCAACTTGAGTCTTTCCAATGGATGTGTTCCCTATGGAACTCTTTTCCCCAGTTTGAGTCCTTTACTCCCCAGTAAGGTCTCCAGTCGCGTGTCCTGCTCACGCAGTGTCAGTTCTCTTTTCCCCTAATTCAGAGTCGTGTCTTGCTCACGCATTCTCATTCTTTTTTTTCTTATCCCCATAAGAGTCCTGTTAGAGTTTCTGTTCCGGGTGAGTGTATTACTCCAATGGATTGTCTTTTCTTTCTTGTGGACGTATCTCCCACAGAGTTTGTTTCTTTTGCATTCATACATTTGCATCATGAGGTCTCTTAGGGACCAAAATTTGTCTCATTATTGTTATTTAAGCCCATTCTACCGCGTCGAGACGATGATTTTAACCTTCACTTCTCCGGCTAGAATGACCTTAAATAGGGGCATCTGTAAGACCCCAATTTTGTCCCTAAGATCCCTCATGGCATCATATCATAACATTACATTGCCTCAAGGATCATTGAACACCTTGCTTCCTTCCCTGTGGGTGGGATCTTTCTTGAGAGTGGTTCTTGATCACCAAGCATTACTTGCATTTTGTGTATCATTGCTTTTCTTTTAATCACTAACCAAAAATGTACAAAAATATGTCATTAACCTTTGTTACTTGCAGCTTAAGCAGTCAATAAGTCAAGGCATTCAAGTGAATCCTTTGTGTAAGAGACGAAGTTTCCATTGAGATATGGGTCATGTGATCATTGCATTGAGCTTATATGAGCTAGAGGTTCATTTGGAACCAATTCCCCAGGTGGTTGAGGCCCAAGTTCATCAGAACATTTTCAAGTCATCTAAAGGCCTATGCCAGTCAACTGGAAAGTCAACTGTGGGTTTTGAGTGTGAGAAGTGAGTTTCTTCATCCCATTCATGGCCAAACAATGCTTATTCATCATGTCAAAGATCAAGGTTGAAGAATTTGAGGTCAAGTCAAAAGTTTCCCAAAATGGAAAGTGACCTATAATTTCAAGTTTCCAAAAATGGAAAGTTTTTGGACCAACTTCAACTCAACTTTCCAACATCGAAGAAGCTTCAAATGAATTTTTGTCCAACATGAAAGTTGAATATATCTCTCTCCCAGTTCCAAAAAGTCCAAGATCATGAGCATCTGATGAATGATTGAGGAGATATGATCGAATCATTGCCAAGTGTGCATGAAACTTCAAAAGGCCATAACTTTTGATTCATAACTCCAAATTGAGTGGCTCTTCTTGCATTTTTCTTCTCATGACATGAAGTTTCTAAACCATTCATCACATTGCATAAAATGTTATCACATGATCATTTGCCATTTCATGCCCATTTTGGAGGGAAATTTGAAAATTTAAAAATGGTGCATTACATGAATTAATTTCCATTGCCATTGTGTTAAGAAAATGATTTTAAGTGCATTTGGCCATGCACATGGTACTGTTCATGTGAGAATACTCCATGCACCACCAATTTTCAAATTTTTTGCCATACACCTTATCTCACTTAATCTTGCTAAACCATGCTTAATTTTAATTAGGATGAGATTAATACAGAGTATATAAACTAAATCCTAACAGAATTTGAAGGATTCACCATTTCTAGATCTCAAACTCAAGTTCCCTCCATTTTTTTTCTCAACCAAAACTTGAAAAATCTTCACATAACATTGCTATTTCCTTCCATATTCTTGTTCTCTGGTATTGATTTAGTGCAGATCAAGCTTTGGATTGTTGAATTTGTGTGGAAATCAAGCATGGCAAGTTCATGAAGGTGAAGATGGAAGCTGATTGTTGAGCTAGATCTAAGCCACTACAAGCCTCAATTACTACACAAAGCTTCAAGATAACATCTCAGGAGTTGATTTGGATCATTGCAAGCCTTGAATTGTGCATTTCCAGAAACTGCTCTTCAAGAGGTTAATTTTTCGAATCTCATAATCCTTTAATCCATTGACATGTTAGTGTAGCTCTTGGAATGCTGATTTTGCTGATGCTTTTAGAACTGAAAATAAAATGAACTATTGAGAGAGATATGCTTGATTGATGTTTTGAATGCTAAACTTATTTTGATCGATTTACATAATTGGTGATGATTTGGACTGAATTAATGCTTGATTTGTAACCTACGTGGAATAAGGATTCGAATGATGTATTCATTTTAAGATTCTGGATTTTTTTTGGTTACGTGCACTGTTCACTCACCGTCTTCGCGAGGAAGACGGTGTTTTCCTCCCTGAACCGCCCAAAGCCTGGCCGCGCGCTACAATGTCATTTGCTACTGGTTTTCCTAGGGTTTTATCCTATTCGGCTGCCACATGCGCGCCTTGCTAGCAATACCATTGGTCCAGGCTTCTTTGACTTTGCCACGCATTGCTTTGACCGCCACATGTAGTGCCAACGCATTAAGGGAACTATGCGTTTTGGTCCTCCCTCAATTCGATTCCTGGCTTTTGCGTTTTGGACTTTTATTTGTGCAGCGCGCTTCATTTAAATTGCAACCTGGTTCGATTCCTGATAGCCACACTATTTCAAATTAATTCCTCATTAGCCTTTTCCCTCAATAATTCATATGCATTGCTTCATTTCATTTCAATTTTTTTTGTCAACTTTGAAAATTCATATCTAATTGAAAAATGATCCAAATAATTCCAGGTTTTTTGCTACATGATCCTTGAAATGTCTTCTATTTTTTGATACAAATTTCTGAAGTTGTGCATGGCTGGATTTTTAATAGTGCTAGATTCTTCGAACATGTGTGCATATGTGACATTGCCTTGTTCTTTCCATTGTGAAATGCTTGATATTGATCCAAATGCCATGAAATTTTGCATGATGATTCTTAACATGTTGATGGATGTTTGAGGCTTGATTGTGAATTTTTACCATTTTTCATTTCTGATTTATGCACATGATTGTATGGTGTGACAATGTGTGTCACACAATTGGATGTCTTGCTTGTGCAATTTTATTTCCATATCAAATGACCTCTGTTGATTCTAATTTTTGGTATGATGATTCTATTGGACATGTTGTATGCACACAAAACTTTTCATAATTGTTTGAATCATTTCTGTTTTGATTTGGAATTTTCATTCTCAATGTCCAAATGTATGCTTTGAATTTGCCTTTGACTTCTCTTGCTTATTACATGCCCTTGCTTGATGATTTTGACTTGGTCCTTTTTAGGACATGTTCATGATTGATTAAAGATGATTCATGTTGAGTTTTAGATTCTGTTTTGAATTTTTTCTTCACTTTTGACCCTAGGCTTTGCCTTAGGGGTTTGGACTCACATTTTGAGCTGTGCATTTCAGGTTTTCAAGCAATTAGCCACATTGGTTGATATGATCTCATCACTTGAGACACAAATTATTTTGGTTGACTAACCTTGCTATTTTGTAGGTCTTTTGGATGATGAATCAATTTAGTTTGCTTGCACCTTATGCCTTGCACCATTGTTGTATGATGATTGGTTGTCTGATTGTTGTTGATTGTTTGATTTGTCTGAATGTAAATATTGACTGGTTTAGCTTTTCTTACAGGTACTTTAGTAGCTTTAACTCATTGCTTGAGTTGCTTTGCTTTGCTTGTGGTTGACATACCACTTAGGTAAATTCCTACTCTCCATGTAGTCTGGAAGACCTACCATTTGGTAGGCACCTGTCTGAAGCCCTCCTTAAGAGGCCATGTCTTTGTTTGTTTAATGTTGTACCAAGTAGGTTAAGTCCTCTTAAGAGGCAATTGGCAGATAAAAGGGATGTGTAATCCATCCCCTGCTATTCAGTTGAGTCCTTCATCTTGCTCACACCATGTGTTGATGCAATTTGAATAAAAACCCAAGATCATTGTACATAGAGTCAGTTATTATGGAATAGAGTTCCTCATTCTGGACTCCCACACATTCTTTGATTCAAGCTCACCCAGGCCCGGGTTAAGAGCTATGAGGCATAACCCTCATCTCCCATTTCATCTGCTCACCCTAACTCTCAATGTTAGAGGTTAAGAGTCTGACTACCCCTTCCAGTATTTGGCTTGTTTGTCAAGGTCGATATGACCCCTTGACTAAAGCCCAGCCTTGCTTGAGCCCATTGCTTGTGTGTAGTATGTGCTTATTTGTCCATCTGTGCATAATTGTTTGTGTGTGCCTCTGTGCATTGTTTTCATCTTTGAGCATTACTTGTATATCATTTCATGATCATTGTTCATACTTTGTGACATTTTGTTTTGTCCATTGAGGAGTCAATTATAAGTCCAGCTATTGGCATTTGTTTCCTGTGATCTGGTAGGAGTTGGAACTAAGACCATTGATTGGCATTCCATTTCCTGGGAGTCGAGTGTAAGACCATTTATTAGCAACTTGTTTCCTCTTGCTTATTGCATTTGTTTTCTTTGCTTTGTGAGGATAGTGTAAGTCCATTGATTGGCATCTGGTTTCCATCTTTATTTTGTGGAGGTGGACATAAGACCATTGATTGGCACTCCATTTCCTATTTTATTTTGTCTTGTGAGGAGTCAGATGTAAGACCATTGATTGGCTATCTGTTTCCTGTGATCATTTTGTGGAGTCAGGTATAAGACCATTGATTGGCAACTTGTTTCCTATTTTGTTCCTTTTTGTGGAGTTGGATATAAGACCATTTATTGGCCATCTGTTTCCATCTTTATTTCTTTTTGAACTTTGCTCATTTGCTTTACTTTGTGCTTGTTGCCTATTCCAAAGGAATCACTTGGATCATCTACATATGATCTCAAGAGGTGAACTCCTAAGAAGTTTTACTCCTCATCCCCACCTTTTGTTTCCTTACAACCTCCACTTGCATTTTAACCCAAGCCAGAAAACGTTTGTGCAAACATTCTCACTTGCTTTCCAAAACTAGAAACCTAGGCCTTAAGCCTTTGATTTTCAAACTTCATTTTCTTTAATACTCATTGTGAATAAACTTTAATGTCAACTTTGACCATTTTTGTGAATACTCTAATTGGTTAATTTCACTCACTCAATTGCTTTTGTGGCCCTTGTCCACTTCTTGATAAGTTTTCATACATTAGCCATAGATCTTGATTATCTTAGTGGTTGATGTGAATCTCACCTTTTGTCCTTAGTGATTGAATTATAAGACTTCCTTGCTTATTATAGGGTTAACCCCTCACTAGCAAGTTGAAGCTGTTCTCACGTGGTGGACTTGTGGTTGTATAGGATGAGTTTTCTCCCGCGGATAACGAAAGACCTTAGGGCTTTTGTTTTAAAATCAATTCACCCATTTTTTTTGGAAATCTTTTAGCCGAACTACGAGGTTTTGATCCTGTAAAGGTACGTAGGCAATGGATTCATCCATCCAAACACAAAAATAATAAAATTGTATATTCTTTTCTCATCTCTACAATCAATGTTTGCACAAAAATAATTTCATAAACAAATAATTTTGCAACAAGTTGTGAAAAGGGTTCCCTAGGAGTACCTAGGATGCATTGGGTGCCTAACACCTTCCCTTTGCATAATTACCCCCTTACCCAGATCTCTGTACCCTTTTATTAGTTTTCTTTGTAAAACTTCTTAGGCTTTTGTTCGCTTTCTAGCCATTCCTTTGGATAAATAGAAGTGCGGTGGCGACTCTAGCTTTGTATGCTTTGCTTTTGATTTAGTCAATAAATCATAAAGTGACGAATACACCGCTACAATACAGAGCTTTCCTCAACTTGTACACATGTTTTGGTAGATTAGGACCACTGAACCCTTTAGGTTGTTCCACATAGACTTTTTCATTCAAGTAGCCATTTAAAAAGGCACTCTTCACATCCATTTGGAACAATTTGAACTTTATAATGCAGGCAACACCTAACAACAACCTTATTGACTCAAGTCTTGCAACAGGTGCAAAAGTCTCATCAAAATCAACCCCTTCAAGTTGAGTATACCCTTGTGCCACTAGTCTTGCTTTATTCCTAGTGATTACTCCTTTCTCATCAGACTTGTTCTTGTAAATCCACTTGGTACCAATGATGTTAGTCCCTTCAGGTCTTGGAACTAACTCCCATACTTCATTCCTTTTAAACTGCTCCAGTTCATCTTGCATAGCATTGATCCAATATTCATCAATAAGAGATTCTTTCACATTTTTAGCTTCAACCTTGGATACAAAGCAGGAATTTGAGCTATTCTCCCTTGATCTGGTAATCACACCACTATTGGGATCTCCTATGATAAGATCCTTAGGGCGGTCTTTCTGAATCCTGATAGAAGGCACCTTGTTGGATGCTTCTAACTCAAGTCCAAGAGGAGTATCCTGTACATTTTCTATTGAAGTCTCAAGGAATGTTCCAACATCCTCTATGACATTGGATTCTTCATCTTTATCATCAACAATAATATTTATGGACTCCATCAGGACATTAGTTATGGAGTTGAAAACTTTGTATGCTCTGCTGTTAGTAGAGTATCCCAGGAATATACCCTCATCACTTTTGGGGTCCATTTTTCTTTTCTGTTCACGATCTGTAAGAATGTAACATTTGCTTCCAAAGATATGAAAGTACTTCATAGTAGGTTTTTTGCCTTTCCATATTTCATACAGAGTGGAAGAGGTTCCCTTTCTCAAGGTAACTCTGTTGTGAACATAGCAAGCTGTATTCATAGCTTCAGCCCAAAAGTGCATATGAAGCTTCTTTGCATGAATCATAGCTCTAGCAGATTCTTGAATAGTTATGTTCTTCCTTTTAACTACTCCATTTTGTTGAGGAGTAATAGGTGAGGAAAACTCATGACTTATTCCTTCAGATGAGCAGAAAACATCAAACTTGGAATTTTTAAACTCCTTTCCATGGTCACTTCTTATTCTGATAACACTACTATCCTTTTCTCTTTGGAGTCTTATGCATAGATCTTTGAAGACATCAAATGCATCTGATTTTTCTCTGATGAAGCTTATCCATGTGTATCTGGAATGGTCATCAACAACCACATAAGCATATCTCTTCCCACCAAGACTTTCAACCTGCATAGGTCCCATTAAGTCCATGTGCAAAAGTTCTAGAGTTTTGGATGTTGTAGGATGTCCAGGCTTAGGATGTGACATCTTGGTTTGCTTGCCAACCTGACATTCTCCACAGACTTTTCCTTCATCAATAAGCAGCTTTGGGATTCCTCTAACTGCTTCCTTGGATATGATCTTCTTCATTCCTCTTAAATGAAGATGTCTAAGTCTTCTATGCCACAACTTCACTTCCTTTTCTTCCTTGGCTAAGAAGCACATTGAGGAGTCGTTGAGACTTTAGGTTCCCATAGATAGCAGTTATCTTTGGATCTGGATCCTCTCATAACTTCCTTATTTTCTCCATTTATCATAACACATTCTTCCTTAGTGAACTGTACATTGAAGCCTTGATCACATAGTTGGCTTATGCTGATGAGATTAGCAGTTAGTCCTTTTACTAACAACACATTATTCAGTTCTGGAACTCCAGGACTGTCCAGCTTACCAACACCTTTGATTTTTCCTTTAGCTCCATCACCAAAGGTCACATAACTGGTAGTATGAGGTTGTATGCCTACCAATAAGTTATTCATCCCAGTCATATGTCTTGAGAAACCACTATCAAAATACCAGTCTTCTTTGGTAGATGCCCTTAGAGATGTGTGAGCTATTCTAGCAACCCATTGTTGTTTCTTGATAGAGGAATTATGCTTAGGTGCCTTCTGCTTAGGTCTGACTTGAGGAGTCTGGTTAAGATAACCATGCAACCTGTAACAGAAGAATTTTATGTGACCAAATCTTCCATAGTAGTGGCATCTCCATCTTTGAAATTTCTTCTTTTGATGGTTAATCCTCCTGTTTCCATGATGTTGTGACATTGGTTGTGACTTCTGCTTGATTTTCTGAACCTCAGCCTTTGAGCTTTTGAATTCAGATGAGGATTCCTTAATAAAGCCTAAACCATACATGGTTCCTGATTTCTGTCCCACCTTTAGAATTTCTTCCAAAGTGTCAGTTCCTTTATTCAGCATTCTGATGGATTTTGTCATTTGATCTAGCTTAGAGGTCAGCAAGGTTATCTCACCATTTAGATCATCTATGACTGTCAGATGCTTCTTCTTCTCAGCTTCCATCTCCTTGATAAGTTTCTTCTACTTTTCTCCTTGTAGACACACTTCTGCACTTTTGACACATAACTCTTTATATGAAGCAGCAAGTTCATCAAATGTAAGTTCATCTCCACTTGAGTCATCATCAGAGGCACATGCACTAGTTAGTGCAGTGACATGTTTTGCCGATTCTCCTTTTGATTCACTCTTAGAGTCTCCATCAGACCAGGTGACAGATAGTCCTTTCTTTTGCTTCTTGAGGAAGGTAGGACATTCAGCTCTAATGTGTCCAAAACCTTCACATCCATGACACTGGATTCCCTTGCCTTGGTTGGACTTTTCTTCAGATTTTGATCTTCTACTGATGTCAGATGAAGTGTTCTTGACATTTGGTCTACCTTTTTGATCAATCTTCTTTATGAACTTGTTGAACTGTCTTCCAAGCATGGCTATAGCTTCTGATATACTTTCATCACCTCCAATATTTCCTTCTTCTGAATCCTCTTCAGTATTTGATACAAAAGCTATGCTTTTGTTTTTCTTTTCAACATTCTCACACAAGCCCATTTCAAAAGTTTGGAGAGAACCAATAAGCTCATCAACCTTCATATTGCAGATATCTTGAGTGAAATTCTAGTTATCAGACTTTCGATGTCACACGGGTTGTTATGACATCCGATTCTGCACAGACAAGAATTATGCAGAACTTAAAAGTAAGTGCAGTAAATACACACAAGTAATTGTTTACCCAGTTCAGTCCAACATGACCTACGTCTGGGGGCTACCAAGCCAGGGAGGAAATCCACTATTAGTAGTATTAATTCAGACCTTAAACCAACTGTTTAACCCTATCACTTAATACCTACCCAATGCAATTTCAATCTTACACTAAGATCAGAGTTCCTACTCACTCCCCCTCAATCACCTCAGTGATTACTACCTTTAATCAATATTAAAGACAATTTTGAAGTCACACTTCAAACAACTCTTGATTGTGCTTAACAGCTTTAATTAAGATACACAGCACTCACGCTTAAAAGCTTAGAGTGACACAACACTTACAACTCAATGAACACCCTATACCAATGCAATCATCTACGTGATAATAGCTTGGCTTACAAGATACGTCTAATACAAGACACACAAAAATACAGCAGTGAAGTATGATGAACACACTAAATCTTCACGCCTAAAATCCCCAGTCCTGAATGAAGGATTGCCATCCTTTTATATTGCAGCACTTGGGCCTTGTACTTGTATTCTCCTGAACTTAAGGTCACGCGAGTTCCCCTAAATTCCACATCTAGGTTACTAACAAATAGGCAATTTGTTAGGTTCATTAAATGTAGCTTGGTTGTTGGTTTCCTGGATTTTCTCTCAGCTGTTGAATCCCTGAAGAATAGCCTGAGAAAAATGCTGAAACAGAAAAACTAAACAACCTACAATATAGCATACGCTATCAGGAATGAATGTCACAACATTCAGTTTGACATTCAAGTCACTAACCATATGCTAAGTCTGTTTTTCCTGAAAACAGACTGTACAATTTGTTGTACTGTACAGAATCAATCTGTCCATGCTTCAGTATCAGCGTACATTAATAAATGTCAAAACGTCCAATTTTGACATTCACACATAGAGACTTACATCAGGTTTGTTATCCTCTTGATAAGCAGACTGACAATAAATACTGAGTTATAGTAGAACATCACCTGTTCTATTCCTCAGTATCTGCTGACAGGGATGAATGTCATAACATCCAGTTTGACATTCAATAAATCCTGTATTAGCTAATCCTGCAGTACACTACTCAGAATGTCATGACATCAGCCAAGACATCAGAGTACAACTAGATATTCTAACATACAATGCAGTCAAACAAACATCTCCACAGCATGTCATGACATCAGTCAAGACATTAGAATCCAGCTAGTGTTTTACCATACAATGCAGCCAATTAAACACCTACAAACTCCCCCTTTGGCAAATTTTTGGCTAAAACACTTTGGTCTCACAACAGAGTCCATAGCAGCGGAAATCTCACATCTAGCAGGAAATTAACCTAGCTAATACACTCAGAGTGGCAGCACACTCACACACATGGAAGTTAAATAAAAACTTCACATATCGGCACACATACAGAAGTTAAATAAAAACTTCTAATTGCAGCACACACATACATACTCACACTAATTAGAAGTGGAACAACAACTGCATAGTAGGGGATCTTGAATTTGTCACGAATATCTGTTTTAACAAAACAATCTGTTGTCCTGGGGTTATCACAGGTGTTACTCCCTCTTTTTGTCAAAAATGTTGCCAAAGCAACACTTTAAATTACAGATCCACATAACCAGAATTACACAAACATGACAGAATTACAGTCTTGGTTTTACTTCACAGTTTCAACCAAGTCAACACCCACTTGATCTTGCTTCACAGCTTTGATCAAGTAGTCACACACTCTTGCTTTACAGTAGGTACCACCATATCAGATGCCATGACTTTGTGTCTGACATCCAGAACCACTCCTGCATGAACATTGTCCTTGAACACCTGCAGGTGCATGGGCTGCCTCAAGTTAGGATATCTCCTTAACCTCTTGTTGCCACACTTGTTGCAAGTGACATAGCTATGATCTGTTGACCAATCAGAGCACACTTCCAATTGTTTAATAGGCAGAGATATTAAACAATACATCCCAAACATCATTGGTTGCTATAAGTTCTCAAAGAGACATATTCCCAGTTTGCCCCTTAAGTTTTCAAACTGAATAGCATCCAGAGCCTTTGTAAATATGTCAGCCAGTTGGAGTTCAGTGGCTACATGTTCCAAGGTAATCACTTTGTCTTCCACCAGATCTCTGATGAAGTGATGTCTAATGTCAATATGTTTGGTCCTGCTGTGTTGGATGGGATTCTTGGAAATATTGATGGCACTGAGATTATCACAGAACAATGTCATGACATTTTGAGAGACATTATACTCAGTGAGCATCTGTTTCATCCAAACCAGTTGGGAACAACTGCTTCCAGCTGCTATGTATTCAGCCTCTACAGTGAACAGAGATACACAATTTTGCTTCTTGCTGAACCATGATATGAGATTGTTTCCCAAGAAGAAACATCCTCTTGATGTGCTTTTTCTGTCATCAGCACTCCCAACCCAGTCAGCATCACAGTACCCAGATAGGACAGGCTCAGAACCATGTGAGTACAGCATCCTATAATCACAAGTCCCATTGATGTACTTGAGAATCCTCTTGACTTGATTCAAGTGGCTCACTTTGGGCTCTGCTTGGTATCTAGCACATACTCCAACTGCATAGGAAATGTCAGAACTACTTGCAGTTAGGTATAGAAGACTACCTATCATGCTTCTATACAAACATTGATCGACACTGGACCCTCCATCATCTTTGGTTAACTTTAGATGAGTAGGTGCAGGAGTTCTCTTGTGCCTAGCATTATCCATACCAAACTTCTTAACTATGTTTTTGGCATACTTGCTTTGGGAGAGAAACATAGAATCCTCCATTTGGTTGACTTGCATTCCAAGAAAATAAGTCAGTTCCCCAACCAGACTCATTTCAAACTCAGATTGCATCTGGTGAACAAATTTTTTTACCATTTGCTCTGACATTCCACCAAACACTATATCATCCACATAGATTTGAGCAATCAGGATTTTGCCATCTTCATCCTTCACAAACAAGGTCTTATCTATCCCACCTTTTTTGTATCCATTTGAGGTCAGAAATTCAGTCAACCTTTCATACCAAGCTCTAGGTGCTTGCTTCAACCCATACAAGGCTTTCCTTAACTTGTACACATGTTTAGGTTGGTTAGGATCACAGAACCCTTTCGGTTGTTCCACATAGACTTCTTCATTTAAGTAGCCGTTTAAGAATGCACTCTTCACATCCATTTGGAACAATTTGAATTTCATAATGCATGCTACACCTAACAACAATCTGATTGACTCAAGCCTAGCCACGGGTGCAAACGTCTCATCAAAATCAACCCCTTCAACTTGAGTATATCCTTGAGCTACTAGTCTTGCTTTATTCCTAGTAATTACTCCTTTCTCATCAGACTTGTTTTTGTAGATCCACTTGGTACCAATGATGTTAGTCCCTTCAGGTCGAGGAACTAGCCCCCATACTTCATTCCTTTTAAACTGCTCCAGTTCATCTTGCATGGCATTGATCCAATATTCATCAGTCAGGGCTTCTTTCACATTTTTTTGTTCAACCTTGGATACAAAGCAGGAATTTGAGCTAATTTCCCTTGATCGGGTAGTCACACCACTATTGGGATCTTCTATGATAAGATCCTTAGGGTGGTCTTTCTGAATTCTGATAGATGGCATTTTGGTGGGTGCATCTACCTCACATTCAGTAGGAGTCTCCTGTACTTCTTCAGACTTGACTGGTATGTCTGTTGTAGTATCAAGGAATATTCCAACATCATCTATGACATCAATTCATTCCTCTTTATCATCCACAATAACATTTATGGATTCCATCAGGACATTGGTCCTGTAGTTGAACACTCTGTAAGCTCTGCTGTTAGTTGAGTATCCTAGGAATATACCCTCATCACTTTTGGGATCCATATTCCTTCTCTGTTCATGATCTATGAGAATGTAGCATTTACTTCCAAAGATATGAAAGTACTTCACAGTGGGTTTTCTGCCTTTCCATATTTCATACAGAGTGGAGGAGGTTCCTTTTCTCAAGGTGACTCTATTGTGAACATAGCAAGCGGTATTCATAGCTTCAGCCCAAAAGTGCATAGGGAGCTTCTTTGCATGAATCATAGCTCTGGCAGATTCTTGAATAGTTCTATTTTTCCTTTCAACTATCCCATTCTGCTGAGGAGTTATAGGAGAGGAGAACTCATGACTTATTCCTTCAGATGAGCAAAACTCATCAAACTTGGAATTTTTGAACTCCATACCATGATCACTCCTAATTCGGACAACACAATTGTCCTTTTCCCTTTAAAGTCTGATGCACAGGTCTTTGAAGACATCAAATGTATCTGACTTCTCTCTGATGAAGCTTATCCACGTGTATCTGGAATGGTCATCAACCACCACATATGCATATCTCTTTCCACCCAGACTTTCAACCTGCATAGGTCCCATTAAGTCCATGTGCAACAGTTCCAGAACTCTGGAAGTTGTAGGATGTCCCAGCTTCGGATGTGACATCTTGATTTGCTTGCCCACTTGGCATTCTCCACAGACTCTTCCTTCATCAATAAGCAGCTTTGGGATTCCTCTAACTGCTTCCTTGGATATGATCTTTTTCATTCCCCTTAAGTATAGATGACCAAGGCTTCTATGCCACAACTTCACTTCATGTTCTTCCTTGGCAGAGGAGCACATTGTGGAGAAGTTTGAGAGCTTAGGTTCCCACAGATAACAGTTATCTTTGGATCTGTATCCTCTCATAACTTCTTGATTATCTCCGTTTGTCACAACATATAGCTCCTTAGTGAATTGAACATAGTATCCTTGATCACACAACTGGCTTATGCTGATGAGGTTGGCCGTCAGTCCTTTTACTAACAGTATATTATTCAGTTCTGGGACTCCAGAGCAGTCCAGCTTACCCACACCTTTTATTTTTCATTTAGCACCATCACCAAAGGTCACATAACTGGTAGTGTGAGGTTGTATATCCACCAATATATTCTCCATACCAGTCATATGTCTTGAACAGCCACTGTCAAAGTACCAGTCTTCTCTGGTAGATGCCCTTAGAGCTGTGTGAGCTAACCTAGCATACCATTGTCGCTTCTTGATGGGGACATAGTGCCTATATGTCTTATGCTTAGGCCTGACATGAGGGGCTTGGTTAGGGTAACCATGAAGCCTGTAGCAGAAGGCTTTTATATGGCCAAGCCTACCACAGTGGTGACATCTCCATTTCTGGAATTTACTCTTCTGATGATTATTCATCCTGGTTCCCTGATGTTGAGACATTGGATGTGACCTCCGCTTGAATTTCTGAACTTTAGCCTTTGGGCGTTTGAGTTCAACTGAGGATTTTTTCACAAAGCCTAAACCAGATATGGTTCCAGACTTTTGTCCCACCTTTAGGATCTCTTCCAAGGTGTCAGTTCCTTTATTCAACATTCTAATGGATTTAGTCATTTGATCCAGCTTGGAGGTCAGCAGGGTTATCTCACCATTTAGACCCTCTATGACTGTCAGATGCTTCTGTCTCTCATCTTCCAGCTCCTTGATGAGCTTCTTCTGCTTTTCTCCTTGTACCCGTACTTCTGCACTGGTGACACATATCTTCTTATAAGCTGCAGCAAGTTCATCAAAGGTCAGTTCATCTGCACTTGAGTCATCATCAGTGGCACAAACACTCGTTAGTGCAGTGACATGTTTAGCAGATTCTCCTTCAGATTCACTTTTAGAATCTCCCTCAGACCATGTGATAGCTAGCCCCTTCTTTTGCATCTTGAGGTAAGTAGGGCATTCAGCTCTAATGTGTCCATAACCTTCACAACCATGACACTGGATTCCCTTGCCTTGGTTGAACTTTTCTTCAGAAGTTGATCTTTTCCTGATGTCAGACGAGATGTTCTTGACATTAGGTCTACCTCTTTGATCAATCTTCTTCACGAACTTGTTGAACTGTCTCCCAAGCATGGTTATGGCTTCTGATATGCTTTCATCACCTCGAGTATATCCTGCTTCTGACTCCTCTTCAGTATTTGATACAAAAGCTATGCTTTTGTTCTTCTTTTCAGCATTCTCACACAAGCCCATTTCAAAGGTTTGGAGAGAACCAATGAGCTCATCCACCTTCATATTGCAGATGTCTTGAGCCTCCTCTATGGATGTGACCTTCATAGCAAATCTCTTAGGCAAGGACCTGAGAATCTTTCTTACAAGTTTCTCTTCAGCCATTTTCTCACCTAGTCCACTAGAGGTGTTTGCAATTTCAAGAATATTCATGTGAAAGTCATGAATGGTCTCATCCTCTTTTATCCTCAGATTTTCAAACTTGGTGGTCAGCATCTGAAGTTTGGACATCTTCACCTTGGAGGTACCTTCATGAGTTATCTTGAGGGTATCCCAAACTTCCTTAGCTAGCTCACAGTAGTGCACCAGCCTGAAGATGTTCTTACTGATTCCATTGAACAATGCATTCAAGGCCTTAGAATTTCCAAGGGCTAATGCCTCTTGCTCCTTGTCCCACTCTTCTTCAGGAATTTGCACACTGACTCCATCTTCACCTGTCTTCATTGGATGTTCCCATCCTTTGTTGACAGCTCTCCAGACTTTGCTATCTAGAGACCTTAAGAAGGCTATCATACGAGGCTTCCAGTCATCATAGTTAGAGCCATCCAACATGGGCGGTCTATTTGAGTGTCCTATATCCTTGTCCATGGTACTAGAAAGTAACTTCCCTAGATCTCACCCAGAAATTAACAGGCAGGGTGCCCGCTCTGATGCCAATTGAAATTCTAGTTATCAGACTTTCGATGTCACACGGGTTGTTATGACATCCGATTCTGCACAGACAAGAATTATGCAGAACTTAAAAGTAAGTGCAGTAAATAACACAAGTAATTGTTTACCCAGTTCAGTCCAACATGACCTACGTCTGGGGGCTACCAAGCCAGGGAGGAAATCCACTATTAGTAGTATTAATTCAGACCTTAAACCAACTGTTTAACCCTATCACTTAATACCTACCCAATGCAATTTCAATCTTACACTAAGATCAGAGTTCCTACTCACTCCCCCTCAATCACCTCAGTGATTACTACCTTTAATCAATATTAAAGACAATTTTGAAGTCACACTTCAAACAACTCTTGATTGTGCTTAACAATTTTAATCAAGATACACAGCACTCACGCTTAAAAGCTTAGAGTGACACAACACTTACAACTCAATGAACACCCTATACCAATGCAATCATCTACGTGATAATAGCTTGGCTTACAAGATACGTCTAATACAAGACACACAAAAATACAGCAGTGAAGTATGATGAACACATTAAATCTTCACGCCTAAAATCCCCAGTCCTGAATGAAGGATTGCCATCCTTTTATATTGCAACACTTGGGCCTTGTACTTGTATTCTCCTGAATTTAAGGTCACGCGAGTTCCCCTAAATTCCACATCTAGGTTACTAACAAATAGGCTATTTGTTAGGTTCATTAAATGTAGCTTGGTTGTTGGTTTCCTGGATTTTCTCTCAGCTGTTGAATCCCTGAAGAATAGCCTGAGAAAAATGCTGAAACAGAAAAACTAAACAACCTACAATATAGCATACGCTATCAGGAATAAATGTGACAACATTCAGTTTGACATTCAAGTCACTAACCATATGCTAAGTCTGTTTTTCCTGAAAACAGATTGTAGAATTTGATGTACTGTACAGAATCAATTTGTCCATGCTTCAGTATCAGCGTACATTAATAAATGTCAAAACGTCCAATTTTGACATTCACACATAGAGACTTACATCAGGTTTGTTATTCTCTTGATAAGCAGACTGACAATAAATACTGAGTTATAGTAGAACATCACCTGTTCTATTCCTCAGTATCTGCTGACAGGGATGAATGTCATAACATCCAGTTTGACATTCAATAAATCCTGTATTAGCTAATCCTACAGTACACTACTCAGAATGTCATGACATCAGCCAAGACATCAGAGTACAGCTAGATATTCTAACATACAATGCAGTCAAACAAACATCTCCACAGCATGTCATGACATCAGTCAAGACATTAGAATCCAGCTAGTGTTTTACCGTACAATGTAGCCAATTAAACACCTACATTGAGCCTCTTCTATAGCAGTAACCTTCATGGCAAATCTCTTGGGCAATGATCTGAGAATCTTTCTTACAAGTTTTTCTTCAGACATTTTCTCTTCTAAGCCTCCAGAAGTGTTGGCAATTTCAAGAATATTCATGTGGAAGTCATGAATAGTCTCATCCTCTTTCATCCTCAGATTTTCAAACTTAGTAGTCAGCATCTGGAGTTTAGACATCCTTACCTTGGAGGTACCTTCATGAGTTGTTTTGAGAGTATCCCAAACTTCTTTAGCCAGTTCACAGTGATGCACCAGTCTGAAAATGTTCTTGTTTATCCCATTGAATAGTGCATTCAAAGCCTTAGAGTTTCCAAGGGCTAATGCCTCTTGCTCTTTGTCGCATTCTTCTTTAGGAATTTGCATAATGATTCCTTCTTTACCTGTCTTCGTTGGATGTTCCCATCCTTTGTTGACAGCTCTCCAGACCTTGGTATCCAGAGACCTCAAGAAGGCTATCATGCGAGGTTTCCAGTCATCACAGTTAGAACCATCCAGCATAGGTGGTGTATTTGAGAATCCTACATCCTTGTCCATGGTACTTGAAAGTAACGTCCCTAGATCTCACCCAGAAACTAACAGGCAGGGTGCCTGCTCTGATGCCAATTGAAATTCTAGTAATAGACTATCGATGTCACACTGGATGTTATGACATCCAATTCTGCGCAGACAGGTAATGTATGCAGAAAGTAAATGTAAAAAGCAGTAAATGACACAGAGAATTGTTTACTTAGTTCGGTGACAAACACACCTACTCTGGGGGCTACCAAGCCAGGGAGGAAATTCACTATAAGAGGTATTAATTCAGGACTTAAACCACCAGTTTAATCCTATCACTTAAGACCTACTTAATGCAATTTCAATCTAAACTAAGACCTGAGTACCTACTCACTCCCCCTCAATCACAACAATGATTACAACCATTAAGAATTTTAAAGACAGTGGTGAAGATATACTTCAAACAACTCTTGATTATGCTTAAAAGCTCTAATCAAGAAACACAGCACTCACGCTTAAAAGCTTAGAGTGACACAACTATTACAACTCAATAAACACCCTAGTCCAATGCAATCATCTAGGTGATAATTGCTTGGCTCACAAGTAAAACCTAATTCAAGACACAATGAAAGTACAACAATGATCTATAATGATATATTGAATTCTTCACGCTTCAAATCACTGAAAAGCTAAAAGTAGGATTGCCATCCTTTTATAATGCAGTAGTTGGGCCTTGAACTTGAATTTCATAAAATTAGGGTTAAGCAAGTTAACCTAATTTCCACACATTAGGGTGCTAAGAAATAGGCTATATGCTAGGTCTCTTAATTTTAGCACAACTTTTAGTTTCCTGAAAATCAGACTGAGATAAATACTGAAACATAACAGAAAAATTAGCCTATACTTTAGCATCTGCTGTCAGGGATGAATGTCATAACATTCAGTTTGACATCCAGAAAATGCTGTCATGAATGAATGTCATAACATTCAGTTGGACATCCAGTAAATCCTGTATTAGCTAATCTTGCAGCATACTACTTAAGCATGTCATGACATCAATCAAGACATCTAAGTACAGTAAGTGTTTTATCATAAAATGCAGCCAATCAAAAACATCTACAGAATGGAAGCAGTGCTCCCCGTAGAGGTTGAAATTCCTTCATTGCATGTGCTCGTGGAAGCCAAGTTGACTGAAGCTGAATGGTGCCAGACCAGGTTTGACCAGTTGAATTTGATTGAAGAGAAGAGATTGATTGCCATGTGTCATGGTCAGTTGTATCAGCAAAGGATGAAGAAAGCTTTTGATAAGAAGGTCAGACCTCGAGTGTTCAGAGAAGGTGACCTTGTGCTCAAGAAGATTTTATCGTTCAAGCCGGATTCCAGAGGAAAATGGACTCCCAATTACGAAGGCCCATATGTTGTTAAAAGAGCCTTTTCAGGCGGTGCATTGATTCTTACAACTATGGATGGTGAAGAGTTCACTCGTCCTGTGAATGCAGATGCAGTCAAGAAATACTTCGCCTAAAGAAAAAATGAACAACTCGCTAAGTTGAAAACCCGAAAGGGCGGCTTAGGCAAAAATGAGCGTCTCAGTGGATTGAAAACCCGAAAGGACGATCCAGGCAAAAATTAGAGACATAACACAGAAGAATTTCCCGAAAAGTTGAGTACCCCACCTTGGGGAAAATTATGCAAAAATTAGGGATTATGGCAAGTAACTGCATTCTGCTGATCTTCAATGATTTTGAAGGCTTGTTTGAGCACAAGGGTTGACATCAGTTTATCATTTCATCAGCTGTCAAGAGTACAATGGATATCAAGAGTTGGTAGAGGGATTAAGGATCATTTGTATTCAATGTAACCCTTTTCCATGTAAATTACCATTTTCAACTTTGTAAAAATCTATGGAGTCTTGTCATTTACAAACTACCATTCTATTAAAATAAAGTTGAGCTTTTATCCAATTGTTTCTACTCTTATTTATTTTAGCCAATAGTTTTAAATTTTATTATGATCATTTTGAAATTAATATTTTAAATCAAAATCAAGTTTTCTTTAATATATAAAAGCAAGATTTTTTCCAAAGAAAGTAAAAGGAATATCAACTGCATTTCAGTAAAAAACAAGTCCTTAAGTGTGAAGCATTTGTGGTTCCCCAAGCAGTTAACTCTTCGGGTATCCCTAGACGTTTGTGTTGATTCAGTTCCTCGATGGAGTGTTTGATCCCCAGTGGATCTCCTTTCTTTATCCCTAGCTGAGTTGCGGCGTGTCCTTGTCCCCAACAGAATTTCGGCCTTCCACAACGGTGTTCGTGTCTCCTCATCAAGTGGATCGTCATCAGGATGTTTGATCTTCCCCAGTAGATCGCTTTGGTGCCCCCCCACCAATCGTCATCTATCTTTTCTCCCAGTCAGAGTTTCCTCCTGGTTTCTGAGCAGCTTTTGTTGTTTTTTCTGTAGGGTTGTCTCCCATTTTAATGGTGTTGATCTAAAATTCCCCATAGAAATGATGTTGTTCTGTCCTCAGCAGATCCCCTCCGTCCTGAGCTAAGGTTTGAGCCCTTTGGGATGTTGACCTCTCTGTTCTCCAGCAGTTTGTCTCCATATTTTGTGGATTGATCAAGGATTGTACCGGTGGTTCAATTTCGTTGCGACACCTCTGTATCCTTTGTGATCATTTTGTCAGCATAATCATCATATATACATATACATATACATTCATATAGTTTCATATTTTGCATCTTCATACTTAATTTGTTTGAGATTCTCATTCTCTGTTATGGCGGTACTTTATCCCCATATCAAATTTGGTGTCTGTCCTCTTTCAATTGTAGAGTGTCAGCCCCTTAAGCAGAAAGACTTTAACCTTTCTCTGTTTCCCCACTGAGTTTGTCTCCTCGTGGATGATTGTTATTTCAGTTTCCTCTCCAGCAAATTTTCTGGATGGAATTACTCCCATTGAGTTATGTCCTCATTGGGTTGAGTCTTGATTGACCGTTTTCTTTCTAGCTCTTACCTAGATAGATCTTTTGGTCCCCTAAGAGTCTATTACTCAGTAGCTGGTAATATTCTTCTTAGTTTGCAGTTTGTTACTTCTTGCCCAATACCCGACAAAAGTACCCTTTTTTCCCCTCAGTGGAATCCCCAGTGGATATCTTTTCTTCCCCGCAGGAGTGTATCCTTGATATGTTCACTTTAACCAATGACGGACATTCTCTTCTTTGGTTTTCTTCTCCTTGTTGGTTTTCTACCCAGTAACCGGTGGTTGTAAATCCTACTTTTTCTTGTGCAGAGTCTATCCTTGATATGTTCACTTTAAACCGGTGACAAAGTTTCTCTTCTTTGGTATTCTATCCAGTGACTGATAGACGTAATCCCTATTTTGTCCCATTTTCAGAGTTAATCCTTGATATGTTCATCCTAACCGGTGACGGATTTTCTCTTTGATTTGGTCTTCTACCCAGTAACCGGTAGTTCTAAATCCTGCTTTGTCCCCTCGCAGAGTCAATCCTTGATATGTTCATCCTAACCGATGACGGGTTTTCTCTCCGACGGTTTTCTATCCAATATTCGATAGATGTAATTCCTCCCTTTTGTTCAATTGGTATATCCTTGATATGTTCTTCCTAACCGATGACGAATATCCTCCTTGACATTTCCTAGGTGAGTTTATCCTTGATATGTTCATCCTAACCGATGATGGATTTCCTTCCCTATCGAGTTTATCCTTGATATGTTCATCCTAACCGATGACGGATGCTCTCACCCTTGGTCTTCTGCCCAGTAACCGGTACTTGTAAATCCTATTTTTTGCAGTTTTCCCCCGCAAGGCTATTCTTACCCAGTAACCGGTAATGAATACTCCCTCCTGCCGGTTCCCAACGAGTCATCCTTGATATGTTCGTCTTAACCGATGACGGATGTTCTCTCTGCCAGATTTTATTATCTCTTTACCCAGTAACAGGTAGTAGATAATAAATTTCTGCTCCTCCTGTGTTGGAGTTTATTTCTCCCCGGTTGAGTTGAGTGCGTATTTCCTTAGTGAAATCGTTGTTCCCCTGCACTAGTCGAGTACCTCAATTTTATCCTGACGTATTCATATTCCCTGCAGATGTTTTTGTTTCCCCGGCTAAGTCTTTCCATTCTGTATGGAATTCCTCGAGTCCCCCAGTAGTTTTAAGTCGTAGCCTGGCTTACGCATAACTCCTTTTATCCCCTCAGAATCTCTGTCTCCCTAGTGAGTTTTCCTTATGGAATGCATTATACTCCTGCGGACTTTCGGTCTCTCTGATTTCTTTTCCTTTGTGGCAATATTTTCCCACAAAGAATTTACTTTTGCATTCATATCATTTGCATCATGAGGTCTCTTAGGGACCAAAATTTGTTTCTCTATGTTGTTATTTAAGCCCATTCTACTGAGTCGACATGAATATTTTAACCTTCGCCTCCTCAGTTAGAATGTCCTTAAATAGGGGCAGTTGTAAGACCCTAATTTTGACCCTAATATCCCTCATGCAATTTCATCATAAGCATTAGAATTGGGATCATGCCTTGGCATCCTCCTTACCCCTCCTTCATTGGGTTTGTTTTGGGAGAGATCACCAAGAACTTTGTGATTATACCAAAAAAATATGTCTTTGTATTTGCCTAACTTTTTTGTAGGAAGGGTATGATCTCATTGATTCATCAAATCCACATCTAGGGTTTGAGACCCCCATGAACAAAGAGCACAACCAATAATTTATTGAATGATGGTTATGAACATCATATATGAGTCCCAATGATCTCTACATGTTATATTGATCAAAATTTCTTCAGGAGTTTGAGGGTCACTTGCCTTGGAAACCCTAGTTTGACTGGGTATCTTGAGTAACTTCTCCAACAAGCTATCTCACCAATTGATCAAATTTCTCAAGGGACACTTCAAAATTCATCATCTTATGCATATATGATCTACCATGAGCCAATAAAGTCAAGATGATTGGAAGTTAGCAAGTTGGTTGATGGTGTTTGGCCAGATGAATTCATCTGATCAAAACTGGGTCTCCCTAGACCCTATCTCCTTCAATTTTTACCATATGAAAATGATTCCAGGAGAAAACTTACTATAAATGACATTACAAACAACTTTCATGTTGAGACCTAGAGTTATTTTCGCTTGGAAAACCATTTTCTATGTTGAAACATTATAGGTCATTTTGTCTAAACCCTAATTTGAAAGTCAACTTCCCAAGGTCATAACTTGCTCAATTTTTATGAGATGAAATATTTACAAGTTACACAATCAAATTAAATGTGCCTAATTCAACTTTGATGTTTTGAGTGGGAGCTAATTCAACTTTTTTGAGCATGTGATATGAGGCTACATTATAGGTCACTTTTGACCTATACCATTGATCAAGTGATTTTTCCAAACTTCAAAAATGAATAACTCTATCATTTCAAATCCAAATGACATGAAATTGGTGACCATTTTTAAGGTCTTTGAGAGAGATACAACTTTGATGAAGACACGTTTCTTATTTGAAGCTCGTATAAAAAGTTAAGCAAGGTGGAATATTGAGACATACGGCTTGGAACTTAGAAATTTTTGATATATAAATTTTTTCCAAACTTCCACCTCAAATTTCTCCAAGTTCCGAGCTCCAAATGAAAAATTGTTCAACATCAAACTTGTTCCTCTTGATCTCACCTTTCGAAATAGCTCAAATTCATTCATTTTGGATGAGAAATGCATAGGCTGCGCATGGCTTAAACATGCTAATATCATTTGGCATGGATCAATCTTCAAGCATCAATGTACATGTGCCTTTCAATCTAAGCAAACTTCAAACCATCTTATATGCAAATTTGGAGCTTTAGCTATCACTTCATGGGCCTATGCGCGCCCATGCACCATTGCATCATCATTTGCCAATTTTGGAAAGTAAAAGTGAGTGTGCAAATATCACATGATTCAGCTATATATAGAGCTTAAATTGCTCAGAATTCAAAACAGCATTGCG
Source organism: Lathyrus oleraceus (assembly GCF_024323335.1). Taxonomy (NCBI): domain Eukaryota; kingdom Viridiplantae; phylum Streptophyta; class Magnoliopsida; order Fabales; family Fabaceae; genus Lathyrus; species Lathyrus oleraceus. The sequence continues at coordinate 158,509,098 of NC_066579.1, read as the reverse complement.
CCAGCTTTGATCCCCCATTGAAAACCCTTCACTCTTATAGGATAAGCCTGATAAATTCATTTGAATTTGAGCTTGAATCTCCATTGTTTTGGAATTCAATTCTCCAGGAGTCCATTGCTTCTAAACCTTTCCATTCTCTTCCTTTAAGCAATTGAAGTGAGTCTAAGCACAAGCCAGATCAAGATCCATTGTGTTCAGACCTCTATTGAAGGTAATTTGCAGAAATTTTAAACTCTTCGATTCTCTCAATTTCTTGCTCAATTCCATTGATTCTTTGGTTGTCTGATGTCCTACCTGAAGGAGAATTGCCATCCAAGGCTCAGCGGAATTTAAAAATTTCTCCATTTAGTGATCCTTACGAATGGGCATGATCAGTGATAGAATCGTTACCTCTTGTGGCGATTCAAACCTTTGGTGCAGATCTCTTGTAACGATCAAAACCTTGGATACAAATCCACGGGGCGATCACGAACGTTGAACGATGACAACGTCTCTACTTAGTCCACACGAACGGATTCCTTCAATCGCAGTGCTAGCTGTTATGAATGAAGGATTTGAGTGAGAAAGAGAGATACAAAATTCCAACTCTTCAGTTGTGTTGTATTCCCATACAATGCTTCTGCACAAGAGTTCTATTTATAGAACCACTTGTGTGGGCTTCAAGCCAAAAAGCCCACTTAAGTGTATTTTGGCCCATATCTCATAATATGCCAAAATCTCTTAAGTATTTGGTACATTACCATACTTCGTATTCTAATTAAGTGCACCATACCTTACGGTGTTCCTTAATTACTCTATTTCTCATCAATCCGTCCTTTGTGTGTGACCCTGTAGGTTTTCGCGATGTTGACAATTATATTAAATCACGCATTTAACATAATAAATAGTGAGCGGTATCTAGCAACACATCACTGCTACCCAAGTCACGAAAATGTCATGTGATCTGACAAAATCTCATGTGATAATAATTATGTGTATAATTACCCCTTTGCCCTTATGTCTATATTGAACACAAGGTATAGACTGTGTCACCCTTGTCCAGTTCAATATTGGGCCCATAGACATTTATCCTGTTACGCAGAATGTGCAAATTCCATATAGGACACTCATGTCCCTCAGCATGCTTTGTGGAGTACCCATCAACTGTCTTTATGGTTATCCAATTACGGACAATGTTAGATCAGCAATAAAGCACTCGACTCTACATCTAGGATCCATAGTGGTTTCAGGTCGAAGAGTGGTATACACTATTATCACCATGAGAATAACTTATGACACTTTGCATAACTTTCTATATAGTATTCTCATAGTGGGTCAATCCGGTATAAATATTACTCCTAATATTCATACCTATGTTTAAGACTTGATAACTCTTTATCAATGATCCATGAGACGTGATCATCAGTCTACAAACATAATAGTCTTAATGCTTTAATGTTATCCCACTTCACACTAAAGCTCGACTACGGATACTTTAAGAATAGTGTCCTTATGTTTAATGTGCTCTCATGATTAAGTCACACTTAATACATTAAACGGACTATCTATTCCAGGGACTTTATTAATCAACCATAATAAAGAAAATGCCTTTTATTATTAATAAATAATTCGATACAAGTACCAAAAGTATTGTCCTCTAGGGCTTACACCAACAATCTCCCACTAGCACTAGAGCCAATCAGGCATACCCCTTATGCCCATTGATCTAGTATGGCCATGATGCTTCTGCTGCGCAAGAGGCTTTGTCAGTGGGTCAGCAATATTGTCAAGTGTAGGTACTTTACATATTTTCACATCTCCTCTATCTATTATCTCTCAAATGAGATGATAACGCCTAAGTATGTGTTTGGATCGTTGGTAAGATCTAGGCTCCTTAGCTTGTGCGATAGCACCATTGTTATCATAATAGAGACCAATGGGATCCACAACGCTAGGGACTATGCCAAGTTCACTAATGAACTTCCTGATCCAAACAGCTTCCTTTGCTGCACTTGAGGCAGCAATATACTCGGCCTCGGTTGTAGAATCAGCAACTGTATCTTGCTTTGAACTTTTCAAGCTCACAACGCCACCATTTAAGCAAAACACATAACCAGATTACGATCTAAAGTCATCCTTATCTGTCTGGAAGCTAGCATCGGTGTAACCAATTACAGCCAACTCTTCCTGACCTCCATATATCAAGAATGAGTCCTTAGTACTTCTCAAGTACTTAAGGATATTCTTGACAACTACCCAATGGGCATCACCAGGATCAGATTGGTACCTACTCATTGCACTTAAAGCATACGAGACATCTGGTCGAGTACATAACATGGCATACATGATAGATCCTATTGCAGATGCATATGGAATCTTATTCATGCGTTCCCTTTCTACCTTAGTTGAAGGGGATTGTGTTTTTAATAGACACAGGCCATGTTGCATAGGTATGAATCCTTTCTTGGAATCATGCATATTAAAGCGTCTCAGCACTTTGTCTATGTATGTACTCTGACTTAGGCCAAGCAGTTTTCGTGATCTATCTCTATAGATTCTGATTCCTAATATATAGGCTGCTTCACCTAGGTCCTTCATAGAAACACATTTCCCCAACCAAGTCTTTACTTGTTGCAGGGTAGGGACATCGTTTCCAATGAGTAATATGTCATCTACATATAATACCAGGAAAACGATCATGCTCCCACTAACCTTCTTGTAGACACAAGGCTCATCTTCATTCTTGATGAATCCATATTGTTTTACTGTTTCATCAAAATGAAGATTCCATGAGTAGGTCACAGGCTCATCTTGATCCATGAGTAATACATCACCTTGATCAGATATCCATATATCTCAGGTAGGTGACGTATCCTGCTTGACCTACGCTGGTCTTGTTCTACTTGAGCAGGTTGCTCTTACACAACTACTTGTGTTTCCTGCTCTAATTCCTCCATAGGTGTATCGATGCTTTGTAATTCTTGAATTTCTTCAAGCTCTACTTTCCTCCCACTGATTCCTTTGGAAATAAAATCCTTTTATAGGAAAACTCCAGTTCGAGCGACAAACACTTTGCCCTCAGAAGGATTGTAGAAGTAATACCCTCTTGTTTCTTTAGGATACCCCACAAATAAGCATCTGTCAGATTTGGGCTCAAGCTTAGTTGAAATTTATCGTTTCACATAAACTTCGCAACCCCAAATCTTCATGTAAGAAATATGTGGTTTCTCACCACTCCATATCTCATATGGTATCTTCTCAACCTTTTTGGATGGAACACGGTTAAGTGTGTAAGCTTCTGTCAACAGCGCATGTCCCCAAAAGGAGTTTGGAAGATTGGTGTAACTCATCATGGATCGGACCATGTCTAACAGGGTTCGATTTCTTCTCTCAGATACACCATTCCATTGGGGTGTTCCAGGAGGAGTAAGTTGGGATAGGATCCCACACTCTTTCAGATGGTCATCAAACTCTAGGCTTAAATACTCACCACCTCGATCTGATCGAAGAGTTTTAATATTCTTACCTAGTTGGTTTTGTACTTCATTCTTGAATTCCTTAAACTTTTCAAAGGACTCTGATTTGTGTTTCATTAAATACACATAACCATATCTACTGAAATCATCAGTGAATGTGATGAAGTACTGAAAACCTCCTTTGGTTGGTATGTTCAGTGGTCCACATACATCAGTATGTATGAGGGCCAAAAGATCATTAGATCTTTCACCTTTTCCTGTGAAGGGAGAATTTGTCATTTTCCAATTAAACAAGATCTGCATGTCTCATATGATTCATAATCAAAAGAGTCCAACAGTCCATCTTTATGGAGTTTGGAAATGCGTTTCTCATTTATGTGGCCTAATCGACAATGCCAAAGGTAAGTTGGATTTAACTCATTAGGTTTCATCCTTTTAGTATTAATGTTATAAACTGGCATTTCAAGATCAAGGACATATAATCCATTGTTCATTTGAGCAGTAGCATAGAATATATCATTCAAATAAATTGAACAAACAATTGTTCTTTATTATGAATGAAAAACCGAACTTGTCCAAACAAGAAATGGAAATAATATTCCTGCTAATTGCTGGTACATAATAACAGTTCTCTAACTGAATTATTAAACCACTGGGTAGAGTCAATTCATAAGTTCCTACGGCTAAGGCAACAACCTTTGCTCCATTACCAACTCATAGGTCGACTTCACCTTTTGCCAAATCTCTACTTCTTTTTAGTCCATGCACATTTGTACAAATGTGAGAACCGCATCCAGTATCTAATACCCATGATGCAGAAGTAGATAAATTTATTTCAATAACAAAAATACCTGAAGCTGGAGTCTCTACTCCAATCTTCCTATCTTCCAGGTACTTTGGGCAGTTCCTCTTCCAGTGTGCGGTCTTACCGCAATGGAAGCAAGTGCCTTCTTTTTCTATGCTTCCACTAGGCTTCAAAGCAACAATAGTGGCTTTGGGTTTGCCAACTTCCTTGCCTTTCCCTTTATCATTTTTGAGGACAATCCTCATGTTTCGGTACCAATCCAGAAAATTTGTCCCAGACAATTTTTCCTTCTCAAGGTTTGATCGCAATATGTTGTTAGAGGTGTTTGTTGTCATGGTTATCTACATAAGGATTAATGAAAATATAAGTATCATTGACATATTTAATTAGGCCTTTAATTAAACATGCTCCCATTATTTTATTCAAAACAAATGACCCTCATCATTTGATTCGGAAAATCCCGTTGGAAGATTTTCTAGTGGGTCGAGATCCATATTTCACTTTGTTCTAAGTCCGGCGGATTACATAAAACTAGGTTATTTAGGTAGGAACTCCTTCCAATTGTATCTCATACAACTCTCGAAAATTTCAGTTGGGTGAATAACTCCTTATTCCAATCCATCATATGGATCATTCCCAACTCTTGCTTCTAAACATATATATAATCTTATTATAATTTTTTTAGTTAAGTTTGACCCATTGTTTTAACAGTTGGATATTACAATTATCCCATCGCACCTTACTAATATAGAACATGCACCTCGCGTAGGCGAAACCTACATTATTCGATACTAGTCTTGATGAGTGTTAAAATTTGGAAAGCATAAACTTAATATTTATTTTGAGGGAATTGCAATTTTTATGATCTCACCGGCTTGTTTATCATATAAACCGTCTCTCACATGCATCAACATACATTCATATGCATCAACATACATACAAACATAATGAAACAATTATGGCCCCTAGTGAAATTGTTCTCCCAAGCCAATGAGAGAACCTAAGCTAACCTAACAACGATCTAAGCTTCTCCAAGCAAGATCTTCAAGGTTGTCCTCATTTGGCACTGACTTCTTTGCTTTCTCATATCATTACATTACATAAAGAAACTCGTTTTACATACGAGGGAGTGAGATGAGAAAAGAAGTTACATTTGGGAGATTAAGAGAGAGGCACGACACGCAGGTCGTATTTTAAAACCCAAAGCAGAATCAAGGAAAACTAAGGCCATAACCGATCACCACAAGACAATAATAAACACTTTATTATTATTATTAATTCCTTTAATTAATTAAAACCAAATTAAATTTCGACGATCGATCACCACATTTTAATGAACAATTCATTTAAAATCAATGTCGCTTTTCGCATCAACACTTGATACTTTTAAAGCACTGAGTTAGCCGAACGGGTGAATTTTGCCTTGCGTTAACCGGTTAACCATATGCGTTAACCGGTTAACACTGTTTGAAATCTGTTCAAAAAATTCTTTTCTGCCTTGCGTTAATCGGTTAACCAAATGCGTTAACCGGTTAACACTGTTTGAAAATGTCTTGGAAAACTGTTTTCCGCCTTGCGTTAACCGGTTAACCAAATGCGTTAACCGGTTAACACTATTTGAAAATTAAAAATTTTATTTCGTATTGCGTTAACCGGTTAACCATATGCGTTAACCGGTTAACACTGTTCCAAAAGGTGTTTTAGAAAGCACAACTCTTGTGCAGTCATAACCCCAGTCGCATAACTCTCTGACAACACAACCCTTGTGCCGTCACTAACCCTGATGCACCAATTTCAGACCGTCAAACACATCTCGATTGTTGATTCAGTATGATTGATAAACACGTCATTACTTCACCATAATAATGTCGGATCAAGAAGCAAATGACCATTGATCGCTCAAAGGAAAACAATCATTGAGTGTTTGAATGAATGAAACGAGAACACTATATCATATATAATGTATTTTGCATCAGGCTTACATATATCACATATATGACTTGATCGGTCTCAATTTAATCTTTGATTCATTCTGTCTTTAATCAAATTAATACAAAACAAAAAACAGTTATCAGATTCATGGTTTCGTAAGTGGCTCTGATACCACTGAAGGAGAATTGTCATCCAAGGCGCAGCGGAATTTAAAATTTTCTCCATTTAGTGATCCTTACGAATGGGCATGATCAGTGATAGAATCGTTACCTCTTGTGGCGATTCAAACCTTTGGTGCAGATCTCTTGTAACGATCAAAACCTTGGATACAAATCCACGGGGCGATCACGAACGTTGAACGTTGACAACGTCTCTACTCAGTCCACACGAACGGATTCCTTCAATCGCAGTGCTAGCTGTTATGAATGAAGGCTTTGAGTGAGAAAGAGAGATACGAAATGTTCTTTTCACTCTATAACAAAATGTTCCCCAAGGTGTAAAGAATGTGGTCTTTTCCATATCATAGGGTGCCATCTTGATCTGATTATATCCGAAAAATCCATCCATAAATGAAAAGACTTTGAATTTAGCAGTATTATCTACCAACATATCAATGTGTGGCAGAGGGAAATCATCTTTCGAGCTGACTTTATTCAAATCTCTATAGTTGACACACATGCAGACTTTTCCATCTTTCTTTGGCACAGGCACAATATTGGCCACCCATTGCGGATACACATTAGTCACAAGGAAACCGACATCAATTTGCTTCTGCATTTCCTCTTTGATCTTCACAACCATATCAGGATGCATTCTTCTTAACTTCTGCTTGACTGGAGGGCATTCTGGCTTCAACGACAATCTATGCTCCACAATCTCAGAATCCAAACCAGGCATGTCTTAATAGGACCAAGCAAACACATCCGAATACTCTCTAAGAAGATCAATCAACCCTTTCTTTATGTATGGACACAGTCGAGACCCAATCTTGACTTCCTTCACATCATCCTCAGAACCCAAATTGACTAACTCAACCTGCTCTTCGAACGGCTGAATGGTCTTTTCATCTTGCTAAAGAAGACGAGTTAATTCATCACTCACTTCTACATCACTTTCCTCTTCTGCCTCAAACACAGGGAATTCAAAATTTGGAGAAGGAGAAGCATCATTGTATTCAATGGGGTTAGGAACCAACCTGCATAATGATTTGATATTTTGATTTTAGAGAAGTGAATTTGCGACCAAATATTATACAGATGGACAATTATATTGTTTATTTATGTTTCTTGTGATTACCATTTTCAAAATAAAGCAAAAAGTAAAAACAAAACATCATAGATGTGGATGAATAGAATTAATTTTATTAATGATCAATTTGGAAATGCCTAAACAATGTTCACTTCTCCCTTAGGCATAGGAGAAGGATTTTAAATACATATAAAAGCAATTACTTAGATCGATGCAAAATAACAGGAATATCAACAGCAGTCCAATTGTTGCAAGCCTTTCCACGCGTCACAAAATTGGTGTAGTCTTCCTCTTCGTCATCCTCTAGCACAACACCTAAGTGTTGTTCATTGACATGAATGAACCCTCCGCTACGGAAGCTAAGTTGAATATCTTCAGTCCCTGCAGTTGATGAACCTCGCTGGAATCCCAAACCGGTTCTTCCTTTGTTATCGGAGACCTCTATCATACGTCGCCACTGATCAACATTGCCTTCTTCCACAATCTTCTTGGCATCTTTCAATGAGGACATAGGTGCCCCAAATCTCTTTTAAGCAACAATAGATAAGGCTTGGAATGGAGTTCCAACCTCATCCTCAGCTTCAACGTCAGAGAAAGATGACAAATGGCTAACCAACAACGCCTTCTCTCCACCGACAATCACTAGCTTGCCATTCTTCATAAATTTAAGTTTCTGGGGCAAAGTGGAAGTAACAGCTCCTGCCTCATGGATCCATGGCCTTCCCAAAAAGCAAATGTAGGCCGGGTGGATATCCATTACTTGAAAAGTAATTTGAAAATCACTCGTACCTATCTTAACTAGAAGGTCCACTTCACCAATAACTGTTTTGCGCGAATCATCAAAGGCCTTGACGATTACACCGCTATACCTCATAGGCGCTCCTTGGTATGATAGCTTTGACAAAGTTTACTTCGGAAGCTCATTCAGCGATGACCCGGTGTTAACAAGCACATTTGACAAAGCATCCTCTTTGCAATTCATAGGAATTTGCAAAGCCAAATTATGATTTCTTCCCTCCTCAGGGAGTTCTTCATCACAAAAGCTAAGATTATTTCAAGAAGTGATGTTAGCCACAATATGATCGAATTGATCCACTGTAACATCATGTTCTACAAAAGCTTGTTCCAGAACTCTCTGTAGTGCTTCTCTATGCGTTTCAGAATTCATGAGCAGAGACAACACTGAGATTTTTGAGGGGGTTTGGAGAAGCTACTCCACCACATTAAACTCACTTCTTTTAATCAACTGAAGTACCTCATCATCATCGTTGGCCTTCACATCGCTAGATTCACCAGACTTACCATTTGAAGCACCAACTAGATCTACAACAGGCACTTCTACCTTCTTAGCCACAACTGATTCCTCCTTATCCTTTGGGAACACCGGCCCAAACACACGACCACTACGGGTCACCTTGGTAACATCAACAATGCTCACCACAGAGCTAGTCGTTGGTAACAAGACCTCTTGACCACCTTCTATCATTGTAGCATTATACTGATACGGTACAGCTTTATCAGATGAATACGGGACTGGGCCCGCTAACCGTATTACCAACGGTGATACTGATCTATTGCTGACATTGTTACTGTTGCTGCTGTCGTACTAAATTACCAACCTCTCTGGCTGCTTGAAAATGGGAACTATGACATTTAGGTCGTCATCTACATGATGGGATTGAACAATTTGAATCATGCCTTCATCCATCAGTCACTGGATGTCCCTTTTCACAACTTCACAACCCCTTGGGTTAATACTACAAACAACACAACCATCATGGTCGTGCTCACAATCACTTATCGAACAAACGTCCTGATGCATCTATACCAAGGATCTTCGGATAAACCGTACATCAAAAACTTTAAACTCTCCAGGGCAACCATCCACCATATTCACAGAAGAGTTCCCATGAGCAGGAAAAGGATTTGCTTTCACATTCGGCGCATGGTCCTCGAAGGACACCATTCCACTCTTCATCAACTTCTAAACCTCATACTTGAGCGGATAACAGTTCTCAATATCATGTCCGGGTGCTCCTTGATGAAAAGAATAACGGAGCTCAGGCTTGTACCACCATGGAAGTGGTTCTGGAATATGTGGCGGGTTTCTTGGTTAGATCAGGTTCTTGAGAACCAAGGATGGATACAATTTTGCGTAAGACTTAGGAATCAGGTCGAAAGAGACCTTTTTCCTCTCAAAGTTTTGTTGATGATAATTGTTGTTGGTATTGTTGTTGTTGTAGGTGTTCATTCGTTGTTACGGTTGTTGATGTTGACGTTGTAGTTGTTGAACTGGTGTTGATTGTTGATTAGAAAATACCGGGATAATGGAAGATACTTGATGATGATGTTGACGGGATGATTGATTCCTTCTGATCTGAGGCCTCCTCGGCCTCCCACTGCTTACTGCATTTGCTTCGTTATCCTTTTTCTTGCTGAAATTGCTGCCATATCTCTTGCTTGTCGATGCCTCATCCTTCAACAAACGTCCCTCTCGGACTCCTTCCTCAAGCCTCATCCCCATGTTTACCATTTCGGTAAAGTCATTGGGGGCACTAGCAATCGTTCGTTCATAATAAAATGAACTCAGAGTTTTCAGAAAGATCTTTGTCATCTCTTTTTCCTCCAAAGGAGGAGTGATCTGGGTAGCCAATTCCCTCCATCTCTGCGCATACTCTTTAAATGTCTCTTTATCTTTCTGAGACATAGACCTCAGCTGGTCTCTATCAGGCGCCAAGTCCATGTTGTAATTATACTTCTTGACAAAATCCTCTCCCAAGTCGTTGAAAGTGCGTATGCTTGCACTATCCAACCCCATATACCAATGGAGTGCAGCACCGGTCAAACTGTCCTGGAAATAATGAATCAACAGTTGATCATTATCAATCTGAGTAGACATCTTACGAGCATACATCACTAGATGACCGAGCGGACAAGTATTCCCTTTATAATTTTCAAAGTCAGGCACTTTGAACTTCACTAGGATTTTGACGTTGGGCACTAAACACAACTGAGCAACACTTTTTCCAAACAAATCCTTACCTCTCAGCGTCTTCAATTCCTTGCGCAACTCAAGAAACCAATCCTTCATTTCATCCATTTTCTCGTAGACATCCGGACCCTCAGACGGCTCAGAGTGATAAATGGTGTCCTCTACACGAGGTAAGGTATGCACAATGGGAGGTGGCACATACATGACCGGGCTAGATGCCGACATGGAAGCAAAGGTACGCGCAAAGCCTTCAGGCATGAAGTTGGACGGCATTCCCCACGGGAATCTGGCAGGCATAGTGGGCGCAAAATGGGCAGTAGCAGCAAGCATGGTAAGGTAGCCACCTCTGAAATAACCTTCCTCGTAGGAGGAGTTGTAGGTGTTGGAGAAGATTGACTCTGAGCAGCAAGAACTGACTCCATCATGGCAGTCAGGCGGGCGATCTCGTCCTTCAGCTCTTTGTTCTCTTGCTCTAAATGCTCCATAATTCTGAGATGATTAGCGCGGGTGTTGTACCGATGAGTTATCTTGGCTAAAGCACATAATAAACACCAATGAGACATCTGGCGAAAGAGAAACCTGCTTATGCAAATGATGCATGAAATGCAATGCTTGTTTATTTATTTTCGTTTTTCAAGGAACTTACTATATCATTTGCAAACACACACACACACACACACACACACACACATATATATATATATATATATATATATATATATATATATATATATATATATATATATATATATATATATATATATATATATATATATATATATATCAACAATTGCAATAATTTTTGTATGACCCAAAATCTCTTTTCATTTATATAATTGGAAGGATTACACTAAGTACAATTTCAGAAACCAAATGAAAAATACAAGAGAAAAGGAGAATAGTCATCCTAAGGATCCATAACAATGTCAGAAGATCTGGTTGAAGGCGCGTACTTCCTTCGAATGCGACGGATCTCGGTCTCAAAAGAAGCCTTCATCTGAGTCTTCTCGAGGACAAGCTGATCAACAATCTTCTTCCAAGAAACGGAAGGCTGAGGCATGCTAGAAGATGAAACCTCTGGCTCTCTCTGGCTCTTCGTCACTTGGTCTTCAATTAGCTCAATGAGTGCATCTTTGTCCTTAGACTCCAACTGCAACTCTTCATGCTTCTTGCTCAAAGCACGGAAACGCTCTTCCCACATGTCTTTCTCTTGCTTCATCTTGGCGAGCGCGTCATCCAACTCCTCTATATCTTGGTTAGGGAGAGTTAATGGCTCAACCATAAACATAAACATAGTTCTTTCACAAGGATAAGACATATTCAACTCCAAATCTCTCTTCTTCACCCAAAGAGTGTAAGCTTCCAAAGTTACACAATTGCACGGACCAAGCTCAGATCTTCCTTTCCTATGCATATTATGCCAAGCATGCGCAATCTTCTGCTTCAAATGTTGGGGATCTTTACCCTCTTGATAGAAAAGACCTTCTAACGAAGTGTTATTAGGTTTATCTCTCAAGGGGAACCCAAGTTGACGACGATTCAAAGCAGGGTTGTAGTTAATTCCTCCTTGTATACCAATGAGAGGCACAATTGATAATTCACCACAACTATCAATAATCTCTAAACTGCTTAAAGACGGATCATACCAAACTATAACATCATTAGTGAGAGACATAAGTCTCTGAGACCACCTTAGACATTGTTTGTTCTCCATAAAAGCATGTGTCTGAGGCAAGTGAGAAATAAACCACTTGTACAGACGAGGAATGCAACAGACGATAGTTCCATCACCCTTAGAATTCCTTAGATGCAAAGAGAAATACATATCACCCAACATAGTAGGCACAAGATTCCCAATCAAGAAAAGCCTAATGGCGTTAGCATCAACAAAATCGTCAATGTTAGGGAACAAAGCTAATCCATAGATGAGCAACACAAAGATGGCTTCAAAAGCATCCACACTACCAGCTTGAGAAAAAATAGTAGCTTCCTTGATGAGGAAATCAGATGGCAACCCAAACAGTCCTTCTTTCTTCACCTAATGAGCCTTTATCTCAGACTTCTTCAAGTGAAGAGCTTCAGCAATAATACTATATCGGGGAATCTCCTCCAATCCACTAAAAGGTACTCTACTAGAAACAGGTATCCCCAAAATATGAGAATACTCCTCCAAGGTAGGCACAAGTTGAAAATCTGGGAAAGTGAAACAACGGTAGAGAGGATCATAGAACTGCACCAATACACTCAAGAGTCCTTGAACCACATCAGCAGACAAGATAGACAAAAGCTTCCCATGGCGTTGTTTGAAGTCCAAGGGATCTAATACAAAAGATGCTAGCTTCCTTAACTCTTTCAAATCGGGACATATGAAGCTGTACTTCTTAGTGTTCCTTCGTCCACAATCCATGGTTTGAAAATATTTGCAAATGATACCTTAGTTCCTTGAAATTTTCGTGTGATGAATGTTATGATGCGCATGAATGCATGAATGCAACAATCAAAAATAAGGGATCACACACAAGGCAAACAAAGGTCAAGGGATGAATCAAGTCATTTTCAAGATCAATCATCCATTTTGGTGGATTATGGTTTACACCTTATCAAAACCCAAGTTCCACTGATATTGGCAAGACTTGATTGGATCAACCAAGAATCAAGGGTTTGTTGCAAGTCACGAGCATGGAGTCTGGGTAAGAACCATCCCAAAGGAGTGAACTAAGGATAAATAACCTGTAGATCATCTTCTAAAAAAGTTCCCAGAGTCTTAATTCCATCTATCGGATATTATAGGTTAAGATGACTGACTCATCGACCCATAATATTCCCAAGAGAAACTCGTCTGAGTGTAGTATCGCGTAACAATTGTTATCAAGTCTACACTTGAGCAGTTTCCGCACTATGTCCTAAATAGGCCAAGAGGGGGTAAATGTTTTACGGTCCTCAGCTTCTCATACCCAAATTAGAGATAGTAATGCCTAACCACAAATACTTGTGTGACATTTCCAAATCCAAAAGAGTCTCCACTGAGCAGATGGGTCTCAAGCCAACTTGTTAAGGACTACTCTACACAAGTCGAACATGACTATACCATCCTCCTATCTTAATTTCACTCAAGTTCGGGTTAGAACTTATCTCACCACTCAGAGATCACCAAGCAGAACAAGCAGATTATATCACACATACATATATACAAACATCACATATATACAAATATATACACACAAAAAGTAGGCTAAACCCACTGGAGACTACTCCTCAGCAGAGTCACCACTTAATTTTTGTAGCGGTAAATTCATGATCATCAAGCTATGGATAAGCTAGAGATCAAATAACAAGAGTCGCCACCGCGCATTTATTGTTTCCAAGGGAAAAGGGGAAAAGTATGAACAAAACCCAAAAGTAAGAAGTTTTCAAATCAAAACTAATAAAATGTCAGAGATTACAGGTAAGGGGGTTAGTTAGACAAAGGGAAGGTGTTAGCACCCAAAGTGTCCTAGGTACTCCTACGGAGCCCTTTTTGTGTGCATATGTATTTGGTACAAAATGATGTTTACAAACAAATAGAATGGGGGGATGAGAAAAGAATTTATTAATTATATTTTTGTGTTTGGCAAGACCTTCGGTGTTGTGCCTACGTACCAACATAAAAATGAGGGATCAAAACCTCGTAGTTCGTGATACAAATTTCAAAGTGGATGCATTGCTTTTAACAAAAATTAAGTTTGAAAGGCACAAAGGCCCAAAAATGGTTTGAATGAGTTAGTTCTTTTTGGCTTTTTGAAAGTTTAAGTCAAGTCAAGTTAAGTTGATTTACAACTTTGATTTAAGAAAAGAAGTTTGAAAATGCAATGGCATAAGGCCAAAGTTTCTTTCTTTTTGCAAAGTGGTCAAAGTTTGGAACAAAATAAGTTCAATCAAAGAAGATTTTAAAAAGGGAGGGAGAGATTTTGAAATTATAGAAATGGGGAGAAAATGAAGAGACTAATCCTATGCACAAAATTAAAAGTTAAGAGTTGAAAAGGTTTGACCAAATGGGTAGCAATCCGATAGACAAGAATGTCAATAGAAAGCCAGAATTCCCTTGGACATTTAGAATCAAGCAACACACAAGTGCACAATTATATTATCTTGAAGAGCAAAGGCATCAAATAAAGATAGCCACATCCAAGCTTTAGCCATTCCATGATCTTCTTCAAGATTAGCCTATGTAGCAGATGAATTCCACAAGCCACAGGTTCAAAATAACAACTTCACAATGATCATGTTGCAGATGAACTCACAGGGATCTTGAATGATGTATATTAGCAATAATTTTTCTGTGGACTTCCGGGAATCTCTTCCATGTAGCTTGGCAAGGAAATTTTGAGGCATGGGTACAGGATCCTTTACATGTAAGACCTATTGCTCATGCAATTTGGGATCCCCATTTTGTTCAACCGGCTGTAGAAGCTTTTACTCGAGGGGGTGCTCTTGGCCCAGTGAATATTCCCTATTCCGGTGTTTATCAGTGGTGGTATACAATTGGTTTACGTACTAATGAGGATCTGAAGTTTCAAATCTGCAAGCACTTGGTTTCTCAATAAGTTGGCATTGGCCAAGTCCTTTAGCATAGGAATGTTGCCTAAGTTCTAAGTACATTTGTCCAAGATCAAGCCAACAGTCCACACAAAAGTTTTTTTAGGGATTTTTGTTGTTATTATGTACATTAATGGTCAAACACCACACAAACGAACAAAGTATACACAAACAAGATATATCACACAATATGGTCCAAGTGGACAAAGTGAAAATTGCATGAACATAAACAATTAGAATGATATGAACAATGGAAAATGAATAAAGGCAAGAATTAAATGACATTAAAGTAAATGGATTGAAATTAAAAGTTAGTTGTTAATGAGTTAGAAGTTAGAATTGTTTTGCTTTTGCTCTTCATTTTAAGGCATTCTTTGTAGCAGATGAATCCTTGAGGCAAGACATCTTCCAAAGGAAGGAAAAAAGGCCAAGTTTCCACACAATACCGTGAAAGAGGGGATACTTACAATCTCACTAACTAGAAAGTTATGCCTTTCATGTCACAAATTTAGCGATATGTTAAGCAATCGTAATTGGACTTATGTAGAAGTCACAACTATTTGAGGTCGGGCAATAGGATTTTGGTGTTAATGCATGTTAGAGACATAGTATAATGGAGTATGCTCATGAAACATACCACATACAAAAAGAATATGCAAAAGAGGTGGCTTAATCTCATCCATACTCATGTTAATTTTTCAATCAACTAGTTTTAGGACTTTGAGATATCATAGGCCAAATGAGATGAATGCATAAAGAAGGGGAATGAGATGATGAGGGAGGGGAATGGATCAAAACTCAAATTGATCAAAGGAGAACTTTTACCAACTTAATATCATCCATTCATTTTGGGAGATGGAATGTACATTCCATCAATCCCCTAAATTCAATGATATTAAGTTGAATAAGTCAAATCAACCTTGACCAAGGCCCAACAACAAGAGTCAAACACAAACAACTCATCACAATTGGTCAACAACATTATTTGACATTTATTCAAACTAAAAATACTAAAATACTGCATTTAAATTAAAAATGGTTTGTCAAATTCCTAAAACCTCATCAAAACACCAAATAAATGGCCATGAGATTTATCATAGGTCAAACAAGGTCAAAGGACCTTGGAGAAAAAATTTCAGAATTTTTGAAAACTTAAAAGTATTTTTAAACAATTAAAAATAATCACAAAATCAATTAAATTATTAAAATATTAATAATGATCCAAAAAAATAATTTTAATTCAGAATATGAAAGAGGAAATTATTTGAAATTTTTTGGTGAAACTCTCATATTTTTTGGATCAATATTAAAATTAATATGAATTAATGAAAATAAAACAAATTAAATGAAATTCAAATAATCAGAAAAACGTGAGCCACTTGATCTCCCTCATTAATTGAGGTGGCAGATCAAGTGGATGAGCTTGCGCAATCCACCATGCACTTGAGTCAACTGTCCACACGTGTGGTAATTAGTATGTACGCTCGAGATTAAAAAAATGGCAAGATCATGTGGCAGGGAGACGTGCCAATGCACGACCGGAGCTGTAGCTCCGGTCTTCTTCTCCAGTGGACCTCACCGGACTGGTCCACCCTCAACCATCACTAAAATAAAAAAGGAGGACATGATCTGAAAGCAAAAATGGCGTAGAGCACGAATCTGACCTCAATTTTAACTAACTCCACATATATAGAAAGATATGAGGAGTTAAATTTTGAGGTGTGTCAACTGAGTTACTTAGATTTGACCTCTAAGCAACTCAATCTTCTTGCCTACATTGGTAGGACTTCAGACAACCAAAGATCAAAGAGAATTGAGTGGAATTGAGAGAGAATCAAAGATATGAAGTTTTCTGAAAATTACCTTCAATGTTATGCAGTTCTTGATGTTGCTTGCTCCAAACACGATTTGATCACACTTGAGAAGCTAGCAGGAAGTAATTGATGAGGTTGCAAGGCTTTGGATCCTGGAGTTTTTGAATCTCCAACAATTGAGATTCAAACTCAAATTTCAAATTGAAATTTATTAGGTTTTCCTTTGGAATGAGAGGGTTTCAATGGGGGGTAAAGCTGGCGCGCAAGGTGTGATTCAAATGAGCACAGAGAGCATGCATTTATAGCATGAATGAATGATATTTGCACACTTCAAATTTTGTCCAAATTTAGCTATGTTGATGACACGAGTGCATGGGCATGTGCAGGCCCATGATGCAATGCAAAAAGGTCCAAAATCAATCCAAATAAAGTCTGAATGGAAGCTTGATTGGCAAGGCAAAGTGAACTGAAGTTTTGAAGTTTGATTCTTGCCAAAGATGAAGCTCTGTTAAAGCCATGCTCATAAAAATACTAAAACCTCATCAAAACACCAAATAAATGGCAATGAGATTTAACATAGGTCAAACAAGGTCAAAGGACATTGGAGAAAAATTTTCAGAATTTTTAAAGACTTAAAAGTATTTTTAAACAATTAAAAACAAATGAAAAATTAATTAAATCATGAAAAATATTAATAATGATCCAAAAAATAATTTTAATTCAGAATATGAAAGAGGAAATTATTTGAAATTATCTGGTGAAACTCTCATATTTTTTGGATAAATATTAAAATTAATATGAATTAAAGAAAATAAAAGGAATAAAAGAAAATCAGAAAATAACAAAAAAAACGTGGACCACTTGATCTCCCTCATTAATTGAGGTGGCAGATCAAGTGGTCCTCAACGCGTTTTCCATCATGGACTTAAGTCAATGCGCCACATGAATGGTAATCAGAACCAACGCGTGAGATTAAATCATTTCAAATGGGATCAACGGCTCAAAACCTGTCCAGCACACCACCGGCGCTGGGCCTCCGGTCACCTTCTCAGGCAAGGTCCACCGAACTGGTTCACTCATCACCATTAAGAAAATGAAAAAGGAGGACATGATCTGAAAGAAAAAATGGCGTAGAGCACGAATCTAACCTCAATTTTAACTAACTCCACATATATAGAAAGATATGAGGAGTTAAATTTTGAGGTGTGTCAATTGAGTTGCTTCAATTTGACCTCTAAGCAACTCAACCTTCTTACCTACATTGGTAGGACTTCAGACAACCAAAGATCAAAGAGAATTGAGTGGAATTGAGAGAAAATCAAAGAGATGAAATTTTCTGGAAAATACCTTCAATGCAGGTCTGGATTCAGTTGTTCTTGCTCTGTCTCGTGCTTGGTCTTGTTCAGGATGCTTGTAGAAGTAGATTAGAATGCACAAAAGGTCTTGGATCCTTGGAGTTTTGAATCTCAAAACAGTGAGATTCCAACTCAATTTCCAAAGGAAATTCTCAGGATTATCCTCTCAAATGGAAGGGTTTGGTGTTTGGGATCAAAGCTGGCGCGAAGGGGTCCTCAATTCTGAGCATATGGAGCTCTATTTATAGTTGAATCATGTGATATTTGCACCTTCCAAATGAGTTTCCAAAATTGGCAATGAGTGATGCATGTGTGCATGGGCGTGTACAAGCCCATGAGATTATTCCATTTGATCCATAATTCAGTGTGAACATGTCTGAAATCAAAATGGAGTGCTAGGAAATTGTACATGGAAGCTTGAAGTTTGATTTTTGCCAAATGATGATGCAATGTTCAAGCCATGCGCAGCCCACTCAAACCTTGTCCAAAATGGATGAAATTGGACTTTTTGGAAAGGTTAGATAAAGAGAAACAACTTTAAAATTCAACCCTTTTCCATTTGAAGCTTTTATCATGATGAATTTTGAGGTGGAAGTTTGGAAATTTCAACATGTTGAAATTTTTTCTAAGTGTCAAGCCATATATCACAATATTCCACCTTGCTTAACTTTTTATGTGAACTTCAAATGAGAAAAGTGTCTTTATAAACGTTGTAGCTCTTTCAAAGTCCTTCAAAATGGTCACAAATTTCATTTCATTTGGATTTGGGATGATAGAGTTATGCATTTTTGAAGTTTGGAAAAATCACTTGTTCAATGGTATAGGTCAAAAGTGACCTATAATGTAACCTCATATAACATGCTCATAAAAGTTGAATCAGCTCTCACTCCAAACATAAAAGTAAAATTAAACATCTTGAATTTAATTGTTCAACTTGGAAATATTTCATCTCATAAAAATTGAGCAAGTTATGGCCTTGGGAAGTTGACTTTCAAATTAGGGTTTAGACAAAATGACCTATAATGTTTCGACATAGAAAATGATTTTCCAAGCAAAAATAGCTCTAGGTATCAACATGAAAGTTGTTTGGAATGTAATTTAGAGTAACTTTTCTCTTGGAATAATTTTCATATGGTGCAAATTGTAGGAGATAGGGTCTAGGGAGACCCTGTTTTGATCAGATGAATTCATCTGGCCAACCACCATCAACCAACTTGCTAACCTTCAATTCTATCTGGACTTTCTTGGCTCATGGTAGATCATATATGCATAAGATGACGAACTTTGGAGTTTCCCTTGAGAAATTTGATCAATTGGTGAGATAGCTTGTTGGAGAAGTTACTCAAGATACCTAGTCAAACTAGGGTTTCCAAGGCAAATCACCCTCAAACTCTTGAAGAATGCTTGATCAATATAACATGTAGGAATCAATGGAACTCATATATGATGCTCATAACCATTCTTGGATCAAATCATGGTTGTGCTCTTTGTCATGAGGGTCTTAAACCTTAGATATGAACTTGATAGATCAATGGAGATCATGCCCTACCTACAAAAGAGTTAGGCAAATGCAAAGATATATTTTTGGTATTTTGGTTAGTAAAATGATAATATACAAGTATGATACAATCACATAGTGCTTGGTGATCTCTCCCAAAACAAACCCAATGAAGGAGGGGTAAGGAGAATGCCCAGGTATGATCCCAATGCTAATGCTTATGATGAAATTGCATGAGGGATCTTAGGGTCAAAATTGGGGTCTTACACCAATCACTCAAAGATTATGGAGCATCTAGAACAAGAGAACAGAGATTTCAAGGACGAGATTGCCCGTATGACTGCCATGATGGAGTCAGTATTAGCTGCTCAAAGACAATCTTCTCCAACGCCCACAACTCCTCCTCCTCAGAGGACTATTATTTCAGAGGCGTCTACCTATACCATTCTTGCAATTGTTGCTCATTTTGTCCCTAACACGCCTACCGATTCCCGTGGGGAATGCCGCCCAATTTTATGCCTGAAGGATTTACGCCTACCTTTGCTTCCATGCTGGAATCTAGCCCGGTCATGTCTGTGCCCCCATCAGTTGTGCATACTCTGCCCCGTATGGAAGACACCATCTATCATTCAGAGCCGTCTGAGAAAGGAGTTGAAAACATTGAGGGGTAAAGATTTGTTTGGCAAGAGTGTTGCGGAACTTTGTTTGGTTCCAAATGTGAAGATCCCGGTGAAATTCAAAGTGCCTGACTTTGAAAAGTACAAAGGGAATACTTGTCCACTCAGTCATTTTGTGATGTACGCCAGAAAGATGTCTACTCAAACCGATAATGATAAGTTATTGATCCATTATTTTCAAAACAGTCTGATTGGTGTTGCATTGAGGTGGTACATGGGTTTGGATAGTGCGAGCATCCGCACATTTAATGATTTGGGTGAAGCATTTGTGAAACGATACAAATATAATATAGACATGGCACCAGATAGGGACCAATTGAAGTCATTGTCTCATAAGGATAAAGAGACGTTCAAGGAGTATGCTCAATGATGGAGAGAGCTTGCCGTTCAGATTACCCCTCCTTTGGAAGAGAAGGAGATGACCAAGATCTTCCTCAAGACCCTGAGCTCGTTTTACTACGAGCGAGTTATTGCCAATGCCCCCAGTGATTTTACCGAGATGGTAAACATGGGGATGAGGCTAGAAGAAGGTGTCCGAGAGGGACGATTATCTAAGGAGGAAGCGTCGTCCAGCAAGAGGTATGGTAATAGTTTTGGTAAGAAGAAGGAAGTAGAGACTAATGTAGTGTCTGTTGGGAGGCAGAGGAGGCCTAATGTAAGAAGAAGTTAACCACCCCGTCAACACCATCATCAAGTATCATCTATAATCCCAGTATTTTCTAACAATCAGTCAAGACCAATTCAACAACAACAACGTCAACAACCGCCACCGCAACGAACAAACACCTATAACCGCCATCTCATTCTTTCATCTCATTCTCGATACCAAGCAACACATAGGTAAACAACATCCATACGCATTGATACGAGCAAGTGGTTCCCATGGAGTACCATGGATGTGAGGGGTGTTAATACCTTCGCCTTGCATAACCGACTTCCGAATCTTCTCTTGATTGAGAGACCATTCTTCATTTGGGGTTTTATCATCATTTTCCCTCTCCTTTGGAATAAATAAAATCCGGTGGCGACTCTGTATTTTTCGCGGCACGGCAGTTAGCGACTCTGCTGGGGACAATATGGAGTTCCCATAAGCGAGTCAAGGCTAGCTTGCATGTATCCTTTTCCATGGATGTTTATCTTTTCTACTGCTTGCTTTATTTATCCATTCCTGTTATATATCCATATTATATATTATCTTGTTGTGATCTTGTGGGATGGATACTATCGAGTGAAAAGCCTAATACACATGCTTAGAGAGTTCACCTAAGATATGAGGGCTCTTCGTATTGACCTATCGGACATAGTTGTCTTAAGGGGGAGATACAGAGATCCTGCTTGGATTAGATTCTTTTTGGAGTTTCGATGGCACTTGAGTCACGTCCGTGCTGGCAGCCATTCTTCTAAAGAGGGTCCATGAATCCAAGGACCTTTAGACAACCCTTGACTTTTGAGGTTGAAGGCAACTTCACTTAGAGGAGGTCATCCCGAAAGTATTGTTAACTTGCAAGCTATCTTATGGTGATAACGATACTTTCGCCTCATGATCCGTGAATCTAAGCATCTTCAAAAGTCTTAGTAATCACCTTGCAAGGGTATATGGGTTTCTTGCAAGGAAACTTAACCTCCAACACACCTTGAATCTATAGTGATCCTATTCTATTGTAGCGTATGCATTCATAACATATTGCATTGCATACATACTTGGGCCTTATTCTTAGAGAATCCTAAGGGTTTGTAATTGTGCATTGAACATTCCAAGATGGGATCAGAAAAGAAGAATACCCTTCCACTCAAGTTCAAGCTTCCAAGAGTGGATACCCTGTTGACTCTCAGCAGCAAAATTACTCCTTGTAAGAAGAACAACTTCACATGTAGATATGGACAGATCCTGGATCTTCTTACTACCTTTGTAGACGTCTCAAATTTGGTGGCCTTATCCTAGTATTATGATCCACCACTCCGATGTTTTACATTCAAAGAATTTCAGTTGGCTCCGACCATTTAAGAGTACGGGAAGCTTCTAGGTTGGTATGTGAAAGACCACCATCCCTTCACAAAATTGGGTGGACTATTGATGCCTGAATCAGTTGCTGAAGCACTCCACTTATTTGTCAAAGAGGTATCCCTTGGTCTTGGACCTAGCGGATTTGATAGGAAGGCATGGGCCTTGGAGAAAGAAGGGAAATGGTCTCCCTTTAATTCCATTCTAGCCCTGCTGATCTATGGAGTCGTTCTGTTTCCAAATGACGAAGATTATATAACCCATTCCATCATCAGTGTATTCGTATATGGGAACCATGTCCCTAGATTGGTGTCTGATGTGTATTACTGCTTGCACACTAGGCATGAAAAGAGGAAGGGTGTGGTATTGAGTTGTGCTTCACTATTGTACACTTGGCTCTTATCTCACATGCCTTAAAAGGGACCTTGAGTAGATTTCTTGAAAGACTTGATGTGGTCCCAAAAGTTTTACTCCCTTACTACTGAAGCTTTGGTTTGGTACCTTCCTACCTCCAACATAGAGAAGTTTATCACGAGTTACGGAGACTCCCCGCATGTATCACTCATGGGTCCACGAGGTTGCATCAATTACAACCCTTCGTTGGCCATGAGGTAGTTGGGATATCTAATGGAGAATGAACCTAGGGATGAATTAATTAAGGAGTTTATCTTTCCCAGTTTGGGAGCAGAGAACCCAACTCTGTTGCAAAAGGTTAAGCAAGCTTGGACTCAGATTCATCGCAAAGGCAAAGAGCTAGGAAAACGTGACTATCGAGCTAAGGAGTCGTATCTCCAATGGGTGGTACAAAGGGAAAAAGAAGTCAAGCTACCATACATTGTGGATGTCCAAATTCCTCCCCCAGAACCAGAGCTAGTGTATGCATCCGCGAAATAAGTAGATGCATTGAAAGCAACTATCACATAGTTAACCAAAGAGAACAAAGACTTGCGATCGAAGCTCCATGCATTGGATAGAGAGCATGCTAAGTTGAAAAGAAAGAGTGAAGAGGATATTTAGCTCTTATCATAAAGTAGAAAGAAGGTGAAATTTGAGGAGAACCTCAAAGATAAATACCAAGATGGTTTAGCTCAAGCAGATATGAGGCTAACTTCTCTCTGAAAACTGTTAAAGCAGACAGAAAAGGAGTGAGGTAACAACATCGTTGGTTCGAGTTGGATGTCAAAGAGAAGGAGTTATTGAGAGATGAATCCAACCTGGAGATTCAGAAACTCAAGATTTCCCTCCGTGATGCCAATGCCAAGGTAGAGGTGGAACGTCGTCTCAAAGAGGAAGCAATCAGGGTTTCCTACATCACCCCTCAAGTCTGGAGAGAGAAATGTCACAAAGTTGAGATTTCCATTTCGAGTGCCAAAGAATGGAGAGATCGTTTTTATGCTTTGAAGAATGACAGTTTGGGATGGCTTAGCAAGAAGGCTCAAATGAATAGTCTTCTTGATACTTATGTCGGATCTATCAACTTGTTGCAACCTGTTGCCGTTATGTTCTGATCCAAGTATGATTGTTTGGTGAGGTTCTGCAATGAGTTAACCAAGGAAGTTCCTTGGAAGCTAGATGATGCTTCAGAGGATGCTAATGAAAAAACCACTCCCCACTCTATACTTCGATTTATTTACCTTTGTGATCGAATGATGAAGAAGTTCAAAGTTGAATTGAAGGAGTTAAAGGAGCAGAAAGTAAAGCATGACATCTGACCAAGACCTTAATGTTTTCCTTTTTCATGTTTTGAATTACTTTAGTATACCTCTTTGTAATTTTAATATCAAATTCACGAGTAAAATGCTTGACTTGTCTTGAATTCGGTATTCTTACTTTATCTGCCATTTTATGATATTTACTGTCACATTATGAATCATATAAGGTTTCTCTGAGAATGAAAACAAAAATAAGCATAGATCATGCATCAATCATAAGCATGCATCATGCATCAATCAAATATTCATGCATATGTATCCAAACAAGGCCTCACATCACCTCCCATTTTTGAACATCTAGCTGATTACCCGACATCCTTTCAAGCAAGAAGTATGTCTCGAGTTACCATGGACAAGTTGCTGGAAAGTCACGAAGCTTTGAGCTTGTAACTCAACAAACTGAAGATTCAGTTTAGTCGTGCCTTGGATATCATGAATGTATTATTGAGCTATCATAGGCCAATTATTGGACCATAAGTGATCACCCCTGTGAACGTTCCTGACTTTACTCCACATCAGAAGTTACCTCATGGACACCATCCATAACCTGGATCTTCAAAGCCTCCACGTCAACAATCATTTCCTGTTCCCCGACCAAGGCAAAACAACCCAGTGCTAAACCCATATCCAAATCAGCAGTAGAACTACTATCAGTAGGGTAGACAAGGACCAAAGAGGCCTCCTAGGAAGTTTGACCCAGTTCCCATGCCATATGGTCATCTTCTAGATCATTTGTTAAGGGATTCATTGGTTCTAGTAAGAGGAGCTAAGCCCCCTCCAACACCTCTTCCTCCTGGGTATGACATGAATGTTAGTTGTGAGTACCACTCTGGAATGCTAGGGCACTCGATCGAGAATTGCAATGTCTTCAAGCACAAAGTACAAGACTTGATTGACTCGAAAGCTATATCATTCAAACCAATTGCTCCAAATGTAATGAACAACCCCATGCAGGCAAGCACATCTGCAGTGCCATGATCAATTCAAGTAGAAGTCAAGGTAGATCCAAAAAAGTTCCATCTGTAGGACTACTCCATCAGCTTCTGCAAGCACCAAGACCCTAAGGCGTGGGAGGAATAAGGTTAATCACTCCAGCAATCATTAGTTTGTTCAATAATTTTCATGTGTAGTTTTTCTTGCTTGTCATTTGTAACATTCACTTGTAATAAACTCGTTTGTTTTTTAATAATAATAAAATTGAAATAAATATGCATGTTTTGAATAAATCCATTCGTGTTCACTCATACTTTATTTCATTAGTATCAAAATTTTGGTAAGCGAAATCAAAAGGAGAATCACGAAATTGAAAACATGAAATCACTGCACGTATGCTGTTGAATAGAATCTTGTTGACGATGTAAGGCATTGTTTCAATCCCCAAACACCGGAGTTACGAGGAAGATGATCCCTAGTTAACCCCTTCGAGCCAAGGAGTAGGAGTTTATTTCTATATATAAGACCCTCAATCTCAACCCGGGGCAAGGTAGTCGTCAGTTAGTTTGACCAGGAATTACAACTTCAAAAGAGGAGTATCCTATCTGAGGATCAACCATATCTTATCCCTCATGAGAGGTCGGAAATTACAAATCCATAATGGTTGTCGCTCGCCAACATAGACTCGAGGCAGTCATAACCTCCTTCCAATCAATCGAACAAATGTCACACGATTTGTTCCATCAATAAAATCAAAAGAAATAAAGCCCGCTAAGTCGAAAACTTGAGAACAAGCGACTTAAGCAAAAATTAGGGCATCCATGTGGATTGCAAATCTGAGTCAATCCAGCAAAGGTAGGGAAATACAAAATAACAAATCAACAAAGAGGAATAAAAAAATAAAATCCTCAGCAAGAAAAAAAATGTGTGGCTACAAACCAAACAGAAGGTGCATGACTGCCACTTCGAAAAACCTCGTAGGTTCATTCTCACCCCAAAATCCCTTTTGGAAGAAGAGCGCTTGTATCAAACTAGTTGAACGTAGGACTGTAGAACATCAAGAAGAATGGGTGGGTTAGAATAAGTTCTGAGCCATAAATCTTAATTTTCTTTTGAAAACCGCGAACCATGCCATGTTACAACCCTTAAAAGACCTAATTGAAGCATGGTTTATTTCGAAAGCATATTATGGTCAGTAAAATTGTGTTAAAACTGACTCCCTAATTATTTGCTTATCATTTGTGTTTGTATCGATATGGCATTCTTATTAGTGATTCATTCACTATATGTCATAATTCCAATGATCAATATTGGATTTCAGAACTAGCATAAACATGACATTAGAATTATCATTTCTGAAATGAACTCGTTTGACTCGTGAGTAAGCATCTGACATTAAAAAATCTTATACAATGAACATGAATTGAAGAGCTTGATGATATCAAAAGTGTAGAACGCCTGAGATCTCCGTTGAGCAGGGGAAAGCCACTTATTTTGATCACACCAGATCAGAATGTCTGAAGACTGTTGAGTAGAAAGACAAGCCGCTTCAAGATTCGATCAATATGGTGCAGTCACATCGAGAAATCTCTACAAGATTCAGGTAATCTGAGGCAGTCACGTCGAAAAATCTCTACAAAATTTAGTTAATCAGATGCAGTCACGTCGAGAAATATCTACAAGATTCAGTCAATCTGAGGCAGTCACGTTGAGAAATCTTTAAAAGATTAAGTCAATCTAAGGTTGTCACGTCGAGAAATATCTATAAGATTCAGTCAACCTGAGGCAGTTACGTCGAGAAATCTCTACCAGATTCAGTCAATGTGAGGTAGTTACGTCGAGATTAGGTAAATATCTCCTAAGACCTGTTATTTAGGGGCATTCCCTCAAATATCAGCCAGACCGAGGCAAAGTTACTTTAAGGCTCGTACTGGGGCAGACCACCCCAAGAGCAGAAGAAGTCAATCTCCCCGAGATGGTTAATCAGAGGAATGCAGTTCCAATACATTGGGGCAGGTTAGATTGAGATAATCTACGACAAAATTGCTTCATGACTTGTGACTAGGGAAATCCGCGCAGATACCTAACAGACGGGGGAAAGACCGTCCAAAAGGAGGAAGGTCATCTCCCTTCTTGCAAAGGTTTTTTAGATCAAGCTAGGGGAATTAGAATATCCAGCTCAAATTTCATTCTCTAACAGTATACAGATGTTGGGAAGTCATGTTAGCCCACACCCCAAAAAATAGGAGCCTTGCAACCCAATCAATTTTTTCTCAGTATTCATTACATCATACCCAAGATTGGGTGATCCGTAGACCCTCATATAATTGCATAAACTTGTCATGAATAATTCATGTCATACCATTCATGCTTATCATTCGGTATAACCTGAAGTTCTCTAATAAGAAAGAAGTAATCCTAAAACTCTCTTGGCACTACTTAATAGCCCATTTCCGTTGGCACCTCTCTTGAATCCAACCCTGTGGATAAATCTTTTTTCAATACCCTCACAAAGCTCAAATCCAGTCGGGAAAATCATTTGTAAGCCTAGTTCCAGTCGGGAAAATCATTTGTAAGCCCAGTTTCGTTGGCCAAAGCACCCCCGGAGTCCCGTTCTGTTGATAACCTTCATCTTCTACCCATCAAGCCCAAGTTTCATATTTAGCCCTTCTACCCATTAAGCCCAAACTCTGTGTTGGCCTCGCCTCCCATTTCCCTAGTAGTTTCAAATATACATATTATCATACCTTCATGTGTGTCTTTGCAATTTGAATTATGTTTGACCAATCCTCTTTATCCATCAAGTCCAAACTGCACGTTGGGCTTTCCTCACCTTTTCCTAGTGCTGACAAACATACATATTATCATACCTTCATGTGTGTCTTTGAAAATTTGAGTATGTTTAATTAGTACATCTGTATGAGCCCAGACTTGGTATTGGCCCCTCTTGACCTTTTCTCGACACAGTCGAACATAAACACTATTAGACCTTCATGTGTATCTTTGTAAATTTGAATGTGTTCGACTAGTGCCTCAGCAAGCCCAAACTCTGTGTTGCTCTCTCCTTGCTATTTTTCCCAGTACTATCAAACACAAATACTATCATACTATTAGCTGACCAATTTTGGCCAGAGAAGGAAGCCAGTTCGACTAAGGAACTTGTCGGAGCATCCTCGACAGGATGGTGGACGCGTCTATAGGTCGACATTTACAAGCCTCAGTCGAAGTCAAAGTGCTTGAATGGTGAAGGCAGTCGTGGGCAATTAAAGAACGTGGGTAGTTATTTACCAACATGGGGGGAGTAGACTGACACGTGGCATCACAAGATGTTTTTGTAACCTCCAGACGGTTTACTTTCAATTAGTATTTAAGTCAGTGTTATGGGAGATTCTAGAGGTGGCATTTTGAACATTTGCAGTAGGAGTAAAACTTGAAGTACCAAAGTGTTTACGAGAAAAGAGTCAATCTCCTCACAAAAATGTACTTTGCCTCCATTTTATATTCATAAGTTATTTAATCTTACCAAATTTACCTTTGTTTCTTGCTTTACCATTTATACATTCCCTTTTCGCCTTACTTTTATCACGCTCCTAACTCATCAAGAGTTACCTTTACACGTTTTAAACCTTTCAAAGACATTGTTTACCAAAACACCATATGCTCAAACACTAAGTCCAGGACTTTGTAGTTGGTCCTTCAAGTAACCCTCTTATAGGAAGGCTAGAGATTGTTGACGAACCAAAAAATTGGCACACATGGTAGGACCTCGACAATGTTAAGTGTATGCGATTGCATAGTAGAAAAATGATGTCTCCTAGACCCCACGAAGAAACGTCTTCGGCGGTAGATAAACCGACACCCCAGGCTATTGATATTGGCTCTAGCATGGCATCGACAGTGTTTGTAGGGCCGATTCTAACGCCGTGTCAGTAACAAACACCAACACCAACAACCATGGGAACTATTGGGCAACATATGCCCAGTTTCATGGTCCCCAGGGTTTCCTCCCATGCACTGCTTGTTTAACGTCTTTAGCTTGACGATTAGAGACTCATATTTAAGAAGTAGGGACAGGTGGATCAATCAGAGTGTGGTAAGAGTAATTTGTAGGGATGTCACCTCCTTGATTGTGCTTTAGCCTTTGCCCATTTACTATGAAGGGATTACAAGAGTGGTTCTTGATTTCCACTGCTCCAGACTTTAGGATCTTTGAGACCTCGTAAGGGCCAATCCATCTTGAGCGAAGCTTACCAGGAAAAATTCGTAACCTGGAGTTAAAAAGGAGAACAAGATCTCCTATGTTGAAATCCTTTTTAACAATTCTCTTGTCATGCCACGCTTTGGTTATTTCTTTATATATGATGGCACTTTCATAAGCATTGCGACATAGTTCTTCTAATTAATGAATGTCTAGAATGCGTTTTTCACCAGCTGCTAGGTAATCCAAATTTAGGCTTTGTGTTCTAGCCCAAAAGGTAAGTGAAAATATTTTCTATGAACTAATTGATACGGGGTGGCTCCTATAGGGGTTTTATAAGCGGTTTTATAGGCCCATAATGCTTAACTCCATATTTATCTAAAATTTTATCAAAAACTTTGGATATGAAATATGATCCACCGTCACTTATAACAAGGCGCAGTACTCCAAATCTAGGGAATATGTTATTTTTGAATAACTTAATGACTACTCGTGTGTCATTTGTAGGTGAGGCTATAGCCTCAATCCATTTAGACAAGTAGTCAACAACTACTAAGATATATTTATTTCCTATTGATGATGGAAAAGGTCCCATAAAGTCAATCCCCCAAACATCGAAGATTTCTATTTCTTTTGGATATTTCTTAAAGGCATTTCTTCACTTCTTGAGACGTTCCCAGTACGTTGGCACCGATCACATCTGACAATGTAAGCATGAACATCGCGCCATAATGTTGGCCAGTAAAGGCGGACTTGGAGAATTTTAGCGCATGTCTTAGATGTGCCTGCATGTCCACCATAAGGTGCGGAGTGACAATGTTTTATGATGTTTTCTACTTCTTCTTCAGGGACACAACAACCAAAAATGCCGTATGTCCCTTTTTTGAAAAGGAGTGATTCGTCCCAATAAAAATATCTTACATCACTGAAGAATTTCATCTTCTGTTGGTAGTTAAGGTCGGGGGTATGATATCGGCAACTAGGTAATTAACAAAGTCAGTGTACCAAGGTATGTCGGTCACTGCTAAAGTTCTTTCAATCTTCCAATCCATTGGAAAATCGGAGTCATCATCCTGAATGGTTTCGATTTTAGCCATAAGTCTATCATAGGTAAAATCGTCATTTATAGGCACTAGGTCTGGTTTTAAATATTCAAGCCTAGAAAGGTGGTCAACAACTACATTTTCCGTGTCCTTCTTATCTTGAATATCCAGGTCAAACTCTTGCAATAAAAGGACCCATCGAAGTAACCTAGGTTTAGTGTCCTTCTTACTTTTTAGGTATCGAATAGCTGCATGATCTGTATAAACTATAATTTTAGCTCCGACCAGATAAGATCAAAATTTATCAATAGCAAAAACAACAACGAGGAGTTCTTCCTCGGTTGTTGCATAGTTAAGTTGGGAGGAATCCAGGGTTCTACTGTCATAGTAAATTACATGTAATTTCTTGTCTTTTATTTTCCCTAGAACAACACCCAACAACGTAATCTCTAGCATCACACATGATTTCGAAAGGTTGGTTCCAATTTGAAGGTTGCATAATAGGTGCGAAAATCAGTGCTTGTTTCAAAAGGTTGAATGCTTTAATACATTATTCGTCGAAAATAAACTCAACATCTTTCATTAGAAGGCTAGTCAGAGGTTTGGTTATTTTAGAGAAGTCTTTAATAAAGCGTCGATAGAAACCGGCGTGTCCAAGAAAGCTTCGGACTTCCCTAATGGTCTTAGGTGGTTTTAGGTTTTCTATAACCTCTATTTTGGCTTTATCAACCTCAATGCCCTTTTAAGAGACTATGTGTCATAATATTATTCCTTCGGTAACCATAAAGTGACATTTTTCCCAGTTTAGCACAAAGTTTGCTTTCACGCATCTTTCTAGAATTTTCTCAAGGTTAGTTAGACAATTTTCAAAATTGAATCCGCATACCCAGAAATCATCCATAATCTCATCTAGGAAATTTGTGAAGATTGACATCATACAGCGTTGGAAGGTGGTCGGGGCATTGCAAAGTCCAAAAGGCATTCGTCTATAGGCAAATGTTTCGTAAGTACATGTAAAGGTTGTTTTCTCTTGATCTTCAGGGTGAATAGGGATTTGGAAAATCCCGAGTATCCATCTAAATAGAAAAAGTAAGAGTGTCTAGCTAGACGCTCAAGCATTTGATTTATGAATGGGAGAGGGAAATGATCTTTCCTAGTTACCTTATTTAGTTTTCTGTAATTGATGCACATACGCCAACCACTTTATACACGCTTAGCTACATGCTCTCCTTTCTCATTTTCCACAACTGTTACACCTCCTTTTTTAGGTACCACATGTAGAGGGCTCACCCACTTACTATCTGAAATTTGATAAATTATACCAGCCTCTAGTAGTTTTAGTACTTCTTTCTTAACCACATCGCTCATTATAGGGTTTAGCCTTCGTTGATGTTCTCTGGAAGGTTTAGAATCTTCCTCCATCAAGATCCATTGCATACACAGGGATGGGATTATCCCTTTGAGATCAGATATGTTATATCCAAAAGGTGAGGGATACTTTCGCATGATATCTAAAAGTTGGTTTGTTTCATCTCCATTCAAGGTGGCGCTCACTATAATGGGGTGATTTAGTTCTTCATCTAAAAACTCATATCTTAGATTCTTGGGTAGCTCCTTAAGTTCTATAGATGGTTTTTTAGGACATGGAATATGGTTTGGGGTAAGTGCTAAGCATTCATAAAGGTTGTCATCTATGTAAGGCTCCATTCCAAATCCATTGTCTTCCATCATGGGAGTCGAGGGAAATTTCATTGTCTATGGATGTCTTTCTTGATCTAGGTCCCTTATGCATTCATCAATGATATCGATGCCATAACATGAATCCTCTATGGTTGGTGCCATTAGGAATTTGGAAAGTATAAATTCTATCTTTTCATCACCTACTTCAAAAGTTAATTTTCCTATTTTAACATCTACTATGGCTCCCGCTGTTGATAAGAAAGGTCTACCAAGGAGGATTGGGATTTCGTCTTCTTCTTTAATGTCCATTACCATGAAATCTATTGGGATATAAAGTTGGCCAATTCTAACTAGAATTTCTTCTAATATGCCTACTGGATATTTTACAGATCTATCAGTTAATTGAAGAGACATCTTAGTCGGTTGCAATTCTCCTAGGTTTAGCCTTCTACAAACTGCTAAAGGCATCAAGCTTACGCTTGCTCCCAAGTCTAGGGACGATTTGTCTATAACATGATTCCCTAAAATACAAGGTATGGAAAAGCTTCCAGGGTCTTTCTCCTTCTTAGCAAGTTTATTCTCAGCAATGGAGTTACACTCTAAAGGTTTGGTATCATCAAGCCTACGTTTGTTGGTCAAGATGTCTTTAAGGAATTTAGCATAAGATGGCATCTAGGTGATGGCTTCGGTGAATGAGATTTCTACGTGGAGTTTCTCAACCACCTTTATAAACTTTCTATATTGGTTATCAATTTTTGTCTGTTTAAGTCCTTGCGGATATGGAATTGGTGGTTTATAAGGAGAGGGAGGAACATAAACTTTATCTTTATCTTCTCCCTTATCTTTCACTTCCTGGTCTTTTTGTCCCTCTAGTTCCTCTACTTCATCTGTAGACACAAAATTTTTCTTAGAAGCCTCTAGTTCACTCAAGACTGGTTTTACAGGTTCGTCATAAGTGGTCTCACTTTGTAGGGTAACATCGTTAGCTTTCCCTCGGGGGTTGGGTTGAGGTAGTCCAGGAAATTGCCCTTCATGTGTGGCCTGGGGGGCTTGTTCTTGTGCTATTTATGAGATTTGGGTTTCAAGCATCTTATTGTGAGTGATTATCAAATCAACCTTAGTTCCTAATTGTGTGATCAGTTTATTTATATGAATATCTTGGTTCAAGAACTCTTTATTTTGTTGAGTTTGGGCCGAAATGAAGTTCTCCATGATTTTCTCAGGGTTTGGCTTTTGAGGAACAACCTGCATAGGTTGGATTGGTCTTTGAGCTTGAAAACCTGGTGGTCTTTGAGGTGTAGAGTTTTGAATAGGGTTATTGTTTTTATAAGAGAAGTTTGGGTGACTCCTCCATCCAGGGTTGTAAGTGTTTGAAAACAGGTTTCCTTGGACATAATTGACCTGGTCTGAGTTTGATTCAGTTATCAGATTGCATTCTGGTGCAAGATGTCCTTTGGTTCCACAGATTTCACAATCTATAGCTACTGCAGTTGTAGGATTTGCAGACATATGTTCAACCATCAGGGCTAAAGCGTCCATTTTAGATTTCATCATGTCCATACAATTTACCTCATGTATTCCTCCTTTGGTCTCCCTTTTCTCCACTGATGCTCATTCTGACTCCCATTGTAATGGTTTTGTGCCATATCTTCGATGAGAGTGCAAGCGTCGAGGTAAGGTTTGTTCATCAGAGCACCATCGGTGGAAACTTCGACGAACATCTTTGTGTTGTAGTGAAGTCCATTATAAAAGGTGTGAATAATCAGCCATTGTTCTAGGCCATGGTGTGGACAAGCTCTTAGTAGTTCTTTATATCTTTCCCAAGCTTCAAAAAGTGATTCACCCTGACTTTGAATGAATTTGGTTATTTGGTTTCGAAGGACATTGGTCTTACTCGGGGGAAAATATCTTGCTAGGAACACTCTCCTGAGGTTTTCCCAAGTAGTTATCGAGTTATCCGGGAGGGAATCTAACCAAGACCGTGCTCTATCTCTGAGGGAAAACGGGAATAGTCTTAGACGAATTGCCTCAGGCGAAGCACCGTTGGTCTTGAACCTATCAACTAATGGGATAAATACTTTTAAATGCTGATTTGGGTTTTTTGTAGTGAGACCTGCGTATTGATTTTGTTGTACTAATTTTAATAAAGAGGGTTTTAATTCGAAATTATTAGCAAGAGCATCCGGGTTTACTATACTAAAATTGGGTTCTTCGTTAGAAGGTTGGGAAAAATCCTTAAGTGGTCTTCGGTTTTGATCTCCGGGCATTGCTCTCTTAATTCTTTGGAGAAAACAACATACGCGAGCGTATCACTCTGGTTCAACTATTGGATCCTCTAAACTTCTGGTACTGCGAGTTTTTTGCATTTACCGGCTAATAGGGCCTTAGTCTAGATGGTTGTAAGACCCTAATTTTGACCCTAAGATCCCTCATGGCATCATGTTATTACACAAGTGCATTGCCTCAAGGATCATATCATGTTTGGCTCCTTAACCCTAGGGGTGGGACTTGTTTGAGTGTTTTGAGACCACCAAGCATGCTTGTATTGTATATTATTTCTCTTCTTATTTGATTACTAACCAAAAGCACCAAAATATGTCACTAACTCTTTTATTTTGAAGCTCAAGTGATCATGTGCTCCACAATGCTCCTAGGAGGCTCCTAAGCCCCATGAAATGGCTAGATGAAGGTGAGAAAAAGCATGACAATGGTCTACAAAGCTCCTAATAATCATATATGTCTCCCAAGTATCTCAATTTTCCAATTTGATCAAGATAACCCAAAGGGCTTGAGGATTGTTTCCCAAGGAAACCCTAATTCCATTGTGCTTTGACTGTGCCTTGCCCATGAAGCAACCTCAACCCATGATCAAATTTAATCAAGGGAAGTTATTTCATTCATCATTTTATGCATATATGATCCTATTTGAGAATCCTCAATCATTTATTCATCAATATTGGAAGTTTGGCCTTGAAAAGTTGACTAGTCAAGTCATCTGACTAAGCTGAGCACCATTGAGATATACCTTTTGATGTGTTTGTAAAATAAAAGATGATCCCAAGATATAAAATTTTCCTAAGAACCATATGAACAACTTTCATATTCATCAAAAATCCATTTGAAACTTGGAAGGTCATCATTGATTTTAAAACATTATAGGTCATTTTGACTGAAACCCTAATTTTGGGTCAACTTACTAAGGACATAACTTCTTTAATTTTTATGATTTTGAGGTGAGACCAAATTCATTGGAAATCTTACGATGTCTAATTCAAATGTTATGTTGGATAAAATTTCATAATCATAAAATAAATACATGTGATAATACAAAACGTTACAGGTCATATTGGACCTAATTCATTGAATTTGAAAAAGTACCCAACTTCAAATGCCCATAACTTTGTCATAGAAAATCCAAATGATGCAAACTTTGAGTCTAAATTAATCATCTTGAAAATATTTACAACTTTGGTGAAGGAGGTGTTTCCATTTGAAGCTTGCATCATGAAAACAGAGGGGTTTGATTAGGCTTGCTTTTGGTGAAATTATATATATATATATATATATATATATATATATATATATATATATATATATATATATATATATATATATATATATATATATATAAAATTTTTAATTGATATATTCCCTCGGAATTTCCTACAAACCAACATGTTTGATATTTTTCATGAATATTTCAGAGAATTAGACTCTAACTTTTCATTTACCTATCAACAAACACTCTAACTTCATTACCATTGTCTTCATAAAACACTAAGCTATTTTCATCAAAACCCTTCCATCATCAACTCGAACATCATCTCTTTTCAACGTCAACTATTTCAACATCAACTCGAACGTCATCTCTTTTCAAAACTTGTCGAAGCTTCAACATCACGTTTGAGGTACATAACTCACTACTAAAATTTTCAAGTCTCGTAAAAATGGTAATACTATAAGACCCCAATTTTGACCCTAAGATCCCTCATGCAATTTCATCATAAGTATTAGCACTGGGATCATGTCTTGCCATTCTCCTTACCCCTCTTTCATTGGGTTTGTTTTAGGAGAGATCACCAAGCACTTTGTGATTATATTATACTTGTATTTTATCATTTTTACTAACGAAAATACCAAAAATATGTCTTTGCATTTGTCTAACTCTTTTGTAGGAGGGGCACGATCTCATTGATTCATCAAGTCCACATCTAGGGTTTGAGACCCTTATGAACAAAGAGCACAACCAAGAATTGATTAAAGAAAGGTTATGAACATCATATATAAGTCCCAATGTTCTCTATATGTCATATTGATCAAGTTTTCTTCAAGAGTTTGAGGGTGATTTGCCTTGGAAACCCTAGTTTGACCGGGTATCTTGAGTAACTTCTACAATAAGCTATTTCACCAATTGATCAAATTTCTCAAGGGACACTTCAAAATTCATCATATTATGCATATATGATCTACCATGAGCCAAGAAAGTCAAAAGAATTGAAAATGAGCAAGTTGGTTGATAGTGGTTGGCCAGATGAATTCATCTGATTAAAACTGGGTCTCCCTAGACCCTATCTCCTACAATTTTCACCATATGAAAGTGATTACAAGAGAAAACTTACTCTAAATGACATTCCAAACAACTTTCATGTTGAGACCTAGAGCTATTTTTTCTTGGAAAATCATTTTCTATGTTGAAACATTATAAGTCATTTTGTCTAAACCCTAATTTAAAAGTCAACTTCCCAAGGCCATAACTTGCTCAATTTTTGTGAGATGAAAAATTTCTAAGTTGAACAATCAAATTCAATGTGTCTAATTCAACTTTTATGTTTGGAATGGGAGCTAATTCAAGTTTTTTGAGCATGTGATATGAGGCTACATTATAAGTCACTTTTGACCTATACCATTGATCAAGTGATTTTTCCAAACTTCAAAAATGCATAACTCTATCATTTCAATTCAAAATGACATGTAATTGGTGAGAATCCTGAAGGTCTTTGAGATAGCTACAACTTTTATGAAGACACTTTTCTCATTTGAAGCTCCTATAAAAAGTTAAGCAAGGTGGAATATTGAGACATATGGCTTGACACTTAGAAAATTTTTGATATGTCAAATTTTTCCAAATTTGAAACTCAAATTTCTCTAAGTTCTGAGCTCCAAATGAAAAAGTGTTCAACATCAAACTTGTTCCTCTTGATCTCACCTTTCCAAAGAGGTCAAATTCATTCTTTTTGGATGAGAAATGCATAGGTTGCGCATGGCTTAAACAAGCTGATATCATTTGGCATGGATCAATCTTCAAGCATCAATGTACATGTGCCTTGCAATCCAAGCCTACTTCAAACCATATGATATGAAATTTTGGACCTTCAGCTATCATTTCATGGGCCTATGCGCGCCCATGCAGCATTGCATCACCATTTGCCAAAATTGGAAAGTGAAAGTGAGTGTGCAATTATCAACCAATTCAACTATAAATAGAGCTTTAATTGCTCAGAATTCAGACACCATTGTGCCAACTTTGATTCCCCATTGAAAACCCTTCACTCTCAAAGGATAAACCTGATAAATTCATTTGAATTTGGGCTTGAATCTCCGCTGTTTTGGAATTCAATTCTCCAGGAATCCATTTCTTCTAAACCTTTCTATTCTCTTCCTGCAAGCAAGTGGAGTGAGTCCAAGCACAATCCAGATCAAGATCCATTGTGTTCAGACCTCCATTCAAGGTAATTTGCAGAAATTTTAAACTCTCTGATTCTCTCAAATTCTTTCTCAATCCCATTGATTCTTTGGTTGTCTGAAGTCCTACCAATGTAGGCAAGAAGATTGAGTTGCTTTAAGGTCAAATTGAAGCAACTCAATTCATGTACCTCAATTTTCAATTCCACATATCTCTCAATATACTAGGAATTGGAACGAATGGAGGTCAGATTCGAGCTCAGTGCCATTTTTTCTTCAAAATCATGTCCTTGTTTCTCTTTTTGGTGATGGTTCATCTTGACCAGTCCAGTGAGGACCACCGGAGAAGATGACCGGAGCTCTGGCTCCGGCGATGACTTGGCAAGACTGTGAACCATAGGATCCATGTATCACGTTTTAATCTTGAGCGTTTGTTTTAATTACCATGTGTATATCGCAGTTGACTAAGGTACATGTGGAACGCGCTCTTTGGATCATCAGATCTGCCACCTCAATTAATGAGGGAGATCTGATGGTCCACGTAATTTAGAATTTCTGAAATTTTATTTTAATTGTATTTTCTTCAATAATTCATATTAAATTTAATATTGATCCAAAAAATATGGGACTTTCACCAAAAAAAATTCAAATATTTTTCTCTTTCATATTCTGAATTAAAATTATTTTTTGGATCATTATTAATATTTTTCATCAATTAATTGATTTTGCATTTGTTTTTAATTGTTTAAAAATATTTTTAAATGTCCGAAAATTATGATTTTTTTTCTCCAAGGTCCTTTGACCTTGTTCGACCTATGATATATCTTATGGCCATTTCTTTGATGTTTTGATGAGATTTTAGGAATTGGACAAAATATATTTGAATTAAATGCACTATTTTATTATTTTTAATTGAATAAATGCCAATTAAATTTTGTGGACCATTTGTATTGACTTATTTGAGTTTGCTTGTTTGTTGTTGGGCCTTGGTCAAGGTTGATTTGACTTTGTCAAGTTAATATCATTGGATTTAGGGGATTGATGGAATGTACATTCCATCTCCCAAAATAAATGAATGATATTAATTTAATAAAAGCCCTCCTTTGACCAATTTGTGATCTCATTCATCCCCTTTCCATTTCATCTCATTCCTCTTCTTCATTCATTTCCATTTGGCCTATGACATCTCAAAGTCCTAATGCTAGTTGATTGAAAAATTGACATGAGTATGGATGAGATTAGGCCACACCTTTTGCATATTCTTTTTGTGTGTGGTATGTTTTATGAGCATAGTCCATTATACTATGTCTCTAACATACATTAACACCAAAATTTTATTGTCCGGCCTCAAATAGTTGTGACTTCTACATAAGTCCAATTATGATTGCTTAACATAGCGCTAAATTTGTGATATAAAAGGCATAAGCATTCTTGTTAGTGAGATTGTAAGTCTCCTTTCTTTCATGGTGTAGCGGTGTATTCGTCGCCATATGATTTATCGATTAAACCATAAGCAAAGCATACAATGAATTTTCGAGTCGCCACCGCACTTTTATTTATCCAAAGGACTGGCTAAAAAGCGAACAAAAGCCTAAGAAGTTTTACACGTAGAAAACTAATAAAAGATCAGAGATTCCAGGTAAGGGGTAAGTTACGCAATGGGAAGGTGTTAGGCACCCACTACGTCCTAGGTACTCCTAGGGAGCCCTTTTCACACTTGTTATGATAAATTGTTATTTGTTATGACATATGCATTGTGCAAACATGAGTGAGATGGTGAGAAAAGAATGTACAAGTTTTATTGGATTATTGGGTTTGAACGGATGAACCCGCTGCCTACGTACCTTCCATCAAAGGTAAGGATCAAAACGCCGTAGTTCGGCTAAAAGATTTCCAAAAGTGGGTTAGGTTCAATTTTAAACACAAACCCTAGGTCTTACGTTATCCACGGGAGAAAACTCAACCTTATACAAACAACAACGTCCACCATGGGAGAACAGCTTCAACTTGCCAGGGAGGGGTTAACCCTATAATAGGCAAGGAAGACTTACAATTCAAACACTAAAGACAGAAGGTGAGATTAACATCAACCACTAAGATAAATCAAACCTATAGCTCATGTATGAAAACATTAATGGACAAAGCCAAAACAAGTGAATGAGTGGAGTTACTGATTATGATTATGAAAATGGAGTCAAAGTATGATTAAGGTTAATTCAAAGAAGTATTATGAAATGAAGTTTGAAAAAAGTCAAGGACTTGAGTCCAGGTTTTTAGTCTGAAAAACATGAAGATGTTTGCACAATGTCTAAGTCAAGTTTAAGATCAAAGTGTGAAAAGGTTCTAGGACACAATGAGGATGAATGAGTGAGGATGGAAAGTAAAGCTTCTCAGGAGGTTCACTTCTTGAGATCATATAGAGGATGATTCAAGGGTGTCCTTTGGAATGGAAAGTAAGTAATGATGAAATAAACAAACAAATGATACTGGATGCCACTCAATGGTCTTACTCCAATCTCACAAACAAAAGCGAATATCGGATACCAATAGCTGGATTTACACCAATCTCCTAAAACAGACACGGATATCAGAGGCCACTCAATGGTCTTACACTAATCTCCTCAAAAAGAAAACAATGAAGAAAAATGGAAATCAACTGCCAGCTTGTGGGACTTAGGTTAACTCCACACATGATCATAGGAAAGCAAATGCCAACTCGTGGGTCTTACAATTGCATCCTCTCATAAACAGATAAAATAAAACAGTAGATGTCAGATGCCAACTTGTGGGACTTACTCTGACATACACAGTATGATCCTAGGAAAACAAATGCCAACTCGTGGGACTTACAATTGTATCCTCACATACAAACAAATCAAGCAAAGATAAGATGAGTGGCCAATGTGATGGTCTTATACTCACTTCCATATCATAGGAACAAATGCCAACTTGTGGGACTTACAATTGTCCTCGATGGGTAAACAACAATAATGATGTCAAACAGACAAAAGAGATGCTCATGCATTAATGGCAATTGATGATGATAAATGCATAACATACAGGCAAGCAAGTGCATATGAAGCAATCAAACAATCAATGAGAATCAAACAGCACACTCTATAGCCAAACAAGGGGGCTCACACAAGAGGGTTTGACTTTGAAAGTCCACTGTAATAGGTGAAGGTCGCTCTTAACCTTGCCATTGAGAGGCTAAGGTGAAGCAGATGAAGAGGAGATGAGGGGTGTGCCTCATTGCTTCTATCTCAGATCAGAGAGAGCATCAAAGAAAGTGTGGGAGTTCAGAAAGTAGGAACTCTCTCCACATTATTGACTCGATTAGATCTTGGGTATTTATCTCAATGCTTCAACCATGTAATGGGAGCAAAGAGAGGACACACTGAATAGTGGGGGATAGATTGCTTATCCCTACCTTCCACCAATTGCCTCAAATGAGGACTTTTCCAGCTTGGGACAAAATTAAACACACACAGGCATTGCCTCTTAAGGAGGACTTCAGACAGTTTGCCCGGTCAAATAACAGACCGGGTCTCCAGACTACATGAAGAGGAAAGGTTTATACCTCAAAGCAAATGCTAAAAAGCAAAGCAAGCAAGTTCAAAGAACTTAAGCAACTAAAGTACCTGAAAAAATCAAACCAATTAGTAAACAGCTCAACAATCAAAATCAAAAGAAAATAACCCAATAGTCAACCACAGAGGGACCAATTGTGCAAGGCACAAAGACTCAAGCATATGAGTCACCTACAAAACAAAGGTTAGCACATTAAACAATCAAACTAAAACACATTTGAATGATCCTCAAGGCATTGGTGCTTAACCTGAAACAGATGAACTCAACATAAGCTTAGAAGACCACTAGGACTAGCCTAGGGTCAAAGATGAAAGAAAAAGTCAAGGCAGCAAGGAAAAGTCAACCCAAACCAAGTCTAAACATTCAAGAAGCATTCTCAATTGGATTCATAATTATATCATGCATCATGGTCATTTCATATGCAAAAGGATGCAAAGCATGGCAAGAGAAGCATACAAAAGTCAACAGCAAAGACTTCATTCAAAAGTCAACTCAAACAATCTCAAAAATTATGAAATAAATCACACTCAATCCTAACATCTAACATGGTAAGCATGTAAAGTTTCATGGCATTTGGATGAGAGGAAGGCAGTCAAGTAAAATCATGAAGTCAAATCAAATTCAAGTAAGCATGGTGAAAGTCAACAAACATGGGTCAACTTCAAAAAATCATATCAATTTGAAAACAGAAGAGAAATGAATGAGATTAACACCAATGCAAAGCTTGAGATGTCTAGTTATCACATATGAAATTTCATGGTCATACAATAAGATTTGAGAATTTCACAAAAGATTTGGCAATATGTATCACATAAAGTCAACAAATGACTAAGCATGGAAGAAAATTCACAATCAAATGGAAAACAGCATGATTAATTCCAAGAAAATTCATACACAAACTAGACATGTGATAGATGATTCATGCAAAATTTGGGGTCAATTGGATAAGAGGAAGCATGTGAACAAAAATTGGGAAAATACATGATCATGGTATAGCACCAAATGTAACACATAACTTCAAAAATTCAAAGCTCACAAACCACAAATGGGAAATGCATAAAGTCTATATGGAAACGAAGGTCAATGTGTCTAGTTTCACCACAAAAAGTTTCAAAGGCATTGGATATAACATGAGTATTTCACAATTGAAATGGCACAATGTATCATTTTGGCATACATGTTGGGAAATCAATTATCATTTAAAATCCAGCCACTGAAAAATTAATTAAAATTCACAATAAAATAGAGGACACATTCATGAGTTTAATGCAAAAAATCTCACAATTTTTGGAGTTGAAATGAATTAAAAATGAATTATGGAAGTTGAGACATAATTGGAGCAAAACATGAACAAGATAGCATAGCATAAGGTCAAACAGGTGGTCAACGATGGCAGTTTTGTAATATCTGCAGTCACTTATTGAAGTGCTGTGTTTTGGGCAAGGCAAGGAAATGTTCCTATTGGCTCCCAGCCAATGGAACAGTAAACACACCAATGAAATTTCACATTTTCTGTTTTTAGAAACCCTTAGGGTTTATGCAGCCAAGGCATCTCAACATTTTCAAACAAAATCATGAACAACAAATGTAAACAGTACCAGCAAACAAACAATGGCCATGCAACATTAACCAATCCACAGAACAAACATAATCCAAGGGAGAATTCTGGAAATGCTTAGGGTTCTAGAACAACAGCATGGCATTGCAAGCAAAGTCATCATTAATCAAAATACAAACCTCATGGCAAGCAAAACATGGCAATGAAACAGTATGCTCGTGCACATCTAAACAGCAACACACCAATACAACATTCAAGCAAAAGTCTGGACAGGATAAGTAGTTTAACAGCAGCATGTCATCATCTCCAACATTCATCAGTCAATCATCAACATGAACAACAACATTAACAAATAATTGTGGCCATGAAACATCTTCAACTAGCAACAAAACAATCATAACCATGGGAGTTTTTTGGACAGATTCATGATTCAAGCATAACAGCAGGGCATTAGCAGCATCAAGTTCATATTTATGATTCATCAACATCAAAAAAAGTTTCAAACACAAACACACAACAGCATAGCATTCAGCAAGCAGTCAACAGCATACCACATAGCTCTCATGGATTTTCTAGGCATGGTTATAAGGTTCAAAACAACAGCACACAAAAACTCGACCAGCAATTACAACAGCATAGCATTTGGCAATGTTCTCATAGCAAGCAATCAACAGCATACAACACAGTCATATGGATTTCAGGGCAATGTTCATGGGTTTTCAACACTGCAGCAGGGTTTAATCAGCATGGCACCAATGTAATCCACGACCTAAAATTCAACCAAGCATCATACAATCATCATGGTAATGAGATACATCATGCAATCATAAGCAACACTGGTGGCCAACACACATGCACATGTACAGGATTTCTGGAAAAAATATATTAAGCTTCAAGAACAGCAGTAACAACATCATCACCAAACATCAATCACCAAATCATGAACAACAACATCCACAATAAAACATGGCCATGAACATTTATCATCATGCAACCCTAGCTAACAGCAAGACAACATAAGCATGAGGAATTTTTGGACAGAAATAGGGTTCAATACAACAGTGCATTCATCATTCAATGTTCAAACATGGAAATTTCGAAATGTCCAGAAATCCAAATCAAGCATACCACTAGCATCAACACACTTCAAGCATCACAAATATATCATCACTTTTCACTAAATCATTGTAGACAAGCCAAATCGAAGGAAAACATGTTTGGTCATGAAAATGAGAGTTCAGATTTCTCCATCATGGGAGCACCATTTTAAATGAAACAAAATGCATTGCAACCAGCATATAAGGATCTTTCATAAACACATTATGGCATGGCAAAAGGAGAAGGTCGATTACTTACTTGTTTTGGAAGAAAATCGAGCTGCAGTGTTGTTTTGGTGATTATGAATGCAAACAGATGAAGAGAATGTGTTGGAATGATGAATCCTTGGGGCCCTTTAGCTCAGCAAAGCTTGTAACCCTCCAAATCTCCTTTCACCATTGCTATGCTCTTTGAAAACAGACCAAGAAAAGGGCTGTGCAGATGAGGTTTAGTGGTTCCAAGGATCTCACAAAGATGCCTAGGTGAAGAAACAATCCAAGTTGTTCAAGGGTTTCTTGTGTTTCGAGCAGAAAATGCCAATATGCCAAA
Source organism: Lathyrus oleraceus (assembly GCF_024323335.1). Classification (NCBI taxonomy): domain Eukaryota; kingdom Viridiplantae; phylum Streptophyta; class Magnoliopsida; order Fabales; family Fabaceae; genus Lathyrus; species Lathyrus oleraceus. The sequence continues at coordinate 158,464,701 of NC_066579.1, read as the reverse complement.
TTGCAAGAATGAGGAGAATGCAGTTTTTCTGTGGTTTCCAAGTTGTGGCTAGGGTTGTGAATCATCAGAAAAATACTTTATATATGCTGTTTAATCTCCACTAATCAAATGGTAAGCTAGCTTAGTTTAAAATGGACCAATTGCAAATTTGCTAATTGTGTACAAATGGAAATGGTGGTGCAAAACTGTACCCGAGTTGGGCTTGGACAGGCTGTACACAGACCAGGTTTTTTGCTGTTTTGCATCTGTTTGTGGTTTACTAACATTGCCTTGCTCAAATGAAACTAATTGTACAATTTGCCAATTTGGAAAATGTGGAAAATGGAGGTGTATGTGCTGGCCGAATGGGCCTTCTAGCAGGCTGCCAATGATCATGTTTTTGCTGTTTGTGGCTGTACATGAGATGCTGTACTTGATTTGCTTTTTATGAAACCATTTGCCAAATTTTCAAGTTTTGCATTTTGGTCCAAAGTGATAGCATAATGGTAGTATGATGATGATTTAAGGCTTGAGACAAGTCACAAATGTGATTTAAAACATTTTCCAATTGGCAAAAATGAGAAAAAGTCCATAAATCAAAAAGTCAACTGTGAGTCAAACTTTGATTTTTAAAGGAATAGGTCCAAAAATGCCATTTTGAATGGTAGGGTTTTGGTGTATGAAATTTATATTTTTGGAAAGAGGATGAAAAATGTGGTGTGTAGGAAAAAACCCCACCAAATTTGGCCTTATGGTTTGAGAGATATGGCTCTTTGAAGTTCAAAAATTGGTGAAAATGATTTGATCATATCTTGACAACCACACATGGGATTTGGGAGTTCTTGGACTTTTTGAAAATGGGAAGACAAGATCTTCAACTTTCATGTTGGGCAAAAACTCATTTGAAGCTTGTATCATGATGCAAGTTGAGGATCAAGAAGTTTCTATTTTTGGCAGTTGAAATTACAGGTCCACTTTCTATTTCTGGAAATTTTCTGATTGGCTTCAAATTCTTCCATGATGTTGATTGCCATGACACATGAGGCCTATTAGGACATGAATAAGCTCCTTCAAACCATTTCCATCCATCAGAACCAAAGAATCAACCACAGTTGACCAACTTTGACTTTTCTAGGGTTTTGGACTGACTATGCATTGACTGCTGACCTCTGAGCCTTCCACCCTTGACTTGAACACTTCAAAAAGACCCCCAAGGCATGTGAACTTGTTGGACAAACCCTAGGGCTCTGATTCCTTGAGAAATACCTTTGCTTGATTGATGGACTGATCTCCTGATCAGTTTGACCTAATTCTGGCTTGCTTGCTCTTGAGGCAACTGTGGACTATGCAAATGCTATGCAATGTACCAATGATATGCTATGACTTAATATGAAATGGTATGTATAATGATAGGCGCAAATTTGAGGTGCTACAGCTGCCCCTATTCAATCAGCTGGGAACCCGAACGGATGATAGCAGTGGTTGTCAGACTTTCAGGGTAAACAGGGATTGAATACAAAAGAACCGTAGAAATTTGCACCGACTGGATATAATACAAGAATGCCTGTCAGGATCGGCAAAGAAACAGTCTTGAAAGAACAGTCCGTCTGGAACGGAAAAGAAATCGGCCTGAATACCGAAACAGAAACGTCGACCTGGATACCAAAATAAATGGTAACACAGGGATAACCAATGCCTGAGCGTCGTGAGTACATCGACCTGATCGTCGGAAACTTCTTCGGTCTGAACACCGGAAAAAACATAAGTACATCGACCTGATCGTCGGAAACTTCTTCGGTCTGAACACCGGAAAAACATAAGTACATCGACCTGATCGTCGGAAACTTCTTCGGTCTGAACACCGGAAAAACATAAGTACATCGACCTGATCGTCGGAAACTTCTTCGGTCTGAAAACCGGAAAATTGGCCTGAGTGCCATGAGTACATCGACCTGATCGTCGGAAACTCCTTCGGTCTGAATACCGGAAAAAACATAAGTACATCGACCTGATCGTCGGAAACTTCTTCGGTCTGAACACCGGAAAAACATAAGTACATCGACCTGATCGTCGGAAACTTCTTCGGTCTGAACACCGGAAAATTGGCCTGAGTGCCATGAGTACATCGACCTGATCGTCGGAAACTCCTTCGGTCTGAATACCGGAAAACACATGAGACATATTATCTATAGCCGTCAAAACGTAGATAATAAACTCGCATGGAAGATTATCCATAACCGGGTTGTAGGTTGTTAAATGAATAATCGACCGAAAAGAAAGGCATCCGGGTACCAAACTAGGTATGCAAAAGATGACCAATCAAAAGAGTACAAAGTTGCTAACTCGGAGCAAATATCCAAAAGGAAGGTGAAGACCCAATGGGGACAATACTGCTTGATCAAGGCAAGTATCCAAAGGGGACAGGACCATTAATACCACAAAGAGGGGATTACATCTACCGGTTTGTAGGCAGAAATCCACGGAAAAGTAACCAGTCATCATCGGGATGAGCACAAAGGGTTAACTCCAACAAGGGGAGAACGTGGGATTTTACAACTACCAGCTAGTGGGTATAAAACCACAAAGATAGGATTTACAGCTACCGGTTTGTAGGTAGAGGCCAACAATTCCGCGGAGGATAAGATGAATGAGTGCCGGTTAGTGAGCGACTATTCATTTATGCCCCAAGGAAGCACAAGAGACAGCCAACAGGAAGCCAATTTAGGATCGATCCAAAAAGGCAGACTGAAACAAGACTCATCCTAATGAGGAAAGAACTTAATAGGGAAAACCCATCCCATGTAGGGAGAGAACGGAAGCAACCGTCATCCACGAGGATGTATCTCAGTGGGGAAATGGTAGGAAAGGATAGACACTTTCTGCTTAAGGGGTAGACTCTATATGGAGAGATCAGACACGCCCACTTCTGTTAAGGGAATGGACCCAAGCTTGCAAAATGATGCCAACTTCGGGGAGTAACACTGCTGGGGATATTCGCTCAACCAAGGAGTCACTTGTCGGGAACACTAACTTCCCAACCATGCTGATAAACCCAATTCTGAAGCCGATCCAATGGCGCGATGCTAAACTCTTTTCAACGATCCGACTTCGGCGGGCCACCACGGCCTTGGGCTAATGGACATATTTGCAACTTTGATGTATGAGTTTTTTAATGTCCTCTGACCATGATCGTGGGAATGCTATGCACTAATGATGCAATATGCTATGCTTGTCTAAATGATGTATGCATAAACACATATCTCCTCCAGAGACAACACCGGGGAACTCCAGGAACATTGCTGAGGATCTTACAACCACGTCAACTTCCACCCTGCCAGGGAAAGACAAACCTTGTTTGGGAGCATACAGACGACTTGTCAGGGATAATCAGGCGACCTCACTGGGGAAAGCCAACCAATCCACAAGTAGGATCGAATTCCGCTTGGGAAAATAACTGCTCCGCTGGGGGAAGATAAACCAAGCCAACCTTTGGGGAATAAGGCTCATACAAACCTCAGATAAAATAGACTATACCTTGGGGAATAACTGCTACTCCGCCGGGGACGACCCACAATGTTCACAAGTAGAAAAGACTCAACTGGAGATGTAGGTATCCGTCTGCCATGGACACCCGTCCAATCCACTGGTAGGGTAAACTCTGTTGGAGAGACCGATGCTTCGCTGGGGAAGGCTTACACAAACCCTAGTTAGGAGAACGATTCCGTCTGGGGAAAGCACTGTTGGGGAATGCTCACAGATGATGACCTTGCTGGGGAAAATGTTCACAGGTGACGACCTGCGAACTGGAACAAACAGATGCCCCAGGGAGTTCATGGACAAGATACGCTCAAGTGTCCTCAACATTCAAAATGATTTTCAAATGTTTTAATCTTCCTGCACGTCATTGTTTAGCCTTCATGTTTTTATGTGCAATGTTTATCAAAATTTTGGACGTTTTTGCAAACAAAACAGTAAAAGTAAAAACAAGAGAGCAATTTATCTGAATAACGACTTTTATTGATTGAAAGTGTGCCTGAAGAGGCAAATACATTGGGAAGCAATTCCTAGAAAGAGGTAATTGCGCACAAAAGGAAAATAAACTATCCTAATGGCAATGTGAACACGGCATCCACTGTTTCCCAACTCTGTTATAACTCGTAGACCATCAGTTTCCTCCCAATTCCTTGCTTTCTGAGAAGAATGACTGGACCGATCACATCTGTCGAGATGGTAGCTGACGAAGCATGACGAAGTACAGATAACTCAGATTGTAGTCTTCGCTTTAATCCCTCTTTTGGCTGGATCGCCCTTTCGGGTTTTCAATCCACCGGGATACCCATTTTTGCCTAAGCCGCCCTTGCGGGTTTTCGACTTACCGGGTGTACAGTTTTTTCATTTTATCCCTAATTTTTGCCCGAACCTTTTCTTTCTGTTTTTTGGTTCGCCGGGATGCCCATTTTTGCCTGGACTCTTTTATTCTTTTGTCCAGCGGGTCAATTTTATGCGAAGTATTTTTTGACTACATCTGAGTTGACAGGGGAAGGAAAGTCTTCACCATCCATAGTTGTAAGCATCAAGGCTCCACCGGAGAAGACCTTCTTCACAACATATGGACCTTCGTAATTAGGAGTCCACTTGCCCCTGTTATCTGTACCGGGAGGAAGGATCCTCTTCAAAACTAGATCGCCAGTTTGAAATGTTCGAGGACGCACTTTCTGATCAAAGGCTCGCTTCATCCTTCTCTGATACAACTGCCCATGGCAAACAGCTGCTAACCGTCTCTCTTCGATAAGGCTTAACTCATTAAACCTGGTACGAATCCACTCGGCTTCGTCCAGCTTGACATCTAATAACACCCTCAGAGAAGGGATCTCCACTTCAACTGGTAGGACTGCTTCCATACCATATACAAGGGAGTAGGGGGTTGCCCCGGTCGACGTACGTACTGAGGTACGGTACCCATGCAAAGCGAAAGGCAACATCTCGTGCCAATCCTTGTACGTAACGACCATCTTTTGCACAATCCTCTTGATATTCTTGTTTGCCGCCTCCACAGCACCATTCATCTTTGGTCTGTAAGGAGAAGAATTGTGATGTTCAATCTTGAAATCTCTGCACAGGTCTTTCATCATCTTGTTGTTGAGATTCGAACCATTGTCAGTGATGATTCTCTCAGGGACTCCATAACGACAGATGATTTCTTTCTTGATGAACCGGGCAACCACTTGTTTGGTGACGTTGGCATAGGAAGCTGCTTCCACCCATTTGGTGAAGTAATCGATCGCAACCAAGATGAAGCGATGTCCATTCGAAGCAGTAGGCTCAATCTTCCCAATCATGTCAATGCCCCACATGGCGAACGGCCAAGGCGAGTTCATGACATTCAACGGGCTTGGTGGTACATGCACCTTGTCGGCATAGATTTGACACTTATGGTATTTCCGAGCATATTTGAAGCAATCGGATTCCATAGTCATCCAATAATAACCGGCTCTCAGCAATTTCTTCGACATTGCATGACCACCAGCGTGGGTACCAAACGAACCCTCGTGCACTTCTTGCATTAACAGGTCTGCTTCGTGTCTATCCACGCATCTGAGCAGAACCATGTCAAAGTTCCTTTTGTATAGCACATCATCCTGATTCAAATAAAAGCTTCCAGCCAGCCTTCTCAGGGTCTTCTTATCATTCCTCGACGCACCCTCAGGATACTCTTGAGTCTTGAGGAAGTTCTTGATGTCATAATACCATGGCTTATCATCAATAGCATTAACAGACTCGGCTGCAAACACATACGCAGGCCTCTCGAGTCGATTCACAGCAATTTGTGGCACATGATTCCACCAATGAACCTTTATCATGGAAGATAAAGTAGCCAATGCATCAGCCATCTGATTCTCGTCTCGGAGGACATGATATAACTTCACCTTCTTGAAGAACGTCAGTATTCTTCTGGTGTAATCTCTATACGGAATCAGATGCGGCTGGTTCGTATTCCAATCTCCATTGACCTGATTGATCACTAGAGCTGAGTCTCCAAATATGTCAAGTGTTTTGATCCTCAGATCAATGGCTTCTTCTATCCCCATGATACAAGCCTCATACTCAACTTCATTGTTGGTGACGTCGAAAGTCAATCTGGCAGAGAAAGGTATATGAGCACCTTTGGGATTGATCAACACTGCCCCAACACCGTTACCGTTCATATTCACAGCCCCATCGAACATCAGTGTCCACTTGTCATCAGGATCCGGTCCTTCCTCAACAAGCGGCTCTTCACAGTCTTTCGTCTTTAGGTACATGATGTCTTCATCGGGGAATTCAAACATCATAGGCTGATAGTCTTCAATTGGTTGTTCAGCAAGATAATCTGACAGAATACTACCTTTGATGGCCTTCTGTGACGTGTACTGAATGTCATACTCCGTTAAGATCATCTGCCAACGGGCAACACGTCCGGTGAGAGCTGGCTTCTCAAAGATGTATTTCACAGGATCCATCCTAGAAATCAACAGAGTAGTATGGTTCAACATATACTGCCTTAGTCGGCGAGCAGCCCAGGCCAAAGCACAGCAAGTTTTCTCGAGCAGTGAGTATCTTGTTTCACAGTCGGTAAACTTTTTGCTTAGGTAGTATATGGCATGCTCTTTTCGACCAGACTCGTCATGCTGCCCCAATACACACCCCATTGAAGTCTCGGTGACTGAAAGGTACATGATCAGTGGTCTCCCTGGAACTGGAGGAATCAGGATTGGAGGTTTCTGTAAATACTCCTTGATTTTGTCAAAAGCTTTCTGACAGTCATCATTCCATTTGATTGCCTGATTCTTTCTGAGCAGTTTGAAAATGGGTTCACATGTGGCAGTTAGATGAGATATGAACCTTGCAATGTAGTTCAACCTCCCTAAAAACCCACGGACTTGCTTTTCCGTCTTCGGTTCAGGCATCTCTTGAATAGCTTTGACTTTAGCTGGATCTACCTCAATCCCTTTCTCACTGACAATGAAGCCTAAGAGCTTCCCGGATCTCACTCCAAACGTGCACTTGTTCGGATTCAGCCTCAGTTTGAACTTGACCAGTCTGTCAAACAACTTCTGCAGATTAACCAGGTGCTCCTCTTCTGTCTGCGACTTCGCAATCATATCATCCACGTACACTTCGATTTCGTTGTGCATCATGTCATGAAAGAGAGTCGTCATTGCCCTCTGATAGGTAGCACCGGCATTCTTCAGCCCAAATGGCATCACTTTGTAGCAGAAAGTGCCCCAAGGTGTAATGAATGTCGTTTTTTCCATGTCCTCCGGCGCCATCTTGATCTGATTGTAGCCTGAGAAACCGTCCATGAAAGAGAATACCGAGGACTGAGCCGTATTATCCACCAATACATCGATGTGAGGTAATGGGAAATCATCTTTCGGACTCGCCCTATTCAGATCCCGGTAATCGACACACATCCTGACTTTGCCATCCTTCTTCGGCACGGGAACAATGTTGGCAACCCACGGCGGGTAACTGGTGACAGCCAAGAAACCTGCATCCCACTGCTTCTGAACCTCTTCCTTGATCTTGACCGCCATATCAGGACTTGTTCTGCGAAGCTTCTGCTTGACTGACGGGCATTCTTCTCGAAGAGGTAACCGATGCACCACAATGTCTGTATCCAGCCCAGGCATATCTTGGTATGACCAGGCGAATATTTCCACATATTCTCTTAGCATCTCGATTAGCCTCCTCTTGACAGAGTCTTCTAAAGCAGCCCCAATCTTGATTTCTCTTCTGGCGTCCTCAGTACCCAGATTAACAACTTCCAACTCCTCCTGATGAGGTTGGATGACCCTTTCCTCTTGCTTCAGTAGTCTGACCAATTCTGCCGGGAGTTCACAGTCTTCCTCACTCTCCTCTTCAGCTTGGTAGATGGGATTGTTGAAATCATACTGAGCCATAACAGAGTCGTTCACAGTGGATGCCAAAAGATCATCTCTGCATGTTTAATGTTTTGTTTTTAGAAAAAGATTTCAATAAAGTCACAAAAAACAAAAACATTGCCATTTTTATTGTTTTGAAAAAGTGGAAAACAGAAAATGGAAAGACAAAGATCTCAAAATTTGATTGGAAAAACGTCCTTTATTTATAAACATTGCGAACATGACGTGGCCCTACAATGAACCACTACGCCCTGGGCGGAACGTAGGGTTTTCATGCAAAATGAAAAAACAAAAGAAAATTACTCTGTCAGTAGAGTAACTTGGACCACATCTTCTGCTGTCCAGTTGTTGATAACCTCGCCTGGTGCACAAGGGCGGACCCAGACATCCAAATCATGATCACTGTCTTCACCATCAGTAGCAAAGACGTCTCCATGGTTCATCAGCCCAGCGCTGGTGAAGGTGCTCGGACCTGCTTGTATGCTCTGCTCTGCTGCGAGAGGCTCGTACCCAATGCCGAATTTGTCTTCCTTGATAGGCAAGTCAACCATCTTGCCCCAGCCCTCTGCTCTGCCAGAGTCAACCACCTCTTTGGCTTGCTTGTATGACGATATCGAAGCACCAGGCTTCCTCTGCTCAGCACAAGCTACCCCTTCTAAGGCCACGGTCTCAAATGCCTGGCACAGGGTTTCGTGGATCTCACCATCTACCTCAACATACTTGAATGAGGAGAGATGACTCACCAGAATCTCCTCTTCACCGCAGACGGTCACAATCTGACCGTTCCAGACATACTTGAGCTTCTGATGGAGAGTCGACGAGACCGCTCCAGCCGCGTGTATCCAAGGACGCCCCAACAAACAGCTATAAGCAGGCTGAATGTCCATCACATAGAACACGATGTCGAAGACTTCTGGACCTATCTTCACTGGCAAAGTGACTTCACCAAACACAGACCGTTTGGATCCGTCGAATGCACGCACGATCAGGTCACTGGGAGTGAGCACGACTCCCTCAACATCGATTTTCTTTATTATTTGCTTCGGAAGGACATTCAGGGACGACCCGGTGTCCACTAGCACGTGAGATAGTACAGCACCTTTGCACTCCATAGTGATATGCAAGGCTTTGTTGTGACTACGGCCCTCAGGCGTCAAGTCTAGGTCAGTGAAACCTACACCATGCCTGGTACTCACATTTGCTAGTACACCTTCCAGCTGGTTGACCGATATCTCTTGCGGGACATATGCCATATTCAACATTTTCAGCAAGGCGTCCCGATGTGCCTCAGAACACATCAGCAAAGAGAGTATCGAGATCTTCGACGGAGTCTGGTTGAGTTGATCAACGATCTTGTAATCACTCTTCTTAATGATCTTCATAAACTCCTCGACATCTTTCTGGAAAGAACCCTCAGCCTCCTTCTGAGCCGGTTCTTCGTCAACCATTGTTTGTTTGCCCTTAGCCCTTGCAGATGACTCAGCCGCAGCATCCCTCAAAGGCTGAGGAGCAAACAGTCGTCCACTCCTTGTGAAGCCTCCCTGTCCTCCAACATTGTCCACTACAGGACTTGCAACAGCAGGGATCCTCACAGGAGCACTGATCGTAACCGGTGCTTGCACAGCTGGTCTTGTCTGGTTACCAGCCCTTCTATCTCGGCGATAGGCATTGTCATATCTCCATGGCACATCTCTACTATTTTCAACTTGTCCTCTGCCGGACGCCACAATAGTAACTGGTGCACGGATGGTTACCGAAGTTGGGATGGTAACCGGAGTATTGCTGGTGGTGGGTACACTAACAGCCCCACGCCCTCTTCCTTCAGCCGGTTTATAAAAAATGGTGACAGTAGACACTGCCCCATTATCTCTGGTAGCACGGCTGAACTGCAAACAGCCCTCGTCCATCAAACTCTGAATTCCAGTCTTCAACTGGTCACAACCGTTGGCAGATTCTGAACAACCCACACAATCTTCTGAACAACCTGGGTCAACACCCCCCCCTCAACAATCGGCCCTTGACGACCAACAGAGACGTCTGAACATCTTCAACATCTACGATTAGGTCTTCAGCTTCCCCATCTTCAATGTTATTAACCCTATGCCCGCCATGTTGAGGCATAGGATTGTTTACCACATTCGGAACTGGAGAGAAGTTGATTGCTTTGGAATCAATCAAATCCTGGACCTTGTGCTGCAAAACCCGGCATCTTTCAGTATGGTGGCCTGGTGCCCCAGAATGAAAGTCACAGCGGACATTTGCGTCGTAGCCTGGAGGCAGTACTGTTGGGGTAGCCATGGTACGCAATTCAACAAACCCTAACCGGAGTAGTTCGGGTAATAATTCAGCGTACGTCATCGGCAATGGATCAAAACGTCGCTCAACCATTCTTTGTCTGGGCTGATACGGACGTGGTTGTTGTTGTTGTTGTTGTGGTTGTTGTTGAACTCTCTGTTGTTGTTGTGGACGAGGTTGAGGTGCAGGAATAGTCACTGCAGCCACTGGACGATACTGGTCTCTGTTGTTGTTGGCTCTGTACGCACCCCCTCTGTGCTGTACAGCATTGGTTTCTCCTTCTCTACGGCGAGGTGCCCCAGAGAAGGGTTTCTTAGAAGAAGATGAGGAACCAGCATCATGAATCCTCCCAGCCTTGATCAGGCTCTCAGTTCTTTCGCCGCAGATAACGACGTCAGAAAAACTTCCGAATGGGCAGCTTCCCATCCGGTCCATATAAACACCCTGAAGAGTACTGATGAACATATCAGTCAACTCCCTTTCCAGCATAGGGGGTTGAACTCTTGCCGCTAGTTCGCGCCATCTCTGGGCGTACTCTTTGAAGCTCTCATTGTTTTTCTGGCAAAGACTCTGCAGCTGAGTCCTGGTCGGAGCCATGTCCATGTTATGCTTATACTGCCTGAGGAACGCCTCACCCAGGTCTCTCCAGCACCGAATGGAATCCCGCTTTAACTCCATATACCAATCCAAAGACGCCCCAGATAGGCTGTCTTGGAAGAAATACATCCACATCTTCTCATCGTCAGTGTATGCGGATATTTTTCGGTAATATGCCTGCACATGGGTGCGAGGGCAGGAGGTACCGTTGTATTTGTCAAATGACGGCGCCTTGAATTTGTGCGGGATTCTCAGTCCTTCAACCAATCCCATGTTTGTAACGTCAAAACCGAGGGAGTTTTGACATTCCATTGCTCTGATCTTCTCAGCAAGGGCCTCTACTTTGCGATCTCTCGCATCATTTCTGCCCAAGATATCGTCGTCTTCACTGAGCATAGTGAGCAAATCCTCTTGTCTGTCAACAATTGGAATTCTGTTACGGACCGGAGCATGGATGACTCTGGGACTAACAGCATCTGGAGCAATCGGTTGACCGTTGACTCGGATACCCCTCAACTCTTCACCTACAGCATAGTCGTTGACGGGAATAGTGGCAGCAGGGACCTCAGGAACTGGGTTTCCTTCTTGCAGAGGCTGGTTGGGCGGTGGCAATGTAGCTTCTTGCCTCTGGACCATTGCTCGAAGCTCTTCCTGACCTTGTGCGACCCCTTGCATCATGTGCATGAATTGGGCCATGTTAGCCCTCATCTCAGCTAACTCGGCTTGTACTTGATCCATGTTGCGTTGATGGTTGAGCCTCGTTGAGTAGCGGTGCGGCCTTTGGTCAGCTATCCTGTCTGGACACAGGAATCAAAGTGAGAAGACGGCCTGAGAACACCTGTTTATGCAAATGAGATGAGTATGATGCATGCAATGCTTGTGCAAATGTTTTGTTTTCAAGGAACCCCTTAGGGTATTATTTGCAATATTTTGAATATTTACACATTTTAATTGCTCATGGAAATATTTCATTCAATATATTGAGACAAAGAAATACAGCATTTTTGATTCATTACAAAGAGAAAAGGTAAATGACATCCTATGGATCCCTAGAAGCTCGGGATGCTGGAAGACGGGAAGTGCACAACTTCTTGATCTCACTCTCATAGGCAGCCTCCATGTCAGCTTTCTCTTTTGCAAGTCGATCATACTTCCTCTTCCAGAATTTGGATGACTGAGGAAGCAGAGAAGTCCAAGTGTCGTTCGGATCGTCAATCACTCGGTGCTCGAGAAATTCAATCATAGCATCCTTCTCCTTGAGCTGCTGCAGCAATTCCTCCCTCTCACGGATCCAGGCACGCGAAAGGTCCTCCTCTCTCAACTCCTCTACACGTTGGGTAGGGAGGGTTGAAGGCCCAGCCACATCCAACGGTGTAGGTCTTGGATGATCGTACGGCATCAGGTAGGTGGCAGCTCTCTGTCTGACCCAAGAGGTATAGGGCTCCAAAGCAATGCAGTTCTTCGGACCCAACTCATTCCTACTCTTCTTACGGATACTGCGCCATGCACGGACAAATCTGGCTTTCAGGCCTTGGGGATCTTTACCCTCCTGGAAAAACGCACCTTCTAACAGGATGTTATTAGGTTTATCTTTCAGGGGGAACCCAAGCTGACGTCGTGCAAGAATAGGATTGTAGGTAATCCCACCACATGTGCCAAGAAGAGGCACATTCGGGAATTCCCCACAATAGTCGATGATCTGAACGGTATCGTACACGCGATCATACCAGGTGATATCATCATTGGTGAGAGACATGAGTCTCTGAGACCACCGTAGACATCCCTTGTTCTCCTTGAAAGCGACTGTCTGCGGCAAGTGCGAAATAAACCACTTGTACAGCAGGGGTAAACAGCAGACAATGACTCCTCCATTCTTCATATTCCTCAAGTGCATGGAGAAATAAGCATCACCCAACAAAGTCGGAACTGGATTAAGGACGGAAAAGATCCTAATGGCGTTCATGTCCACGAACTTGTCGAAGTTGGGAAACAGCACCAACCCATAGATAAGCAGCACAAACAGAGCCTCAAAGGCGTCCTCACTCATGGCCTTCCCATAAAAGGTAGCTTGGGCAATGAGGAACTCGGAAGGAAAACCTTGAATTCCGCCTTTGGTAGTCAGATTAGCTCTAATCAGGTCTTCATCTATGTGCAACAAGCTGGAAATCTCTCGAGCAGATAGAATACTCTCTAGGCCACTGAACGGCACTTGATCCAGAATAGGAATCCCAATGAGGTGAGAGTACTCTTCCAAAGTCGGCAGTAGCTGGAAGTCCGGAAATAAGAAGCAATGGTAGAGCGGATCATAGAACTGAGCAAGAGTGCTCATCAACCCTCCGTCAACCTGAGTGGTGAGCAGAGGCAGAAGCTTCCCATAGCGAGCTTTGAAACCCAAGGGATCTAATACATATGATGTCAGATTCCTTAACTCTTTTACGTCAGGCTGCTTGAAGCTGTATTTCTTTGTATGCCTTTTTGGTCTTTCCATGGTCTGAAAATTTTGCAAATAAACCCTTTAAGTTCCTTGAACATCTTCTTTTTTTTCTGATGATGACATGTATGCGGATGAATGCATGAATGCATGAATGCAACAAACACACTCAAGGATCAAGCAAGGCACACCAAACAAAGGTCGTGGGAAAGCTCTATGTACCCCTAATATCAATCATCCATTTTGGTGGATGTAGGTTTTCACCTGATCGATACCCAAGTTCCATTGATATTAACGGTACATGAACCGGCTCTAACATCCTTAATATCAACCAGCCGCTTTGGTGGATTTTAGGTTTTGCACCTGATCCGGGATCCATTGATATTAACGATGTTTGAACGACTCAACCACGAATCACGGGTTTGTTGAGAGTCACGAGCATGGAGTCTCGGTTAAGAACCACCCAAAGGGAGTGCACTAGGGTTTAAACCTGCCAACATGTTCTATCAGAGGTTCCCATAATCATCGTTCCATCTTTCGAATATTATCGGAGGAACGAATACTCGTATTCCAAGAATATTCTCAAGAGGAACTCTTATGAGTGTAGTATCGCGTGACAATCGTATCAGAACTGACATCTGAACGACCTCCGCACTACGGTCCTAAAAATAGGCCAAGATGGGTTTGGTAAACTAAGGTCCTTGGCTTCTGCGGCGCATGATTGAAAGAATAATGCCTAACCACAAATAACTTGTGTGACATTATTAGTTCAACATGACCTCCACCAAGTGAATGGTCTCGCAAGTCAACTGGCTAAGGAATACTCCACACCAGTCAACAAGACTATGCCATTCTCCTATCCTAGAGTGCACTCGAGTTCGGGTACAGAACTCATCTCACAGATCACCAAAGCAATCAGCAATGTATATCAAGCAATTCACGCATTACAATCAATACAGTGATCCCAAATTATACAAGAATAAGTCGAATAACAAATAACAATATGGCACAACAAAGGTGAAAAGTAGGCACTACCGCCAAGGAAACTAGATCTCCCCAGCAGAGTCGCCACTTTTCTGTAGCGGTGTATTCGTCGCCATATGATTTATCGATTAAACCATAAGCAAAGCATACAATGAATTTTCGAGTCGCCACCGCACTTTTATTTATCCAAAGGACTGGCTAAAAAGCGAACAAAAGCCTAAGAAGTTTTACACGTAGAAAACTAATAAAAGATCAGAGATTCCAGGTAAGGGGTAAGTTACGCAATGGGAAGGTGTTAGGCACCCACTACGTCCTAGGTACTCCTAGGGAGCCCTTTTCACACTTGTTATGATAAATTGTTATTTGTTATGACATATGCATTGTGCAAACATGAGTGAGATGGTGAGAAAAGAATGTACAAGTTTTATTGGATTATTGGGTTTGAACGGATGAACCCGCTGCCTACGTACCTTCCATCAAAGGTAAGGATCAAAACGCCGTAGTTCGGCTAAAAGATTTCCAAAAGTGGGTTAGGTTCAATTTTAAACACAAACCCTAGGTCTTACGTTATCCACGGGAGAAAACTCAACCTTATACAAACAACAACGTCCACCATGGGAGAACAGCTTCAACTTGCCAGGGAGGGGTTAACCCTATAATAGGCAAGGAAGACTTACAATTCAAACACTAAAGACAGAAGGTGAGATTAACATCAACCACTAAGATAAATCAAACCTATAGCTCATGTATGAAAACATTAATGGACAAAGCCAAAACAAGTGAATGAGTGGAGTTACTGATTATGATTATGAAAATGGAGTCAAAGTATGATTAAGGTTAATTCAAAGAAGTATTATGAAATGAAGTTTGAAAAAAGTCAAGGACTTGAGTCCAGGTTTTTAGTCTGAAAAACATGAAGATGTTTGCACAATGTCTAAGTCAAGTTTAAGATCAAAGTGTGAAAAGGTTCTAGGACACAATGAGGATGAATGAGTGAGGATGGAAAGTAAAGCTTCTCAGGAGGTTCACTTCTTGAGATCATATAGAGGATGATTCAAGGGTGTCCTTTGGAATGGAAAGTAAGTAATGATGAAATAAACAAACAAATGATACTGGATGCCACTCAATGGTCTTACTCCAATCTCACAAACAAAAGCGAATATCGGATACCAATAGCTGGATTTACACCAATCTCCTAAAACAGACACGGATATCAGAGGCCACTCAATGGTCTTACACTAATCTCCTCAAAAAGAAAACAATGAAGAAAAATGGAAATCAACTGCCAGCTTGTGGGACTTAGGTTAACTCCACACATGATCATAGGAAAGCAAATGCCAACTCGTGGGTCTTACAATTGCATCCTCTCATAAACAGATAAAATAAAACAGTAGATGTCAGATGCCAACTTGTGGGACTTACTCTGACATACACAGTATGATCCTAGGAAAACAAATGCCAACTCGTGGGACTTACAATTGTATCCTCACATACAAACAAATCAAGCAAAGATAAGATGAGTGGCCAATGTGATGGTCTTATACTCACTTCCATATCATAGGAACAAATGCCAACTTGTGGGACTTACAATTGTCCTCGATGGGTAAACAACAATAATGATGTCAAACAGACAAAAGAGATGCTCATGCATTAATGGCAATTGATGATGATAAATGCATAACATACAGGCAAGCAAGTGCATATGAAGCAATCAAACAATCAATGAGAATCAAACAGCACACTCTATAGCCAAACAAGGGGGCTCACACAAGAGGGTTTGACTTTGAAAGTCCACTGTAATAGGTGAAGGTCGCTCATAACCTTGCCATTGAGAGGCTAAGGTGAAGCAGATGAAGAGGAGATGAGGGGTGTGCCTCATTGCTTCTATCTCAGATCAGAGAGAGCATCAAAGAAAGTGTGGGAGTTCAGAAAGTAGGAACTCTCTCCACATTATTGACTCGATTAGATCTTGGGTATTTATCTCAATGCTTCAACCATGTAATGGGAGCAAAGAGAGGACACACTGAATAGTGGGGGATAGATTTCTTATCCCTACCTTCCACCAATTGCCTCAAATGAGGACTTTTCCTGCTTGGGACAAAATTAAACACACACAGGCATTGCCTCTTAAGGAGGACTTCAGACAGTTTGCCCGGTCAAATAACAGACCGGGTCTCCAGACTACATGAAGAGGAAAGGTTTATACCTCAAAGCAAATGCTAAAAAGCAAAGCAAGCAAGTTCAAAGAACTTAAGCAACTAAAGTACCTGAAAAAATCAAACCAATTAGTAAACAGCTCAACAATCAAAATCAAAAGAAAATAACCCAATAGTCAACCACAGAGGGACCAATTGTGCAAGGCACAAAGACTCAAGCATATGAGTCACCTACAAAACAAAGGTTAGCACATTAAACAATCAAACTAAAACACATTTGAATGATCCTCAAGGCATTGGTGCTTAACCTGAAACAGATGAACTCAACATAAGCTTAGAAGACCACTAGGACTAGCCTAGGGTCAAAGATGAAAGAAAAAGTCAAGGCAGCAAGGAAAAGTCAACCCAAACCAAGTCTAAACATTCAAGAAGCATTCTCAATTGGATTCATAATTATATCATGCATCATGGTCATTTCATATGCAAAAGGATGCAAAGCATGGCAAGAGAAGCATACAAAAGTCAACAGCAAAGACTTCATTCAAAAGTCAACTCAAACAATCTCAAAAATTATGAAATAAATCACACTCAATCCTAACATCTAACATGGTAAGCATGTAAAGTTTCATGGCATTTGGATGAGAGGAAGGCAGTCAAGTAAAATCATGAAGTCAAATCAAATTCAAGTAAGCATGGTGAAAGTCAACAAACATGGGTCAACTTCAAAAAATCATATCAATTTGAAAACAGAAGAGAAATGAATGAGATTAACACCAATGCAAAGCTTGAGATGTCTAGTTATCACATATGAAATTTCATGGTCATACAATAAGATTTGAGAATTTCACAAAAGATTTGGCAATATGTATCACATAAAGTCAACAAATGACTAAGCATGGAAGAAAATTCACAATCAAATGGAAAACAGCATGATTAATTCCAAGAAAATTGATACACAAACTAGACATGTGATAGATGATTCATGCAAAATTTGGGGTCAATTGGATAAGAGGAAGCATGTGAACAAAAATTGGGAAAATACATGATCATGGTATAGCACCAAATGTAACACATAACTTCAAAAATTCAAAGCTCACAAACCACAAATGGGAAATGCATAAAGTCTATATGGAAACGAAGGTCAATGTGTCTAGTTTCACCACAAAAAGTTTCAAAGGCATTGGATATAACATGAGTATTTCACAATTGAAATGGCACAATGTATCATTTTGGCATACATGTTGGGAAATCAATTATCATTTAAAATCCAGCCACTGAAAAATTAATTAAAATTCACAATAAAATAGAGGACACATTCATGAGTTTAATGCAAAAAATCTCACAATTTTTGGAGTTGAAATGAATTAAAAATGAATTATGGAAGTTGAGACATAATTGGAGCAAAACATGAACAAGATAGCATAGCATAAGGTCAAACAGGTGGTCAACGATGGCAGTTTTGTAATATCTGCAGTCACTTATTGAAGTGCTGTGTTTTGGGCAAGGCAAGGAAATGTTCCTATTGGCTCCCAGCCAATGGAACAGTAAACACACCAATGAAATTTCACATTTTCTGTTTTTAGAAACCCTTAGGGTTTATGCAGCCAAGGCATCTCAACATTTTCAAACAAAATCATGAACAACAAATGTAAACAGTACCAGCAAACAAACAATGGCCATGCAACATTAACCAATCCACAGAACAAACATAATCCAAGGGAGAATTCTGGAAATGCTTAGGGTTCTAGAACAACAGCATGGCATTGCAAGCAAAGTCATCATTAATCAAAATACAAACCTCATGGCAAGCAAAACATGGCAATGAAACAGTATGCTCGTGCACATCTAAACAGCAACACACCAATACAACATTCAAGCAAAAGTCTGGACAGGATAAGTAGTTTAACAGCAGCATGTCATCATCTCCAACATTTATCAGTCAATCATCAACATGAACAACAACATTAACAAATAATTGTGGCCATGAAACATCTTCAACTAGCAACAAAACAATCATAACCATGGGAGTTTTTTGGACAGATTCATGATTCAAGCATAACAGCAGGGCATTAGCAGCATCAAGTTCATATTTATGATTCATCAACATCAAAAAAAGTTTCAAACACAAACACACAACAGCATAGCATTCAGCAAGCAGTCAACAGCATACCACATAGCTCTCATGGATTTTCTAGGCATGGTTATAAGGTTCAAAACAACAGCACACAAAAACTCGACCAGCAATTACAACAGCATAGCATTTGGCAATGTTCTCATAGCAAGCAATCAACAGCATACAACACAGTCATATGGATTTCAGGGCAATGTTCATGGGGTTTCAACACTGCAGCAGGGTTTAATCAGCATGGCACCAATGTAATCCACGACCTAAAATTCAACCAAGCATCATACAATCATCATGGTAATGAGATACATCATGCAATCATAAGCAACACTGGTGGCCAACACACATGCACATGTACAGGATTTCTGGAAAAAATATATTAAGCTTCAAGAACAGCAGTAACAACATCATCACCAAACATCAATCACCAAATCATGAACAACAACATCCACAATAAAACATGGCCATGAACATTTATCATCATGCAACCCTAGCTAACAGCAAGACAACATAAGCATGAGGAATTTTTGGACAGAAATAGGGTTCAATACAACAGTGCATTCATCATTCAATGTTCAAACATGGAAATTTCGAAATGTCCAGAAATCCAAATCAAGCATACCACTAGCATCAACACACTTCAAGCATCACAAATATATCATCACTTTTCACTAAATCATTGTAGACAAGCCAAATCGAAGGAAAACATGTTTGGTCATGAAAATGAGAGTTCAGATTTCTCCATCATGGGAGCACCATTTTAAATGAAACAAAATGCATTGAAACCAGCATATAAGGATCTTTCATAAACACATTATGGCATGGCAAAAGGAGAAGGTCGATTACTTACTTGTTTTGGAAGAAAATCGAGCTGCAGTGTTGTTTTGGTGATTATGAATGCAAACAGATGAAGAGAATGTGTTGGAATGATGAATCCTTGGGGCCCTTTAGCTCAGCAAAGCTTGTAACCCTCCAAATCTCCTTTCACCATTGCTATGCTCTTTGAAAACAGACCAAGAAAAGGGCTGTGCAGATGAGGTTTAGTGGTTCCAAGGATCTCACAAAGATGCCTAGGTGAAGAAACAATCCAAGTTGTTCAAGGGTTTCTTGTGTTTCGAGCAGAAAATGCCAATATGCCAAATTGCAAGAATGAGGAGAATGCAGTTTTTCTGTGGTTTCCAAGTTGTGGCTAGGGTTGTGAATCATCAGAAAAATACTTTATATATGCTGTTTAATCTCCACTAATCAAATGGTAAGCTAGCTTAGTTTAAAATGGACCAATTGCAAATTTGCTAATTGTGTACAAATGGAAATGGTGGTGCAAAACTGTACCCGAGTTGGGCTTGGACAGGCTGTACACAGACCAGGTTTTTTGCTGTTTTGCATCTGTTTGTGGTTTACTAACATTGCCTTGCTCAAATGAAACTAATTGTACAATTTGCCAATTTGGAAAATGTGGAAAATGGAGGTGTATGTGCTGGCCGAATGGGCCTTCTAGCAGGCTGCCAATGATCATGTTTTTGCTGTTTGTGGCTGTACATGAGATGCTGTACTTGATTTGCTTTTTATGAAACCATTTGCCAAATTTTCAAGTTTTGCATTTTGGTCCAAAGTGGTAGCATAATGGTAGTATGATGATGATTTAAGGCTTGAGACAAGTCACAAATGTGATTTAAAACATTTTCCAATTGGCAAAAATGAGAAAAAGTCCATAAATCAAAAAGTCAACTGTGAGTCAAACTTTGATTTTTAAAGGAATAGGTCCAAAAATGCCATTTTGAATGGTAGGGTTTTGGTGTATGAAATTTATATTTTTGGAAAGAGGATGAAAAATGTGGTGTGTGGGAAAAAACCCCACCAAATTTGGCCTTATGGTTTGAGAGATATGGCTCTTTGAAGTTCAAAAATTGGTGAAAATGATTTGATCATATCTTGACAACCACACATGGGATTTGGGAGTTCTTGGACTTTTTGAAAATGGGAAGACAAGATCTTCAACTTTCATGTTGGGCAAAAACTCATTTGAAGCTTGTATCATGATGCAAGTTGAGGATCAAGAAGTTTCTATTTTTGGCAGTTGAAATTACAGGTCCACTTTCTATTTCTGGAAATTTTCTGATTGGCTTCAAATTCTTCCATGATGTTGATTGCCATGACACATGAGGCCTATTAGAACATGAATAAGCTCCTTCAAACCATTTCCATCCATCAGAACCAAAGAATCAACCACAGTTGACCAACTTTGACTTTTCTAGGGTTTTGGACTGACTATGCATTGACTGCTGACCTCTGAGCCTTCCACCCTTGACTTGAACACTTCAAAAAGACCCCCAAGGCATGTGAACTTGTTGGACAAACCCTAGGGCTCTGATTCCTTGAGAAATACCTTTGCTTGATTGATGGACTGATCTCCTGATCAGTTTGACCTAATTCTGGCTTGCTTGCTCTTGAGGCAACTGTGGACTATGCAAATGCTATGCAATGTACCAATGATATGCTATGACTTAATATGAAATGGTATGTATAATGATAGGCGCAAATTTGAGGTGCTACACATGGTATTGTATGGAAACTTGGCCTTCTTTCCTTCCTTTGGAAGATGTTTTGGTTCAAGGATCCATGTTTATGATAAGTGGGTTGAGTGTTTTCCAAAGAATGTCTTGAAATGAAAATCAAATAAAACTAACTTCTAACTTACTAACCATTAACTTTTAATTTCAAGCTTTTACTTTAATGCAATTTATTTTTAGCACTTTATATCATTTGCCATTATACATATCATTCTAATTGTTCATGTTAATGTAATTTTCACTTTGTCCATTTGGACCATATTGTGTGATATATTTTGTTTGTATATACTTTGCTTGTTTGTGTGGTCTTTGACCATTAATGTACATAATAAAAACAAAAACCCTAAAAAACTTTTGAGTGGACTGTTGGTTTGATCTTGAGCAAAGGACTTAGAATCTAGGCAACCTCCCTAAGCTAATGGACTTGGCCAATGCCAACTTGTTTAAGAACCAAGTGCTTGCAATTTGAAACTTCATATGATGCATCTTTGAGGAACTCTCTAGATTCATCTGCAACATGATTATTGTGAAGCTGTTATTTTGAACCTGTGACTTGTGGAATTCTGGGTTTCTATTGACATACTTGTCTATTGGATTGTGTAAGACCCTAATTTTGACCCTAAGATCCCTCATGGCATCATAACATTGCATTTGCATCTTGCCTCAAGGATCATAGCATATTGGCTCCTTACCTTTGGGTGGGAACTTTTGAGAGTTGGTTTGAGATCACCAAGCATGCTTGAATTGTATATTATTGCTTTTCTCATTTTATTCACTAACCAAAAGCACAAAAATATGTCACTAACATCTTTTGTTTGTAGCTTGAGCAGTCACAAGATCCAAAGCTTCTAGGAGATTCTATGTTCATTGATAGGGCTAGGAGGAGATGAAAGAAAGCATGGAAATGGTTCCCAAATCTCTCACCCTTAAAATATGCCTCCCAAGTATCTCAATTCATCATTTTGAAAAAGCAAACCAAAGGATTTGAGGCTTGTTTCCCAAGGAAACCCTAATTCACCTGTTCATCAACTGTGCCTTGCTCATGAATTAACCTCAACCTTTGATCAAATGCAATCAAGGGAAGTTCTTTAATTCATCATTACATGTATATTTGATCTTATTTGAGTGCCCTCAATCACCAGTTCATCAAGATTTGAGGCATGGACTTGAGAAGTTGATCAGTCAATTCATCTAACTATTTTGAAGTACTATGAGACCTAACTTTTGATGTGTTTGTTAAATGGAGATGACCCCAAGAGAAAAATTGTTCTTACGAATCATATGAACAATTTTCATGTTTATCAAAAATTGATTTGACGCTTGGAAGGGCATCATCCATTTCAAAACATTATAGGTCATTTTGATTGAAACCCTAATTTTGGGTCAACTTCCCAAGGACATAACTCATTCATTTTTCATGATTTTGAGGTGGGATCAAATGAATTTGAAAGTTTACGATGTCTACTTAAATTGTTATGTTGAACGAATTTTCTAAATCCTAAAAGAAATACATGTGATAATGCAAAACATTATAGGTCACTTTGGACCAAAGACATTGAAATGTGAAAAAGTACAACTTAAAGTACCCTTAACTTCTTCATAAAAATTCCAAATGATGCAAAATTTAAGTCCAAATTGATTGTCTTGAAAATATTTACAACTTTTATGTTGAAGGTTTTGTCATTTGGAGCTTTCATCATTTAAAAAGAAGTGCTTAAAGTTTGGCCATTTTTTAAAATCTCACATGTACATGTTTTGCACCCTACACTTCATGATCAATTTTCACCAATTTCCAAATGTCAAATGATGTTTTGGTCAAAATAACAAATGATCCTCATGACAAAAGCTTTCCAACCATTACTCATAAGGCTATGTGTGACTGTTGGGTATGCCATTTTTGAAAGCATGAACATATTGGTGCATTTTTGGAAATCAATTAAAATTGCATTGCATGAGCTCAGCTTACATAATCTTCATGTCCAAATTATATTTACTGTTGGTCAGCTTACAAATCCAAGTGGAATTGGGCCCTCCATGCGCCTGTACAGGCCCATGCATGAAGGCCCTTTCCATCCATGCACATGAAATGATCATGAACTCAGCCATTGCCTTGCTATAAATAAGTGCCTTATGCTCCTCATTTCAGTAACCTAAGGGCGCCTTACATGCTGCACGAATTACTCCTCACCCATACTCAAAGGAACTCGCCATTTTTCTCTCAATATTTTCAGATCTAAACTTCAATTTCATTGATTGATTTTAGATCTAAAGTTCCTAAGCCTTGCTCACCTTGATCCATAGAGTATACTGCAAGCATCAACATTAAGTGATCGTGCTCTCAACCTCTGCAAATCAAAGGTTTACTTCAAATTTTATTTTCTTCGAATCTGCTCATATATTGCTTGTTTCTTGTTGTTGTTGTGTTGTCCGAAGTCCTCTACATATAGGCAATCTTTTTGAGCTTTGAATTTTCAAAATCCATCAAGTTTCAGTTGAACTCCATAAAATTCAACCTCTAATTTCTCTCTCAATAGAAATCTAGAGTGGATTTGGTTGGCACAGGGGTGATGTACATCACCCCGACTTTCATTTGGTACCTAGGTCGTGGCTTTTCATGAACTTTTATTTCTCTGCATTTTTTGCCTTCGACGGAAGCTGGCCGGAGAAGATGGTGGTGTACACCACCGTCTAGTCTCCATATTCAATCATGGTCGTGCATTTCGTTTTCCAGATTCAATCTGATCCGTCCCATGTTATGACTTGTTTAATGGCTATGTGTGATGCATTGACTAAAGAACATGGTAGGCGCGCGCTCAGGGGCCACACGATTTGCCAGCTCAATTAATGAGCTCTGCATCCAACGCTCCATGCTTTTTTGCTATTTTAAATTCTGATTTTAATTTTTTTTATTTCTTTAATTCCTTTTCATTTCAAATATTCATATCTCCTTCATTATTGGTCCAAAAAATGTGAGGCCAATTGCATTCTTCTTCTTTTAATTTCTAGTTTCTAAAAATGATTTTTAATATTTTTTATTTTATCATTTGATTTTTTTATGAATTTTCTCTTTTCTGGTTATTTTTAATTCATTTAAAATAGTTTTTGATATTCAAAAAATACAAAAAAAAATTCTAACATCTTTGAATGATGATAAATCTATGAAAAATATTCTCATCAATTTATTAATTGATTTGAGATTTATTTGAGATTTTAATTCAATTAGGTCATTTTTATACATTTTTAATTGATTAAAAATAGTTTTTGACTTCTAAAAATGTTGAAATTTTATGTCAAACTTTGTTTGACCTTGTTGAACTTAGGATAATTCACTTGGAATTTTCAAAGTTGATTTGAAGTGAGTTTGAAGTTTGACCTTTCTTTATTATTTTAATTCAAGTATTATTTTACTTTTGAAAAATACCAAAAATATTTTATTTGTTTCTTGACTTCTAATCTTCATTTTACTTTTGTTTACTATTGTTTGACCTTGATCTCCTCTATCTTTGGTCAATGCTTGTTGATTACCTCATTCAATTTCCATTAATGCACTTTATTATTCATCTTCTTCTTCTTCTTTTCTTTTTGATCAATGAGTTAAAGATTGACGGTTAGCCTTGATACATGAGAGGTTTAACCTTCCCTGATTCAAATCTAATTCAATTTAATCATGGATCAAGTGAATGGCTTTGCATTAAGGATAAGTTGCTTTCTAATAAAGCAAAGAACCTAAATCAATACAAGATAATTTCTCTTCTTCTTTTGGCATGGCAAGTTGTAGGAGTTTGATTCACTAATCAAAATCTCTAACTTGTGTTGTTGCCTACATTATTATTGACCGGCCTCAGATAGTTGTGACTTCAACATAAGTCCAATTACGATTGCTTAACATAGCGTTAAATTGCCTTATGGCTCACTAATACTAACCATTAACCATTAACATTTTATTCTTGCACTTTACATTTATGCAATTTACTATTCTTGTACATATTATTCATTTGCTTTTGCCCTTTGCTCATTTGAGCACATGTTTATGTTAATGCAATTTGCCTTTTACTCAATTGAGCACATAATTGTGTATATACTATTGTGCTTGTGTTTTTGTTTTGATTGTTGTGAACCAATTGCCAAAATAGACAAAAAGGACTTAGACTTTAGGACACTTCCTATGCAAAAAATGGAGTCAAAGAGCAACTAGTCATTGGGCCTTTAGAGTGCTATAAAAGTCAAAGAGCAACTAGGCTTTAGGCCTTTAGAATGCTATAACTGTTGAAGAGAACTTTGAAAGGACCAATTTCTAAACTCCTTCTTGTTCATTCTTTGTTTGCTTGATAGAACTTTTTAATGTGTGTGTTCTTGTGCTAGGGATTCCAACATTGAGCCTAAGTGAAGAACCATTGTCATGAGCTTCTAAAGAGAGAGATCTAAGAGCCATTGGGGATCTTCTAAGAGCTTGCTTGATTGATTTGATTACTTGAGTTTACACTTATTTGCTTGCTTATTCCAAAGGATGGGAGCTACTTGGATCATCAATATGATCTCAAGAAGGGAACTCCATTTGTGGTCTTATTTATTCTCCTTCATCTCTTGTATGATTAGGACTTTAGCCATTCTTCTTCTTCCCTCCACTCTAACCCAAGCCAAAACTTTTGTGCAAACATTAACATTTCTTTTCAAACATTAGAAACCTAAGCATTATGCTTTTGATTTTCAAACTTTCTTTACATAACACTTATTTTGAATTGAATCTTTAAGTCAACTTTGAACATATTTTGTAAATACTTTTCATTGGTAAATGTAACCCATGCAAATACTTTTTGTGGTTTCAATGGCCACTTTCTTATCAAAAACTTTTCATAACTAATAGCTATTAGGTTTGAGTTATCCTTGAGGTAGATATAATACTCACCTATATCCTTAGTGATGGACAATGAGTCTTCCATGCTTATTATAGGGTTAACCCCTCACTAGCATGTTGAAGCTATCCTCACATGGTGGATTTGTGGTTTTTAGGTTGAGTTTTCTCCCTTGGACAACAAAAGACCTTAAGGCTTTTGGACCAAATCAATTCACCAACTTGTTTTGAGATTTTTACCCCGAACTACGAGGTTTTGATCCTAATCTTTTTTAAGATGGTACGTAGGCAATGGGTTTATCCATTCAAACACAAAATTGTAAATAACTTGTATATTCTTCTCTCATCTCCCCAATCATGTTTGCACAAACAAATTTTTCACAAAATACCAACCTTACAAAAAGTGTGAAAAGGGCTCCCTAGGAGTACCTAGGATGTTTTGGGTGCTTAAAACCTTCCCATTGCATAACCAACCCCCTTACCCCGATCTCTGACATTTTTACTAGTTTTTGATTCTATAAAACTATTAGGTTTTTGTTCGCTTTCTAACCATTCCTTTGGATAAATAGAAGTGCGGTGGCGACTCGACTTGTATGGTTTACTTTTGATTTAGTCAATAAATCTAAAAGTAACGAATACCCCGCTACAGAAATGTGGCGACTCTACTGGGGACTATTTGCCTAGTGGGTTTTGCCTACTTTTCATATTTGTTGTATTGTATTGTATATTATTTTGTGACATATTTTTTGTGCAATTTGGGATTACTGTATTGTATGTAATGATTGAATTGCTTGAATATTAATTCTTTGTATGCTTGGTGATCTTTGTGAGATGAGTTCTATACCCGAACTCGAGTGCACTTAGGATAGGAGAATGGCATAGTCTTGTCAACTTGTTTGGAGTTATTCCTTAGCAAGTTGACTTGCAAGCCCATTCACTTGGTGGAGGTCATGTTTGGATCAATAATGTCACACGAGTAGTCGTGGTTAGGCATTACTCTTTCCAATATAGACCTTAGAAGCCAAGGACCTTAGTTTACCAAGCCCATCTTGGCCTATTTTTAGGACGTAGTGTGAAGGTCGTTGAAGTGTAAGATTTGATACGATTGTTACGCGATACTACACTCATAAGAGTCTCTCTTGAGAATATTTTTGGAATACGAGTAGTCGTTTATCCGATAATATCCGAAAGATGGGATGATGACTATGGGAACCTCTTGTAGAACATGTTTGGCAGGTTTAAGCCCTAGTACACTCCCTTTGGGTGGTTCTTAACCGAGACTCCATGCTCGTGACTTGCAACAAACCCTTGATTCATGGTTGATCCGTTCTTATGTATCCTTAATATCAATGGAACTTGGGAGTTGATAAGGTGTAAACCATAATCCACCAAAATGGGATATTAAGGATGACTTGATCCATCCCATGACCTTTGTGTAGTGTGCTTTGCTTGATCCTTGAGTGTGATTGTTGCATCCATGCATTCATGCACCCATTTGCATCCATATCATCAATAATAAGCAAATTTTCAAGGAACTTAAGAGGTCTATTTGCAAATTTTCAGACATGGATAGACAAAGAGGGAATACGAAGAAGTACAGTTTCAGACAACCCGACTTGAAAGAGCTAAGGAATTTGACATCCTATGTATTAGATACCTTGGATTTCAAGGCTCGTCATGGGAAGCTTCTATCTATTCTGGCTACTCAAGTGGACGAAGGATTGATGAGTGTATTGGTGCAGTTCTATGATCCCTTATACCGTTGCTTCACATTTCCGGATTTCCAGCTTTTGCCCATGCTTGAGGAGTATGCCTATCTTGTGGGTATACCTATCCTGGATCAGTTGCCATTCAGTGGCTTAGAGAGGGTTCCTACTTCTCAAGAGATTGCCGATCTATTGCATATAGATGAATCTCTGGTTGGTGCTCATATGACTACCAAAGGTGGAATTCAAGGTCTCCCTTCTGAGTTCCTCATTGCTCAAGCTACTATGTATGGGAAGGCCATGAGTGAGGATGCCTTTGAGGCCATATTTGTACTTCTCATTTATGGGCTAGTGTTATTCCCCAACATCGACAAGTTTTATGGATGTGAACGCTATTAGGATTTTCTCTACTCTTAATCCCGTTCTGACTCTGTTGGGCGACACTTATTTCTCTTTGCATATGAGGAATGCAAAAGGTGGTGGTACCATTGTGTGTTGTTTGTCTCTGCTGTACAAGTGGTTTATTTCACACTTGCCGCAGACTGTCGCCTTCAAGGAGAACAAAGGATGTCTACGGTGGTCCACGAGACTTATGTCTCTCACTAATGATGATATCTTTTGGTACAACCGTGTATATGATGGTGTACAAATTATCGACTCTTGTGGTGAATTCTCCAACGTGCCTCTTCTTGGTACATATGGTGGGATTAACTACAACCATATTTTGGCACGTCATCAGCTTGGGTTCCCCCTAAAGGATAAACCTAATAACATTTTGTTAGAAGGTGTATTCTTCAAGGAGGGTGAAGATCCCCAAGGCTTGAAGGGCAGGATGGTCCGCGCTTGGCGCAAGATCAATAGGAAGGGAAGGAAAGAGCTTGGTCCGAAGAACTGTATTGCTTTGGAACCCTATACCTCTTGGGTTAGGAGGAGAGCTTCTGAGTACCTTATGCCTTATGAGTATCCGAGACCTACACATTTGGTTGTGACTGGGCCTTCAACCCTCCCTGACCAAGGAGTAGAGGAGTTGAGAGACGAAGATCGTTCACGTGCCTGGATCCGTGAACGAGAGGAGTTGCTTTAGCAGATTAGAGAGAAGGATGCTTTGATAGAGTTTCTCAAGCACCAGGTTATTGATGACCCTGATGAATCATTGACTTCTCTTCTTCCTCAGTCTTCCATGTTTTTGAAGAGGAAGTATGATCGACTCGCCAAGGAGAAGGCAAATATAGAGGTAGCCTATGAGAGGGAGGTGAAGAGGCCTCGTGCAGCTTATCTTACAGTCTCCAAAGCTTTAGATGATTGCTTCTAGGGTTCCATAGGATGTTCATTTTCCTTCTCTCTTGTATTGTATTTGGTTACCAAGATTGTACTTCTTTGGTGTAAAAATATTTTCCAGATACTATTAATACGATATTTCCATATATGTCTAAATGATTAATATTTTTCAATATTTGCAAATAGGACTCTAAAGTTCCTCTGATATAAAAAATAAATCATATGCACAAGCATTGCATGCATCATGTGCATAAGCATGTTTTGCTCCAGGCTTCTTGTTCAATGGTCTAACTCTGTGTTCTTCATTTATTTTGAAGACAAGCTGACTGACCGGTACTACACCCAAGCCAACACTTCAAGACTGATGGATCATCTAGAGCAAGAGAATAGTGAACTCAAGGAGGAAGTGTCCATATTGAGTGCCCTGATGGAGTCTTTCATGGCCGCCCAGAGCCAGTTTCTCCGACACCTTCAACTCCTCCCCAGAGGACAGTCATCTCCGAGATTGCCTCTTCAACAGTGCCTACGGCCAGCGCCCACTTTGCACCAACTGCTACGCCAACCGGGTTTCCCTGGGGGATGCCTGCCAATTTTGTTCCTGAGGGTCTTGCCCCCACATTTGCTTCTCTGCCGGCATCTAGCCCGGTCCTCGCCGTTCCACCTTCTGTCGTGCATACTATGCCAAGAGTAGACGACACCATCTACCACTCTAAGCCGTCTTAGGGCCCAGATGTCTATGAAAAGATGGATGCTATGAACGGTCAGTTTCTTGAGCTCTGCAAGGAACTCAAAACTCTCAGAGGAAAGGACCTCTTCGGCAAGTCTGCTGCTGAACTCTGCTTAGTTCCAAACGTCGAAATCCCTATAAAGTTCAAAGTGCCTGACTTTGAAAAGTACAAGGGAAATACTTTCCCTCTCAGCCACCTGGTTATGTATGCAAGGAAGATGTTGACTCAGACCGACAACGATCAACTTCCTATTCACTATTTCCAAGACAGTTTGTCCGGTGCTGCCCTGAGATGGTATATGGGCTTGGACAGTGCGAACATCCGATCCTTCAATGACCTTGGCAAAGCTTTCGTCAAGAAATACAAGTATAATGTAGATATGGCTCCCGATAGGGATCAATTGAGAGCCATGTCCCAGAAGGACAAGGAAACTTTCAAAGAGTACGCCCAGAGGTGGCGAGAGCTAGCAACACAGATTGTGCCTCCGCTGGAAGAGAAAGAAATGACCAAGATCTTCCTGAAGACCTTGAGCTCATTTTATTATGAGCAGATGATTGCCAGCACTCCTTCTGATTTCACCGAGATGGTGAACATGGGGATGTGTTTGGAGGAAGGAGTCAGGGAAGGGCGTTTGACTAGAGAAGAAGGCTATTCTGCCAAACGATATGGGGCATTTGGAAAGAAGAAAGATGGTGAGGCACATGTTGTGACCTCCCATATTAAACCAAGAAGACCCTCCGTAAGGAGGAAGACCGTGCGTCCTGCCAGTAATCAGCATCAGGTGGCTCACATAGCACCTGTTTTCAGAGAAAATCATCACTATCAGCACAACAATAACCAGTAACAGCAACATCAACAATATCAACAACAACAACAGCACCGTCCGCAACAGCAGGCCTACCAGCCTCGAAACAACAATCAGACTAGTACAGCTATGAGAGGAAGAGGGTCACCTTTGATCCTATTCCTATGACCTATCCAGAGCTATATCCCTCTTTGATAGAGAGGAAGCTGATTACTCCACGCGATCCACCGGCTATACCTACCAACCCTCAGTGGTGGTATAAGCCCGAACTACATTGTGTTTATCATTCCGGTGCCCCCGGACATGACGTGGAAAACTGTTACCCGCTGAAGACCAAGGTTCAAGACCTTGTGAGAAGTGGTATCTTATGTTTCGAGGACGTAGGTCCCAATGTGAAGAAGAACCCATTTCCCTAGCATGGGAAATCCTCTATCAACATGGTCCAGGGCTGCCCTGGTAAATATAAGGTCAAATATGTCAGCCATATTCGATAATCGTTGGTCGAGATGCGCAAAGTGTTGTGTGAATACAGTCACTATGAGCACGACCATGACAGGTGCCGAGTTTGCACTGTCAATCAGAGGGGATGTCGCCAATTCCGTAAAGACATCCAAGAAATGTTGGATGAAGGTGTAATTGAAATACTTCAGAATCGCGATGTTGATGATGATGAAGTCAATGTGATATCTCCGGTATTTCAGATCCTAGAGCCTGTTGTCATTCGGTACGATGGCAGCAAGCAGAAGGCTTCTCCCTCTTTGATAATTAAACCAGTTGGCCCTGTGCCATACTCTTCTGATAAAGCTATCCCCTATCGCTACAATGCTGTGGCATTGGAGGATGGGAAGGAGGTGCCTCTGCCCTTTACTTCTATTGTTAATATTGCCAATGCTAGTGGCTTGACCCGTAGCGGTCGTGTTTTCTCGGCTCCGCCGAAGCCCCAGGCTGACACCAGAAGGGCTAATGTTGCTGACTATGTTATGCGCCCGTTTGGGAATGCTGTTGTTGCTCCGAATCCGGAACTTGTTGCCAATAAACCTGCCACTGTTGTAAGAACTCATGTTTCTGCTGGCCAGAGTGGCACAATGAAAGAAGACTGTGATGAGATGCTAAGGCTCATCAAAAAGAGTGAATACAACGTTGTAGATGAGCTTCTACAAACACCGTCAAAGATCTCTGTGTTATCTTTGCTTATGAACTCAGAACCACACCGTGAAGCTCTGCAGAAGGTGTTGGATGTGGCGTATGTAGATCATGACGTCACAATAGAAGAATTTGATAGTATTGTTGCAAACATTACCGCTTGTAACAATCTGAGTTTTTGTGATGCTGATCTCCCTGAAGAAGGAAGAGACCACAATTTGGAACTTCACATATCTATGAGCTGCAAGGATGATGCCATGTCTAATGTGCTGGTAGACACTGGATTATCGCTAAATGTGTTGCCAAAATCCACTCTGGCCAGATTATCATACCATGGGCCTCCCATGAGGCAGAGTGGAGTAGTGGTTAAAACTTTTGATGGATCCCGCAAAATTGTGATTGGAGAGGTTGAACTCCCAGTCAAGATAGGACCAAGTGATTTCCAGATTACTTTTCAGGTCATGAATATCCACCCATCATATAGCTGTCTGTTAGGCAGACCATGGATTCACGAGGCAGGCGCCGTGACATCCACCCTACACCAGAAACTGAAATTTGTCAAGAACAAAAAGTTGGTGGTGGTAGGGGGAGAAAAGGCTCTCCTGGTTAGCCATTTGTCTTCCTTTTCTTACATAGATCCTGAGGATGAAGTTGGAACACCGTTCCAAGCTTTATCTATTGCCGAGCCTACTAAGAAAGGAACTTCTTCATTTGCGTCCTACAATGATGCTAAGTTGGCCATTAAGCATGGCACAACTACCGGTTTAGGACAAATGATCAAGCTGGAAGACAACAAATCCCGGGCTGGCATAGGGTATTCTTCTGGCACTTTTAACAAGCATGGGATGTTTCGAAGTGGTGGGTTCATCCACGTCGTCCAAGACGAGGAAGCTGTTGCTATTGTGGAAGAGGATGCAGAGGAAGATTCTGGCAACTTTGTCATCCCTGGAGGGGTCTGCAATAACTAGGTCGCTGTTGATGTTCCAACAGTTGTCCATAAGTCAACGTAATGTTCATTTTGTTCAAAAACCCTTCTCCCATGCCAAAAGGAGGAGTGATGACATTGTTGGCTCATAAATACAATGATATTTTCATTCAATAAATTCATGTTAAATGTTTGTTTTTCCAATTATTTTCACTTTTTGCTTTTTTGCATGAAATTGGTGATCACATAAAACCTTAAAAATAGAATAAAATCAATCTTTTCATCTGCATAATGATTTGTCTTGTTTGAATTCTAAAATCTCTTTATATCCCAAATCATTATGCAGGTTGATCAAACCCATTGAACATAATGATCCAACACCATCTCCCAACTTTGAGTTCCCTGTATTTGAGGCCGAAGAAGATGATGTTGAAGAGATTCCTAACGAGATTACCCGTCTACTTGAGCACGAAGAGAAGATCATTCAGTCACATCTTGAGAATCTGGAAACAATTAACTTGGGGTCTGAGGATTGTGTGCGAGAAGTGAAGATTGGGGCACTCCTGGAAGAATCTGTTAAGAAGGGGTTGATTGAGTTGCTGCGAGAATATGTCGACGTCTTTGCCTGGTCATATGAAGACATGCCTGGTCTGGATACTGATATCATGCAACATTTCCTGCCTTTGAAGCCTGAGTATGTGCCTGTGAAGCAGAAGCTCATAAGAACTCATCCTGATATGGCAGTGAAGATCAAAGAAGAAGTTCAAAAGCAAATTGATGCAGGGTTTCTGGTGACTTCTACATATCCTCAATGGGTGGCCAATATTGTGCCCGTGCCTAAGAAAGATGGAAAAGTCTGAATGTGTGTGGACTATAGAGACTTGAATAAAGCTAGTCCGAAAGATGATTTTCCTCTACCACATATTGATACGTTGGTAGATAATACGACTAAATTCAATGTCTTCTCATTTATGGACGGGTTTTCCGGATATAATCAAATTAAGATGGCACCCGAGGATATGGAGAAGACAACATTCATCACACCTTGGGGAACATTCTGTTATCGAGTGATGCCCTTCGGTTTGAAGAACGTCGGAGCCACGTATCAACGAGCTATGACTATCTTGTTTCATGATATGATGCACAAGGAGATCGAGGTATATGTTGATGATATGATTGCAAAGTCAAGAACGAAAGTTGAGCATGAAGAGCACTTCTTGAAGTTGTTTCAGCGTCTGAGGAAGTATAAGCTTCATCTGAATCCTAACAAGTCTACATTTGGAGTCCGTTCTGGCAAGTTATTGGGCTTTATTGTCAGTGAGAGAGGTATTGAGGTTGATCCTGCAAAGGTCAAAGCAATACAAGAGATGCCTGCGCCCAAAACTGAGAAGCAAGTCCGAGGTTTTCTTGGCCGCTTGAATTATATTTCCAGATTTATATCACACATGACTGCCACATGTGCGCCGATATTCAAGCTCCTCCAGAAAGATCAATGTCATGATTGGACCGAGGATTTCCAAAAAGCCTTTGACAGTATCAAAGAGTATATGTCTGAGTCTTCGATTCTGTCCCTGCCTGTGGAAGGGAGACCCTTGATTATGTATCTGACAGTTCTTGAAGGCTCAATGGGTTGTGTCCTTGATCAGCAAGACGAGACAGGGAAGAAAGAATATGATATTTACTACCTGAGTAAGAAGTTCACTGATTGTGAGTCTCGATACTCGATGCTTGAGAAAACATGTTGTGTTTTGGCTTGGGCTGCTAAGCGCTTACGCCAGTATATGTTGAATCATACCACTTGGTTGATATCCAAAATGTATCCAATCAAGTATATCTTTGAGAAGCCTGCTTTAACTGGGAGGATTGCCCGTTGACAGATGTTGTTATCTGAGTATGATATTGAGTATCGAGCTCAGAAGGCTATTAAAGGTAGTATCTTGGCTGACCACTTGGCACATCAACCAATTGAGGATTATCAGTCAGTTCAGTATGACTTCCCGGATGACGAGATTCTGTATTTTAAAATGAAAGATTGTGATGACTCTACGCTTGATGAAGGGCCAGAGCCTGGTTCCCGGTGGAGCATTGTGTTTGATGGCGCTGTAAATCAATATGGAAATGGTATTAGGGCAGTGATTATTACTCCTCAGGGCACACATTTTCCTTTTACATCAAGACTAACTTTCAAATGCACGAATAATATGGCTGAGCATGAGGCCTGTATCATGGGATTGGAAGAGTGTATTGATCTTAGGATCAAACATCTTGATGTTTATGGTGATTCGGCCCTTGTTGTTAATCAGATCAAAGGTGAATGAGAGACGAATCAGCCTGGCCTCATCTCATATAGAGATTATGCGAGGAGGATTTCAACATTCTTTACTGAGGTTGACTTCCATCATATTCCTCGAGATGAAAATCGGATGGCAGATGCACTTGCTACGCTTGCCTCAATGATCGTGGTGAAACTCTGGAATGAAGTTCCCAATATCACTGTGATGCGCTTGGATAGACCAGCTCATGTATTTGCAGTTGAAGAAGTGAAGGACGATAAGCCATGGTATTATGACATCAAGTGTTTTCTACAACGTCAGATTTACCCTCCTGGGGTATCTGTGAAAGATAGGAAGACTTTGAGGAGATTATCTGGCAGTTTCTACCTCAATGGTGATATGCTTTATAAAAGGAATTTTGACATGGTTTTACTCAGATGCGTGGATAGACACGAAGCAGACCT
Source organism: Lathyrus oleraceus (assembly GCF_024323335.1). Taxonomy (NCBI): domain Eukaryota; kingdom Viridiplantae; phylum Streptophyta; class Magnoliopsida; order Fabales; family Fabaceae; genus Lathyrus; species Lathyrus oleraceus. Next base: position 158,429,465 of record NC_066579.1, on the reverse strand, counting down.
GTTAATGACTGAGGTCCATGAGGGTTCATTTGGCACTCATTCAAATGGACATGCCATGGCTAGAAAGATGTTGAGAGCAGGCTACTATTGGCTGACGATGGAGTCTGATTGCTGAAAATATGAATGCCATAAGTGTCAGATTTATGCAGACAAGATTCATATTCCCCCGACACTTCTAAATATGATTTCATCACCATGGCCTTTCTCCATGTGGGGAATTGACATGATTGGCATGATAGAGCCGAAAGCGTCCAATGGTCACAAGTTTATTCTCGTAGCAATTGATTACTTCACCAAGTGGGTTGAAGCGGCGTCATACGCAAACGTAACTAGGAAGATGGTTGTGAAGTTTATCAAGAATCAACTCATATGTCGTTATGGTGTGCCAGACAAGATCATTACTGATAATGGATCTAACTTGAACAACAAGATTATGAAAGAGCTATGTAGTGAGTTCAAGATTGCACATCATAATTCTTTTCCTTACAGACCCAAGATGAATGGGGTTGTTGATGCTGCTAATAAGAATATCAAGAGGATTGTCCAGAAGATGGTTGTTACGTACAAATACTGGCATGAGATGCTGCCATTTGCTTTGCATGGATATCGTACATCTGTCCTCACTTCAACAGGGGCAACCCCTTTCTCCCTTGTATACGGCATGGAGGTTGTGCTCCCAGTAGAGGTGGAGATCCCATCAATGATAATCTTGAAGGAAGCCAAGTTGACTAATGCTGAATGGGTTCAGAGTCGTTACGACCAACTGAATTTAATAGAAGAGAAGAGATTAACTGCCATGTGCCATGGTCAGTTATATCAGCAGAGGATGAAGAAAGCCTTTGATAAGAAGGTCAAGCCTCGTGTGTTCCGAGAAGGTGACCTTGTGCTCAAGAAAGTCTTGTCTTTCGCGCCCGATTCCAAGGGCTAGTGGACTCCAAACTATGAAGGTCCATATGTTGTTAAGAGAGCCTTTTCAGGCGGTGCTTTGATACTCACAACTATGGATGGGGAGGATTTCACTCGTCCTGTGAATTCAGATGCAGTCAAGAAATACTTCGCCTAAAATAAAAACAGAATAGCTCGCTAAGTTGAAAACCTGAAAGGGCGGCTTAGGCAAAAATGAGCGTCTCGGTGGATTGAAAACTCGAAAGGGCGATCCAAGCAAAAGTTAGAGACATAAAAAATGAATATGTATCCCGCTAGATTGAGTACCTCACCCTGGGGCAATCTAGGCAAAAATAAGGGATTTGGCAAGTAACTGCATCCTGACAAGACTTTGTTCTACAATTGTCATCTGTCAAAGATTCTCGCTCAGTCATCGTCAACTGAAGCTTCAGATACATCGGATTCAGAGTTGGTGGAGAAATGGTCATTATGTTCAATGTAGTCCTTTACCAATATATATCACCAATTTTAAATTTGTAAAGATCCATGGAGTCTTGCCATTTGCAGACTACCATTCCATCAAATAAATTTGAGCCTTTATCCAATTCTTTGCACTCTTATTTGTTCCTGTTCAACAAATATTTTGCATGTTTTAGTTGAAACATATCGTTGTTTTAAATAAATAAAATTTTCATAAATTGTTTTTAAACAAAGTGAACATTCACAATGACAAAAAGGATACCTGGGACGTCTTCAGCGCTCTCCCAAGGATGGTATGATCTCCAAAAGGGTAAGACATTTGTTCATATTCCCAGCATACTCGTCTCCTCTTCATTATTTTTCAGGTTGTCTCCTCCGTGAGTGCAGAAGAAGATTATGCATCACCAAATACCTAGAGATTTGGGAGTCTGGTCCCAATCTCCTAGCTCCCCAGTGAGGCTGGATTTAGCATTTGTGTTATCAATTATATGGTTGTCATCCCTTGCGTGGATTGACCTAAAATCCCTTATAGATTGATAAATTGAATATGCTAATCTTTTTGCAGAAGTTGGTTTTCCCTCACTTCAAGCTAGAAGTATCTCCGTTAGAGTGAGCAGGAAATCCCCAGCATGAGCATAATTATCATCAAAGTTGGTTTGTAGCTTTTCCCCTTTGTGGACTTGTCTACTTTGATCTCCAGCAGATTTGCTCCTCCTCAGCAGGGTTGATCCCACTTTTACTCCCCAGTATGGTCACCAACAGGGTATCCCCAGTAGTTTGCCTACAGGTAATCCCATGATCGGTTATCACCAGTGTTTCCCTAGTGGAATTGTCTTATCAGAGCCCGTTTGTCATTTCCTCCCGAGAAGAGTGGTTGATGAAGATGTTTATCTTTCCTTCCCCAGCGGAGTAGTGTCCCTTTCTCCTCAGCAGATATGATTTCTTCAGCAGTGCAAGAAATTTGTTGGCATTGGAACCTTCTGATTGGTGGTTATTCCCCACAGAGTTTCATTTCTCTCTTTGATAATTTCCCCAGTAGAGTTGTTTCTACGGCGGATTTTATCCATGTTTAGATTCTCCAACCAAGACTTTGCCTAATTCCAGAGTGGCGTGGGAACTTTTGAGGAATACGTGTTGATCCCTTCCCCACGGGAGTGATCGGTTTTCCTTTCCCTACAGAGATCTTTGTTTCCTGGTATTTGTTGCCCCCATCAGATTGGATGTTCTCCAATGGGCCTGGCTTTCTCTCTTGAGATGTAGTACCGGATGTTTGTCCATTAATTCTTGGACCTGTTTGTGTTAGATATGTCTGTTTGTCAGCATTCATCATACATAAACCACGCATATATGCATATTCTTAACATTCAGATATTCATGTTGCATCCTTTGCCTTATATCTTTGTTTGTTGCCTCCTGCTAGTTGGTGATATATTTCCCCAAGCAGATGTTGGTGTTTGATCTCTCCATAATAGAGTCAGCCCCATAGACAGAAAGTGTCTACCCTTTCTCCCATATTCCTCACTGAGTTATGTCCTCGTGGATGATTGTTATTTTAGTTTCCTTCTAACACATGTATTGGGATGGAGTTCTCCCCTGAGATATATCTTCATTGGGTTGAGTCTTGTTTCGGTGTGTCTCTCTAGTTTGTTCCTAGATCGACTCCTTTTGTTATTTCCCCTGCACTTCCTCGTGGTTTTAGATGAATGATTGCTCAGTAACCAGTAATTGTCCATCTATTCCCCGACGGAGTCTGTGGCCTTCTACCCAGTAACCGGTGGTTGTAAGTCCTATTTATGTGGTTTTCGACCCTCATACCGGTAGTTGTAAACCCCATTTTATCCCCTTGCGGAGTTAGCCCTTTGTTTTGTTCATCCTAACCGATGGAGGTTACTCGTCTGTGGTTTTCTGCCTAATATCTGGTAGATGTAATCCCCTCCTTGATTGGTTATCTTTATCCAATATTCGGTATCGATATTCCTTCACTTTTTTGGATATATCTCCCAATAACCGGTGATATATCTCCCGGATCATTGCCTTTGTCAATGTATCCCCAGCGAATCATCTTTCATTTACCCTTGGTTGGTAATGATTGTTTACCTAGTATTCGGTATCCCGATGTCTTTTCCTTTCGGTCGCTTTATCCTTTATTAACCCAGTAATCGGTTGTGGATAATCTTCCATGCAAATATTGATCGCTCGACTTTATGAGTCGAATTGGGGTACAAACTGCAAGTGCACAGTTCTATCGCGTAGTTTTAAAAGATATCGATCCCACAGGGACTTATGAATCGATATACCGTTATATAAGGTTACTTCGTAAAGCTAAGGCAGATGATATTTTGATTGTTTGGGGGAAACGTTAAAACTAAAATAAGATCTAAAATAAATATCTAATAAGCGGATATCGGTATGTAATTCGTCGTAATTAGGGAATCAATTCTTTATTGGTTTCTTGGTTTTAAAGTAAATCTTTTCAGTTGACGCTACTGGTTAAAAGTTTTATCTCAAAATCTCGCTCTGTTGAATAAACTATGATTTTATATTAACGTAGCTGTCACTTATAGTTAAGTTAAAAACCACTTTTTGAAAACAGTAGAATCCGTAGAAACTCTTTTTAAGAAAACACTAATCGTTTAAACACCCTTATCTCAAACTCTCGCTCTGTTGACTTAGGTTATATAATTAAATTCAAATGCTTAACTCTCGCCCTCACATTCAATCTTTAAAAATACTTTTTGAAAACGGTTAGAATTTAATTAACTCTAAAAATTGCTCTCGCCCTGATCTAGAATTAATGTCCAATTTACACTGTCCAGTCAAAACCTCAAACTCTCGCTCTGTTGATTTTAACTTCTTTATGTCTTTTACTTTCGTACAAAAACTTTGTTATTAAACCTGTAAATTGAGACCGTAAAAAGAGTGATTTTAATTTTAAACTTAATTAAACCAACTTAGTTTTGATTCCTTCATTCCGCTTACTTTACATACCGATACCTAAATAAATCAGCCAGACATGCTAAACAGACTCAAATAAATAACATGCATAAACAGATTCATCACAGGCAAGCTTCAAAAATTAATAATAAAAACAAGCATATATAAATTCAACAAATAAATAAAGAACCTGAATAATTAAATAGCAGTCTTGAACACTCCACCACAGACCGGTTGGATTTGTTCTTGAGTTCTTCAATCAGGCAGAAAAATAAAACGAAGGAATAAAAAAACTAGATTCTAACGTAAGGTTAGATCCGGTAAAAGGTACACAATAGTTTCCGATGTAGAGACTATTGTGCGAAAAATTAATTAAGAGCTAGAAAAGAAAATAGAATTGCAAAAGAAAACAATATAGAAATTTGTAAAAGTAATACTGTAAAAATATGCCTAAGCTGCTGGAAGAAGAAAAACGCGAAAACGGCAAAAATCTGGAAAAAGCGTGGAACCCTCAGCTTTCCAAAAAGCTACTATTTATATGCTACCTCCTGCAACTACCTTCCGCGTCAAAAGTCTTCAATTCAACGTGCAGAATAGTTGGGCATGGAAATAGGGTTCAACTCTCTCTCAACGTCTCTGAAGCGTTCCTTGTGCCTCAAATATATGGGAATGGTGTGACGTCCGTCACACCATGTGTGACGCTCGTCACACAAGTGCATATAGCGTGACGCTCGTCACAACCTCTGTGACGTTCGTCACAGGCACAACGCCTGTGCCTTCTTTGGGCTGGGCTTGGCTTTTGCTATTTGTTTCCAAAAACTTCTTTTTGCACCTCCTTTTCTTCCTTTTTTTACTTTTGCTTCAAATAGATCCCTGAGATAAATAGAAAGGAAATACCGCGTAATATCTGATAAAATGAAATAAATTAAAGTAAATAATAATATAATTTAATTGAATTAAGTCCTAAAATGTGATATAATTTCATGTTATCAAACTCCCCCGTACTTAGATCTTTGCTTGTCCTCAAGCAAAATACGGTATAAAACTTAAAAATTTTAGCCAGATGAAATTTCAAAACACGCATCAATTCGTATTAGGTTGCATGTAAACTTTGTTTAGAAGTGACTTGAGTTTAATCTTGACATCGACAACCACCGTCACAACCTCAGATAACCTCACCTCATGCAAACCAGTTCAAGTAATGCCATTATAGCTGCCCTAGTTCCTTTACTCTTATTTCACCCGTTTTCATTCTAGCGAAATCACATTAAGCCCTTTATCTTTTCGTGCACATAGTGGAGTAACCGGTTAGTGATTTTGATCCCCTTTTAGCTAGAAGTTCTGGTACATAAGTCGGATAACTTCGTTATTCAGTCCATTGCAAATTGCGGGGGATCGGACCGTAGTCCGCGCTACCAAGTTCAGTACCAGATACCTACTGAACCAACTCATAATGGATCTCTCGTATTATGCTTTTGTATGATCTGCAACCTTTAGATTAAATGATCTGGTAAGGATCACCTAACTTAATTAGTGCATTTCCTGATATATATTTTTTATGTTACTTTGGGAATCATTCACTTATATTCATCGGCTCTCCACGTAGTTTGCTATTAAGATGGTGCTGACTTCTCGTATAAACTACTTGGGGTTACTATAAGGTTAAAAGTCCATGGACTTGGTATAATAGGTGCTTATCCTGATCTAATGTGTTGAGGTTCTCAGAGCGTTGTTATGGTAATAATTTTTGTTTTTGATTTCACTCAAGTTTTATAAAATAAGCAACCTTTATACTTATCGGGTGTGTTGAATTTCTGTTATGGCTCATGAAAATTTGAGGGGAAATAGATAATAGAAAGTTTTTCACGCTAGGGACTTAACTTAAAATAAATCTATATTATTATTATATTTTTTTTTAAATAAGAAAGGGAAATAACAATGAAAGGAAAAGTACATACTTGAAAAGGAAAATGGAGGATAGAAAGAACATGGTTTTCCCCCCCATACTTAAATTAAACATTGTCCCCAATGTTTTAAGGAAACAAAATGAAATACAAAAAGGAAGGGAAAAGAAAAGTTAAGGTTGCCTTCCGCCTCTTGTTCTTGGGCCTGGTGATCGCTGACGTAAGTCTAAGTTGTCGAACCTGCTAAACAACTCAGTGAACCGCTGATCGGTTATGTTATTCCTCTCTGCCTGCTGTTGTTGCATTTGGCGCATCATTTGCATCATTTCGAGATTCTGTGCTTGCATACCATCAATGGCATCCATGATGTCGTCGTTGGTTGCAGGCCTTCTTCGTCGACGACGTCGGGAGGATGGGCCAGCTGCAGTATCGGAAGGGTTTAGCGGGACTGATTGTTGTTCAGGAGCGTTATCACCTTGCTCCATTTCTTCAAACTCGTCTGCATGCGGGTTTGTATGTGAAGGCTCGGTAGCTTCGGGAGCATTCAGATCATAGAGGTGGCGGTTGGGATTGGTGACATCGGTTAGGGAAATGTTGGGGAGAACAACGCTTGGGACGGCCTGGTTATTCACCATAAGGTAATATTTTCCGCCTATTCGGTTCTTTATTAGGCGGCTGGACCGACAGTAGCCTATATCCATAAATAGGGGAGGTAAAGATTCTAAAGTTTGGAGTCGGTCCCCTAGGTTTAAGCCAAGTGCTATGGTGGTTATTAATCCACCAATTACAAAAGGTTGACGGCCTCTAGCACATAAGGTGCGGATATGATGAAATAGGAAGGAGGCAACGTTTACCTTAGCCTGTGGTTCGAAAATGCATTCGAGGAAGAAGAGTTCCTTTGCGTTGACCTTGCTGTTGTTCGGTCTTCCAAAAACGGTGTTTTGTAGGATACGGATAAAGTGCCAGGGCGTGACGGTTGTAACAGGTACTTGGCATGCCGTCCGTCATAGATTGTGTGACGCTCGTCACACAGTCTTTTTTGGCATGGCTTCAGCTAGCGTTCTTCAGAATAACTTGGTAATTTATTTTTATTATTTTTTGTTTTGTTTTTCTTTTGATTATTTTATTTTGCTATTTAATTTTCTTGCACGTCATTCTACTTTGCACAATGATGCATACATATATTGTTCTTTAATAAGTCATGTAGGCAGCAACAGTAGAGAGCATAATAGATATTACATAATAAAATGAATAAATAGCTTCAATAAAATAATCATAATGTAACAATGGAGAAAAACAAAAAGTGTGAAAGAGAAACAAATACGAATATAATTTGAAATAACATTAACGAATTAATCTAGCTTAAGACTAAATAACTAAGAAAAACAAATAAATTCTATCCATCTGCACGATCTCTGGCCGGAGGAGCAAAGGAGTTAACACGGTATAGCAACTCGTGAAACTGGTTTGTCATACTGTTCATGTATCCCAGAAATTCGTGCCTCAAGCTAGTGAACTCTTCTCTGAGGGCATCTTGTTCTGACATCAAAGCTTCCATGGCAGTGTTATAATCAGTTCTGGGCATATGATGTCTAAGGTCGGGTATTGCCGATTCTTCGGTCTGAGCAGGTTGAGGAGGAGGATCAATATCATAATATCCAGATGGTGTCTGAGGATCTGATTCAGCATAAGGAATCTGGTCATCATAAGTCTCATAGTCATCACAAATCTCATAGTCCTGGATGGATTCAGTGGATCTAGCAGGAGAGGGGGTTTCGTTCAGATTGTAGAGCCAGTTGTTGCGGTTGTGAACACTAGTCCTAGGATGGGGCATGGTGAATAGGCAAAGAACTTGGTTATCAATAATAAGCTCAAACTCATCAGACCCTAGGTTTGCTATAAACAAAGTGTTGAAGAGGAAGGGTATACTCATAGTAGTAATGCCACAAAAAGGGCTTAAGTCAAGTATAGGCTGACGTAATCCAATAGCATTACCTATCATAGTTATCAAACCGCCTATTCGGATTGGTGCTCGCTCATCTTGGATGAGGTGGTCCAAATTTGCTAACATAAAAGTGGCACCGTTTACTGGACGGTTCTGGGAAGCACAAAATATGATGAAGAGTTCATCACGTGAAACTGTGGTACTGTTTGGCTTCTTCCCAAATAAGGTGTGGGTCAGGATCTTATGGAAATAGCGAAAGGCCGGGTTATGTATGTTTCCAGAGAGAAACTCATGTTCCTCGGGATCGTCATTTCCAGTCAAGTTACCCCAAAAGTGTTCAAGTTCTCTATATTCGAAAATTTCCTCTTGGCTCACTGTGAATGTGTCAAAGGATGTAGGGAAGCCTAAAAGGTTGGTAAAATCTTGAATATTAAATTGGTACTCCATTTTAAAACATTCTGAACTGTATAAAACCTCTGCTTATTCCTTTTCCATGGCTGGGTAGATAGATCGGAGAACTAAGGAATTCTAGAGTCAGTCTTCGGTAAGTGACAAACTGTCTACGGATAGGAGCGGTTTCCCACCCTATCTGATTCAGCAAATACAGGACACTTTGTCTTAGTCCAAGGGCAGTCATTGCCCAGTCATTAGCATACAGGCTAGGTAGCATCTCTCTCGTGGCTAGTTCCTCAAACTTTTGTTTCTGAGCTGTTCCTCTGAATTTGATACCCATACGATCAATATGTCCCATCAGGTTAGTGTTAGCTAGAGAAAAGAAAAACAATAGTTTTAGTCAGGATTTGGCCAAATGCCGAAAGAAGAGAAAAGTTTTTAATAAATTAAAATAAATTAAGAATGAATACTAAACAGGAATTAAAAGAATAATTAAGGAAGAAATAGAAAAATAATAATAATAGAATAATAAAATAATTTGTGGGTTGTCTCCCACTAAGCGCTTTGTTTACTGTCGCAAGCTCGACATAAAAACAATCAATTATAATCTATGATTTCTGGAGGCATTTCGTCTAAGTGCAAGACTTGCGAATCTTCATTGTTTTCTGCATAGTGATAATGTTTTAGACGTTGCCCATTTACGGTAAATGGTTCCATAGATTTACCTTTAATTTCTACTGCTCCACTGGGAAAAACATTAGTGATTTGAAAAGGACCTGACCATTTAGATCGTAGTTTTCCCGGAAATAACTTTAGTCTGGAGTTAAATAAAAGGACTGTATTGCCTTGTTTGAAGATTTTCCTTGATATGCGCTTGTCATGCCATTTGTTTTGTTCTTTCTTTGTAGATTCTGGCATTTTCGTAAGCGTCTCTTCTGAGTTCCTCTAATTCGCTTATATCAAGGATTCTCTTTTCACCGGCGGCTTTATAGTTTAAATTTAGATTTTTAATAGCCCAATAGGCTTTATGTTCTAATTCTACCGGGAGGTGACAGGATTTTCCATAAATTAGCTTAAATGGGGTTGTCCCTATGGGTGTTTTGTAAGCAGTTCGGTATGCCCATAAAGCTTCTGGTAATTTCAATGACCAGTCTTTCCTTGAAGTGGCGACTGTTTTTTCTAGTATCTGTTTGATTTCTCTGTTAGATACTTCCACTTGCCCACTGGTTTGAGGGTGGTAAGGTGTCGCTACTCTATGTCTTACGCCATACTTAAGCAGTAGTTTTTCGAGTACTTTGGATATGAAATGCGATCCACCATCACTGACAACTATTCTTGGGACACCAAACCTTGGAAATATTATATTCTTAAAGAGTCTAGTTACTACTCGTGTGTCGTTTGTTGGAGAAGCTATAGCTTCAATCCATTTTGATACGTAGTCAACTGCCACGAGTATGTATTTGTTGCCGAAAGAGGATGGAAAAGGTCCCATGAAGTCTATTCCCCACACGTCGAAAATCTCGACTTCCAAAACGCCCTTTTGTGGCATCTCGTCACGTCTAGATATGTTTCCTGTGTGTTGACATCTGTCACATTTCTTAATAGTTGCATGTACATCCTTCCATATACTTGGCCAATAAAAACCGGCTTGTAGGATTTTAGAGCAGGTCTTGGATGTACTTGCGTGTCCACCATAAGGAGCGGAGTGACAATGTTGGATTATACTTTCAACCTCTTCTTCGGGTATACACCGACGGAAAATACCATCGGGACCTCTTTTAAAAAGTAAGGGGTCATCCCAGTAATAATGTTTTATATCGTAGAAGAATCGTTTCTTCTGTTGGTAGGATAAGGTAGATGGAACTATTCCGGCAGCTAAATAATTGACGAGGTCAGCGTACCACGGTGTAACAGATATTGCTAAGGTAGTTTCTACCTGTCTATCAGCGTTATTTTCTTCTAAAGTAGCTATAAGCTTATCGTACGAGAAATCATCGTTAATTGCTGTTCTTTCCGGTTCAAGGTTCTCAAGTCTAGAGAGGTGATCTGCTACTACGTTTTCAGTTCCTTTCTTGTCTTTGATTTCCAAATTGAACTCTTGTAGTAACAGGATCCACCTTAGGAGTCTAGGTTTTGCATCCTTTTTAGTTAAGAGGTATTTGGTAGCAGCGTGGTCAGTGTAGATGATTATTTTGGCTCCGACTAAGTAAGAACGAAATTTATCTAGCGCAAACACTACTGCTAGAAGTTCTTTCTCGGTTGTGGCGTAATTCATTTGTGCTTCATCTAGATTTCTACTTGCGTAATATATAACATGAAGCTTTTTATCTTTTCGTTGTCCTAAAACAGCACCTACAGCGTAATCGCTGGCATCACACATTATTTCGAATGGTTCATTCCAATATGGTGTCTGCATTATGGGTGCGGAGATCAGTGCTTGTTTAAGCGTTTGAAATGCTTCTAAACATTTATTGTCGATAATGAATTCAGCATCTTTCATCAATAATTCGGTCAACGGTTTAGTTATTTTAGAGAAGTCTTTAATGAATCGTCGGTAAAAACCGGCATGTCCTAAGAAGCTTCGTACTTCTCTCACAGTCTTTGGAGGTTGAAGGTTTTCGATTACCTCTATTTTGGCCTTGTCTACTTCGATTCCTCTATTTGAGATGATGTGTCCTAAAACAATTCCTTCTTGTACCATAAAGTGACATTTTTCCCAATTAAGTACTAGGTTTACTTTTACACATCGCTCTAGAACTTTCTCTAGGTTTTCAAGACATTCTTCAAAGCTTTGTCCGCATACGGAAAAGTCATCCATAAATACTTCCATGATGTTTTCTAGAAAATCGGCGAATATTGCCATCATGCATCTTTGGAAAGTTGCAGGAGCATTACACAAGCCAAACGACATTCGTCTATAAGCGAAGGTACCAAAAGGGCACGTGAACGTTGTCTTTTCTTGGTCATCAGGGTGAATTGGTATTTGAAAGAAACCTGAGTAACCGTATAGATAGCAGAAATGTGAATGTTTTGCTAATCGTTCTAACATCTGGTCAATGAATGGTAAAGGGAAATGATCTTTTCGGGTTGCTTTGTTTAGTTTCCTATAGTCAATGCACATTCTCCATCCCGATTCGATTCGTTTGGTTATAGTTTCTCCTTTTTCATTTTCAATGACTGTTATACCTCCTTTCTTTGGTACTACGTGTACAGGACTAACCCATTTGCTATCAGATATAGGATATATGATACCTGCCTCTAATAACTTGGTTATTTCCTTCTTCACTACCTCACTCAGGATCGGGTTTAGTCTTCTCTAGTGTTCCCTGGAAGTTTTACAGTCTTCTTCTAACATGATGCGGTGCATACAAATAGAAGGACTTATTCCTTTAAGATCGGTGATGTTGTAACCTAGTGCGGTTGGATATTTTCTTAAGATATGCAGGAGTTTTTCTGTTTCGAGTCTTCCTAGGTCAGCATTAACTATCACTGGTCGTTCAAGCTCTAAGTCTAGGAATTCATATCTCAGATTCTTGGGAAGTGTTTTCAGGTCTAAGGTTGGTTTCTTAAGGCATTGCGTAGGGTCCGGTGTTATTGATAAACATTGGTTAAGTTTGTCTTCTACAAGGTAGTCAGATGATTTGTCTTTTTCTAACTCCGTTTCTTTTATGCATTCATCGATGATATCCATGAAGTAACATGTATCTTCTATTGCAGGTGCTTTCAAAAATTGGGAAAGGATGAACTCAATTTTCTCTTCCCCTACTTCGAAAGTGAGTCGTCCTCGTTTTACGTCTATGATTGCACCGGCGGTTGCTAAGAACAGTCTTCCCAGTATAATGGGTGTAACTTCATCTTCTCTAATATCCATAATTATAAAACAGTTGGAATGTAGAATTGACCTATGTGCACTGGAACGTTTTCAAGAATTCCTACAGGATATTTTACGGAACGATCTGCTAGTTGCACAGACATTTTAGTTGGTCTTAATTCTCCCATTTCAAGTCTCTTGCATATGGATAAAGGCATAACACTAATATCGGCTCCTAAATCGCATAAGGCTTTGTCAATGACAAATTTTCCTATGTGACAGGGTATAGAGAAACTACCTGGGTCTTTAAGTTTAGGAGGCATATTCTGTATTATAGCGCTACATTCAGCAGTAAGTGTAACGGTTTCGCTATCTTCAAGTTTCCTTTTATTAGAAAGAATTTCTTTTAAAAACTATGAAGGCATTTGCGTAATAGCTTCTGTAAACGGAATTGTGACGTTTAATTATTTTAGTAGGTCGACAAATTTTTTAAATTGGCCCGCATCTTTGGTTTTAACAAGCCTTTGAGGGTAAGGGATAGGTGGTTTATAAGGTGGTGGAGGTACATAAGGTTCCTTCTTTTCTACGGTTTCCTTATTACTCTCTGCCTTTTCCTTAGGTTCACTTTCCTCAGTTGACTTTTCAGAGTTTTGGTTTTCTATCCTTGGGTCAGACGGTCCTTCCACTTCCGTTCCACTTCTCAGTATAATTGCATGAGCGTGGCTTCTTGGGTTAGGTTGGGGTTGGCCAAGAAATGTACCAGTTGGGGCAGCAGTAGGCGCTTGTTGTTGAGCTACTTGTGATATTTGCGTTTCCAGCATTTTGTTATGAGTAGCCAGGGCATTTACTTTACTTGCTAGTTGTTTAATTTGTTCGCCAGTGTGTACATTCTGGTTTAAGAAATCTTTATTGGTTTGCTGTTGAGAAGCTATAAAGTTCTCCATCATGATTTCCAAGTTGGATTTCCTAGGGGCGTTATTGTTAGATGTAGATGGGGTCGGCTTCTAATATCCCGGAGGTATAGCTGGGGCTTGATTTGGAGATTGTCCAGGTGCGTATAGAGCATTATTACTCTTATATGAAAAATTTGGATGATTCTTCCAATTTGAGTTATAGGTATGTGAATAGGGGCTTCCTTGAGCATAGTTTACTTGCTCCGCTTGGATTCCTGTTAGGAGTTGACAATCTGCAGGAGTGTGACCTTGGATTCCACAGACTTCGCAATTCTGAGTTATGGCAACTACTATGGCTGGAGGTGATACATTTAAACTTTCAATTTTCTGGACCAGAGCATTCACTTTTGCATTAACATGATCAAGGTTACTTATCTCGTACATGCCAGTTTTCGTTTGAGGTTTTTCCACCATTGTTCGTTCGGTTCCCCACTGATAGTGGTTTTGAGCCATGCTTTCGATAAGTTGGTAAGCGTCTGCATAAGGTTTGTTCATTAGCGCACCACCTGCGGCGGCATCTATTGTTAACCTCGTGTTGTACAGGAGACCATTATAGAATGTATGAATTACTAACCAGTCTTCTAAACCATGGTGTGGACAAAGTCTCATCATGTCTTTGTATCTTTCCCATGCTTCGAAAAGAGACTCGTTATCTTTCTGTTTAAATCCATTTATTTGGGCTCTTAACATAGCTGTTTTGCTTGGCGGAAAGTATCGAGCAAGAAAAACTTTCTTCAACTCGTTCCATGTGATGACTGAGTTGGAAGGAAGAGATTGGAGCCATCTTCTAGCGCTATCTCTTAGTGAGAAAGGAAAAATACGGATAAATGAAGGTTAGGATCCTCGGTAGGATTCCCAGAGAATTGGTTCTGTTGCACTGCCTGCAACAGTGAAGGTTTGAGTTCAAAGTTGTTTGCTTCGATTGCGGGTGGAGTAATACTTGAATACGGTTCATCTTGCGATGGAGCGGCATAATCTCTAAGAGCACGAGCTGGTTCTGCCATCTCGGGTATCGAAGGGAAAATATTTTTGAAATCAGGAAGTTCTACAGGAGGGAGATTGTTTGCAGCACGATATTCCCGAATTCATCGTAAGACTCGGAGATATAGTTCGATATCGGTGATTCGTAAGTAGAGCGGTTCGCCTTGAGAGCGAGTGCGTGGCATACAAATCAACGAAAGAAAGAAAAGAAAAAGGAAAGCCTTAGTCACTACAGCGTAACAGGAGAGTTACGATATCGACTAAATAAAAGTCCCCGGCAACGGCGCCAAAAACTTGATCGCTCGACTTTATGAGTCGAATTGGGGTACAAACTGCAAGTGCACAGTTCTATCGCATAGTTTTAAAAGATATCGATCCCACAGGGACTTATGAATCGATATACCGTTATCTAAGGTTACTTCGTAAAGCTAAGGCAGATGATATTTTGATTGTTTGGGGGAAACGTTAAAACTAAAATAAGATCTAAAATAAATATCTAATAAGCGGATATCGGTATGTAATTCGTCGTAATTAGGGAATCAATTCTTTATTGGTTTCTTGGTTTTAAAGTAAATCTTTTCAGTTGACGCTACTGGTTAAAAGTTTTATCTCAAACTCTCGCTCTGTTGAATAAACTATGATTTTATATTAACGTAGCTGTCACTTATAGTTAAGTCAAAAACCACTTTTTGAAAACAGTAGAATCCGTAGAAACTCTTTTTAAGAAAACACTAATCGTTTAAACACCCTTATCTCAAACTCTCGCTCTGTTGACTTAGGTTATATAATTAAATTCAAATGCTTAACTCTCGCCCTCACATTCAATCTTTAAAAATACTTTTTGAAAAAGGTTAGAATTTAATTAACTCTAAAAATTGCTCTCGCCCTGATCTAGAATTAATGTCCAATTTACACTGTCCAGTCAAAACCTCAAACTCTCGCTCTGTTGATTTTAACTTCTTTATGTCTTTTACTTTCGTACAAAAACTTTGTTATTAAACCTGTAAATTGAGACCGTAAAAAGAGTGATTTTAATTTTAAAATTAATTAAACCAACTTAGTTTTGATTCCTTCATTCCGCTTACTTTACATACCGATACCTAAATAAATCAGCCAGACATGCTAAACAGACTCAAATAAATAACATGCATAAACAGATTCATCACAGGCAAGCAGCAAAAATTAATAATAAAAACAAGCATATATAAATTCAACAAATAAATAAAGAACCTGAATAATTAAATAGCAGTCTTGAACACTCCACCACAGACCGGTTGGATTTGTTCTTGAGTTCTTCAATCAGGCAGAAAAATAAAACGAAGGAATAAAAAAACTAGATTCTAACGTAAGGTTAGATCCGGTAAAAGGTACACAATAGTTTCCGATGTAGAGACTATTGTGAGAAAAATTAATTAAGAGCTAGAAAAGAAAATAGAATTGCAAAAGAAAACAATATAGAAATTTGTAAAAGTAATACTGTAAAAATATGCCTAAGCTGCTGGAAGAAGAAAAATGCGAAAACGGCAAAAATTTGGAAAAAGCGTGGAACCCTCAGCTTTCCAAAAAGCTACTATTTATATGCTACCTCCTGCAACTGCCTTCCGCGTCAAAAGTCTTCAATTCAACGTGCAGAATAGTTGGGCGTGGAAATAGGGTTCAACTCTCTCTCAACGTCTCTGAAGCGTTCCTTGTGCCTCAAATATAGGGGAATGGTGTGACGTCCGTCACACCATGTGTGACGCTCGTCACACAAGTGCATATAGCGTGACGCTCGTCACAACCTCTGTGACGTTCGTCACAGGCACAACGCCTGTGCCTTCTTTGGGTTGGGCTTGGCTTTTGCTATTTGTTTCCAAAAACTTCTTTTTGCACCTCCTTTTCTTCCTTTTTTTACTTTTGCTTCAAATAGATCCCTGAGATAAATAGTAAGGAAATACCGCGTAATATCTGATAAAATGAAATAAATTAAAGTAAATAATAATATAATTTAATTGAATTAAGTCCTAAAATGTGATATAATTTCATGTTATCAAATATGTTATCTATGTTCTGACGGTAATAGATAAATATATCTCATGCGCTCTTTGGTGGAAGTCTTTTGTTCTTCCCCAGTCGAGTAAGATTCGTATTTCCTTATGGAATCGAATGTCCATCCTGTAATCGAGTTTGCTTTTTCAGCCTCCTTTCGGGTGATGAGTGTCTTGGAAATATTCCCCAATTCACGCTTGGTTGGTCACCTATTATATGCCCAGTAATCGGTATCCCTGGTGTTCCTTCCTTTTCTGCTCCCTACTATGACTTTTTGTCCCCTGTGGATTCAGATTTCCTGAGTCGAAATATACCTTTTTAGGTCTTCCTCAGAAGTTTTTGGATGTTTGATATCTCTCACCCTTATACCGGTCTTAGATATTCACTCTCCCCGAGCGTGTTGTTCTCTCACCCTCATACCGGTGTTTTGATCACATGTCTTCTTGAGCTTATTACCCAATAACCGCTAATACCTCATTCTGTTGTTCCCTTAGATGAGTCATGTTTGGACATTCCCCAGTGAAGTCCCTTAGTGGATTTTCCTCATCTGAGTCCGAATTTTCATCTGAAGTATCCTTTGTGGATAGTTTTTGTTGTGTTGGCATATTCCCTAATACATGCATCTTTGCGTCATGCTTGAATTGTATATGATTTCTTTTCTCATTTTATTCACTAACCAAAAGCACAAAAATATGTCAATAACATCTTTTGTTTGTAGCTTGAGCAGTCACAAGATCCAAAGCTTCTAGGAGATTTTATGCTCATTGATAGGGATAGAAGGAGATGAAAGCAAGCATGGAAATGGTTCCCATAGCTCTCATCCTTCAAATATGCCTCCCAAGTATCTCAATTCATCATTTTGATCAAAGCAAACCAAAGGAATTGAGGCTTGTTTCCCAAGGAAACCCTAATTCACCTGTTCATCAACTATGCCTTGCTCATGAAGAAACCTCAACCTTTGATCAAATTAAATCAAGGGAAGTTCTTTAATTCATCATTCCATGTATATTTTAACTTATTTGAGTGCCCTCAATCATCAATTCATCAAGATTTGAGGCATGGACTTGAGAAGTGGATCAGTCAATTCATCTAACTATTTTGAAGTACTCTGAGACCTAACTTTTGATGTGTTTGTCAAATGGAGATGACCCCAAGAGAAAAACTGTTATTAAGAACCATATGAACAACTTTCATGTTTATAAAAAATTTATTTGAGGCTTAGAAGGGCATCATCCATTCCAAAACATTATAGGTCATTTTGATTGAAACCCTAATTTTAGGTCAACTTCCCAAGGACATAACTCATTCATTTTTCATGATTTTGAGGTGGGATCAAATGAATTAGAAATTTTAAGATGTATACTTCAATTGTTATGTTGAACAAATTTTCAAAATCCTAAAATAAATACATGTGATAATGCATTATAGGTCACTTTGGACCAAAGACATTGAAATGTGAAAATGTCCAACTTCAAGTATCCATAACTTCTTCATCAAAAATCCAAATGATGCAAAATTTAAATCCAAATTGATTGTATTGAAAATATCTACAACTTTTATGTTGAATGTTTTGTCATTTGGAGCATGCATCATTGAAACATAAGTGCTTAAAGTTTGGCCATTTTTGAAAATCTCACATGTACATGTTTTGCACCCTACACTTCATGATCAATTTTCACCAATTTCCAAATGTCAAATGGAGTTTTGGTCAACATAACAACTGATCCTCATGCCAAAAGCTTTCCAACCATTACTCATTAGGCTATGTGTGACTTTTGGGTATGCCATTTTCGAAAGCATGAACATATTGGCGCATTTTTGGAAATCAATTAAAATTGCATTGCATGAGCTCAGCTTACATAATCTGGACATCCAAATTACATCTGCCATTGTCATCTTACAAATCCAAGTGAAATTGGGCCCTCCATGCGCCTGTACAGACCCATGCATGGAGGCCCTTTCCATCCATGCACATGAAATGATCATGAACTCAGCCATTGCCTTGCTATAAATAAGTGCCTTATGCTCCTCATTTCAGTAACCTAAGGGCGCCTTACATCCTGAAAGAATTACTCCTCACCCATACTCAAAGGAACTCACCATTTTTCTCTCAAATTTTTCAGATCTAAACTTCAATTTCATTGATTGATTTTAGATCTAAAGTTCCTAAGCCTTGCTCACCTTGATCCATAGAGTATACTGCAAGCATTAACATTAAGTGATCGTGCTCTCAAGCTCTGCAAACAGAGGTTTACTTCAAATTTTATTTTCTTCGAATCTGCTCATATATTGCTTGTTTCTTGTTGTTGCTGTGTTGTCTGAAGTCCTCTACATAGAGGCAATCTTTTTAAGCTTTGAATTTTCAAAATCCAACAAAATTTCAATTGAACTCCATAAAATTCAACCTCTGATTTCTCTCTCAATAGAAATCTAGAGTGGATTTGGTTGGCACAGGGGTGATGTACATCACCCCAGCTTTCATTTGGTACCTAGATCGTGGTTTTAATGAACTTTTATTTCTCTGCAATTTTTACCTTCGACGGAATCTGGCCGGAGAAGACGGTGGTGTACACCACCGTCCAGTCTCCAGATTCAATCATGGCCGTGCATTTCGTTTTCCAGATTCAATCTGATCCGTCCCATGTTATGACTTGTTTAATGGCTATGTGTGATGCATTGACTAAAGAACATGGTAGGCGCGCGCTCAGGGGCCACACAATTTGCCAACTCAATTAATGAGCTCTGCATCCAACGCTCCATGCTTTTTTGCTATGTTAAATTCTGATTTATATTTTCTTTTTATTTCTTTAATTCCTTTTCATTTCAAAAATTCATATCTCCTTCATTATTGGTCTAAAAAATGTGAGACCAATTGCATTCTTCTTCTTTTAATTTCTTGTTTCTAAAAATGATTTTTAATATTTTTTATTTTATCATTTGATATTTTTTATGAATTTTCACTTTTCTGGTTATTTTTAATTCATTTAAAATAGTTTTTGAAATTCAAAAAATACAAAAATATTTTTCCAACCTCTTTGAATGATGATAGATCTACGAAAAATATTCTCATCAATTTATTAATTAATTTGAGATTTATTTGAGATTTTTATTCAATTAGGTCATTTTTATGCATTTTTAATTGATTAAAAATAGTTTGTGACTTCTAAAAATGCTCAAATTTTTTGTCAAACTTTGTTTGACCTTGTTGAACTTAGGATAATTCACTTGGACTTTTCAAAGTTGATTTGAAGTGAGTTTGAAGTTTGACCTTTCTTTATTATTTTAATTCAAGTATTATTTTACTTTTAAAAAAAATCCAAAAATATTTTATTTGTTTCTTGACTTCTAATCTTCATTTTACTTCTGTTTACTATTGTTTGACCTTGATCTCCTCTATCTTTGGTCAATGCTTGTTGATTACCTCATTCCATTTCCATTAATGCACTTTATTATTCATCTTCTTCTTCTTCTTCTTCTTTTTCTTTTTGATCAATGAGTTAAACATTGGTGGTTAGCCTTGATACATGAGAGGTTTAACCTTCCTTGATTCAAATCTAATTCAATTTGATCATGGATCAAGTGAATGGCTTTGCATTAAGGATAGGTTGCTTCCTAATCAAGCAAAGAACCTAAATCAATACAAGATAATTTCTCTTCTTCTTTTGGCATGGAAAGTTGTAGGAGTTTGATTCACTAATCAAAATCTCTAACTTGTGTTGTTGCCTACATTATTATTGACCAGCCTCAGATAGTTGTGACTTCTAGATAAGTCCAATTACGATTGCTTAACATAGCGCTAAATTTCCTTATGGCTCACTAATACTAACCATTGACCATTAACATTTAATTCTTGCACTTTACATTTATGCAATTTACTATTCTTGTACATATTATTCATTTGCTTTTGCCCTTTTCTCATTTGAGCACATGTTTATGTTAATGCAATTTGCCTTTTGTTCACTTGAGCACATAATTGTGTATATACTATTGTGTTTGTGTTTTTGTTTTGATTGTTGTGAACCAATTGCCAAAATGGATAAAAAGGACTTAGACTTTAGGACATTTCCTATGCAAAAAATGGAGTCAAAGAGAAACTAGGCATTGGGCCTTTAGAGTGCTATAAAAGTCAAAGAGCAACTAGGCTTTAGGCCTTTAGAATGCTATAAATGTTGAAGAGAACTTTGAAAGGACCAATTTCTAAACTTTCTCTTGTTCATTCTTTGTTTGCTTGATATAACTTTTTGATGTGTGTGTTCTTGTGCTAGGGATTCCAACATTGAGCCTAAGTGAAGAACCATTGTCGTGAGCTTCTAAAGAGAGAGATCTAAGAGCCATTGGGGATCTTCTAAGATCTTGCTTGATTGATTTGATTGCTTGAGTTTACACTTATTTGCTTGCTTATTCCAAAGGATGGGAGCTACTTGGATCATCAATATGATCTCAAGAAGGGAACTCCATTTGTGGTCTTATTTCTTCTTCTTCATCTCTTGAATGATTAGGACTTTAGCCATTATTCTTCTTCCCTCCACTCTAACCCAAGTCAAAACTTTTGTGCAAACATTAACATTTCTTTTCAAACATTAGAAACCTAAGCATTATGCTTTTGATTTTCAAACATTCTTTTCATAACACTTATTTTGAATTGAATCTTTAAGTCAACTTTGACCATATTTTGTAAATACTTTTCATTGGTAAATGTAACCCATGCAAATACTTTTGTGGTTTCAATGGCCACTTTCTTATAAAAACCTTTTCATAACCAATAGCTATTAGGTTTGAGTTATCCTTGAGGTAGATATAATACTCACCTATATCCTTATTGATGGACAATGAGTCTTCCACGCTTATTATAGGGTTAACCCCTCACTAGCATGTTGAAGCTATCCTCACATGGTGGATTTGTGGTTTTTAGGTTAAGTTTTCTCCCTTGGACAACAAAAGACCTTAAGGCTTTTGGACCAAATCAATTCACCAACTTGTTTTGAGATTTTTACCCCAAACTACGAGGTTTTGATCCTAATCTTTTTTAAGATGGCACGTAGGCAATGGGTTTATCCATTCAAACACAAAATTGTAAATAACTTGTATATTCTTCTCTCATCTCCCCAATCATGTTTGCACAAACAAAATTTTCACAAAACACCAATCTTACAACAAGTGTGAAAAGGGCTCCCTAGGAGTACCTAGGATGTTTTGGGTGCTTAAAACCTTCCCATTGGATAACCAACCCCCTTACCCCGATCTCTGACATTTTTACTACTTTTGATTCGATGAAACTATTAGGTTTTTGTTCGCTTTCTAACCATTCCTTTGGATAAATAGAAGTGCGGTGGCGACTCGACTTGTATGGTTTACTTTTGATTTAGTCAATAAATCTAAAAGTAACGAATACCCCGCTACAGATTGCTACCCACTTGGTCAGATATTTTCAACTCTAAACTTTTAATTTTTGTGCATAGGATAGTCTCTTCATCTTCTCCCCATTTCTTTAATTTCAAAAGCTCTCCCTCCATTTTCAAAATATTCTTTGTGTGAACCATTTTTGTTCTAAACTTTGATGACTTTTGCAAAGATAGAAACTTTGGCCTTATGCCATTTCATTTTCAAAATTCTTTTCTTAAATCAAACTTGTAAATAGACTTAACTATACTTGACATAAACTTTCAAAAAGCCAAAAAGAACTAACTCATTCAAATCATTTTAGGCCTTAGTGCCTTTCATACCTAATTTTATTAAAATCAATGCACCCATTTTGAAATTTGTAGCACGAACTACGAGGTTTTGATCCCTTATTTTTATGTTGGTACGTAGGCACAAGACCGAAGGTCTTGTCAAACACAAAAATATAATTAATGAATTATTTTCTCATCCCCCCATTCTATTTGTTTGTAAACATCAATTTGTACAAAATACATATGCACACAAAAAAGGCTCCCTAGGAGTACCTAGGACATTTTGGGTGCTAACACCTTCCCTCTGTGTAACCAACCCACTTACCTGTGATCTCTGACTTTTATTAGTTTTTATTTGAAAACTTCTTACCATTTGGGTTTTGTTCGTACTTTTTCCCTTTTCCCTTGGAAACAATAAAAGCACATTGGCGACTCTTGTTAATTGATATCTAGCTTGTCAATAGCTTGATGATCATGAATTTCCCGTTACAGAAATCAAGTGGCGACTCTGCTGGGGAGTAGTCTCCAGTGGGTTTAGCCTACTTTTTGTGTGAATATATATTTATATGTATGTGATATTTGTATATATGTATGTGTGATATAATCTGCTTGTTATGCTTGGTGATCTCTGAATGGTGAGCTAAGTTCTAACCTGAACTTGAGTGCAATTAAGATAGGAGGATGGTGTAGTCATGTTCGACTTGTGTGGAGTAGTCCTTAACAAGTTGGCTTGCGATCCATCCGCTCAGTGGAGACTCCTTTGGATTTGGAAATGTCATACAAGTATTTGTGGTTAGGCATTACTATTTCTAATTGGGTCCGAGAAGCTGAGGACCTTAGAACATTTAACCCATCTTGGCCTATTTAGGACGTAGTATGGAAACTGTTCAAGTGTAGACTTGATAACAGTTGTTACGCGATACTACACTCAGACGAGTTTCTCCTGAGAATATTATGGGTCGATGAGTCAGTCATCTTAACCTATAATATCCGATAGATGGAATTAAGACTCTGGGAACTTTTTAGAACATGATCTAAAGGTTTTTATCCTTAGTTCACTCCTTTGGGATGGTTCTTACCCAGACTCCATGCTCATGACTTGCAACAAACCCTTGATTCTTGGTTGATCCAATCAAGTCTTGTCAATATCAATGGAACTTGGGTATTGATAAGGTGTAAACCATAATCCACCAAAATGGATGATTGATCTTGACAATGACTTGATTCATCCCTTGACCTTTGTTTGCCTTGTGTGTGATCCCTTATTTGGGATTGTGGCATTCATGCATTCATGCACATCATAACATTCATCACACAAAAATTTCAAGGAACTAAGGTATCATTGGCAAATATTTTCAGACCATGGATTATGGACGAAGGAACACTAAGAAGTACAGTTTCAGATGTCCCGACTTGAAAGAGTTAAGGAAGCTAGCATCTTTTGTATTAGATCCCTTAGACTTCAAACAACATCATGGGAAGCTTCTGTCCATTTTGTCTGCTGATGTGGTTGAAGGACTTTTGAGTGTGCTAGTGCAGTTCTATGATCCTCTCTACCGTTGTTTCACTTTCCCATATTTTCAGCTTGTGCCTACCTTGGAGGAGTATTCTCATCTTTTTGGGATACCTGTTTCTAGTAGAGTGCCTTTTAGTGGATTGGAGGAGATTCCCCGGTCTAGTATTATTGCTGAAGCTCTTCACTTGAGAAAGTCTGAGATGGAGGCTCATTGGGTGAAGAAAGGAGGATTGTTTGGGTTGCCATCTGCTTTCCTCATCAAGGAAGCTACCACTTTTGCTCAAGCTGGTAGTGTGGACGCTTTTGAAGCTATCTTTGTGTTGCTCATCTATGGATTAGCTTTGTTCCCTAACATTGATGGTTTTGTTGATGTTAACGCCATTATACTTTTCTTGATTGGGAATCCTGTGCCTACTTTGTTGGGTGATATGTATTTCTCTTTGCATCTAAGGAATTCTAAAGGTGGTGGAACGATTGTCTGTTGCATTCCTCTTTTGTACAAGTGGTTTATTTCGCACTTGCCTCAGATGCCTGCTTTTGTGCCTAACAAATAATGTCTAAGGTGGTCTCAGAGACTTATGTCTCTCACTAATGATGATATAGTTTGGTATGACCCATCCTTAAGTAGTTTGGAGATTATTGATAGTTGTGGTGAATTCTCTAATGTGCCTCTCATTGGTACACAAGGAGGAATTAACTACAACCCTGCTTTGGCTCGTCGTCAACTTGGTTTCCCCTTGAGAGACAAACCTAATAACATGTTGTTAGTGAAGGAGAATTGCCATCCAAGGCGCAGTGGAATTTAAAAATTTCTCCATTTAGTGATCCTTACGAATGGGCATGATCAATGGTAGAATCGTTACCTCTTGTGGCGATCACGCACGTTGAACGATGACAACGTCTCTACTCAGTCCACACGAACGGATTCCTTCAATCTCAGTGCTAGCTGCCACGAATGAAGGCTTTGAGTGAGAGAGAGAGAAACGAAATTGCAAGCAAGAGTGATAATGCTTCTACCCAAGGGTTCTATTTATAGAACCACTTGTGTGGGCTTCAAGCTAAAAGCCCACTTAAGTGTATTTTGGCCCATATCTTATAATATGCCCAAAATCACTTAAGTGTGTGGTACCTTACCATATTTCATATTCCATTTATGTGCACCGTACCCTACGGTGTTCCTTAGTTACTCTATCTCTCATCAATCCGTCCTTTGTGCGTGACCCTATAGGTTTTCGCGGCGTTGGCAATTATATTAAATCACGTATTTAATATAATAAACAGTGACCGGTATCTAGCAACAGGTCACTGCTACCCAAGACACGAAAATTTCATGTGATATGACAAGTCCTTCTGTGATAATGATTATGTGTATAATTACCCTTTTGCCCTTATGTCTATATTGAACACAAGGCATAGACCGTGTCATCCTTGTCCAGTTCAATATTGGGCCCATAGACATTTATCCTGTTACGCAGGATGGGCAAATTCCATCTAGGTCACTCATGTCCCTCAGCATGCTTTGTGGGGTACCCATCAACTGTCTTTATGGTTATCCAGTTACAGACAATGTTGGATCAGCAATAAAGCACTCGACTCTACATCTAGGGTCCATAGTGGTTTCAGGTCGAAGAGTGGTATACATCATTATCACCATGAGAATAACTTATGACACTTTGCATAACTTTCTATATAGTATTCTCATAGCGTGTCAATCCGGTATAAATATTACTCTTAATATTCATACCTATGTTTAAGACTTGATAACTCTTTATCCATGATCCATGAGATGTGATCATCAGTCTACAAACATAATAGTCTTAATGCTTTAATGTTATCCCACTTCACAATAAAGCTCGACTACGGATACTTTAAGAATAGTGTCCTTATGTTTAATGTGATCTCATGATTAAGTCATACTTGATACATTAAACGGACTAGCTATTCTAGGGACTTTATTAAACAAACATAATAAAGAAAAAAAGCCTTTTATAATTAATAAATAATTCGATACAAGTACCAAAAGTATTGGCCTTTAGGGCTTACACCAACAATCTCCCACTAGCACTAGAGCCAATCAGGCACATCCCTAATGCCCATGGATCTAGTATGGCCATCATGCTTCTGCTGCGCAAGAGGCTTTGTCAGTGGGTCAGCAATATTGTCAAGTGTAGGTACTCTACATATTTCCACATCTCCTCTATCTATTATCTCTCGTATGAGGTGATAATGCCTAAGTATCTGTTTGGATCGTTGGTGAGATCTAGGCTCCTTAGCTTGTGCGATAGCACCATTGTTATCATAATAGAGACCAATGGGATCCACAATGCCAGGAACTATGCCAAGTTCACTAAGGAACTTTTGATCCAAACAACTTCCTTTGCTGCACTTGAGGCAGCAATATACTCGGCCTCGGTTGTAGAATCAGCAACTGTATCTTGCTTTAAACTTTTCTAGCTCACAGCGCCACCATTTAAGCAAAACACATAACCATTGGAATCGTTCATATTAAAGCGTCTCAGCACTTTGTCTATGTACTCTGACTTAGGCCAAGCAATTTTGTGATCTATCTCTATAGATTCTGATTCCTAATATATAGGCTGCTTCACCTAGGTCCTTTATAGAAAAGCATTTCCCCAACCAAGACTTTACTTATTGCAGGGTAGGGATATCGTTTCCAATGAGTAATATGTCATCTACATATAATACCAAGAAAACGATCATGCTCCCACTAACCTTCTTGTAGACACAGGTCTCATGTTCGTACTTGATCCATGAGTAATACATCACCTTGATCAGTTATGAGATATCAATATCTCTCAGGTAGGTGACGTATCCTGCCTGACCTGTTGGTCTTGTTCTACTTGAGCAGGTTGCTCTTACATAACTACTTGTGTTTCCTGCTATAATTCCTCCATAGGTGTATCGATGCTTTGTGATTCTTGAATTTCTTCAAGATCTAATTTCCTCCCACTTATTCCTTTGGAAATAAAATCCTTTTCTAGGAAAACTCCAGTTCGAGGGACAAACACTTTACCCTCAGAAGGATTGTAGAAGTGATACCCTCTTGTTTCTTTAGGATACCCCACAAATAAGCATTTGTCAGATTTGGGCTAAAGCTTAGTTGAAATTTGTCGTTTCACACAAACTTCGCAACCCCAAATCTTTATGTAAGACATATGTGGTTTCTTACCACTCCATATCTCATATGGTGTCTTCTCAACCTTTTTGGATGGAACACAGTTAAGTGTGTAAGCTGCTGTCAATAGTGCATGTCCCCAAAAGGAGTTTGGAAGATCATCGTGACTCATCATGGATCGGACCATGTCTAACAGGGTTCGATTTCTTCTCTCAGATACACCATTCCATTAGGGTGTTCCAGCAGGAGTAAGTTGGGATAGGATCCCACACTCTTTCAGATGTCATCAAACTCTAGGCTTAAGTACTCACCACCTCGATCTGATCGAAGAGTTTTAATATTCTTACCTAGTTGGTTTTGTACTTCATTCTTGAATTCCTTGAACTTTTCAAAGGACTCTGATTTGTGTTTCATTAAATACACATAACCATATCTACTGAAATCATCAGTAAATGTGATGAAGTATTGAAAACCTCCTTTGGCTGGTATGTTCAGTGGTCCACATACATCAGTATGTATGAGGGCCAAAAGATCATTATCTCTTTCACCTTTTCCTGTGAATGGAGACTTTGTCATCTTTCCAATTAAACAAGATCTGCATGTCTCATATGATTCATAATCAAAAGAGTCCAAGAGTCCATCTTTATGGAGTTTGGAAATGCGTTTCTCATTTATGTGGCCTAATCGACAATGCCAAAGGTAAGTTGGATTTAACTCATTAGGTTTCATCCTTTTAGTATTAATGTTATAAATAGGCATTTCAAGATCAAGGACATATAGTTTGTTGTTCATTTGTGCAGTAGCATAGAATATATCATTCAAATAAGTCGAGCAACAATTGTTCTTTATTATAAATGAAAAACCAAACTTGTCCAAACAAGAAACGGAAATAATATTCCTGCTAATTGCAGGTATATAATAACAGTTCTCCAACTGAATTATTAAACCACTAGGTAAAGTCAATACATAAGTTCCTACGGCTAAAGCAGCAACCTTTGCTTCATTGCCAACTCGTAGGTCGACTTCACCTTTTGCCAAATCTCTACTCCTTTTTAGTCCTTGTACATTTGTACAAATGTGAGAACCGCATCTAGTATCTAATACCCATGATGCAGAAGTAGATAAATTAATTTCAATAACAAAAATACCTGAAGTTGAAGTCTCTACTCCATTCTTCTTATCTTCCAGGTACTTTGGGCAGTTTCTCTTCCAGTGTCCGGTCTTACCGCAATGGAAGCAAGTGCCTTCTTTTGCTATGCCTCCACTAGGCTTTAAAGCAGCAACGGTGGGTTTGGGTTTGGAAACTTCCTTTCCTTTCCCTTTATCACCCTGCTTAGTGGGCCTTTTGTTCTGTCTCTTTCCATTTCCGATCATCAGAATGGACTTCCCTTTTGACTTCAGATTCTGCTCGGCAGTTCTTAACATGGAGAGCAGTTCAGGAAGCGATTTGTCCATATCATTCATATTGAAATTTAGGACAAATTGACTGAACCCATCTGGCAACGATTGCAAGATCATATCAGTCGCAAGTTCCTTTTCGAGGGGAAAACCCAATCTCTCAAGGTTTTCCACATACCCAATCATCTTGAGTACATGGGGACCTACAGGGGCTCCCTCAGCTAACTTGCCTTGAAAAAGGGCTTTTGAAACTTCAACCCTTTCATGCCTTGCTTGCTCTTGATAGAGCATTTTAAGGTGTTCGATCATATCGAACGCTGCCATGTTCTCATGTTGCTTTTGAAATTCTGAGTTCATGGTAGCTAGCATGACACAAGCAGTTTCATTAGCATCTTCGACATGCTTCTTATAAGCATCTCTTTCTGCCTTAGGTACAGAACTAGGAGGTTCCTCTTCAGGAACAGGTTTCTCCAAGACATACAGCTTTTTATCATGTTTGAGGATAATCCTCAGGTTTCGGTGCCAATCTAGAAAATTTGTCCTAGACAATTTCTCCTTGCCAAGGATTGATCGCAAGATGTTGTTAGAGGTGTTTGTTGTCATGGTAATCTACATAAGGATTAATGAAAATATAAGTATCATTGACATATTTAATTAGGCCTTTAATTAAATATGCTTCCATTATTTTACTAAAAACAAATGACCCTCATCATCTGATTCGGAAAATCCCGTTGGAAGATTTTCTAGTGGGTCGAGATCCATATTTCACTTCGTTCTAAGTCCGCGTAGGCGGATTACACAAAACTAGGTTATTTAGGTAGGAACTCCTTCCAATTGTATCTCATACAACTCTCGAAAATTTCAGTTGGGTGAATAACTCCTTATTCCAATCCATCATATGGATCATTCCTAACTCTTGCTTCTAGACATATATAATATTATTATAATTAAGTTTGACCCATCGTTTTAGCAGTTGGATATTACAATTATCCCATCGCACCTTACTAATACAGAACATGTACCTCGCGTAGGCGAAACCTACATTGTCCGATACTAGTCTTGATGAGTGCTAAAACTTGGAAAGCAAACATATATAATATTATTATAATTTGTTTAGTTAAGTTTGACCCATTGTTTTAACAGGTGGATATTACAATTATCCCATCGCACCTTACTAATATAGAACATGCACCTCGCGTAGGCGAAATCTACATTATCCGATACTAGTCTTGATGAGTGTTAAAACTTGGAAAGCATAAACTTAATATTTAATTTGAGGGAATTGCAATTTTTCTGATCTCACCGACTTATTTATCATATAAATCATCTCTCACATCCAACAACATACATTCACATGCATCAACATGCATACATACATAATGAAACAATTATGGCCCCTAATGCAATTGTTCTCCCAAGCCAATGAGAGAACCTAAGCTAACCTAACAACGATCTAAGCTTCTCCAAGCAAGATCTTCAAGGTTGTCCTCCTTTGGCACTGACTTCTTTGCTTTCTTCACACCATTACATTACATAAAAGAAACTCGTTTTACATACGAGGGAGTGAGATGAGAAAAGAAGTTACATTTGGGAGATAAAGAGAGAGGCACGACACGCAGGTCGTATTTAAAAACACAAAACAAAATAAAGGAAAACTAAGGCCATAACCGATCACCACAAGACAATAATAAACACATTATTATTATTATTATCAATTTTGATTCTTTTAATCAATTAAAACCAAATTAAATCTCGACGACCGATCACATTACGCAGAGTTAGCCGAACGGGTGAATTTTTCCTTGCGTTAACCGGTTAACCATATGCGTTAACCGGTTAACACTGTTTGAAATCTATTCAAAAAATTGCTTTCTGCCTTGCGTTAACCGGTTAACCAAATGCGTTAACCGGTTAACACTGTTTGAAAATCTCTTGGAAAACTATTTTCCGTCTTGCGTTAACCGGTTAACCAAAAGCGTTAACCGTTTAACACTGTTTGAAAAACTCAAAATTTTTATTTCGTATTGTGTTAACCGGTTAACCATACGCGTTAACCGGTTAACATTGTTCCAAAAAGTGTTTAGAAAGCACAACTCTTGTGCAGTCATAACCCCAATCGCATAACTCTCTGACAACACAACCCTTGTGCCGTCACTAACCCTGATGCACCAATTTCAGACCGTCAAACACATATCGATTGTTAATTCAGTATGATTGATCAACACGTCATTACTTCACCATACTAATGTCGGATCAAGAAACAAACGACCATTGATCGCTCAAAGGAAAACAATCATTGAGTGTTTGAATGAACGAAACAAGAATACTATATCATATATAATGTATTTTGCATCAGGATTACATATATATCATATATATATATATATAACTTGATCGATCTCAATTTAATCTTTGATTCATTCTGTCTTTAATCATATTATTACAGAACAAAAACAGTTATCAGATTCATGGTTTCGTAACCAGGCTTTGATACCACTGAAGGAGAATTGCCATCCAAGGCGCAGCGGAATTTAAAAAATTTTCCATTTAGTGATCCTTAGGAATGGGCATGATCAGTGATAGAATCGTTACCTCTTGTGGCGATCACGAACGTTGAACGATGACAACGTCTCTACTCAGTCCACACGAACGGATTCCTTCAATCTCAGTGCTAGCTGCCACGAATGAAGGCTTTGAGTGAGAGAGAGAGAGAGAAACGAAATTGCAAGCAAGAGTGATAATGCTTCTACCCAAGGGTTCTATTTATAGAACCACTTGTGTGGGCTTCAAGCTAAAAGGCCATTTAAGTGTATTTTGGCCCATATCTTATAATATGCCTAAAATCACTTAAGCGTGTGGTACCTTACCATATTTCGTATTCCATTTATGTGCACCGTACCCTACGGTGTTCCTTAGTTACTCTATCTCTCATCAATCCGTCCTTTGTGTGTGACCCTATAGGTTTTCGCGGCGTTGGCAATTATATTAAATCACGTACTTAATATAATAAATAGTGAGCGGTATCTAGCAACACATCACTGCTACCCAAGACACGAAAATGTCATGTGATCTGACAAGTCCTTCTGTGATAATGATTATGTGTATAATTAACCTTTTGCCCTTATGTCTATATTGAACACAAGGGATAGACCGTGTCATCCTTGTCCAGTTCAATATTGGGCCCATAGACATTTATCCTGTTACGCAGGATGGGCAAATTCCATTTAGGTCACTCATGTTCCTCAGCATGCTTTGTGGGGTACCCATCAACTCTCTTTATGGTTATCCAGTTACGGACAATGTTGGATTAGCAATAAAGCACTTGACTCTACATCTAGGGTCCATAGTGGTTTCAGGTTGAAGGGTGGTATACACCATTATCACCATGAGAATAACTTATGACACTTTGCATAACTTTCTATATAGTATTCTCATAGCGGGTCAATCCGGTATAAATATTACTCTTAATATTCATACTTATGTTTAAGACTTGATAACTCTTTATCCATGATCCATGAGATGTGATCATCAGTCTACAAACATAATAGTCTTAATGCTTTAATGTTATCCCACTTCACAATAAAGCTCGACTACGGATACTTCAAGAATAGTGTCCTTATGTTTAATGTGATCTCACAATTAAGTCATACTTGATACATTAAACGGACTAGCTATTCTAGGGACTTTATTAGACAAACATAATAAAGAAAAAAAGCCTTTTATAATTAATAAATAATTCGATACAAGTACCAAAAGTATTGGCCTTTAGGGCTTACACCAACAGTTAAAAGGTCTTTTCTATTAAGAGGGTAAAGATCCCCAACATTTAAAGCAGAAGATTGTGCATGCTTGGCATAATGTGCATAGGAAGGGAAGATCCGAGCTTGGTCCACGCAATTGTGTAGCTTTGGAAGCTTACACTCTTTGGGTGAGGATGAGAGCTATGGAGTTAAAGATGCCTTATCCTTATGAAATACCTATGTCTATGGTTGTGGTTGAGCCATTAACTCTCCCTAACCAAGATGTAGAGGAGTTGGAAGACGCGCTTATCAAGATGAAGTAAGAGAAGGATATGTGGGAAGAGCATTTCGGTGCTTTGAGCAAGAAGCATGAAGAGTTGCAGTTGGAGTCTAAGGACAAAGATGCACTGATTGAGCTACTTGAAGATCGAGTGACGAAGAGACAGAGAGAGCCAGAGGTTTCATCTTCTAGCATGCCTCAGCCTTCCGTTGTTTAGAAGAAGATTGTTAACCAGCTTGTCCTCGAGAAGACTCAGATGAAGGCTTCTTTTGAGACCGAGATCCGTCGCATTCGAAGGAAGTATGCGCCTTCAGCCAGATCTGCCGACATTGTTGTTAGGGATCCTTAGGATGACTAGTCTCCTTTTCTCTTGTATCTTTTTATTTTGGTTTCTAAAATTGTACTCACTGTAATCCTTCCAATTTATATAAATAAAAAGAGATTTTTGGTCATATCAAATTGTTTCAATTTCCATTTAAATATTATATATTTGCAAATGATATAGTAAATTCCTTGGAAATAAAAAAATATATCATGCATTGCATTTCATGCATCATTTGCATAAGCAGGTTTTTGACAGGTGTCTGATTGATGTTCTTCTGTGCTTTAGCCAAGCTGACTCACCCGTATAACACCAGAGCCAATCATCAAAAAATCATGGAACATCTAGAGCAAGAGAACCGAGATTTGAAAGAGGAGATTGCCCGACTGACTGCCATGATAGAGTCAGTTCTTGCTGCTCAGAGTCAAGCTTCTCCAACGCCTACAACTCCTCCCACGAGGACATTTATCTCAGAAGTGGTTACCTCTATCGTGCCTGCTGCCACCGCCCACTTCGCGCCGAACTTGCCTGCCGGATTCTCGTGGGGAATACCGCCGAACTTTGTGCCAGAAGGCTTTGCGCCTACCTTTGCTTCCATGCCGACATCTATCCCGGTCATGTTCGTGCCACCTCCTGTTGTGCACACCTTACCTCATGTAGAGGATACCATTTATCATTCCGAGCCGTCTGAGGGTCTGGATGTTTATGAGAAGATGGACGAAATGAAAGACCAATTTCTTGAGCTACGCAAGGAATTGAAAACACTGAGAGGTAAAGATCTATTTGGGAAGAGTGCTGCTGAATTGTGTTTGGTACCCAATGTGAAAATCCCAGTGATATTCAAAGTGCCTGACTTTGAAAAATATAAGGGGAACTCTTGTCCGCTCAGTCATCTTGTGATGTATGCTCACAAGATGTCTACATAAACCGACAATGATCAATTGCTTATTCACTACTTCCAGGATAGCCTGACTGGTGTTGCACTCCGTTGGTATGTGGGGTTGGATAGTGCAAGCATCCACACTTTTAATGACTTGGGAGAGGCTTTTGTGAAGCAATACAAGTATAATGTGGACATGGCGCCGGATAGAGACCAGTTGAGGTCTATGTCTTAGAAAGACAAAGAGACATTCAAGGAGTACGCGTAGAGATGGAGGGAGTTGGCTGCCCAGATCACTCCTCCTTTGGAGGAGAAAGAGATGAAAAAAATCTTCTTGAAAACCCTGAGTTCATTTTATTATGAACGCATGATCGCCAATGCCCCCAGTGATTTTACCGAAATGGTAAATATAGGGATGAGACTTGAAGAGGGGGTCCATGAAGGACGTTTGTCAAGAGATGAGGCGTCAACAAGCAAGAGGTATGGGAGTAGTTTCAGCAAGAAGAAGGATAATGAGACAAATGCAATTTCCAGTGGGAAGCAGAGGAGGCCTCAGATTAGAAGAAATCCACTACCCCGTCAACATCACCATCATCAAGTATCTTCCGTTATTCTAGTATTTTCTAATCAACAAACAACACCCATTCAACAACAACAAAATCAACGTCAACAACAACAACCGCAACAAAGAACGAACACCTACAACAACAACAATACCAACAACAATCATCAACAATAGAATTTCGAGAGGAAGAAGGTCTCTTTTGACCCAATTCCTATGTCATATGCAGAGCTGTATCCGTCTCTAGTTCTCAAGAACTTGATTCAACTGAGGAACCCACCGCAGATCCCAGAACCACTTCCTTGGTGGTATAAACCTGAGCTTCGTTGTGCTTTTCATCAGTGTGCACCCGGACATGATATTGAAAACTGTTATCCATTGAAATATGAGGTGAAAAAGCTTATGAAGAGTGGTATGGTGTCCTTTGAGGACCGCGCACCAAATGTGAAAGCTAATCCTTTTCCCGCTTATGGGAACTCTTCAGTGAATATGGTGGATGGCTGTCCTGGTAAATTCAAGGTTTTTGATGTCCGGTTTATCCGAAGATCTTAGGTGCTAATGCATAAAGATATTTGTTTGGTGAGTGACTGTGAACATGACCATGATGGTTGTGTTGTTTGTAGCGTAAACCCAAGAGGGTGTGATGTAGTGAAAAGGGACATCCAACGTTTGATGGATGAAGGCATGATCCAGATTGTTCAATCCCGTCATGTAGATGACGACGTCAATGTCATAGTTCCCGTTTTCAAGCAACAAGAGAGGTTGATAATCCATAATAATAGCAGCAACAACAGTAACGTCGGTCAAAGATCAGTTTCGTCGTTGGTAATACGGTTAGTGGGCCCAGTCTCACATTCATCTGATAAGGCTGTACCGTACTAGTACAATGCTACAATGATAAATAATGGTCAAGAGGTCCCGCTACCTACGACCAATTCAATGGTGAGCATTGTCGATGTTACGAAGGTAACCCACAATGGTCGAGTGTTTGGGCCAGTTGTCCTAGAAAGTAAAGAAGAATTGATTGTTGGTAAGAAACTGGAGGTACCTAATGTAGATCTAGTTAGTTGTTCGAAGGATAAGTCTAGTGAATCCAGCAACTTGAAAGCCAACGATGATGATGAGGTACTCCGATTGATTAAAAGGAGTGAATTTAATGTGGTTGAGCAGTTGCTCCAGACTCCCTCAAAGATTTTCGTGTTGTCTCTGCTTATGAATTCTGAAGCGCATCGAGAAGCACTACAAAGAGTTCTTGAACAAGCATATGTAGAGAAGGATGTTACTATGGATCAATTTGATCACATTGTGGCTAACATCACTTCATGTAATAATTTGAGCTTTTGTGACGAAGAACTCCCTGAGGAGGGAAGAAATCATAATCTGGCTTTGCGTATTTCAATGAACTGTAAGGAAGATGCTTTGTCAAATGTGCTTGTTGACACTGGTTCGTCACTCAATGTGCTTCCGAAGTCAACTTTGTCAAAGTTATCTTACCAAGGAGCGCCCATGAGGTATAGTGGTGTGATTGTTAAAGCCTTCGATGGCTCGCGCAAAATGGTTATTGGTGAAGTGGACCTTCCAGTTAAGATAGGTCCGAGTGATTTTCATATTACTTTTCAAGTAATGGATATCCATCCGGTCTACAGTTGCTTATTGGGAAGGCCATGGATTCATGAGGTAGGGGCTGTTACTTCCACTTTGCACCAGAAGCTCAAATTTGTCAAGAATGGCAAGCTAGTGATTGTGGGAGGAGTGAAAGCGCTGTTGGTTAGCCATTTGTCATCTTTCTCGTATGTAAAAGCTGAGGATGAGGTTGGAACTCCGTTTCAAGATTTGTCTATTGCTTCTGAGAGGAGAGTTGGGGCACCTATGTCCTCATTGAAAGATGCTCAGAAGATTGTTGAAGAAGGTCCCGTTGATCAGTGGGGGCGCATGGTAGAGGTCTCCGATAACAAAGGCAAAACTGGTTTGGGGTTTCAGAGAGGCTCATCAGCTGTTAGATCTAAAGATATGCAACTCAGCTTCTGTAGCGAGGGTTCATTCATGGCAATGAATAACACTTAGCTGTTGTGCTAGAGGATAGCGAAGAGGAAGACTGCACCAACTTTGTAACGCATGGAAGCACATGCAACAATTGGACTGCCGTTGATATTCCTGTTATTTTGCATCGATTTAAGTAATTGCTGTTATATTTTAAAAATCCTTCTCCTATGCCTAAGGGAGAAGTGAACATTGTTTGGGCATTTTAAATTGATCATTAATAAAATTAATTCTATTTATCCACATCTTTGATGTTTGTTTTCACTTTTTGCTTTATTCTGAAAATGGTAATCACAAAAAACATAAATAAACGATATAATTGTCCATATACATACTATTTGGTCATAAATTCACTTCTCTAAAATCAAAATATCAAATCATTATGCAGGTTGGTTCCTAACCCCTTTGAATACAATGATCCTTCTCCTTCTCCAAATTTTGAATTCCTTGTGTTTGAGACCGAGGAGGAAAGTGATGTAGAAGTGAGTGATGAATTGTCTCGTCTTCTTGAGCAAGATGAAAAGATTATTCAGACGTTTGAAGAGCAGATTAAGCTAGTCAACTTGGGTTCCGAGGATGATGTGAAGGAAGTCAAGATTGGGTCTCGACTGTGTCCAGATGCTAAGAAGGGGTTGATTGATCTTCTTCGAGTATTCAGATGTGTTTGCTTGGTCCTATCAAGACATGCCTGGGTTAGATTCTGAGATTGTGGAGCATAGATTGTCGTTGAAGCCAGAATGCCCGCCAGTCAAGCAGAAGTTGAGAAGAACGCATCCAGATATGGCTGTGAAGATCAAAGAGGAAGTGCATAAGCAGATGGATGTCGGTTTCCTTGT
Source organism: Lathyrus oleraceus (assembly GCF_024323335.1). Taxonomy (NCBI): domain Eukaryota; kingdom Viridiplantae; phylum Streptophyta; class Magnoliopsida; order Fabales; family Fabaceae; genus Lathyrus; species Lathyrus oleraceus. The sequence continues at coordinate 158,392,769 of NC_066579.1, read as the reverse complement.
AACTGCTGAATATCCGCAGTGGGTGGCCAATATTGTGCCTGTGCCGAAGAAACATGGAAAAGTACGCATGTGTGTTGACTATAGATATTTGAATAAAGCCAGTCCGAAAGATGATTTCCCTCTGTCACACATTGATATGTTGGTAGACAATACTGCTAAATTCAAAGTCTTTTCGTTTATGGATGGATTTTCCGGATATAATTAGATCAAGATGGCACCCGAGGATATGGAGAAGACCACATTCATTACACCCTGAGGAACATTCTATTATAGAGTGATGCCTTTCGGTTTAAAGAATGCTGGTGCAACTTACCAAAGAGCAATGACTACTCTTTTTCATGATATGATGCATAAAGAGATTGAAGTTTATGTCGATGACATGATTGCTAAATCAATTGATGAAGAGGAACATGTTGAGCATTTATTGAAGCTATTCCAGCGTTTAAGGAAGTATAAACTCTGCTTGAATCCCAATAAGTGTACTTTTGGTGTTCATTCTAGTAAGTTGTTGGGCTTTATTGTCAGTGAGAAAGGTATTGAAGTTGATCCTGCCAAGGTCAAAGCAATACAAGAGATGCCTGCACCCAAAACTGAGAAGCAAGCCAGAGGTTTTCTCGGTCGCTTGAATTATATTTCCAGATTCATTTCCCATATGACTGCCACATGTGCGCCTATATTCAAGCTTCTTCGGAAAGATAAGTCTTGTGATTGGACCGAAGACTGCCAGAAAGCATTTGACAGTATCAAGGAATATTTGCTCGAGCCTCCTATTTTGTCTCCACCTGTTGAAGGAAGACCGTGGATCATGTATTTGATTGTGCTCGAAGATAGCATGGGTTGTGTTCTTGGTCAGCAAGATGAGTCTGGGAAGAAAGAATTTGCAATTTACTACCTCAGTAAGAAGTTCACCAACTGTGAGACTCGGTATTCAATGCTTGAGAAGACTTGTTGCGCATTGGCTTGGGCTGCTAAACGTCTGCGCCAATATATGTTGAATCATACTACTTGGTTGATATCCAAAATGGATCCAATCAAGTATATATTTGAGAAGCCTGCTTTAACTGGGAGAATTTCCCGTTGGCAGATGTTGTTATCAGAGTATGATATCAATACCGATCTCAGAAAGCGATCAAAGGTAGTATCTTGGCTGATCATTTGGCTCACCAACCAATTGAAGATTACCAGTGAGTGCAGTATGATTTTCCCGATGAAGAGATTTTATACTTGAAAATGAAAGATTGTGATGAACCATTGCTTGAAGAAGGGCCAGAACTTGGTTACCGTTGACGCATGGTGTTTAATGGAGCTGTTAATCAATATGGAAACGGCATTGGGGCAGTGATTATTACTCCTCAAGGCACGCATCTACCATTTACAGCTAGATTGACTTTCAAGTGTACAAACAACATGGAAGAATATGAAGCTTGCATTATGGGGCTTGAAGAAGCCATGAATCTCAGAATCAAGTATTTGGATGTCTTCGGTGATTCGGCTTTGGTTGTAATCAGATCAAAGGAGAATGGGAGACAAATCAACCCGGTTTGATACCATATAGAGATTATGCGAGGAGGATTTCAACTTTCTTTACAAAGGTTGAATTTCATCGTATCCCTCGAGATGAGAACCGGATGGCAGATGCTCTTGCAACGTTGGCATCAATGATTATAGTGAAGTATTGGAATGAAGTTCCTAATTTATCTGTGATGCGTCTTGATAGGCCAGCTCATGTGTTTTCTGTAGAAGAGATCAAAGACGAGAAGTTTTGGTATTATGACATCAAATGTTTCCTCCAAAGTCAGATTTACCCGCCTGGGGCATATTTGAAAGATAAGAAGACTTTGAGAAGATTAGCCGAAATTTTTTACTTGAATGGTGATATACTGTACAAGAGAAACTTCGACATGGTTTTTCTCAGATGCGTGGATAGATACGAAGCAAACTTGTTGATGACTGAAGTGGATGAAGGTTCCTTTGGTACTCATTCCAATGGACATGCAATGGCGAAGAAGATGTTGCGAGCAGGTTACTATTGGCTGACAATGGAATCTGACTGTTGCAAGTTTGTGAAGAAATGCCACAAGTGTCAAATTTATTTTGATAAGATTCATGTTCCTCCGACACTTTTGAATGTTATCTCTTCCCCATGGCCCTTCTCCATGTGGGGAATTGATATGATTGGGATGATTGAGCCCAAAGCTTTGAATGGACATCGTTTCATTCTAGCGGCAATTGATTACTTCACCAAGTGGGTTGAAGCGGCATCGTATGCAAATGTAACCAAGCAACTTGTTGTTAGGTTTATCAAGAATCATATCATATGCCGTTATGGTGTGCCAAGTAAGATCATTACTGATAATGGATCGAACTTGAATCACAATATGGTGGAAACGCTTTGTAAAGACTTCAAGATTGCACATCATAATTCTTCTCCTTATAGACCCAAGATGAATGGGGCTGTTAAAGCTGCTAATAAGTACATCAAGAAGATTATCCAGAAGATGGTTGTTACGTACAAAGGTTGGCATGATATGCTGCCATTTACCTTGCATGGCTATCGTACATCCGTCCGTACTTCAACAGGGGCAACCCCTTTCTCTCTTGTATATGGTATGGAAGCAGTGCTCCCTGTAGAGGTTGAGATTCCTTCATTGCGTGTGCTCATGGAAGCCAAGTTAACTGAGACTGAATGGTGTCAGACCAGGTTTGACCAGTTGAATTTGATTGAAGAGAAGAGATTGACTGCCATGTGTCATGGTCAGTTATATCAGCAGAGAATGAAGAAAGCTTTTGATAAGAAGGTCAAACCTCGAGTGTTCAGAGAAGGTGACCTTGTGCTCAAGAAGATTTTATCGTTCAAGCCAGATTTCATAGGAAAATGGACTCCCAATTATGAAGGCACATATGTTGTTAAGAAAGCCTTTTCAGGCGGTGCATTGATTCTTACAACTATGGATGGTGAAGAGTTCACTCGTCCTGTGAACGCAGATGCAGTCATGAAATACTTCGCCTAAAAAAAATAAAAAAAGAACAACTCGCTAAGTTGAAAAATCCGAAAGGGCAATCCAAGCAAAAATTAGAGACATAAAACATTGAAGTCCTACCAATGTAGGCAAGAAGACTGAATTGCTTTGAGGTCAAATCGAAGCAACTCAGTTCATGTACCTCAATTTTCAATTCCACATATCTCTCAATATACTTGGAATTGGAATGAATGGAGGTCAGATTCGAGCTCAGTGCCATTTTTTCTTTCAGATCATGTCCTTGTTTCTCTTTTTGGTGATGGTTCATCTTGACCAGTCCGGTGAGGACCACCGGAGAAGATGACTGGAGCTCTGGCTCCGGCGATGACTTGGCAAGGCTGTGAACCATAGGATCCATGTATCACGTTTTAATCCTGAGCGTTTGTTTTAATTACCATGTGTACAACGCAGTTGACTAAGGTACATGTGGAACGCGCGCTTTGGATCATCAGATATGCCACCTCAATTAATGAGGGAGATCTGATGGTCCATGTAATTTAGAATTTCTGAAATTTTATTTTAATTGCATTTTATTCAATAATTCATATTAAATTTAATATTGATCCAAAAAATATGGGACTTTCACCAAAAAAATTCAAATATTTTTCTCTTTCATATTCTGAATTAAAATTATTTTTTGGATCATTATTAATATTTTTCATGAATTAATTGATTTTGCATTTGTTTTTAATTATTTAAAAATATTTTTAAATGTCCAAAAATTATGAATTTTTTTCTCCAAGGTCCTTTGACCTTGTTCGACCTATGATAAATCTCATGGCCATTTCTTTGGTGTTTTGATGAGATTTTAGGATTTGGACAAAACATATTTGAATTAAATGCACTATTTTATTATTTTTAATTGAATAAATGCCAATTAAATTTTGTTGACCATTTGTATTGACTTATTTGAGTTTGCTTGTTTGTTGTTGGGCATTGGTCAAGGTTGATTTGACTTTGTCAAGTTAATATCATTGGATTTAGAGGATTGATGGAATGTGTATTCCATCTCCCAAAATGAATGAATGATATTAATTTAATAAAAGTCCTCCTTTGACCAATTTGTGATCTCATTTATCCCATCCCCACTTCATCTCATTCCTCTTCTTCATTCATTTCCATTTGGCCTATGACATCTCAAAGTCCTAATGCTAGTTGATTGAAAAATTGACATGAGTATGGATGAGATTAGGCCACACCCTTTGCATATTCTTTTTGTGTGTGGTATGTTTAATGAGCATAGTTCTTAATACTATGTCTCCAACATGCATTAACACCAAAAGTTTATTGCTCGATCTCAAATAGTTATGACTTCTACATAAGTCCAATTACGATTGCTTAACCTAGCGCTAAATTTGTGACATAAAAGGCATAAACATTCTAGTTAGTGAGATTGTAAGTCTCCCCTCTTTCATGGTATTGTGTGGAAACTTGGACTTCTTTCCTTCCTTTGGAAGATGTTTTGGTTCAGGGATCCATGCTTGTGATAAGTGGGTTGAGTGTTCTCCAAAGGATGTCTTGAAATGAAAAGCAAATAAAACTAACTTCTAACTTACTAACCATTAACTTTTAATTTCAAGCTTTTACTTTAATGCAATTTATTTTTAGCATTTTATATCATTTGCCATTATACATATCATTCTAATTGTTCATGTAAATGTAATTTTCACTTTGTCCATTTGGATCATATTGTGTGATATATTTTGTTTGTATATACTTTGCTTGTTTGTGTGGTCTTTGACCATTAATGTACATAATAAAAACAAAAACCCTAAAAAACGTTTGAGTGGACTGTTGGTTTAATCTTGAGCAAAGGATTTAGAATCTATGCAACCTCCCTAAGTTAGTGGACTTGGCCAATGCCAACTTATTGAAGAACCAAGTGCTTGCAATTTGAAACTTCATCTGATGCATCTTTGAAGACCTCTCTAGATTCATCTGCAACATGATCATTGTGAAGCTGATATTTTGAACCTGTGACTTGTGGAATTCATCTGTTACATGGGTTATTTCGAAGAAGATCATGGAATGGATAAGCTTGAATGTGGCCATCTTTATTTGATGCCTTTCTCTTCAAGATAATATAATTTTGCATTTGTGTGTTGCTTGATTCTAAAATTCCAAGGGAATTCTGGGTTTCTATTGACATACTTGTCTATTGGATTGCTACCTACTTGGTCATATCTTTTCAACTCTAAACTTTTAATTTTTGTGCATAGGATAGTCTCTTCATCTTCTCCCCATTTCTTTAATTTCAAAATATCTCCCTCCATTTTCAAAATCGTTTTTGTGTGAACCATTTTTGTTCTAAACTTTGACCACTTTTGCAAGGATAGAAATTTTGTCGTTATGCCATTGCATTTTCAAAATTCTTTTCTTAAATCAAACTTGTAAATAGACTTAACTATACTTGACTTAAACTTTCAAAAAGCCAAAAAGAACTTACTCATTCAAATCATTTTAGGCCTTAGTGCCTTTCAAACCTAATTTTATTAAAATCAATGCACCCATTTTAAAATTTGTAGCACGAACTACGGGGTTTTGATCCCTCATTTTTATGTTGGTACGTAGGCACAAGACCGAAGGTCTTGCAAACACAAAAATATAATTAATGAATTCTTTTCTCATCCCCCCATTATATTTGTTTGTAAACATCACTTTGTTCAAAATACATATGTGTAGCGGGGTATTCGTTACCTTTAGATTTATTGATTAAATCAAAAGTAAATCATACAATTCGAGTTGCCACCACACTTCTATTTATCCAAAGGAAAGGTTAGAAAGCAAATAAAAACTGAGAAGTTTTATCAAATCAAAAACTAATAAAAATGTCAGAGATATGGGTAAGGGGGTTGGTTATGCAATGGGGAGGTTTTAAGCACCCAAAACATCCTTAGTACTCTAAGGGAGCCCTTTTTACAAGTGTTGTATGGTGGGTTGGTATTTGTGAAAATATTTGTGCAAACATGATTGGGGAGATGAGAAAAGAATATACAATATTTACAATTTTTTTGTTTGAATGGATGAACCCATTGCCTACGTACCATCACAAAGGTAGGACCAAAACCTCGTAGTTCGGGGTAAAAATCTCAAAATAAGTTGGTGAATTGATTGGTCAAAAGCCTTAAGGTCTTTTGTTATCAAAGGGAGAAAACTCAACCTAAAACCACAATCCACCATGTGAGGAGAGCTTTAACATACTAGTGAGGGATCCACCCTATAATAAGTATGGAAGACTTATAGTCCAATCACTAAGCATAAGGTGAAGTTTACATCAACCACTATGATAACTCAAACCTAATAGCTAATGTTTATGAAAAGCTTTTCACAAAAAGTGGTCATTGGAACCACAAAAAGGATTTGAAATGAGTTGGATTTACCAATTAGAAGTATTCACAAAATGAAGTCAAAGTTGACTTAAGATTCAATTCAAAATAAGTATTATGAAAAGAGTTTTAAAAATCAAAGGCATAGTACCTAGGTTTCTAATTTTTTAAAACAATGTCAATGTCTGCACAAAATAAGTTTGGCTTGGGTTAGAGTAGTGAGAAGAAGAGAAGGGCTAGGTCCTAAACATGCAAAGATGAGGGAAGAGAAATAAAACCCTTAGAGTTCCTTTCTTGAGATCCTAAAGATGATCCAAGTTGCTCCTTTCCTTTGGACTTAGCGAGCAATAGGCAATTAACTCAAGCAATCAAGCAAATGTTCAATCAAGCTCCTAGGATCTTCCAAATAGACTTGTCTCTTTCAATTTAGATACTCATGACAATGGTCCTTCTAATTAGCTCAAGTTTGGTATCCCTATCACACAAGAACAAACAAATCAAAAAGTTCCACAATGCAATAATAAGAATGGACAAGAGTGAGTTTAGAATAAGGTCCTTTCAATTCAACTTCAAGATTAAGCATTCTAAAGGCATGAGGCCTAGTTGCTCTTGAAACTCCATTTAGCATAGGTAAGGTCTTAATTCTAAGTCCTTTCTCCTTTTTACATTGGGTTCACACAAACAAAAACGAAACAAGCACAAGGCAACAATATATACACAATAATGTGCTCAAGTGAGCAAAAGGCAAATTGCATTAACATAAACATGTGCTCAAATGAGCAAATGGAAAAAGACAATATGAATAAATGAGCATGAAATTAAATTGCATTAAAGTAAATTGCAAGAATTAAATGCTTGAATTAAATGTTAGTAATTAGTAGTTAGTGTTAGTGTGCCATAAGGTAATTTAGCGCTATGTTAAGCAATCGTAAGTGGACTAATGTAGTAGTCACACCTATCTGAGGCCAGTCAATAAAACTATAGGCAAATAAACACAAGTTAGAGATCATGACTAGTAAGCGAAGCTTCCTACAACTTGCCATGCCAAAAGAAAAGAAGAATGACCTTGTATGGATTGTTAGGTTTTTTGCTTGACCAAGAAGCAACCTATCTTGGACACAAAGCAATTCAGTTGATCTTTGATCAAGATGAATTTGATTTGGATCAAAGAAGGTTAAGCCTCTCATATGTCAATGCTAACCACAAATCATTAACTCATTGGTCAAAAGAAAAAGAAGAAGATGAAGATGGAAATGAAATGTACAAAATTGAAATTCAAAAGACATAACCAATACACATTGATCAAACATGAATGGAATCAACATCAATCAATGGTAAACAGAAGTGAAATGAAGCTTAGAAGTCAAGAAATAACAAAAATATTTTTGGTATTTTTTGGAATTAAAATAATACATGAAATACAATGAACAAATAAAAGTCAAACTTCAAATCCAATTCAAATCAACTTGGATAAGTCAATTGGATCATCATAAGTCTAACAAGGTCAAACAAGGTTTGACAAATTTTCTCAATATTTTTTGAAAACAGAAACTAATTTTAAACAATTAAAAGTGAAGAAAAATAACATAATTGGACTAAAATCTCAAATAAATCCCAAATCAATTAAGAAATTGATGAGAATATTTTTCATAGATTCATCATCCTCCAAAGATGTTAAGAAAATATTTTTGGCATTTTTGAATATCAAAAAGTATTTTAAATGAATTAAAATCAACCAGAAATGAAACAATTCACAAAAAATATTAAATGGAATCAGAAAAATAATTAAAAATCATTTTATGAAACTAGAGTTTAAGAGAAATTTTTTGCAATTGGTCCCATATTTTTGTGATTCCAAATAAAGAAGTTATGAATTTTTAAAATAAAATGGAATAAAAGAAATTAAAACAGAAATTAATAAAAGAGAAAAATCCTGAGGCGTCAGATCATAGCTCGTTAATTGACGTGGCTCTTTAGACATCCAGGAAGCGCGCGCGTATGGTGAGTGTTAGTCAACAGCGTGACATCATGCATTAAAATAAGTCATAACATTCAACAGCCAAGATTATATCTGGAGATCATCATCCAAGGGCCAAGGTTTGGACGCGTGGGGACGGTGGTGGAAACCACCGTCTTCTCCGGTGAGAAGCCATAATCCGGCCACCAGTTGCAGGTTTTCAAACCTCAACCATAGCACGCGATCCATATACCATTCGAAAGTTGGGGTGATGTACATCACCCCTGTGACCTTAATTTTTTCTCAAGACTCTTATAGAAGAAGAAATCTGAGATGGAAAAACAAGGTACTCAATCTGAACTTAACCAATTCTCAAAATTAAAACCACATATCAATTGTCTCTCACATTAGGACTTCAGAGATGCCAACCAAACCAAGCAATGCACAATAATAAGAGAGGTTCGAATGGAAACAGTTATGGTGAAAACCTTTGAAGTGCAACTTTTAAGAGCTTGATCCAATCCAATCCTCGAGTGCAGCTTGATCTTGAAGTAACAATGAAGCAAGGCTAAGGAATTAGAAGCTGAAGATCAACCAGAGAAGTTGAAATTCAAGCTTGAAAAGTGAAGAAAAAATTCAGAATTCCTTTAATGGAGGATTGGGGAATCAATTGAGCAGAGCTTCAGGCGCCTTCAGGTTGAGAAATGAGCAAGGCGAGGCATTCTATTTATAGCCACAACTGATGCAAGGCATGATCACACTCGTGTGTGTATGAACTTGGGTCCTCAATCAATGGTCCTGTACAGGCGCATGTGGGGTCCAAAAGCAATTGCAATTGAGTGTTGAACACTAATGAATGAAGGTTGGACGTGCAGATGGCAATGCATTAGCTTGTGCATGGAAATTTAACATGTTATGCATAATTGATCACAAAACTTCACCTCTTCGAAAATGCCAATTGGAAAATCCAAACATAAGCATGTGGGTAATGGTTGGAAAGGTCTTGACATAAGGAACAAATGTTATGTTTAACAAAAATTCATTTGGAGTTTGGAAAATATTGAAAACTAGCCATGAAGTTCAAGGTACAAAACATGTATTTGAGAATTTTGCCAAAATGGACACCCTTCAAGCCCTTCTGTTTCAATGATTCAAGCCTAAAATGACAAAACCTCCAACATAAATGTTGTAGATATTTTCAAGAAAATCAATTTGGACTTAAATTTTACATCATTTGGATTTTTTATGAGAACGTTATGGGCACTTGAAGTTGGACTTTTTCACATTTCAATGGCTTTGGTCCAAAGTGACCTATAATGTTTTGTATTATCATATGTGTTTATTTTAGGATTATGAAATTTTATTTAACATAACAATTGAATTAGACATCTTAAAATTTCCAATGAACTTGTTACCACCTCAAAATCATAAAAAATGAAGGAGTTAGGTCCTTGGGAAGTTGACCCAAAATTAGGGTTTCAATCAAAATGACCTATAATGTTTTGAAATGAAGGATGACCTTCCAAGTTTCAAATGGATTTTGGATGAACATGAAAGTTGTTCATATGGTTTTTAATAACATGTTTTCTCTTGGGTTCATCTTCATTTGACAAACACATCAAACGTTATGTCTCAGTGGATTTCAAAATAGTTAGATGATTTGACTGATCAACTTCTCAAAGCCAAACTTCAAATCTTGATGAATAAATGATTGAGGATACTCACATAAGCTCATATATGCATAAAATGATGAATGAAAGAACTTCCCTTGATTTCATTTGAATATAGGTTGAGGTTGCTTCATGAGCAAGGCACAATTAATGCAAAGTTGAATTAGGGTTTCCTTGGGAAGCAATCCTCAAGCCCTTTGGTTTATCTTGATCAAATTGACAAATTGAGATACTTGGGAGGCATATATGATGATTGATAGCTTTGTGAACCATTGTCATGCTTTCTTTCAACTTCATCTGGCCATTTCATTGAGCATAGGGGCCTCCTAGGAGCCTTGAATCACATGACTGCTTGAGCTTCAAAACAAAACAAGTTAGTGACATATTTTTGTGCTTTTGGTTAGTAAACAAAATAAGAAAAGCAATGATATATAATTCAAGCATGCTTGGTGGTCTCAAACTAACTCACGCAAGTCCCAACCCTAGGGTAAAGGAGCCAAGATGCTATGATCCTTGAGGCAAAATGCAAAGAGCAATGATATGATGCCATGAGGGATCTTAGGGTCAAAATTAGGGTCTTATAGATGCCCCTATTTAGGGTCTTACAGATGCCCCTATTTAGGGTCATTCTAGCCGGAGATATGAAGGTTAAAATCTTCGTCTCGACGAGGTAGAATGGGCTTAAATACTATCAAAGAGATGAATTTTGGTCCCTAAGAGACCTCATGATGCAAATGTATGCATTCAAAAGTAATGCTCTGTGGGGATATATATGTCCACAAAGGAAAAAGAAATCAGGAGAAACTGAAAATCCAAAGGAGTAATACACTCACTAGGGAGACGGAGACTCTGGGGGAATGAAGGGAGTAAAATGCGTGAGCAGGTCACGGCTTAAAACTTGCTGGGAGACACGAAGGGATTCCATGAAAATAAATCAATGGAAAGACTCGAGCTGACGCAAAGATGTATGTATTGGGGAATATGCCAATACAGCAAAACTATCCACAAAGGATACTTCGGATAAAAATCCGGACTCAGGCTGGGAATGTCCATAAAGGACTTAGTTTAGGAAAAAAGAGAGGTATTACCTGTTACTGGGTAGTAAACTCAAAGAGACATGTGATCAAAACACCGGTATAAGGGTGAAAGAACAACACGCTCGGGGAGAAAGAATATCTAAGACCGGTGTAAGGGTGAGAGATATCAATCATCCAAAACATCTGAGGAAGACCTAAAGGGTATGTTTCAACTCAGGAAAAAATCTGACTCCACAGGGGACAAAAAGTCATAATAGGGAGCAAAAGGAAGGAACACCAGGGATACCGGTTACTGAGCATATAATAGGTGACCAACCAGGCGTGAATTGGGGAATATTTCCAAGACACTCATCATCCGAAAGGAGGGCTGAAAAAATCAAACTCGATTACAGGATGGACATCCGATTCCATAAGGAAATACGAATCTTACTCAACTGGGGAAGACTAAGACTTCGACTGAAGAGCGCATGAGATATATTATCTATTACCGTCAAAGCGTAGATAATATACTCGCATGGAAGATTATCCACAACCGGTTACTGGGTTAATAAAGGATGAATCGACCAAAAAGAAAGGACATAGAGATACCGACTACTGGGTATAAAATGATGGCCAATCCAAAGGAGAAACGATCATTACCAAACAAGGGTAAATGAAAGATGATTCGCTGGGGATAAATTGCTTGATCAGAGCAATTATCCAAGAGATATATCACTGGTTACTGGGTGAAATACTCAAAAGAACGAAGGAATATCAATATCGAATATTGGATAAAGATAACCAACAAAGAGGGGATTACATCTACCAGGTACTGGGTAGAAAACCACAGAAGATAATACCCGTCATCGGTTAGGATGAACAAAATCAGGGATTAACTCTACAAGGAGACAAAATGGGGTTTACAACTATCAGTTACTGGGTAGAAACCACAGAAATAGGACTTACAACTACCGGTTACTGGGTAGAAGGCCACAACAATCACTGGGGAGAGAATGAGCAACTACTGTTTACTGAGCAATTGGTCACCTGAACCACAGGGAACTGCAGGGGAAATAACAAGAGGAGTCAATCTAGGAACAAACTAGAGAGACACAATGAAACAAGACTCAACCCAATGAGGATATAACTCAGGGGAGTAACTCCATCCCAATACATGTTTTGGGAGGAAACTGAAATAATAATCACCCACGAGGATATAACTCAGTGGGAAATATAGAAGGAAAGATAGACACTTTATGCCTACAGGGCTGACTCTAAATGGAGAGATCAGACATAAACACCTGCTTGGGGAAATATGTAACACAAATAGTAGGAGATAACAAGCAAAGATATATGGAAAAGAATGCAACATGAATATCTGAATGTTATGCTTATGCATGTATATGTGTGGTTTATGTATGATTAATGCTGACAAACAATCATATCTAACACAAACAGGTCCAAGAATCAATGGACAGACATCCGGTACAACATCTCAAAAGAGAAGAGCCAGGCCCACAGGAGTAAATCCAATCTGGTGGGGAGCCGCAAATACCAGGAAACACCAATCACAGCTGAGGATCGAGTAGAGTCACTGTCGGGGATCAAGACTACTGCTAGGGGAATAAGCAAGGTCGTCGGTGATCAGAGATCGCTGTTGGGGATCAGCCAAAGGACACAACTACCAAAGTTGAGGATATTCCAACAGTACGCAGAGATATGGATAAGATCAGATAGAAGAACTCTATTGGGGATCTTATCAGGGGATACGAAATTCTGTGGGGAGGAACCACCAAACAGAAACACATCAATCAAATATTCACTTCTAACCACTAAAGGAACATCTTTGTTACGGAGAAAGAACAAGATCACTCCATTAGGGAAGAAAACAACACATCCTCCTCAAAGTTCCAACGCCAAACTAGGATGAAGTAAAGTCTCAGCTGGGGAAGCTACAGAGTTACTGCCAATGAGCTCAACATGGATAAGATTCCATCGTAGAAGAAACTCTACTGGGGAGATTATCAGGGCAAGATATGGAACCCTGTAGGGAACAACCACTACACAAAAGTTTCAATAATCAACACATTTCCTCATATCTGCTGGAGAATCATCTCTGCCGAGGAGAAGGGAACCACTGCTCCGCTGGGGGGAAGGAAATAAACATCTTCAACACCAACCCTGCTAGGAGGAAGCTATCCAAGAACGAGGAAGCAAAAATATACTATGCTCTGATCAGGCAACTCCACTAGGGATAGATTGCTAATGACCGAACTGGGGATAACCTGTAGGCGATCATCCTGGAGATAATCTGCTGGCGATCAGACTGGGGGGGAAGTTTGATGTGAGCAACCCTACTGAGGACGAGTGATAATCAAACTTTATGGGGAAAAATTATATGCGAATCCGCTGGGGATCAGCTACAAACCAACCTGTTGAAAATTTCCACTCATGCTGGGAATTCCTTGTCAATCTGCGGGAGATTTCCAATCACAATGACGGAAAGACCAACTTCCTCGAAAACAGAAAGCATATCAATTTTTATCAATTTATAAGGGATTTTAGGTCAATCCACACAAGGGATGACAACCATATATTTGATAAAACACAGATGCTAAACCCATACTCACTGGGGAGTTAGAAGACCGAGACCAAAACTCCAGACTCTCTAGGGATTTTAGTGGTGCATTATCTTTCTGCGCTCACAGAGGAGACAACCTGAAAGATGAGGAAGAGGATACAAATATGCTAGGAACATGAACAAATGCCTTACCCTTTTGGAGATCATACTATCCTTGGGAGAGCACTGAAGACTTTCCATTTCATCCTTTCAGTAATTGTGAATGTTCACTTTGTTCAAAAATAGTTTATAAAAAAACTTTATTTGTTTAAAACAATGATATTTATCAATTAAAACATGCAAACATTTGTTAAACAGAAACAAATAAGAGTGCAAAGAATTGGATAAAGGCTCAAATTTATTTGACAGAATGGTAGTCCGCCAATGGCAAGACTCCATGGATCTTTACAAATTTGAAATTGGTGATATATATTGGAAAAAGGCTACATTGAACATAATGACCATTTCTCCACCAACTCTGAATCCAATGTATCTGAAGCTTCAGTTGACGATGACTGAGCGAGAATCTTTGACAGATGACAGTTGTAGAACAAAGTCTTGTCAGGATGCAGTTACTTGCCAAATCCCTAATTTTTGCCTAGATTGCCCCAGGGTGAGGTACACAATCTAGCGGGGTATATATTCATTTTTTTTCATGCCTCTAACTTTTTCCTGGACTGCCCTTTCGGGTTTTCAATCCACCGAGACGCTCATGTTTGCCTAAGTCGCCCTTTCGGGTTTTCAACTTAGTGAGCTATTCTATTTTTATTTTAGGCGAAGTATTTCTTGACTGCATCTGAATTCACAGGACGAGTGAAATCCTCCCCATCCATAGTTGTAAGTATCAAAGCACCGCCTGAAAAGGCTCTCTTAACAACATATGGACCTTCATAGTTTGGAGTCCACTTGCCCCTGGAATCGGGCGCGAAAGATAAAACTTTCTTGAGCACGAGGTCACCTTCTCGGAACACACGAGGCTTGACCTTTTTATCAAAGGCTTTCTTCATCCTTTGCTGATATAACTGACCATGGCACATGGCAGTTAATCTCTTCTCTTCTATCAAATTCAGCTGGTCATAACGACTCTGAACCCATTCAACCTCACTCAACTTGGCTTCCATCAAAACTCTCATTGATGGGATCTCAACCTTTACTAGGAGCACAACCTCCATGCCATAAACAAGAGAAAAAGGGGTTGCCCCTGTTGAAGTGCGGACAGATGTACGATAGCCATGCAAAGAAAATGGTAACATCGCATGCCAATCTTTGTACGTAACAACCATCTTCTGGATAATCTTCTTGATGTTCTTGTTAGCAGCTTCAACAACCCCATTCATCTTGGGTCTATAAGGAGAAGAATTATGATGCGCAATCTTGAACTCACTACACAGCTCTTTCATCATCTTGTTGTTCAAGTTAGATCCATTATCAGTAATGATCTTATCTGGCACACCACATCGGCATATAAGTTGATTCTTGATCAACTTCACAACTACCTGCCTGGTCACATTTGCATACGATGCAGCTTCAACCCACTTGGTGAAGTAATCAATTGCTACGTGAATAAACCTGTGACCATTGGATGATTTTGGCTCTATCATGCCAATCATGTCAATTCCCCACATGGAGAAAGGCCATGGTGATGAAGTAACATTCAGAAGTGTCGGGGGAATATGAATCTTATCCGCATAAATCTGACACTTATGGCATTTCTTCACATATTTGTAGCAGTCAGACTCCTTTGTCAGCCAATAGTAGCCTGCTCTCAACATCTTCTTTTCCATGGCATGTCCATTGGAATGAGTACCAAATGAACCCTCATGGACTTCAGTCATCAACAAGTCTGCTTCGTGTCTATCCACGCATCTGAGCAAAACCATGTCAAAATTCCTCTTATAAAGCACATCACCATTGAGGTAGAAACTGCCAGATAATCTCCTCAAAGTCTTCTTATCTTTAACAGATGCCCCAGGCGGGTAAATTTGACTCTGAAGAAAACATTTGATGTCATAATACCATGGCTTATCATCTTTCACTTCTTCAACTGCAAATACATGAGCTGGTCTATCCAAGCGCATCACAGTGATATTGGGGATTTCATTCCAGAACTTCACCATAATCATAGAAGCAAGTGTAGCAAGAGCATCTGCCATCCGATTCTCATCTCGAGGAATATGATGGAAGTCAACCTCAGTAAAGAAAGTTGAAATCCTCCTCGCATAATCTCTATATGGGATGAGGCCAGGCTGATTCGTCTCCCATTCGCCCTTAATCTGATTAACAACAAGGGCCGAATCACCATAAACATCAAGATGCTTGATCCGAAGATCAATACACTCTTCTAAACCCATAATACAGGCCTCATACTCCGCCATATTATTCGTGCATTTAAAAGTTAGCCTTGCTGTAAAAGGAAAATGTGTGCCCTGAGGAGTAATAATCACTGCCCCAATACCATTTCCATATTGATTAACAGCGCCATCGAACACCATGCCCCATCGAGAACCAGGTTCTGGCCCTTCATCGAGCGTAGGCTCATCACAATCTTTCATTTTCAAATACAAAATCTCCTCATCAGGAAAGTCGTACTGAATTGACTGATAGTCCTCAATTGGTTGATGTGCCAAGTGGTCAGCCAAGATACTACCTTTAATAGTTTTCTGAGCTTGATACTCAATGTCATACTCAGACAACAGCATCTTCCAATGGGCCATCCTCCCAGTTAAAGCAGGTTTTTCAAAGATATACTTGATTGGATCCATTTTGGATATCAACCAAGTCGTATGATTCAACATATACTGGCGTAAACGCTTAGCGGCCTAAGCCAAAGAACAACATGTTTTCTCAAGCATTGAGTACCGAGACTCACAATCAGTGAACTTCTTACTCAGATAGTATATAACATACTCCTTCTTCCCTGATTCATCTTGCTGACCCAGTACGCAACCCATAGAGTCTTCATGAACTGTCAAATACATAATCAAGGGTCTCCCTTCCACAGGCGGAGACAGAATCGGAGGCTCAGACAAATACTCTTTGATACTGTCAAAGGCCTTCTGGCAATCCTCGGTCCAATCATGACACTGATCTTTCTGGAGGAGCTTGAATATTGTCGCACATGTGGCAGTCATGTGGGATATAAATCTGGAGATATAATTCAAGCGGCCAAGAAAACCTCAGACTTGCTTCTCAGTTTTGGGTGCAGGCATCTCTTGTATTACTTTGACCTTGGCAGGATCAACCTCAATACCTCTTTCATTGACAATAAAGCCCAATAACTTGCCGGAACGGACTCCAAATGTACACTTGTTCGGATTCAGACGGAGTTTATACTTCCTCAAACGCTGAAAAAGCTTCAACAAATGCTCTACGTGTTCAACTTCCGTTCTCGACTTTACAATCATATCATCAACATACACCTCGATCTCCTTATGCATCATATCATGAAACAAGGTAGTCATAGCTCGTTGATACGTGGCTCCGGCGTTCTTCAAACCGAAGGGCATCACTCGATAACAGAATGTTCCCCAAGGTGTGATGAATGTTGTCTTCTCCATATCCTCAGGTGCCATTTTAATCTGATTATAACCAGAAAATCCGTCCATAAATGAGAAGACATTGAATTTAGCTATATTATCTACCAACATATCAATATGTGGTAGAGGAAAATCATCTTTCGGACTAGCTTTATTCAAGTCTCTATAGTCCACACACATTCGGACTTTTCCATCTTTCTTAGACACAGGCACAATATTGGCCACCCATTGAGGATATGTAGAAGTCACCAGAAACCCCGCATCAATTTTCTTATGAACTTCCTCTTTGATTTTCACTGTCATATCAGGATGAGTTCTTCTGAGCTTCTGCTTCACAGGCACAAACTCAGGCTTCAAAGGCAGGAAATGTTGCACGATATCCGTATCTAGACCAGGCATGTCTTCATATGACCAGGAAAAGACGTCGACATATTCTCGTAGCAACTCAATCAACCCCTTCTTCACAGACTCTTCCAGGAGTGCCCCAATCTTCACTTCGTGAACACAAACTTCAGACCCCAAGTTGACTATTTCCAGATTCTCAAGGTGCGGCTGAATGATCTTCTCTTCGTGCTCAAGCAGACGGGTAATCTCATCAGGAATCTCTTCAACATCATCTTCTTCGGCCTCAAATACAGGGAACTCAAAGTTGGGAGATGGTGTTGGATCATCATGTTAAATGGGTTTGATTAACCTGTATAATGATTTTGAATATAAAAGAGATTTCAGAATTCAAATAAAGTAAATCATTATGCAGATGAAAAGATTGATTTTATAATATTTTTAGGGTTTTTTGTGATCACCAATTTCATGCAAAAAGCAAAAAGTGAAAATAATTTGGAAAAACAAACATTTAACATGTAATCATTGAATGAATATCATTGTATTAATGTGTCAACAATATCATCACTTCTCCTTTTGGCATGGGAGAAGGGTTTTTTAAACAAAATGAACATTACGTGGACTTAGGGACAACTGTTGGAACATCAACAATGACCCAAATATTGTAGATTCCTCCAGGGATGACAAAGTTGTCAGAATCTTCCTCTGCATCATCTTCCACTATAGCAGCAGCTTCCTGGTCTTCGACCGTGTGGATGAAACCACCACTCTAAAACAAACCGCGCTCATTGAAAGTGCCTGAAGAATACCCTATGCCAGCCCGGGATTTATTGTCTTCCAGGAATGACTCCATCAGGGCAGTCAACCTAGCCACTTCCTCCTTGAGTTCTCTGTTTTCTTGCTCGAGGTGATCCATTAACTTTGAAGAGTTGGCTCTGGTGTAGTACCGGTGCGTCAGCTTGTCTTCAAAATAAATGAAGAACACGGAGTTAGACCATTGATCAAGAAGCCCTGAACAAAACCTACTTATGCACATGATGCATGCAATGCTTGTGCACATGATTTATTTTTAATCAGAGGAACTTTTAGAGATCCATTTGCAAATATTTGGAAATATTAATTATTTAGACATATAATGGAATAATCATATCAATAATATCTGGAAAAATTTTTACACCAAAGAAGTACAGTCTTGGTAACCAAATACAATACAACAGAGAAGGAAAATGAACATCCTATGGAACCCTAGAAACAATCGTCCAAAGCTCTCGAGACCGGAAGATAAGTTGCACGAAGCCTCTTCACCTCTCTCTCATAGGTTGCCTCCATATCTGCCTTCTCCTTGATAAGTCGATCGTACTTCCTCTTCCAAAACCTGGATGACTGAGGAAGAAGAGAAGTAACCACATCATCAGGCTCGTCGATAACCTGATGCTCCAAAAAATTTATCAAATCATCCTTATCTCTTAGTTGCTGAAGTAGCTCCTCTCGCTCATGGACCCAAGCACGCGAATGGTCTTCATCTCTCAACTCCTCTACTCCTTGGTTAGGGAGGGTTGAAGGCCCAACCATAACCATAGGTGTAGGTCTCGAGTAGTCATAGGGCATGCGGTACTCAGAAGCTCTCTTCCTCACCCACGAGGTGTAGGGTTCAAAAGCAATACAATTCTTTGGACCAAGCTCTTTCCTTCCCTTCCTATGAATCTTGCGCCAAGCGCGGACCATCCTGCCCTTCAAGTTTTGGGGATCTTTACCCTCTTGAAAGAACACACATTCTAACAAAATGTTATTAGGTTTATCCTTTAAGGGGAACCCAAGCTGACGACGTGCCAAAATAGGGTTGTAGTTAATTCCACCATATGTACCAAGAAGAGGCACATTGGAGAACTCACCACAAGAGTCAATAATCTGCACACCATCATGTACACGGTTGTACCAAAAGATATCATCATTAGTGAGAGACATAAGTCTCGTGGATCACTGTAGACATCCTTTGTTCTCCGTAAAGGCGAGCGTCTGTGGCAAGTGCGAAATAAACCACTTGTACAACAGAGGAAAACAGCACACAATGGTACCACCACCCTTTGCATTCCTCATATGCAAAGAGAAATAAGTGTCACCCAACAGAGTCGGAACGGGATTAAGAGTATAGAAAATCCTAATAGCTTTCACATCCACAAAATTGTCGATGTTGGGGAATAACACTAGCCCATAGATGAGAAGTACAAATATGGCCTCAAAGGCGTCCTCACTCATGGCCTTCCCAAAATAAGTAGCTTGAGCAATGAGGAAATCAGATGGGAGACCTTGAATTCCACCTTTGGTAGTCATATGAGCACCAATAACAGATTCATCTATATGCAACAGATCAACAATCTCTTGGGAAGAAGGAACTCTCTCCAAGCCACTAAACGGCAACTAATCTAAGATAGGTATACCCACAAGATAGGCATACTCGTCAAGCGTAGGCAAAAGCTGGAAATCCGAAAAAATGAAGCAACGGTACAGAGGATCATAGAACTGCACCAACACACTCATCAAACCTTCATCCACCTGAGTAGTAAGAATAGACAGAAGCTTCCAATGGCGAGCTTTGAACTCCAAAGGATCTAATACATAGGATGTCAAACTCCTTAACTCTTTCAAGTCGGGTTGTTTGAAACCGTACTTCTTCGTATTCCTTCTTTGCTTATCCATGTCTGAAAATTTGCAAAATGACCTCTTTAAGTTCCTTGAAATTTTCTCATTGTTGATGATATGGATGTGTATGAATGCATGAACGCATGGATGCAACAATCACACTCAAGGATCAAGCAAATCACACCACACAAAGGTCACGGGATGGATCAAGTCATCCTTAATATCAATCATCCATTTTGGTGGATTATGGTTTACACCTTATCAACACCCAAGTTCCATTGATATTAAGGATATACGAGAACGAATCAACCGCGAATCAAGGGTTTGTTGCAAGTCACGAGCATGGAGTCTCGGTTAAGAACCACCCAAAGGGAGTGTACTATGGTTAAACCTGTCAATCATGTTCTACAAGAGGTTCCCATAGTCATCATCCCGTCTTTCGGATATTATCGGATAAACGACTACTCGTATTCCAAAAATATTCTCAAGAGAGACTCTTATGAGTGTAGTATCGCGTAACAATCGTATCAAATCTTACACTTGAACGATCTTCGCACTATGTCCTAAAACAGACCAAGATGGGCTAGGTAATCTAAGGTCCTTGGATTCTAAGACATATATTAGAAAGAGTAATGCCTAACCACGACTACTCGTGTGACATTATTGATCCCAACAATACCTCCACCAAGTGAATGGGCTTGCAAGTCAACTTGCTAAGGAATAACTCCACACAAGTCAACAAGACTATGCCATTCTCCTATCATAAGTGCACTCGAGTTTGGGTATATAACTCATCTCACAAGAGACCACCAAGCACACAAGCAATTGATATATATCAAGTAATTCATACATTACACACAATACAGTCATCCCAAATTTGCACAAAAATATGTCACAAATAATATAAACATACAATACAACAAAGGCAAAAAGTAGGCAAAACCCACTAGGAAGGTGTTACTCCCGAACAGAGTCGCCACTTTTCTGTAGCGGGGTATTCGTTACCTTTAGATTTATTGATTAAATCGAAAGTAAATAATACAATTCGAGTCGCCACCACACTTCTATTTATCCAAAGGAAAGGTTAGAAAACAAACAAAAACGAGAAGTTTTATCAAATAAAAAACTAATAAAAATGTCAGAGATCTGGGTAAGGGGGTTGGTTATGCAATGGGAAGGTTTTAAGCACCCAAAACATCCTTAGTACTCTAAGGGAACCCTTTTTACAAATGTTGTATGGTAGGTTGGTATTTGTGAAAATATTTGTGCAAACATGATTGGGGAGATGAGAAAAGAATATACAATATTTACAATTTTGTTGTTTGAATGGATGAACCCATTGCCTACGTACCATCACAAAGATAGGATCAAAACCTCGTAGTTTGGGGTAAAAATCTCAAAATAAGTTGGTGAATTGATTGGTCAAAAGCCTTAAGGTCTTTTGTTATCAAAGGGAGAAAACTCAACCTAAAACCACAATCCACCATGTGAGGAGAGCTTCAAAATACTAGTGAGGGATCCACCCTATAATATGTATGGAAGATTTTAGTCCAATCACTAAGGATAAGGTGAGGTTTACATCAACCACTATGATAACTCAAACCTAATAGCTAATGTTTATTATAAGCTTTTAACAAAAAATGGTCATTAGAACCACAAAAAGGATTTGAAATGAGTTGGATTTACCAATTATAAGTATTCACAAAATGAAGTCAAAGTTGACTTAAGAATCAATTCAAAATAAGTATTATGAAAATAGTTTGAAAAATCAAAGGCATAGTGCCTAGGTTTCTAATTTTTGAAAACAATGTCAATGTTTGCACAAAATAAGTTTGGCTTGGGTTAGAGTAGTGAGAAGAAGAGAAGGGCTAGGTCCTAAACATGCAAAGATGAGGGAAGAGAAATAAAACCCT
Organism: Lathyrus oleraceus; assembly: GCF_024323335.1. Classification (NCBI taxonomy): domain Eukaryota; kingdom Viridiplantae; phylum Streptophyta; class Magnoliopsida; order Fabales; family Fabaceae; genus Lathyrus; species Lathyrus oleraceus. The sequence goes on along the minus strand of NC_066579.1, from coordinate 158,370,729 downwards.
TGGAGTTCCTTTCTTGAGATCATAAAGATGATCCAAGTTGCTCCTTTCCTTTGGACTTAGCAAGCAATAGGCAATTAACTCAAGCAATCAAGCAAATATTCAATCAAGCGCCTAGGATCTTCCAAATGGACTTGTCTCTTTCAACTTAGATGCTCATGACAATGGTCCTTATAATCAACTTCAAGATTAAGCATTCTAAAGGCATGAGGCCTAGTTGCTCTTGAAACTCCATTTAGCATAGGTAAGGTCCTAATTTAAATCCTTTCTCCTTTTTGCATTGGGTTCACACAAACAAAAACAAAACAAGCACAAGGCAATAGTATATACACAATAATGTGCTCAAGTAAGGAAAAGGCAAATTGCATTAACATAAACATGAGCTCAAATGAGCAAAGGGAAAAAGACAATATGAATAAATGAGCAAGAAATTAAATTGCATTAAAGTAAATTGCAAGAATTAAATGCTTGAATTAAATGTTAGTAATTAGTAGTTAGTGTTAGTGTGTCATAAGGCAATTTAGCGCTATGTTAAGCAATCGTAAGTGGACTAATGTAGTAGTCACACCTATCTGAGGCCGGTCAATAAAACTATAGGCAAATAAACACAAGTTAGAGACCATGACTAGTAAGCCAAGCTCCTATAACTTGCCATGCCAAAAGCAAAGAAGAATGACCTTGTATGGATTGTTAGGTTTTTTGCTTGACCAAGATGAATTTGATTTGGATCAAAGAAGGTTAAGCCTCTCATATGTCAATGCTAACCACAAATCATTAACTCATTGGTCAAAAGAAAAAGAAGAAGATGAAGATGGAAATGAAATGTACAAAATTGAAATTCAAAAGACATAACCAATACACATTGATCAAACATGAATGGAATCAACATCAATCAATGGTAAACAGAAGTGAAATGAAGCTTAGAAGTCAAGAAATAACAAAAATATTTTTGGTATTTTTTGGAATTAAAATAATACATGAAGTAAAATGAACAAATAAAAGTCAAACTTCAAATCCAATTTAAATCAACTTGGATAAGTCCAATTGGATCATCATAAGTCTAACAAGGTTAAACAAGGTTTGGCAAATTTTCTCAATCTTTTTTGAAAACAGAAACTAATTTTAAACAGTTAAAAATGAAGAAAAATAATATAATTGGACTAAAATCTCAAATAAATCTCAAATCAATTAAGAAATTGATGAGAATATTTTTCATAGATTCATCATCATCCAAAGATGTTAAGAAAATATTTTTGGCATTTTTGAATATCAAAAAGTATTTTAAATGAATTAAAAACAACCAGAAATGAAATAATTCACAAAAAATATTAAATGGAATCACAAAAATAATTAAAAATCATTTTATGAAACTAGAATTTAAGAGAAGATTTTTGCAATTGGTCCCATATTTTTGTGATTCCAAATAAAGAAGTTATGAATTTTTAAAATAAAATGGAATAAAAGAAATTAAAACAGAAATTAATAAAAGAGAAAAATCCTGAGGCGTCAGATCATAGCTCATTAATTGAGTGGCTCATCAGACAGCTAGGAAGCGCGCGCGTATGGTGAGTGTTAGT